>NW_027363340.1:0-600000 GCF_046119375.1 Phyllobates terribilis
AAGATCTCTTCGTTTGGCAATACAGACACTTTCTTAGCTGTTTCCCTCTAAGACCCATCGGCTACCTCCCACCAGCTAATTGACACCCTGGCCTGGGTGTTTAAATAGTTTCACTTTGCAGCAGGGAGGGGCCGGTGATAGTCACGTTTCCTTGTGAATGCTTGCAGCTCTCACACTGCTAACTTCCTCTGTGGTGGTAGGAGGACGCCTGGCGTTATCTCTACGAAGTCGGCTAAAGCTAAGCTACTTTCCCCCGTGTCTGTCTACCTTGTAGTCTTTATGAGGCAAAGTAATTTGACAATATAGGTCACATATCAGAAAAACAGAGTCTGTTCAACGTCTCAAATAATGATTCATATAAAGAGAATGACGTACAAGAACATAGTAATATTAAAAATACAAAGTTTATTATTATCCAAAGTTAAAAAAATGACTTACATATAAACCATAATGGCGCAGATACATTAGTGGTGGGCAAAAAGACAAAGTACTCTAGGACCGATCCAACACATGATATAGATTAGTAATAAAGAGACCATTAGAGTAAGATATATATAATCCAACACATGATGTAGATTGATAATCAAAAAGTCGCTGAAATGAGACGGATGGTCCTCCAAATTGTATGATGGCCTCTACATAGCATTCCAAATAGCATGATGGCCTTCAAATAGTATGACTGCCCCCACATAGCCAACCAGATAGTATGACCGCCCCCACATAGCCCTCCAAATAGTATGTCGGCCCCCATATAGCCCTCCAAATAGTATGATGGTCCCCACATAGCCCTCCAAATAGTATGATGGTCCCCACATAGCCCTCCAAATAGTATGATGGCCCCCACCTAGCCCTCCAAATAGTATGATGGTCCACAAACAGTATGATTACCCAAGATCCCTCAGATTCATGGGCCTCATAGCAGCCATACGTTTATCTGCTGTTAGCAGTATGCCACTGCGTCATGACCGTACCACATGTGACTGCTGCAGCCAATCAGTAGACTGATCAGCTCATACCATGTACACTAGGATTAGACAGCACCTGGCACAGCTGTGATGGATTGGTTTGGGCATATCAGGTGTACACATAGTGAGGCCAATATTATTCACTAGGTCAGATGTTGAAGCAGGGTAAGACATGGTTCCAGAGGCAACTGAGATGAGGATAGAGAAGCCATGCTCTCCTCTATCGTAGCCACCTCAGAGCTGGACCGGGACCGCTCCCTGCACATAGCCCCGGGTGTCAGCTGTGACAATCAGCTGTCACCCGGGGGCGATCGCGCCCGCACAGCCTGTGTACGGGCGAATTCTCCAGGGCGTATTAATACGTATCTGGTCCATAAGTCCCAGGGCACAGATACGTACTAATATGCCCTATGTCATAAAGGGGTTAATGTCCATTAAAAAGGCACATATAGAAGTCCTTATATTTAAAGGGGTTGTCCACTAGTTTTGTAGGATACGGCATCAATGTAAAAGTAGTAGACAACTTCTTAAGTAGTATAAATCCAACTCATTAAGTAGATTCTTTCAGATGAGGTAGTAGAAGTTGGGACAGGACCCTCTAGGACCTGGTAATAGGTGGTCCTTTGTCTGTAGTGTCAAATAGGCAAAAACATAGTGTGAACAGATTATTCAGATAAGGAGCAATGTCTGGTAAGACACTAATGTCAAGGCAGGGCCCCCAGAGAGGTTAGCGGGGGGAACACATAGTTTTACAGGCCCAGTAGAATATTTGTTCTGGAGGTAAGAATTTTGGCTATACTTTGGCTGTATTTGTGCTCCCCTTTCCGTTCTTCTTTCTCCTCCTACTCTTTTCGGCAATGGTACTTATCATTTCAGAGTCACTGTTGTCTCAGCTGTGATCCTCTACCAGCAAGTTCTAGAAGATTCTGTTGTTTGCGCAGGAAGATGCATCTTTATCCTGATGGGAGAACTAATGCTAGCGCGGGAATATTTCTGCATAAAAGGCCCAGTTTCACCAAAGTCCGGGTTAGTCCATGCACAGCAAGTCACCAGCGTTGGCCACCCACCCGCTTTTTGTTGCGATGCCTATCAGTTGGCTAAGGCTGGGAGGACTAGGTCCATTTTTGATAGTCACAGTTGATTATTTATTTGATTACTGACTGATTAATTTATTCCATGGTTTTTAATATTTATTGACTTATTAATTTATGTTTTAAGTAACCTATTCTTTATCCAAACTAACCTTGTCTAGTCTTTTTTTATTAATAGGTTAAAGGGAATCTGTCACCAGGTTTTTGTTACTGAATCTGAGAGCAGCATAATGTAGAGACTCTGATTGCAGTGATGTGTCACTTATTGGGCTGCTTGCCATAGTTTTGATAAAATCACTGTTTTTTCAACAGGAAATTATCACTAGACGACTACTAATCCTGCTGCCAGGTAGTCCTCCATATTCATGAGCTCTATATAACCTCGCCCCCCCACCACTGATTGGCAGCTTTCTGCCTATGCACAGTGTACACATAAATGTGCCAATCAGTGATATGGGCAGGGTTATACAGAGCTCTGCATTTTTAGATCAGCTAGATCTGCTGCAGGGAAAACTGTGATTTCATAAAAACTGCAGCAAGCAGCCCATTAAGTGATATATCACTGGAATCAGGGTCTCAGCCCCTACATCATGCTGCTCTCAGATGGGGCAGCTAAAACCCAGTGACACATTCACTTTAAGTTAATTGGTTGTATTTTTGTTGGTTCTTGGGAGGGTGCAACCTAAATAAAGACCAGAGTGGCAGCCAAAAATGCACAGTTACAATATTCTCAACAAGAAAAACAAAGGATCGGACATCCAAATATATAATAGGATATCTTTATTGTCAACGCTATCAAGAGAAAAGCAGAACAAATCCACAGATCACAAAAATCTAAAAAACACATCAACGTGTGCAAAATGACCAATCCATGTCCCAAGTCATGGACGGAAAGAACAACCCCCCCGTACTCCAAATAAGAGCAGGGGTTCCCAGGAAACATACAAGGATAGTAAAAAATACTCAATAAGTAGAAAAGACTCAATGTAACAGAGGAAATATGGAATGAAAACAATTATTAAATTGCAGAAAATGGCTTTGATAAAGTATTCATACCCTGTGAACTTTTCCATATTTTTCCATGTTACATCCTCAAACTTAAATGTATTTTATTGGGATTTTATGTGATACAACAACACAAAGTACCAAGTATTTGTGAAGTGTAATGGAAATGATACATGGGTTTCTAAATATTTTAAAAATATCATCCCTAGTAACCATGATATATGAGAAATAGTATTATAACATGAAAGATAAAAGTAATGATTTTTTTTAAATATATGGAAACCCTAGAATTACATTGGTAATGGGAAGAGCTGGTATTTTATAGTATGTTAGGTTTTTTAATGTATTTTTGACGTATTATTATCTGTCTGTATAATGTGAATAAAAAGAATGTATTATGAAATAAAAAAAAACAGCACTAGAAGCCGCCATGAAGTTCTGTGCCGTTCCTCTGGACCCTAAACTGTCCCCCATGATGCCCACACCAGTGTATCGGGCAGAGCGGGCCACGAGCCGCTGCCTGCACACGACCAACTGCCGTTTACTTTCAACTGTCGGCTGAAGAGATCGGACGGAAGTCTACAGACTGGAAGATATTACTGCAAATGGCGTCTACAGGACACAGAGAAAGCGAGAAGCAGAGAGAAGACAAGAGGACGAGAGAAGAGGACAGTGATACTTCTGGATTCAAGAATATCACAAAGAAGAGGAGAGAGGCCAAAGGCAATGGACTGGAGGATGAACAGCCAACACCTGGATGCAGCAGGGACCCCGGAACATCCAGCCCCTACCCCAGGCTTAACATCAGCAATTTTACCATCCATGATATCTTGGGTAGGGGCAGTTTTGGCCAAGTAAGTTTTTATATATTTTTCTTTATCACCTATACTTGCCATGTTGTCTCCATCCGTTGTCTTCTGCAGTAGGGTCGGCATCACCAGCCGGCACACCCGGGAAAGCGCCAGGGCCCTGAGGAAGCGGGGGAGCACACTCACCGTCAGGACACTGGCACACTGTGAGACCTGTGGGGCTGGATGGCAAATTTTGGCCTAGGGGGCAAGCACACAGCAGCGGCTCATGAGCAGCGGCCCATCTTTTTTGCATTTACCTATGGCTATTTCATAAAGGGAGCAGAAGGTACAAGACTTTAAAAACATAAAGCCGGAGAAATGATGGGATAGTTGTGGTCAAATGCCGACTAGATTCTCATCCACTTCTATCAGTGAGCTGCTCAGAGAGGTGTCTGAGACTAATCGGCATGCGACCATAACTATGCAAACTCATACTTGCGATCACTACGCTGGAAATACGAAGGAATCGTGACAGTGTGTGCACAGCGCTCTATCACGATTCAGCAATCTGCAGTGACAGAGGGACTACAGGAAGATGAGCTCTGAAAAGTGTGTTAGAAACAAAAGTATGCAGCTGGTAAATTGCATCATGTCTTCAGAATTGATTAATAATATAATAATAATATATTTTATTTTTATAGCACCAACATATTCCGCAGCACTTTACATTTTAGAGGGGACTTGTTCAGAAAATAAAAGACAATACAAAATAACGATGATCACATAAATCAACAGATACCAGGAGAAGAGAGGACCCTGCTCGCAAGCTTACAATCTATGAGGAAAGGATTAATATATTCTTGCCTCTATTGTAAAATAGACAAAACCGTCCACCTATACAGGATAATATGTGACTGCTGTATATTATACTATGTGTACAGACATCTGATGGTATATACAGAATAGTATGTGACTGCTGTATATTATACTATGTGTACAGACATCTGATGGTATATACAGGATAGTATGTGTCTGCTGTATATTATACTATGTGTACAGACATCTGATGGTATATACAGGATAGTATGTGACTGCTGTATATTATACTATGTGTACAGACATCTGATGGTATATACAGGATAGTATGTGACTGCTGTATATTATACTATGTGTACAGACATCTGATGGTATATACAGGATAGTATGTGACTGCTGTATATTATACTATGTGTACAGACATCTGATGGTATATACAGGATAGTATGTGTCTGCTGTATATTATACTATGTGTACAGACATCTGATGGTATATACAGGATAGTATGTGACTGCTGTATATTATACTATGTGTACAGACATCAGATGGTATATACAGGATAGTATGTGACTGCTGTATATTATACTATGTGTACAGACATCTGATGGTATATACAGGATAGTATGTGACTGCTGTATATTATACTATGTGTACAGACATCTGATGGCATATACAGGAAAGTATGTGACTGCTGTATATTATACCATGTGTACTGACATCTGATGGTATATACCGGATAGTATGTGACTGCTGTATATTATACTATGTGTACAGACATCTGATGGTATATACAGGATAATATGTGACTGCTGTATATTATACTATGTGTACAGACATCTGATGGTATATACAGGATAGTATGTGACTGCTGTATATTATACTATGTGTACAGACATCTGATGGTATATACAGGATAGTATGTGACTGCTGTGTATTATACCATGTGTACTGACATCTGATGGTATATACAGAATAATATGTGACTGCTGTATATTATACTATGTGTACAGACATCTGATGGTATATACAGGATAGTATGTGACTGCTGTGTATTATACTATGTGTACAGACATCTGATGGTATATACAGGATAGTATGTGACTGCTGTATATTATACCATGTGTACTGACATCTGATGGTATATACAGGATAATATGTGACTGCTGTATATTATACTATGTGTACAGACATCTGATGGTATATACAGGATAATATGTGACTGCTGTATATTATACTATGAGTACAGACATCTGATAGTATAATAAACAGCAGTCACATACTATCCTGTATATACCATCTGATGTCTGTACACATAGTATAATATACAGCAGTCACATACTATCCTGTATATACCATCAGATGTCTGTACTCATAGTATAATATACAGCAGTCACATACTATCCTGTATATACCATCAGATGTCTGTACACATAGTATAATACACAGCAGTCACATATTATCCTGTATATACCATCTGATGTCTGTACACATAGTATAATATACAGCAGTCACATACTATCCTGTATATACCATCAGATGTCTGTACACATAGTATAATATACAGTAGTCACATATTATCCTGTATATACCATCAGATGTCTGTACACATAGTATAATATACAGCAGTCACATATTATCCTGTATATACCATCAGATGTCTGTACACATAGTATAATATACAGCAGTCACATGCTATCCTGTATATACCATCAGATGTCTGTACTCATAGTATAATATACAGCAGTCACATACTATCCTGTATATACCATCAGATGTCTGTACACATAGTATAATATACAGCAGCTCATCTCACGGCTGCTAGCAGCGTAAGTACCCCGACCTGCAGCGCCGCTGACCCCCATGCGGCTACCGTCGGGAGATCAGAAGCTTGGCCCGCTAATCTCCCGACGGCAAGTGTGAAGGGAGGGACGGTGCCGCTGCCTGGTCCTCAGTAATACGGTTCGCTGATTGTTCGCAGCCGGCGTCAAATCTAAACACCGCTCTGCTGATTGGCGCCAAATTTAAACACCGCTCTGCGGATTGGCGCCAAGTTTAAACACCGCTCTGCTGATTGGTCGCGGTCGCGACCAATCAGCGATATTGGCGCCATATTTAAACACCGCTCTGCTGATTGGTCGCGGCCGGGGCCACGACCAATCAGCGATTTTGGTGCCAAATGTGAACACTGCTCTGATTGCGCCTGGTCGGCCACATACATGTTCTAGAATACCCGATGAGTTAGAATCGTGCCACCATCTAGTATGCTAATATATGTACTGATGTCCTAAATTATGTGCACACATACACAGCGTTATATGTGGGGTGCATTCACACTGTGTTCTGGCACAAGTTTGCTGTTTCCTTTGGGGCTTATGACTGAACCTCCCCCCTCCCACATCCCCACCGTGCATCATTTTTGGGCTCGTACGCCTACTGGAGGCAGACAGTAACACGTGCTTCTGAGTGTCCGTCTCCAGTAGAGGCACATGTCCAAAAATGACCCTTGTCAGAGCACATGTTCGCTCTTCTGTCGCCACCATTATAGTCAAAAGCCCCGTCGGCGCATACGCCCGAATCACGTTTTGCTGGGGATTCGGAAGTAGGCCCCAGCGGGACCAATGAACGAGCGCCAGAACGCAGTGTGAATACACCCTTACTGATTACACCTGGACCTGGCTACAGAACATCACATATTATCATGTATAGCAGTATATATAATGTATGATGTCCTGGATCCAGGCTCAGGAGCAGTCAGTGTTGGAGTATGTATACAGTCTGCAGTGGCTCTGGGACTTTCCTGCAGATCTGGCTACAGACAGCGCGACCTGATGAAGCTGCAGTAATAACTCATGAGACCTCAGAGCATCGCTGACACAAGACACTCAGGATCCAGCCCTGACCTCCTGCCCTGGCCCCTGCTGACCTCTCTCCGGTGAAGACCCAGCAGGCCGGCGTGCTACTGAGTTCAAGAGATAGGGTCACACAGCCGGCAATACAGGGATGGCCGGACCAGCACTTATATACAATTAAAGTGCTGGCTGCTGTCTTCTTGGCAGCCGACGGCTCAAAGCCTCTGCTGGGGAACTGGCCCGGGGGGCATTTGCCCCTCTTCCCCCAGGCCCAGCCCACTCCTGCCTGTGAGTAAGCGGAGTTTGGTGCCAAAGCCCGTGAGAGGGGCCCCCCCGCTTGCTCAGGGCCCCGGCACTTGCAATACTTACCTCTCCCTGTTCCACCACAGCTCCGGTGTCTTCGGCGTCTTCTGACTCTGTGATGTTGTGACGCCTCACGAAAGCCCTACCCTGGGAGATGGGGGACTTGGAGCAGGATCCTATGTTGTAGATGGGGTGCAGCCGTGGCCCGGACCCGCTCCGTGCCCAGGGCCGTCACATTAAAAAGGGATGGTACGGGCTTATCCGGGTTGAGTGGCTGATCTCCACTACGCCACCTGTGGCACCTGGTGAAGGCCACCAGCGCTGCTGCAGTCCTCTGAGGCGGGATGTTACGGCAGCCGTCGTTGTTACTACTCCCCACAGGTGGAGCAGGGCCTCAGGGCAGAGAGACAGGATGGAGGGGGTAGTAGTCTAGGAGTTCTTGTGCCGTGTAGTGCGGAGTAGTGCAGAATAAAGAGTCCGGAGGCCATAGGGGTTAACTTCCAGGGTTTTTACTCATGTTGAAGAGTACAGCTGCAATGCTTCTCCCTGCTCCTCGCGGAGTTCTGCGGTCACCAGGAACGAGGGTCCAACCACCTCCGAGTAATACAAGTGTTTAATCAGGACCCCACACCAGAGTGTTCCTAGACTTCAGACTGGGTCCATTCCTGTCTGCGTGTGTAGATAGGCCAGGTCTCCCTCTGAACTCCTCTCAGAAACAGGGTACGGGTGGCAGCTTCGCTCTTTCCATTACCTGGTGGGATCCTCAGGGCCTACCGGGCTTTCCCGACCAGGACGTGGAGTAGCAAGGTCGGGTGTCGGTACCCCTCTTGCAGCCGGAATCCCTCTGAATAGATCAGCATAGCGAGGACAGGTGGCGTACACCGCTCCGTCTGCATCCTCCCTGGGATCCATTTGCGGTGGAGCTACACTCTTAAGCTCCGGGCCTTCTTGGTCATGGTCCTTGACCGGGTTGAGACATACATTATCTGCAACCTGCCCCTCGACACAAGGCCAAGGTACGAGAGCTGTGTCTCCATCAGCTGCAGGTCCACACAGGATCCACGCTCAGGGTGGGAGATCACAGTAGAGGACAGTCAAAGAACCATTGCAAAGGACAGACTGCCAAAAGACGACGACAAATAACCAAGATGGCTGTGTATTAAATATGAATTATTGTCACTAAAATGTGAGTCTTCCACCCTCACCCACTAAATGGTTCCCCTATCTCTTGGTTCCCCAGTCTCCCGAGTACCCAAGAGGGAAGCACCTAGTGCATTCTAGCCCCCTCTGGTGGGAGAAGCGTGGTGTTGGATGTGGAGGTGGGGTCCTGACCATCACACTGTTCTTACCTCAGAGGAGGAACACTACACTCCATTAAAGAAGTGCAGTATCCCTGTGGCAGTCGAACCCTCAGGGGCGCCACATTGTCATAGGACAGAGGGAGCGATGACGTCACTACAGAAGCACCCTCTGTACTGAGAAGTGCTCAGACCCAGAAGATGCTAACACTGAGGAGTCCGAAGCAGAGCAGCGGCCAGTGAGGAGAGGTGAGTATTTGATTTTTTTTATGTATGGAGCAAAATATGGGGCCCATTATGTATGGAGCATTACATGGTGCCCATTCTATATGGAGTATTATATTGGGCCCATACTGTATGGAGCAATATATGGTACCCATTATTCTGTATGGAGCATTATATGGGGCCCATCATTCTGTATGCAGGACTATGTGGTGCCCATAATACTGTATGGAGGACTATGTGGTGCCCATAATACTGTATGGAGGACTATGTGGGGCTATTATACTGTATGGAGGACTATGTGGTGCCTATAATACTGTATGAGGGCTACGTGGGGCCCATTATTCTGTATGGAGGACTATGTGGTGCCCATAATACTGTATGGAGGACTATGTGGGGCCATTATACTGTATGGAGGACTATGTGGTGCCTATAATACTGTATGGAGGACTACGTGGGTCCCATTATTCTGTATGGAGGACTATGTGGTGCCCATAATACTGTATGGAGGACTATGTTGGTTCCATAATACTGTATGAAGGACTATGTGGTGCCTATAATACTGTATGGAGTGCTATACTGTCCAGTCTGCACTGTGCGTTGCGAGGATTCGCCGGTTTCTGAGTTATGTAGAATTTACAATAGATATCACTCATGTAAGTGAAATCTTTGGCATTGTACTATACCTATATTTCTCTACCGTATCTGTGCATCATGAATGGTGGTATGTGTTAAAGGGGCCCACTTAGACTTTTTCACCCGGTGCCCATGAAAACCTGGGGTTGGCCCTGTTCTGTAGATATATATTCATTGAAGTGCTCTTCTATGGGATGACTGAAAAAACATCCAGACGCTCCCCTGAGCCCATGATTATTTCACATATTAGCTCATCTATTCTATAAATGGGTATTCTGATTCATTGAAGAGCTGATCTCTGGGATCACATCTGTGGGGAGTTGGGGGGACAAGGTTTATTTCCGTCCATGCCCTGGTCCATATGACGCGCCCCCTGGGCCGTGGGGTGCACGGTGCCGGGCCGGTCGGTGCAGGGGATGTCACAGTGGCAGTGACCCGATCCGTGACCCAGGCCGGTCAATAAAAGGCGATTATAGTTTTTATAGTTTAATGTTCATGACGCAACCTGTGGTATGCGGCTATATGGAGCCGCCGCTGCGGTGCAGATCCCTTGGAGCTAATGGTGATGCAGCAGAGTTGGTTCAGCTCTCCACAGGTAGAGCTATGCTCCAGGGCAGGATATAGTGATTTTATGAGGTAGATGTTGCTGGTGCTGTGTAGTGCAGGGCTGGTGATGGTTATTCAAGGACACAGTGGGGTGCTGTCTTCAGATTTTACTCAGTTATCACGCTGCTCCTGGTTACAACTGCCAACTTATAACCACCCACGTCGCCCTGCGTTCACCAAGGAAGGGGTTCAGCAATCCCTCTTTCAGGAGTACTTAAACGAAGTACTAAAACGGGACCCCGTTCTATGTGCCTTCCTTTTTCAGGAGTACTTAAACGGGACCCCGTTCTATGTGCCTTCTTTTTTCAGGAGTACTTAAACGGGACCCCGTTCTATGTGCCTTCCTTGGTCGTCTTCCTGCGCTGGCTCTCACCCTCCTGCCCTGCGCCTCACAATCAGTGCCCCAAGCCGGTAGCCTCGGATCTTGTCGGGCGACCTGCAGTCCCCTGGACCTTCTGTGACCACCTTTTCGGCGATGTATTTGTGGTGGTTGGCAGCTGCACCTTGCAAGTACAGCAGCCTCTGGTTTCTAGCTGAGATTTGTAGTTCTTCACTAGTTAGGGGCCGGTCCCCTCTGCGGCCTGATCCCTCCACTTCCTGGTAAATTCGGGCGCACGGGTGGCATCCGCACTTCCCGTGCCCCTGGGATCCCCTCTGTTCCTCTTGGAGCCTTCCCTCTGCTCCCATCCTCTCTCTCAGTCTGTTCTCCTGGGCCTCCCAGACTAGGCCCGCTCCTTCCTCCTCTCCTCCTGAGCAGAATTCCTCCAGAGCTCCTGCTCCCAACTATCTCTCTCTCAGACTGACCACACTCTCTCAAGATGGCTCCCCTTTTTATACACCTACTGAAGTGCTCCCCTAAACTACTTCTTCCACCCACACCCACTACATGGTTCCACCCTCCAGCTAGAGACCAGGGACTGTGCTCTCCCTTAGGAGCAATCTCGCCCTTCCCTCTGAAGTGGAGTGTAATGGATGCAAGTGTGTGGGTCCCGGGCAGTTCTCCATCCTTACCTGAGAGTGGGATACCACACCTCTGGGTGAGATGCAGTACCTATGGGGCGCCACACATATATGCTCCTATCAGGATACAATATATACATTTCCCTCTATGTTTCAGTAAACTTTAAATCAGTTGCACATTGATATAAGACCAATACTGACTCCAACCAGCTCAAAGTGCCATCCAGTGTTTGTCCTATTTGTTCCCATATGGTGATAATGGAATACCCTTTAAGACCTCTCCATAGAGCATTCATGGAGCAGATAGTGCATTATGCCGATAGATTAGCTTTGCTCAGCTATAAGGTCCAGGTTACTGGAGCCGGGCCTCCGTGTAGGGTGGATGCAGTCGTGACCTAGGCCCGCTCCGTGCCCAGGGTTGTCACATAAAAATACGGGCTAGGAGGGATGATGGAAACGTACTCGACTACGCCACCTGTGGTGTCCGGTGATTGCCAACAGCGCTGCAGCAGTCCTCTGAGGCGGGATGTCGTGGCAGCAGCAGATGGTACTACTCCCCACAGGCGGAGCAGGGCCTCAGGGCAGCGAAGAGGGATCAGGAGAGTAGTAGTGGGTTGTATGTTGTGGTGTGGTGTCGCGCTAGAATAAAAGACTGGAGGCAATGGATGCAGTCTTCCAAGGTTTACTCATGTTGTCAATGGTCAGCTGCAAGGCTTCTCCTTGCTCCTCACGGCGCGCTGCGGCCACCAGGAAAGGGGGTTCGGCACTCTCCGGGTAGTTCGGGTGCATCAATCAGGAACCCCAGCACCAGAGTGTTCCTAGAAACTCCCACTAGGTCCTCTCCTGTTCGTGTGTGGTGCGTGTAGTAAGGCTGGGTCTCCCTCTGGTTACTCACAGAACAAGGGTATGGGTGGCGACTCCGCTCCGTCTGTTACCCGGTGGGATCCACCAAGCCTCCGGAGCTTTTCTGACTAGGACGTGAAGTAACAAAGTCAGATAACGGGGGCCGGTCCCCTCTTGCAGCAGGAGTCCCTCTGACTAGGCCAGAATGAAGAGTACAGGTGGCGTAAACCGCTCCGTCCAAATTCCCTGGGATCCTTTTGCTTGTGGAGCTTTACTCCTCCGCTCCCCTCCAGGCCTTCTTAGGTAGGGACCTTGACCGGGTAGAGACAGTCGTTAACTCTAACCCGCTCCTCGCCTCAAGGCCAGAGTACGAGGACCGTGTATCTTCAACAGCTGCAGGTTCTAGCAGAAAGCCAAGTTCAGTGATGAAGATCTCAATCAAAAGACCTTGAACCTAAGATGGCCGTTTATTAAATATGTATTAGCAAGTGTAACCTCCTGGTGTGTCCTCCACCCTCACCCACTACTAGGTTCCCCCTATCTTTGGTTCCGCCCATCTCCTCTTATCCTGGCTGGGGCAGCACCCTGGTGCATATAAGAACCCTACAGGTGGGAGAGGTGTAGTGTTGAATGCAGAGGTGGGGTCCTGACAGGTGCTCCATCCTTACCTCGGAGAGGAGATACCACACCTCATTAAAGAGATGCAGTACCCCTGTGGCGACAGAACCCTCAGGGGCGCCCCATTACCATCAGACTCACACACCACTCAGCCCACCCGTTTCTTGTGCAGTGATAAACCAGCTGTTCACCTCCCATACACATTTTCTAAGCATTCCCTATTTCTTTCTTCAGGTGGTCCTGACATCAGTCCCCAGCCGAAACATCTTTATGGCTGTAAAAATGATCAAGAAAAAGAAGGTGAAGGAAAACATCCTTATGAGAGAGCGGCGGATACTCCTGGCGGCTCGAGACTGCCCATTCTTATGTCACCTCTATGCCGCACAGCAGTCTCGGAAGCTGGCGTATTTCATCACGGAGTATCTGTCCGGCGGCAGCCTCGAGGCTTTGATTGACATGTGCGGCTGCCTGAACATCGACAGCGTAAGGTGAGTATGAGGAAGATATACGAAAAAAGAGAGCAGAGGGGTGAAAATAAAAGCAGAGGGGTGAAAATAAAAGCAGAGGTGGAGATGTAGCTGGGAGAGGACTGGCAGGTCATGTAGCCCAGGAGGGAAGGAGGTATCAGCGATGACATTGATACTACACTCTGTTCTCTCCATCAGATTCTACACAGCAGAGATTGTATGTGGTCTCCAGTTCCTCCACGGACACAACATCGTCCACCGGTAAGCACAACTTTCCTCCTTCTCTCTGTCCCCTCTACATGCTCAAAAAATTGCCCCCAACTTTCCTGGGCTCCTGAGGTGCTTCTCAAAAAAGGATATGGCACAGCAGTGGATTGGTGGAGCCTGGGGATTGTGGTGTCCAAGATGGCAACAGGATGCTCCCCATTTTACACCGGCTCTGTCAGCAAAATGGCTTACACAGCGATAACCAGAGGAGAGCCTGAAATTCCATCTTGGCTTGATGCTGACTTCAAAGATCTTATCAAGAAGCTGCTGTGCAAAAATCCTGAGAAACGATTGGATGTGTGCGGGAACATCAGAGAGCATCCATTCTTTACCAACATCGGCTGGGAGGATCTAGAGAAAAGGAGAGCAAAGCCGCCATTTATACCATTCAGGCCAGTTCTGGAGAACCATCATCTGCAGTGGCCGGAGGATAAGAAAGCCTTTAACCCCGTGGCCGGATTCAATTATGTGTCATCAAGCTGGGCCCGGTAAGATCATCCTCTGTGAGGATAAATCCCATCAAATGTTCTTCTCACCTTGGGGCCATTATGACCATCTTTGTCTTCTCCCACTGTTTCTGTCAATGACTATGTCTCTGTCATTCTTAGGTGGATGAGAATATCTGGGCTGTGAAAGAATCCACGACCATCTGGTGAGTGACCGCTGTACACACAGGACACCGATCATTAGATGTGTACATTATATCTGATGTTACATAGGGGAATGGTTCATTATAATGACCATTCCTCTAAGATAACAGAAGATCCAGGAGATAGAAGTTATTGAAATGTCTTCCTCCTTATGTCTTGCAGGATGAACCCGTGCCAACTGCCCAGAACTTCTTGCCTCCTGACCCGTACCTCACGTCTCTGCTGCTGTTTGTCACCTCGGCTGCCCTAGAACATCATGTCTCTCATTAACACCTTCATGTCGGACCACTGCCATCGTGTCGCTGCACCAGGCCCTTGACTTGGCCTCCTCCAATCCATGGCTGGCATCTGAGATCCCTCCAGCCCGAAGGTCTTCTGCGCCCCAGGAGCGGCCTGTGCTAAGTTTCCATCTGGTGAGTTCAGGAACAATAGTATAATATAGGCCATTATCCCTGAACTTACCTCAGCGCAGGCCGGGTAAGTACTGCACCCATCATCCGTCACATCCACAGTACATGATAGGTGTAGACCCTACACTACACTACAGGTATAGGCACACACACATAGACACATAGGACGTAGATAGAGATTTCGGCTCTTGATCCTGGGATTTAATCTGATCGCCATATTTGGGGTCAGGAAGGAATTTTCCCCCCTAATATGAGGATAATTGGCCCATTCCTCATAGGGGGTTTTCGCCTTCCTCTGGATCTACACGGCCTTAAATAGTTTTAGTAATATATCAATAAGTAGATTCACACATAAGTAGTGCAAAAAAATAAGTAAAAAAAAATAAAATTCAAAAATAGTTTATTTTACACAAACCAAAAACATTTTTAGTCTAAATATATAACAATTAAAAAATGTAAATATATTTTTAAAAAATCTCACTTCCATTACACACAGGGAGGTACGAGCCTTTGATCCTGGGATTTAATCTGATCGCCATATTTGGGGTCAGGAAGGAATTTTTCCCCCGTCATGAGAATAATTGGCCCATTTCTCACGTGGGGTTTTCGCCTTCCTCTGGATCAACACGGCCCATAGATAGGTTTAGTAAAATAGAAGAAATAAGTAGGTTCTTATATTTATAATGAAAAAATATAAAAAAAAATAATTTATTTTTTGGTTTAAGAAAAATTAGTTAAAATAAATATAAAAATAAATTAGCCCAAAAATTGAAAATAATTAAATATTTAAATAAAAAATGTACACTTACGTATCACACATTAGCTATGAGCCCTTGATCCTGGGATTCATCCCGATCGTTATATTTGGGATCAGGAAGGAATTTTTCACCTTCTTCTGGATCAACACGGCCTTAAATAGATATAAACTGACAGTTATATAAGTAATTCCCAGATTAATGGCTTATTATAAATACATAAAAACATTTTAAAGTATAGGCAGATTTTCAGATAATGTATAATATATACCGTAGCTCTGAACTTAAATAAGGAAAAGATAAATAGTTTAATACATCTTTTAGAAATTAATTTATTTTCGGTCTCAGCCCTTGATCCTGGGATTTATTCTGATCGCCATATTTGGGGTCAGGAAGGAATTTTCCCCCCTGATATGAGGACAATTGGCTTATTCCTCACAGGGGGTTTTCGCCTTCCTCTGGATCAACGCGGCCCATAAATAGGATTATTCTGATAGAAGAATAATTTACACATATACATGATACTATAACATATAATAACCCCATCTATAAATAAAATCTTTCGTTTACCCTCTACATCGTTGTTCTTGTCTTTATTCCATCGGTCGTCCATGTAGTGAATGTGGGTTTCGCCCCTGAGTCTTGATGGGGTCGTACGGTCTCATGTAAGGTTTCTCCATATGGGTCAGAGGTGAAACCCCAAAGTGCTGCGGATAAAGACCAAACTGATCCCTTCTGCAGTAAGCGAGTACCCGGCAGCAGGTGCTGCATTTCCCTACAGCGCCTCCAAAGGAGAAATGAAGTATTACACATGATTCTCTGTAATCACTGGGCTGTACCTGGAAATCATGGAAGTGTTGGGTCCTCCAGGGCAGGAGACGCTGTTTGGTGGTCGTTTTCATTCTGACTAATGGATGAGAATACAGAACTTCAGATTCCCATAAAATGGCATTTGGATATTGGGTTTTCTACAGCTGCCGCTCACTATACACAGAGCGGTGATTGAAACCGCGCAGGCGCCGCCCCTGTGACTGACAGAGAGAGGCTGCTGGGTGACATAAAGTTAATTTCCTCCTGGCAGCGGGGCTCTCAGTGCAGGCACCGCACAGTGTCACAATGCTATTACTTGCAGATTTACCCCATATCCCATATCTGCAGGTTAAGTGTTATTTTACATGACAGGTTCCCTTTAACCCATGATGTAGTTTTGTCCCAGGTCTCTAAGGCCTGTATGAAACCAACTCAGTAGTAAAGCTCACATCATATGTAGCAGATGCCGGCTGTGCTACACAGCCAAAAACTGCCTGTAACTGCAGCAACCGGAGCTCGCTCCGATCGCTGAGGTTTATCCATCTAAATGCCTTTGTCAATCACTGAATGGCGATTGCAGGGAGCTGATGGGTTACTGACGCACCCCCTGGGGCTGTGGGGTACTCGGTAGCTGGGCCGGTTGGTGCTGGGGATGTCACGGTGGCAGTGACCCGGTCCGTGGCCCCGGGTGGTCAAATTAAAGGAAAAGTAAAAGGGGAATAAAGTTTTTTAGAGATAATATTCGTGACGCCACCTGTGGTATGCGGCTATATGGGGCAGCCGCTGTGGTGCAGATCCACTGGAGCTGAAGGTGGCGCAGCAGAGTTGGTTCAGCTCTCCACAGGCAGAGCTTAGCCCCAGGGCAGAATAAGATGAATTTTGAAGGTAGATGTTGTTGGTGCCGTGTAATGCAGGTGATGGCGCAGCAATTATTCAAGGACACAGTGGGGTGCAGTCTTCAGGTTTTACTCACAGTTATTAAGTTCCTCAGGTTACAGTCACCAGTGTGTAACTTCCCACGTCGCCCTGTGTCCTCCGGGGTAGTGATCCAGCAAACTCTAAAGTACCTCAGGAGCACTTGGACGGGACCCCGTTCTATGTACCTTTCCTGGTCGTCTCACGGCTCTGGTTCTCACCCTCCTACCCTGCGCCTCACAATCAGTGTCCCAAGCCAGTGGCCTCGGGCCTTGTCGGGCAACTTGCAATCTCCTGTACCCTATGTGGCCACCTTTTCAGCGATATAATTGTGAATTTTGGCTGCAACACCTTGCAAATGCTGCAGCCTCCTGTTGGCTAGCTGAGCCTGGTTGTTCTCCACTAGTCTGGGGCCGGTACCCCTCTGCGGCCTGATCCCTCCACGTCAGCATGAATTCGGGCACACGGGTGGCTTCCTGCACTCACCGTGCCCCTGGGATCCCCTCTGTCTCTGGAGCCTTTCTCTCGCTGCTCCCGTCTTCTCTCACTCTCCTTCTGGGCCTCTCTTACTAGGTCTGACTCCTCTCTATCCTTCCTTGCTCTCCTGAGCGGAGCTCCTGCTGAGCTCCCACTCCCAACTGAGCTCCTCTCTGTACTGTCCGCTTCTAGATGGTTCCCCTTGTCTTTTATACTCTTTCTGTCTGTGCTCCTCTGAACTTCTTCCTCCACCCACCTCCTCTACCTGGTTCCACCCTCCAGCTAGGGACCAGAGACTGCTCTCCCTTAGAATCAATCTTCCCTTCCCTACTGTAGTGAAGAGTATTGGATGTGGGTGTGTGGGTCCCGGGTAGTACTCCGTCCTTACCTGAGTGTGAAGTACCACACCTCAGAGGTGAGATGCAGTACCTCTGTGGCAACTGGATCCGCAGGGGCGCCACATTACCATGGCAGCCGGAAAGTATAGTGTAAGCAATCGAACAATTGCAGGTTGAGATCCCCTAGTGGTACAAAAAAAGTAGAAATAAAAAAATGGGAACCTGTCACGTGAAAAAACAGGGTTAATCTGCAGGTTAATAGCATTCTGAACCTGTCTGGCCCTGGCACTTAGAGCCCCGCTGCCGGGAGGAAATTATGTGTATTCCTCCTGGCAGCGGTCAGCTTCCAGTCATAGGTGCGGTGGCGCGGGTTCAGTCACTGCTCTGTACATAGAGAGTGGCGCCTCCAGCACTGACTGTCGTCCGGTCGTACTGCTGAGCTGCTGTCAATCAATGCCGGGGGGTGCGGTTACACCAATGCCGGGAGGAATAAAGCTTCCTCCTGGCAGCGGGGCTCAAAGTGTGGGCGCCGAGCAAGTTCAGAGTAACCCCACATCTGCAGGTTGATAGCGTTATTTCACATGATAGGTTCCATTTAAAAAATAAAAATGTATAAAAAACTGCACCTCCTTTGTCCCCATTCAAAAATGGAAAATTGGAAAAAAAAATTGATATTGTCATGACTAAAATGTCCGATCTATCGAAATATTAAATTATTCAGACAATATGTTAAACATGAAGAAGGAAAAAAAAAGTTATGGCTCTGGGAAGAAGGGGAGCAAAAAACGAAAACGCAAAAATGGAAAAACGCAAGGTGGTGAAGGGGTTAAAAGCATCAGCTCCCAGCGAAAAATAACCAAGACCTCACTCAGCTCCATGAGCGAAAAGATGCAGGTCTCAGAATATGGAGAAACAAACAATTTAAGGTTCTGAATTTTTTTTTAACCACTAAAATATAAAGAAACGTCATAAGGGTATGTGCACATGTTCAGTAATTGCAGCAGAAAAATCCGCTGCAGATATTGGAGTATTATTTTCCGTCCTATAACAGAACCCAGAGGGTTCCCTTGCTTCCATTTGTATCAGACATACTGATAGGGAATGTAGATTGTGAGCCCTGATGGGGACAGCGCCCAGAATGTCTGTAAATTGTCTGAATTGTAAAGAGCTGCAGAATATGTTGGCGCTATATAAATAAAAAGATTATTATTATTATAAAGATTATTAGTTATGCAAAGGGTTGAGAAAACGCAGCATGTGAACATAGCCTAATAACTGTTCTTAAAAATAAACTATTATCACTTCTATTTTTAAAGCTTTTTACTCTGCGGCATATTTTCCACACCTGCCTAAAACTTTTGCACAGTACTGTATATGAGATGCTTTTACAAAAAGATGCAGTATTTTTTGATAGTATGATACAAATCACTCTTGCTATGTGACTCCCTATTTCTTAATTTAAGAATCCATGTAGTAATTTGCATTTCGACCTCTAGATGGTGACACCTGAATACTGCAGTGACAATATCTCCAAAATATCCTAGGTCAGTGATGGCGAACCTTTTACAGACCGAGAGCCCAAACTGCAACCCAAAACCCACTTATTTATCCCATAGTGCCAACACGGTCATTTAACCACAATACTGAGGTTTTAGTTTAGAAAAACAACTCATGCATAGAGCAGTCGAGGTGAACCAAAAGCAGCCACAAACAGGAGCAGGGGTATGAGACTGCAGATAGAAAAAATATGCTCCCCCTTCCATCCTGGTATATGTTTGCCCATCCTTGTATATATGCTGCCCCCCCATCCTTGTATGTGCTACCCCCCATTCTTGTATATATCCTGCTCCCCATCCTTGTTTATATGCTGCTCCCCCATCCTTGTATATATGCTGCTCCCCCATCCTTGTATATATCCTGCTTCCCCATCCCTGTATATATGCTTCTCCCCCATCCTTGTATGTGCTCCCCCAAATCCTTGTATATATGCTGCTCCCCCATCCTTGTATATATGCTGCTTCCCCATCTTTGTACATAGGCTGCTCCATATCCTTGTATATATGCTGCTCCCCCATCCTTGAATATATGCTGCAACCCCATCCTTGTATATATCCTGCTTCCCAATACTTGTATATATGCTTCTCCCCCATCCTTGTATATATGCTGCTACCCCATCCTTGTATATATCCTGCTTCCCCATCCTTGTATATATGCTGCTACCTCATCCTTGTAGATATGTTGCTCCCCCACACTTGTATATATGCTTCTCCCCCATCCTTGAATATATGCTGCAACCCCATCCTTGTATATATCCTGCTTCCCCATACTTGTATATATGCTTCTCCCCCATTCTAGTATATATGCTGCTACCCCATCCTTGTATATATGCTGCTTCCCCATCCTTGTATATATGCTGCTACCCCATCCTTGTATATATGCTGCTACCCCATCCTTGTATATATGCTGCTACCCCATCCTTGTATATATGCTGCTTCCCCATCCTTGTATATATGCTGCTCCCCCATCCTTGTATATATGCTGCTCCCCCATCCTTGTATATATGCTGCTACCCCATCCTTGTTTATATGCTGCTTCCCCATCCTTGTATATATGCTGCTCCCCCATCCTTGTATATATGCTGCTCCCCTATCCTTGTATACATGCTGCTCCCCCATCCTTGTATATATGCTGCTCCCCCATCCTTGTATATATGCTGCCCCCCATCCTTGTATATATGCTGCTCCCCCATCCTTGTATATATGCTGCTACCCCATCCTTGTAGATATGTTGCTCCCCCACACTTGTATATATGCTTCTCCCCCATCCTTGAATATATGCTGCAACCCCATCCTTGTATATATCCTGCTTCCCCATACTTGTATATATGCTTCTCCCCCATTCTAGTATATATGCTGCTACCCCATCCTTGTATATATGCTGCTTCCCCATCCTTGTATATATGCTGCTACCCCATCCTTGTATATATGCTGCTACCCCATCCTTGTATATATGCTGCTACCCCATCCTTGTATATATGCTGCTTCCCCATCCTTGTATATATGCTGCTCCCCCATCCTTGTATATATGCTGCTCCCCCATCCTTGTATATATGCTGCTACCCCATCCTTGTTTATATGCTGCTTCCCCATCCTTGTATATATGCTGCTCCCCCATCCTTGTATATATGCTGCTCCCCTATCCTTGTATACATGCTGCTCCCCCATCCTTGTATATATGCTGCTCCCCCATCCTTGTATATATGCTGCCCCCCATCCTTGTATATATGCTGCTCCCCCATCCTTGTATATATGCTGCTTCCCCATCCTTGTATATATGCTGCTCCCCCATCCTTGTATATATGCTGCTACCCCATCCTTGTATATATGCTGCTACCCCATCCTTGTATATATGCTGCTTCCCCATCCTTGTATATATGCTGCTCCCCATCCTTGTATATATGCTGCTCCCCCATCCTTGTATATATGCTGCTACCCCATACTTGTATATATGCTGCTTCCCCATCCTTGTATATATGCTGCTCCCCCATCCTTGTAGATATGCTGCTCACTATCCTTGTATATATGCTGCTCCCCCATCCTTGTAAATATGTTGCTCCCCCATCCTTGTATATATGCTGCTCCCCCATCCTTGTATATATGCTGCTCCCCCATCCTTGTATATATGCTTCTCCCCCATCCTTGTATATATGCTGCTCCCCCATCCTTGTATATATGCTGCTCCCTATCCTTGTATGTATGCTGTTCCCCCATCCTTGTATATATGCTGCTCCCCCATCGTTGTATATATGTTGCTCCCCCATCCTTGTATATATGCTGCTACCCCATCCTTGTATATATCCTGCTTCCCCATCCTTGTATATATGCTGCTCCCCATCCTTGTATGTGCTCCCCATCCTTGTATGTGCTCCCCCAAATCCTTGTATATATGCTGCTCCCCCATCCTTGTATATATGCTGCTCCCCCATCCTTGTATGTGCTCCCCCAAATCCTTGTATATATGCTGCTCCCCCATCCTTGTATGTACTCCCCCAAATCCTTGTATATATGCTGCTCCCCCATCCTTGTATATATGCTGCTTCCCCATCCTTGTATATATCCTGCTCCCCCATCCTTGTATATATGCTGCTACCCCATCCTTGTATATATCCTGCTTCCACCATCCTTGCATATATGCTGCTCCCCATCCTTGTTTATATGCTGTTCCCCCATTCTTGTATATATGCTGCTACCCCATCCTTGTATATATGCTGCCCCCCATCCTTGTATATATCCTGCTCCCCCATCCTTGTATATATGCTGCTTCCCCATCCTTGTATATATGCTTCTCCCCAATCCTTGTATGTGCTCCCCATCCTTGTATATATGCTGCTCCCATATCCTTGTATATATGCTGCTCCCTATCCTTGTATATATGCTGCTCCCCCATCCTTGTATATATCCTGCTCCCCCATTCTTGTTTATATGCTGCTCCCCAATCCTTGTATGTGCTCCCCATCCTTGTATATATGCTGCTCCCCCATCCTTGTATATATGCTGCCCCCATCCTTGTATATATGCTGCTCCCCCATCCTTGTATATATCCTGCTCCCCCATACTTGTATATATCCTGCTGCCCCATCCTTGTATATATGCTGCCCCCATCCTTGTATGTATCCTGCTTCCCCATCCTTGTATATATGCTTCTCCCCAATCCTTGTATGTGCTCCCCATCCTTGTATATATGCTGCTCCCCCATCCTTGTATATATGCTGCCCCCCATCCTTGTATATATGCTGCGCCCCCATCCTTGTATATATCCTGCTCCCCCCATACTTGTATATATCCTGCTGCCCCATCCTTGTATATATGCTGCCCCCCATCCTTGTATGTATCCTGCTTCCCCATCTTTGTATATATGCTGCCCCCCATCCTTGTATATATGCTGCTCCCCCATCCTTGTATATATGCTGCCCCCCATCCTTGTATATATGCTGCTCCCCCATCCTTGTATATATGCTGCCCCCATCCTTGTATATATGCTGCTCCCCCATCCTTGTATATATGCTGCCCCCCATCCTTGTATATATGCTGCTCCCCCATCCTTGTATATATGCTGCTCCCCCATCCTTGTACATATGCTGCTCCCCTATCCTTGTATATATGCTGCTCTCCCATCCTTGTATATATGCTGCCCCCCATCCTTGTATATATGCTGCCCCCCATCCTTGTATATATGCTGCTCCCCCAACCTTGTATATATGCTGCTCCCCCATCCTTGTACATATGCTGCTCCCCTATCCTTGTATATATGCTGCTCTCCCATCCTTGTATATATGCTGCTCCCCCATCCTTGTATATATGCTGCCCCCCATCCTTGTATATATGCTGCTCCCCCATCCTTGTATATATTCTGCTCCCCCATCCTTGTATATATGTTGCTCCCCCATCCTTGTATATATGCTGCTCTCCCATCCTTGTATATATGCTGCTCCCCCATCCTTGTATATATGTTGCTCCCCCATCCTTGTATATATGCTGCTCTCCCATCCTTGTATATATGCTGCTCCCCCATCCTTGTATATATGTTGCTCCCCCATCCTTGTATATATGCTGCCCCCCATCCTTGTATATATGCTGCCCCCCATCCTTGTATATATCCTGCTACCCCATCCTTGTATATATGTTGCTCCCCCATCCTTGTATATATGCTGCTCTCCCATCCTTGTATATATGCTGCTCCCCCATCCTTGTATATATGCTGCTCCCCCATCCTTGTATATATGCTGCCCCCCATCCTTGTATATATGCTTCTCCCCCATCCTTGTCGGAACAAAGAGGAATCTGCTACTAGTGAAAAGTTTCTGTGTTTTCTTATTAGGAGTTTTCCCTGTAGAAGGCGATGCATACCATGGAAGAAATGTGGGACTCCATATCCTTTAATACCAGTCCCTATCGATAATCTGGCGTTTCTATTCTATCAGCAGTGGATGAAATCCAAACCAGTCTGGATGAGCAAATTGTGAAGACTCAGACAATGAGGGGATCGCCTTTCATCAAGCCCTATGAGAAAGAAATCAAGGTATAAAATATTCACTTGCTTATTAGCAGAAGCTAAGGTTTCATTAGGATCTCCGAGGCTAAAGTTACATGCGGCTCCAGCTTACATGTAAAGGGGATGGTATCAAGGAGTCTCACCAAACTTTCCCTACAAATGTCCAACAATTCAGAATTCATATCCATTGATAATTTATCTTCTAAAATTATAGCATTTTTTTCTATCATTTTCATTTTTTGTGTAATTAACTTTTTGCTCTCCTCCTTTAAGCAATGGCTGAAGGTGCAGGCCCAGTGGCTTTATCTAGACCCCATCTTCTCTTCTGAGGACATCATGCAGCAAATGCCTGAAGAAGGACGCTTATTCCAGACTGTGGACAGAAACTGGAGAGAGATCATGAAACATTGCGTTAAAGACCCGGAGGTAAATGGATGCTTCATGGTGGACTGATACAAGAAAGCACGGTCATCTTGCATCCAGGACTGATGTTTTCCAAGAGTCCGTGTCCTGATGCTTCCATCACAAGGATCCCGGGTTATGGGGCTCCACACTGCCTGGACTCCAGCCTCCCGCATCTTCTATTTTCTATCCAAATAGGTTCTAATTTTTCATTTAATATGAACTATTGGCACAATAGTCAATGAATGTGACTTTTTTTCAGTCTCCATAACTATATAATGGAATCTTACTTATGGGCTATCTACTTTGTTTTAGGTTTTAAGCGCCACTTCTCTGACCGGACTTCTGGAAAAACTTCAGGACAGCAATGTGCTTCTGGATAAAATCATGAAAGGGCTGAATGCCTATCTGGAGAAGAAGAGGCTTTTTTTCCCACGGTATAGTCCTTTCACTTGTTGCAATGATTCTATATACTACTTAAAGAATTTTTTTTTTTCTTATTTAAACCATTGAAATCATTTTTGTAATTGGATTTCATTAATAATTTTGCACTGTTTGCCTTCTATTGGCTCTGTGTTGCGCTGGCTATTGGACTTATTTTTAATCTGTCTTTTTTCAGCTCCTCTTAGCCGATTTATGACCACAGATCACATCAAAGCTGAATGTGCAGGAAACACAAAGCCTAACGGTGCAACATTTTTAATGAAACTGAATTGTCGCAAATACTCGCAATTAAATGGGTATTCCCATCTCCAAGATCCTATCCCAACATGT
The DNA here is from genome assembly GCF_046119375.1 of Phyllobates terribilis. NCBI lineage: Eukaryota > Metazoa > Chordata > Amphibia > Anura > Dendrobatidae > Phyllobates > Phyllobates terribilis. Next base: position 25,320 of record NW_027363340.1, read on the forward strand.
AGTAGGCATAGTAATAATAATAATATTAGAAAATACCTCCAATTAGAAATGTAGTATAGTTCTTCTGATTCGCTATGTCGTTTTCCCCAGCTTCGGTATCCATGGTTACGACCACTCATATAGTGACAGTTATTTGCTAGTGGTCGTAACCTAAGCTACTGCAATGCCCTGCACATGGGGTAAGCGACAAAGCAAATCAGAAGAACTATACTACACTTCTAATTGGAGGTATTTGCTAATATTATTATTATTACACCTACTACATATTGGGGTAGAATCCTGGAGATGGGAATACCCATTTCAGTTAAATAAAAAAAGTTCCCAAAGCTGGATAGCCCCTTTAAGCTAGCCATACGCATGAGATATGAGATACCCGTCGTCTGAATGGTTATTTGGCTACTTCTCCTGACTCCCACATATTCTGCTGAACAGTCATGTGTTTATAATGGGGAGAGAGGAGAAAGTCGGTACTGGACACCTCCGGCAGCGGGTTATCTCCCCTGAGAACCAAAAGACCGGGTATTGAAATCCCATCTGCCCGATCCTTCTGGCCCTGACATCCTCTATCGGGGGAGAGTCAGGAGACCCCCATACACATCAGTGGGTAGGCCGGTCCTGCTGCAATCGTCAGGTTTAAACTATTTTAATCCAATGTGTATGGGGACTGAATCTTTACTTTAAAGCTTTGCTTTTCTATTTTCTCACAGACACTAATACAAATGGCGCCTGACCCAATACTTTAATGACATTTTTATCATATTGTGCATTTTCGCTTTAGCTTTTTCTTCCTGTCCAACGACGAAATACTAGAAATTCTCTCTGAGACTAAAGATCCTCTGCGGGTCCAACCACATCTAAAGAAGGGCTTTGAAGGCATCGCAAAGCTGGAGTTCCTTCCTAACCTGGACATCAAAGCCATGTACAGCACCGAGGGGGAACGCGTAGAGCTCATCCAGACCATCTCCACCTCCGAGGCTCGGGGGGCCGTGGAGAAGTGGCTCATCCAAGGGGAAGATGTCATGTTAAGGAGCGTGCATGATGTTATTGCTCGGTCACGAATGGTACGGATCTACCTACAGACCAAAAGCATTAATTGGAACTAATCTAGTACTTTTATATTTGTATAAGATTATTTGGCAGCAGTGAATGATTTGTGGATGATGTATCTCTTGCTATAGAGCCAGGTAGCAGATCTTCTACCTGCAATCGGTAGAAATGAATTTGCTAGATAATACTAGTAAGGTTGTCCCTCTCTTAAATGCTTCTGTCAACGTAATTTAACTTTGTTTTTTAAAAGCCGTACCCTGAGACTGCAAGAAAAGACTGGGTGAGGGAATGGCCGGGACAGGTCGTGCTCTGTGTGTCTCAGATGTTCTGGACAAGTGAAGGGCATGAAGCTATCGGCAGTGGCCCCGAGGTACGGCATAAGCTCCTTTACTGATCAAGGTTGCTTCACTATAAACAGTCATGGCCGGAAGTGTTGGCACCCTTGAAGTATTTTTCCATAAAATTATTGCAATTGCATGTGTATTTTTTGTTATACACATGTTTATTTCCTTTGTGTGTATTGGAACAACACAAAAAAAGAGAAAAAAAGGCAAATTGGATATAATTTCACACAAAACCCCAAAAATGGGCCGGACAAAATTGTTGGCATCTTTCCAAAATTGTGGGTAAACAATTTTGTTTCAAGCATGTGATGCTCGTTCAAACTCACCTGTGGCAAGTAAAAGGTGTGGGCAATATGAAAATCACACCTGAAACCCGATACAAAGGGGAAAAGTTGACTCAATCTTTGCGTTGTTACGTGCCTCACTAAGCAGGGAGAACAGAAAGAAGAAAAGAGAACTGTCTGAGGACTTGAGAACCAACATTGTTGACCAATATCTTCTTTTTGTGTTGTTCCAATACACACAAATTAAATAAACATGTGAACAACAAAACATGTGTAATTGTAATAATTTTCTGGGAGAAATACATATATATACATTCATAGACAGACTTCATGTGTTCTCCTGCTAATAGGCTGTCATACCCAGAGACGCAGCTTATAGGAGTTTCCAGGGGCGGATATACCATTGGTGCAACAGAGGTAAGGGGACCCACATTCACATCAAAAGATGCAAGTAGCTTCTTTCACAGCACGTTATTAGACTGCAAAGAGTCCATGTACTGTTCTTGCCCAGGGGTCTTCTCCTGAGGGTTACAGTTGTACAGCGGCTCAATATCTTGAAGGTACCCAAAAGGCTCCATAGTATTTGATAGTTGGGATTTTGCATTGATTCATGCATCTTGTCTAGAGATGGGCAACTAAATTTGCAGGACCTTGGTCTAAGAGAGCAGTTTAGTAGTCTGTGGCTGTTGGATGGGAGCCTTGCTAACCGCCTCTTACATGCCGGCATCCCTGGCTCCTCTTTTGATTAGCCGGCCAGGTGTGATGTCATTTGTGCCTCACACCACAACTATGACATCGACATCAAAAGAGGAGCTGGAGATGCCGGTTCATGGAGCTCCGGTCCTGCGGCCGTGGAATACTGACCCGACTGTTGGACCTGAGTCCTGCAAATCCATTCGCTCATCTCTACTCTCGTCATATCTACCAATAAGGGAAGACATTGTATGGGATTTCCCATAATACCAGCATAAAATGAATCCATCTGTATTGAGTTTTCCATGCTGTTTGTGGCAGGGTTTTATAGAGGTACATCTGGGTATTTGGAGCTCTGGGTTCAATCCAGATCTCCAACTTCTATAAAGATATGTTGTAAAATTGTTATGTACATTATAAAGTGCCTGCATATTGTGGAGTTCTCAATCTAGTCTGCAGCTTATAATCTGTATAGATTTCAGCCCCCTTGCAATATGTATGTTCTATGAATGTTTCTGCAGATGATTTCACCGTTACATCCTTCTTGTAGGGCCTGAAAAACTCCTATGATAATCTGCAGCTCCAGCTAAATGATATTGTGGAGCTTGTGCGAGGAGGCAAATTGTCCCAGCAGACTCGCACCACATTGGGGGCTCTCGTCACCATAGAGGGGCACGCTCGTGACGTGGGCATGGAAATGATCCAAACAGGTTTGTGCAAACATCATGGCTGGCACCAAACTTTCCAATACCATGTTCTATTTATTATACACTACATGGAGAAAGGTATTGTGCCCCCTCCACATTACACCTACAGGGGCTTTTATGGCCTCCTATTCTAAATCCATATCCAGGATGTTAATATGGAGTCCGTCCCTCTACAGATATCACAGCTCAATATGCAGAGCACCTTCATACATTTCACCCCATTCCTATGTTCTTTCCATATCTATGTTATATTCCCCCCTCTTTTCTTTGAGTTTTCATAGGACACAATTGATCTTGTCACAGTAAAGCAATCTTGGGGTGTACTTACAATGACGTCTATGGGGCAGTAGTCATTTCTGCATATTGAGATGGTGGTCCCTATATAGGAATGTTTTTGCATCTGTAGGTGTCGGCGTCCCCTGTATATGACTCATTGCCACAATTGATATTCTTTATAGTCAGTGTTTTGGATGGCCTAGGTGCGGTGTGTAATATTTTCTATCAATGGTGTGTGTGCCCTCCTCTGTGCGGTGTCCTTCCATAACCATGGATGTACTAATAAAGGGTTTTTATGTCAATTCCTTTAATGACCTTTTGTTCGGCTTCTTTGTAGGTATTATGTAATTCTCCGAATGGTCAGCCATTCTAAGCCTGAGCAGACATATGGCAATGTAATTGATGTGTGACTGACATTGTTCTTCCCTATGTTGCGGTGACATATTTATGCTGCCATTGTCCAGTATTTTTTCTAATTAATCATCCTAAAGGTGTTTAGTGGGGTTGAGGTTGAGAACGTGTGTGAAACAGTTCTGCTCTTCTATTCCCTTAGGGTTGGAAGCTACAATTGTTTAAAATGTCTTGTGCTGAAGCATTAAGATATCTTTTCACTGGAACTAAGGGGCCTAGACCAACCCCTAAAAACAAGGCCATACCCCCACCACCGAACTGTACAGCGGGCACAATGCAGTTAATAGGGTAACGTTCTCCTGGCATTCACCAAATCCAGACTCGTCCATCAGATGCCAGATAGAGAAGTGTGATCCGTCACTGCACAGAACAGGTCTCCTCCAGAGTCCTGTGGTGGCGGCTTCACACCACTCCATCTGACGCTCGGCATCGTGCTTGGTGATGTAAGGCTGCATTCAGCTGCTCAGCCATAAAGCTCATGGCGGGGACGCAGTGTTTGTGGTGATGTTGTTACCAATGGAGTCAGGAGAGCGTTCTGTCCTCTGCTCCTCAGCACTCAGTGACCCCGCTCTGTAATGTTCCGGGGTCTCCTGAGTTGCTGCAGTTCCTTCTACTCCTTAATAATATCACTCACATGTGATGGGGGAAGATTTAGGAGGGAAGAAATGTAATATCCAGACTTGTTACCCCGGTGGCTCCTATTACAGGACCGCGCTGGTATCAGAGAGCTCTGCACCACCAGCCGTTCTGTCATATGTTAGTAACAGCACACAGCATGGGAGGGCGGATTTTATACACCGGGGGGCGTGGGGATTGATGTTATACACTGGTGGGGGGCGAGAGTCTTATACAAGGCCGAGGGGCCAGATGTTATACCCTAGGGGTACGAGGGCCTAGATGTTATACATGTCCGAGGGCTGGATGTTATACACTGAGGGGCAAGGGGACGGATATTATACACCAGGGGCGAGGGGACGGATATTATACACCAGGAGCGAGGGGACGGATATTAAACACCAGGGGCGAGGGGATGGATATTATACACCAGGGGCGAGGGGATGGATGTTATACACCGGGGCGAGGGGACAGATATTATACACCGGGGTGAGGGGACGGATATTATACACCGTGGGCGAGGGGACGGATATTATACACCGGGGCGAGGGGATGGATGTTATACACCGGGGGGCGTGGGGATTGATGTTATACACTGGTGGGGGGCGAGAGTCTTAATGTTATACAAGGCCGAGGGGCCAGATGTTATACACTGAGGGGCGAGGGGACGGATATTATACACCGGGGCGAGGGGACGGATATTATACACCAGGGGCGAGGGGACGGATATTATACACCGGGGCGAGGGGACGGATATTATACACCGGGGTGAGGGGACGGATATTATACACCGTGGGCGAGGGGACGGATATTATACACCGGGGGCGAGGGGACGGATATTATACACCGGGGGCGAGGGGCCAGATGTTATACACTGAGGGGCGAGGGGACGGATATTATACACCGGGGCGAGGGGACGGATATTATACACCAGGGGCGAGGGGACGGATATTATACACCGGGGCGAGGGGACGGATATTATACACCGGGGTGAGGGGACGGATATTATACACCGTGGGCGAGGGGACGGATATTATACACCGGGGTGAGTGGACGGATATTATACACCGTGGGCGAGGGGACGGATATTATACACCGTGGGCGAGGGGATGGTTGTTATACACTGGGAGCGAGGGGACGGATATTATACACCGGGGGGGGGGCGAGAGGCCGGATGTTATACACAAGGGGGAGGGAGCGAGGGTACAGATGTTATACACCGGGGCTGGGGGCCAGATGTTATACCCTGGGGGTCGGATGTTATGCAAAGGAGGGCTTGGGGTTGGATGTTATACAGTGGGGTTGAGGGATGGATTTTATACACTGGCGGGGGGGTGAGGGGACGGATGTTATACTAAACTAGGGGCGAGGGGCGGATGTTATACACCGGGGGAGGCAAGAGGCCGGATTTAATAAACTGGGGGCTGAGAGTCCGGATGTTATACACCGTGGGCAATGGGACTAAATGAAAAAAGCAGAATTCGGTGACTAGGAGTTTTGTCCTATAATGTATGTGCATTTGCCTTCCATTTAGAAACTCTCCCTTGTGATTCTGCAGTGTCTTAGAGGTTGACTATCTTTTCCTACATTGCTCAGGAGTTTCTCATGAAACAGACTTCCAGTGGCTTGCCCAACTCCGCTATTACTGGGAGAATGAGAATGCGAGAGTGCGAATCATCAACTGCAATGTGAAGTCCACCTATGAGTACCTGGGCAACTCCCCACGCCTGGTCATCACTCCGCTCACTGAGAGATGCTAGTGGACTCTGCTATGATGTTATGGGTTATGCTCAGAAATCTTTTTGACTTTTGTATGATGCATGAAACTTATTAGAAAGTTTATTGATATTTCATACCAGTTCTTTCATGTTTCATTGGTAGATCGGTGCTTTTTATCTAAATCTTGGTGGAGCTCCAGAAGGTCCGGCCGGCACAGGAAAAACTGAGACCACCAAAGATTTGGCCAAGGCGCTGGCCGTGCAGTGTGTGGTCTTTAACTGCTCTGATGGTTTGGACTACATAGCAATGTCAAAGGTACATACAATGTTAAGCTGCTCCATTGCAGATAATAAACTGACTCCAACCGATGTTCTGCTGACATGTTTTGATTATATAGTACAGACCAAAAGTTTGGACACACCTTCTCATTTAAAGATTTTTCCGTATTTTCATGACTATGAAAATTGTACATTCACACTGAAGGCATCAAAACTATGAATTAACACATGTGGAATTATATACTTAACAAAAAAGTGTGAAACAGCAGAAAATATGTCTTATATTCTTGGTTCTTAAAAGTCGCAGGTTAACAGCAGCTCAGATTAGAGACCAGGTCAATGCCACACAGAGTTCTAGCAGCAGACACATCTCTACAACAACTGTTAAGAGGAGACTTTGTGCAGCAGGCCTTCAAGGTAAAATAGCTGCTAGGAAACCACTGCTAAGGACAGGCAACAAGCAGAAGAGACTTGTTTGGGCTAAAGAACACAAGGAATGGACATTAGACCAGTGGAAATCTGTGCTTTGGTCTGATGAGTCCAAATTTGAGATCTTTGATTTCAGCCACCGTGTCTTTGTGCGACGCAGAAAAGGTGAACGGATGGACTCTACATGCCTGGTTCCCACCGTGAAGCATAGAGGAGGAGGTGTGATGGTGTGGGGTTGCTTTGCTGGTGACACTGTTTGGGGATTTATTCAAAATTGAAGGCATACTGAACCAGCATGGCTACCACAGCATCTTGCAGTGGCATGCTATTCCATCCGGTCTGCATTTAGTTGGACCATCATTTATTTTTCAAAAGGACAATGACCCCAAACACACCTCCAGGCTGTGTAAGGGCTATTTGACCAAGAAGGAGAGTGATGGGGGGCTACGCCAGATGACCTGGCCTCCGCAGTCACCAGACCTGAACCCAATCGAGATGGTTTGGGGTGAGCTGGACCGCAGAGTGAAGGCAAAAGGGCCAACAAGTGCTAAGCATCTCTGGGAACTCCTTCAAGATTGTTGGAAGACCATTTCCGGTGACTACCTCTTGAAGCTCATCAAGAGAATGCCAAGAGTGTGCAAAGCGGTCATCAAAGCAAAAGGTGGCTACTTTGAAGAACCTAGAATATAAGACATATTTTCAGTTGTTTCACACTTTTTTGTTAAGTATATATTTTTCCACATGTGTTAATTAATAATTTGATGCCTTCAGTGTGAATGTACAATTTTCATAGTCATGAAAATACAGAAAATCTTTAAATGAGAAGGTGTGTCCATACTTTTGGTCTGTACTGTATATACTTTTTTTTAGTTTTTCAAAGGGCTGGCATCATCGGGAGCATGGGCGTGTTTTGATGAGTTTAACCGTATTGAGCTGGAGGTGTTGTCCGTGGTGGCCCAACAGATTCTCCGCATCCAGAGAGCCATCCAGATGAAGATGGACATGTTCAACTTCGAAGGAACAGAACTGAAGCTTAACCCAAATTGCTTTGTAGCCATTACCATGAATCCTGGCTCCTCGGGACGTTCTGAGCTGCCGGATAACCTCAAGGTAAAGAGTCCCAGTGCCTTGCATCGGGCCCTTCCACAACATTTCTATAGGATTAAGCTCAGGACTATGACTCGGCCATTCCAAAACTTTATGTTTATTCAACCATTCTTTTGTAGAACGACTTGTGTCTTTGGGCCATTGTCTTGCTGCATGACCCACGTTTTCTTGAGATTCAGTACATGAACTGATATCCTGATATTTTCCTTTAGTATTTGCTGATAGATTTTAGAATTCATTGTTCCATCAATGATGGCAGCCGTCCTTGGCCAAGTGCAGCAAAACAGGCCCAAAGCATGTTACGATTACCATCTTTGTGTTTCATAGATGATAGGAGGTTCTTATGCTGTAATGCAGTATTTTCTTTCTGCAAACATATAGCTTCTCACTTAAAATCTCTATCTTGGCCTCATCCTTCCACAAAGCATTATTCCAGTTACCTATTGATGTGCCCAGGTGAGTTTTAGCAGTGACATTTTAAATCGCATTGCCTTTCTCCTTGCAATCCTGCCATGCTCGCCATTGTTGTTCATTGTCCTTCTGATGGTGGACTCATGAACAATTACATTAGCTAATGTGAGGAGAGGCCTTTAGTTGCTTAGAGGTTACCTTGAGTTCCTTTGTGACCTCACAGACTGATGTAGCTTTAAGTCAAATTTATGCAGTAATACAGACATTTTTGAGGGGTTCACAAACTTTCAAGTAAATACTAGGTTTACAAAAGAAACATAAGATTTCATCAAAGGGATTATTCTCCCCCAAACCTATATGAGATTGTTCATTTCCTATGTATAATCACAACACCTGATGCCCTCATTTCTGCAAGCTCCTTAATATTGAAGTCCCGTTCTCCTATTTTCCAAAATGGACACAGTAGAGGTGTGGAGAGAGATTTGGAAAGTGTTAAAGGAGTATTCCCATCTCCAAGATTCTATCCCAATATGTAATAGGTGTAATAATAATATTAATAGCAAATACCTCCAATTGGAAATGTAGTATAGTTCTTCTGATTAGCTATGTCGCTTAACCCATGTGCAGGGCATAGCAGTAGCTTAGGTATCCATGGTTACGACCACTAGCAAGTAACTAACTGTTACTATGAGTGGTCGTAACCATGGATACCTAAGCTACTGCAATGTCCTGCACATGGGGGTAAGCAACATAGCTAATCAGAAGAACTATACTACATTTCTAATTGGAGATATTTGCAAACATTATTATTATTATAACACCTATTACATATTGGGACAGGATCTTGGAGATGGGAATACCCCTTTAACCACACTTTGACTGACTTCCCTCTGATGTGGAATAGACACATCACTTTTAGGTCTGGGGTGGAGGATAGTGTAAATGGACATAATGGGTTCCCCGGCTCTATGCCTAGTTTACAGTAATTTAGTTTCATTTGTTGACTGACCCATCTGGTTTGCGCATTTCAGGTTCCTTTCCGGACTGTAGCAATGATGGTCCCCAACTATGCTCTGATTGCGGAGATCTGCCTTTATTCTTACGGTTTTCTGCACGCTAAACCTCTCTCGGTGAAGATGGTAATGACTTACCGGCTGTGCTCGGAGCCGCTCTCGTCCCAGTTCCATTATGATTATGGGATGCGTGCAGTAAAGGCTGTGCTGATCGCTGCTGGCAATCTGAAGCTGAAATTCCCCCATGAAAATGAAGATATTCTTGTAAGTTCTGAACTGTTGGTCGCTTTACATCTCGTATAGGATAGCATTACCATCTTACCGAGAAGCATTTGGATCACAAAAATTAGAGCTGTATGATTTTATAGTAGCAGACAGAGACTTGCAAATAATTTCTGCACATTACTGTTCCTGGCTTGTTAGATCTCATCTGTGCAAAAGTGTCAAATCTATAGTTGTTTGACAGCATTACCATCTTACCAAGAGGCATTTGGATCACAAATCACAAAAATTAGAGATGTCTGATTTTAGAATAGAAGACAGAAACTTACAAATAATTTCTGTACATTGCTGTTCCTGTCTTATTAGATCTCATCTGTGCAAAAATGTCAAAACTATAGTTGTTAAACACGTAGCTTGTTCATCTTATGGGACAGTTTTGATTTTTAACTTAAACGCATGTATTTTAGGCTAAAATTATTTTAACAATTGGGTTTTATTAAAAATTTTGCATCGCTTGGCTTTCACCGGCTTTTTGATTCCCTGCACATTCAATTTTGATAAGGTCTGTGGTCATAAATAAACTGAGAGGAGCTCAGAAAAAGACAGATAAAACATTTACAAACTCCCCGTCAGCCAGCAAAACCGAGTTCACTGACAGTATCTCACTTAACTCATTCTGCAGCCGGCAATTAACAGTGCAACACAGAGGCCACATGTATTCCCTATGGAAAAACAATTCTGCAGCATATTTTAGTGCAACTCAGCAGCGTTCCATTCCTCTTTTATCATTCCTGGAAAAGTAGGAATTAATTGAAATCTGTCAATAACGAGTCCCCTACACAGTCTGACAATGTCACCACTGTTTGGGCACAGTCAGATTGTATAGGGTTGTCCACTATATAGATTATATATACATTATATATGTTACTGTAAAAGTCAGAAGGCCGGTAAAACCTAGGATTTACCGGTCAATCTGGACATTTACCGAGGCCGTCGGTAAAAGCTCAAAATGAAAAGTAAAATTGGACTTTTACCGGTGAAGTCTTGGTAAATCTTAACATTTCTCAACAGCGTTGGTAAAAGTCAGATGTATTCCATATAAACGAACGATTTTGGACTTTTACCTGGGCGAATTGGTAAATCTTTACATTTACCAGCATGTGTTGGTAAAAGTAACTTGGAGTCACAGAATTCTGACTCTTACCAGCAATTTCCGACTCTGATGAAGGCCTTAATCGTTAGAAATATTTTTATTCTTCAAAATGCAAATGAACAAATACAAATAGGAAAATGCAAATAGAAAACATTTATGTAGGAAAATACTTCTCAAAAATGACAAATTACCGCAAATACAAGAATAACGCAACTTCAAAACTATGTAATTCTGTAATTGTGACTAGGGATAAGCGGATAGATCCGTCCAGACCCGTTATCCGAGTGGATAACGGGCTGTACGGATACGGATAATCCCGATATCTGTCGGATATATCCGTGCCTTCCGATAATGCATGTTTCATGCATCATCGGAAGGCATGGATGGTGCGAGTGTGCAGGGCAGACAGGTATAAAGCTAAATTGCTACTTACCGGAGGTTTCCCAGGTCTCGTCGTCCGCGTTCTCCTTCCGGGTCACATGACTGCATACGTCACCACGCAAGTGACGCATGCGTAAGTCATGTGACACTCGTGTCACATGACTTATGCACCTGTCACTTTCGTGGTGACATATGCAGTCATATGACCCGGAAGAAGGAGGATGCGGCTGGCCGACGAGACCTGGGAAGCCTCTGGTAGCCTCCGGTAAGTAGTGATCTTTAAGTGGCGGAGAAGGGGGGTCCGGCCAGAGGGCGGGATGACCCTAGTGGGCGGGGAGTTCCTACTGCATTTAGGATCCTAGCGGTAGTCCCCACTTGGTAGAAGTCATCTTCTTTTTTTATAATAATCGCAATGATCGACTTAGGGTCCATTTTTGAACGGTCGACGTCTGGAATTCTGATTCTGATGTTCTGTCCAATGTTAGGTTCGGGTAATTTTTGACTGGAACATTTCAACATTTTCTTGGCCTGTGTTTCCAGTCCTTCTCTTGCAGCTTTTCGAACTCTTCTGACCGCACCAATTCTTCTATTGATTGTATGCGAAATCAAAACGTCAGGTTGCTGATCATCATGAAGTTCTCCATCTTTCTTAGAAGGCTTTGACTCGACACTTTTTTCTTTTAGGTCTTCATTATTCTTGGATGGCAAAATTGGTGGAGTTTCATATGCTGTTAAGGTGTGCGGACAGTTGGATAAGTCCAAAGCTTCTCCTTCCGTTGTGAACAGCTGATGACAGTTGGATTCATCTGAAGCTTCTGCTGCTGTCGGTGCTGACGTGTGATGAAAGTTAGATTCATCTGACCCTTCGGCTTCTGTTGGTGATGTCGGATCGCTAGGTTCCTCTTGCAAACCAACAAACATTTTTTCAAGATCTTCTTCTGAAGAGAGATTTCTGATCCCATCACTAGGAATTTTGGAGGTAGCTAGACCCATCTGCATTGGTACTCCGAACATAGCTTCATAGGGCGAGCATTTTATTCCCTCATGGTATGCTCTATTTTTCATTGCTTGTACAAAGCGAAGGCCCTCAGACCACTTGGGTGTCTTATTTGTTTCCATCCACGTTGACGACATGTTTTCAATGTCTTGATTTGCTCTTTCCATGGAGCCTTGGGACTGGTTGTGTCTTGGGTTACCATGCACTATTTTCATATCAGGCCACATCGCGCACAAACTCTGTATGACCTTGTTACAAAATTCCCTCCCATTATCAGAATGCAGAATACACGGGGCACCAAAAGTGGAAAAAATGTCAAGGAGGTGCATAAAGCACGTAGAAGAACAAATTTAGTGACGTGGTCTTGATAGACGAATATGAACTTGAAATCATTATCACAATTGGATTGCATGTCAATGACATCGACTTGAGCACGAGAATTCATTTCACTGTGTAGGATGGGTTTCACAACAAGGCCTTTTTTGGTAATCTTCTGTTTTTTCTGGCATGGCTGGCAGAGTCGCAGATAAATAACTATTGACTCCGTTGTGACATTTTTGAACTTACGGTTCACCTCCTTTAGGATCCTGGTCCGCCCTCCGTGGCCGGTACTGATGTGCGCATTATGAATGACACTAAAGAGTTCTGCACACAGAGCAGACAACCGTATTATCAGTCCTAGTGTGATCCAACAAAACATAGGATCGCACTTAGATCATTATTATTGTATAGGGCAGTGCAAATGTCGGATTTGTTTCTCAGACAGAGCTGGTCCGAGGAAAACAATTGCAGCATGTCCTAGTTTGATCCAAAATTCGGAGCGCACTTGGCAATGCAAATCTATGAGTCGAAAGAAAATATTGGACTGCACTCAGATTACATTTGAGTGCAGTCCGATTTTCATGGACTGACATAATGGGGAAGATGGAGAAATTTTGTTCTCCATCTTCTCATCCAACAGAATCGGAACACACTATGATCATGCTCTGATAAAACTCTAATTAGAACACACTATGATCATGCTCTGATAAAACTCTAATTAGAACACACTATGATCATGCTCTGATAAAACTCTAATTAGAACACACTATGATCATGCTCTGATAAAACTCTAATTAGAGTTTTATCAGAGTGTGATTTGTCTAATTGACCCAATTCCCTTGGATGAGACATATATGCTTGTTTGACCCTAGCCTTAGGAAAGGTTATCTGTTTTACTACAGTGTAATACATTTAGGGATATAATGGTTATGTTATATAAATTGTTTCATTATTATTATTATTATTTCATAAGTCATCTGTTGATGGAGGAAATAATCATCCTTTGTTCGCATCACTTGTCTGTGCCTTTACTACTCTATACTTTCTATACTGTACCCACAGTTCAGATTGCCATTGCATTATGATAGACACATTCATAAATTCCAATACATCACATAATATAAACAAATTTGGTTCTTCTCACAACTATACCTAAGTGTGCAATACATGTCTGCATTTCTGCTCATTTTGCAATGATTTTGCAATATTCCCCATCCTGGCCGCTTTCTTTAATATTGTCCCCCATCTTGACCACCATCCTGTAATAATGTCCCTCTGTAGCGCCCTGCTATGCACTGGTGCCACAGAACCCAGAAGGGTGCATGGATGGACTTCTCCACAAGAGGCCCTCACACATTCACACACCTCCACCCTACCACCTCAGACCACCAGAGGGAGCCCTTCAGGGATATATAAAGGGAGGGTGGAGCCAGGCAGCTCAGTCTAGTTAGTGAGTCTCTCAGACACAGAGAGGGACAGAGCTCAGAGTTGAGCAGAGAGCGTGCTGACGCTCAGAGAGCGGCGAAGAGGCAGCAAGCTGGCTGCTGTGCTTAGGCGAGCCAAGGCCTACAGCACGTGTGAAGGCCTAGTGAGGGCCTTGAGTGTGGCCGAAGGATAGAGGAGAAGGAAGAAGTAGCCAAGGGGGCAGAGGAGCTTACTAGGCTCACCCCGAGATATATACCGGACACCGGGTCCGCGCCTACAGGGACCCTCAATACCCAGTAGGAACCACCGGAACCCCTGGAGGACTACAGGTCCCAGGTTCACCAAATACTGATTGCAGTACCAGGGCTAGGAGTCACGGAGGCCCCAGCATCCAGGGAGAGTGATCTGCAAGAGTAGGCCCTACCACCAGGTCAGCAGGTGCAAAAGAGAGACAGCAACCAAGCTAGGCCTAGCTCTAGGCAGGTCAGAAGCTTAGCGAGTAAAGCCACGGATTAGGAGGCCCTATACCCGCTCACTAGGGAGAGTCCAAAAGTGCGCCCTTGTCCGGAGTACCCTGGACCGTGCCTGCAACATCACCAGTAAAGGTACAGAAGCTTACCCCCGTGTGAGTGTCCTTTCCTCCGGGACCATCCTGCCATCTCTCCCCTGCACCACAATCCATTACACCCCATGCTGCCCTGGAGCTAGCTCTACCTGTGGAGAGCCACACCATCCCTGCTGCCGTAACACCAGCTCCAGCGGACGGCTCCAGAGCGTCGGCACCCCTTAGCCGCATTCCACAGGTGGCATCACGAACTTTCCAAATCCCCTATACATATTCCCCCTTTTACTGACCACCCTGGGTCACGGACCGGGCCAGCCACCGTGATATCCCCCATACCGGCATCCATAGGCCCGGCACCTGGTACCCCACGGCCCAGGGGGCGCGTCACCTCCACCTACACCTCTTCCTGGTATAATTTCCTCCATCCTTTGCCTCTTCCTATTACAACCCCTGGAAAAAATTATGGAATCACCGGGCTCGGAGGATGTTCATTCAGTTGTTTAATGTTGTTGAAAAAAAGCAGATCACAGACATGGCACAAAACTAAAGTCATTTCAAATGGCAACTTTAGGGCTTTAAGAAACACTAAAAGAAATCAAGATTAAAAATGTGGTACTCAGTAAGGGTAATTTTTTTCAGACCAAGCATAATTTTTGCCAGGGGTTATATAATGTCTCCTGTCCTGTACTCTTTCTGGTAAAATGTCCTCCATCCTGAGCCCTTTCCAGTAATAATGTCCCCCATCCTGAGCCTCTTCCTGGTATAATGTCCCCTGTCCTTGACCCCTTATTGTAATAATGTTCCACATTCTGGTACCTTCGTGTAACAATGTCACCCATCCTGGTATAATGTCCCCCATCATGGGGGCTTCCTGGTGTAATGTCTCCTGTACTGGGCCCCTTACTGTAATGATGTACACCATCCTGACACCACCATGGACCCTTTCCTGTTATAATGTCCTCCATTGTATAACCATGTCACAGAATTCGCAGCCCCTTCCTAGTATAATTTCCCCCATCCTGGACCCCTTCCTGGTATACTGTGCCCCTTCCTGGTATAATGACCTCCATCTTGGTATAATAATCCCGATCCTTAACCCCTTCCTGGTGTAATGTCCCCCATCCTGGGCCCCTTGCTGGTATAATAACCCCCATCCTAGGCCCCTTCCTTGTATAATGTCCCCCATCCTGGGGTCCACTGTTTAATTTTTTTTTACATAGCGTAAACTGACCAGCAGTGCGTGTTTGAAATCCTCAACATGTCAATTTTCTTGTGGACATTCAGAGTTTAAAGTCAGACTTGCATTGCATTGCATACAATGCTGAAAATCCACAGGTAAAAATTAGAGATGAGTGAACACTAAAATGCTCAGATGCTCGTTACTCGACCTAAACAATTTCTAATGCTTGGGTGCTCATTTCAAGTAACGAGTATAATGAGCGTCAATGAGAAATCAAAGCATTTTTCCAGAAGACCCTACAAGGAGGTCTGGGGGGCACTGAAAATGATGAAATGGATGGTAAAAGTGCTGAATGGAAGGAGAACAGCATGGAGAAGACCCCTGGAAGCATCTCTGACTCCCAGATCGCTACTGAGAACAAATTTCCATGTCTCAATGTTATAAAATTCTGTGAGGCATCCATGAGTTCAAAATCTCACTACACCCCTAGATGAATTCCTTAGGTAGTGGAGTTTCCAATATGGGGTCACCTGGGGGTGGGGGTTCTGCTGTTTTGGCACCTCAGGGGCTCAGCTAATTGAGCCCATAACCTATTCAAAAGGAATCTGCGTTCTAAAAGCCAAGTAGCGCTCCTTCCCATCTGATCCCTGCCGGGTGCTCAAACAGTAGTGTATATCCACATATAGAATGCTGCCACATGCGGGAGAAATTGCAGAACAAATTGTTGGGTCCAATTTCTCCCATCACCCCTTATGTAAATTATAAATTTGGTGCTAAAACAGTGTTTTTGTAAAAAAAAAAAAATGTTTGTTCTCACATCTAAATGTGTTATTCCTTGAGGGGGCTAGTTTCCAAAATGCTGTCACTTGTGGGGGTTTCTGCTGTTTTTCATGTCAGGGGCTCTCCAAATGTGACATGGCATCCACTCTTGATTCAGTCTTTTTTGCGTTCAAAAAGTCAAAACGGTGCTCCTTCCCATCCAAGCCTTGTTGTGTGCCCAAACAATAGTTTTCCCCCACATATGGGGAATCAACATGCTCAGTAGAAATTGCACAACAAATTTGTGGTCCATTTTATCCTGTTACCCTTGTGAAAATAAAAAATTTGGGGCTATAGTAAAATTTTTGTGAAAAAAAGTAAAATGTTCATTTTTGCTTCCACATTGCTTTAGTTCCTGTGAAGCACCTGAAGGGTTAATAAACTTCTTGAATGCGGTTTTGAGGACTTGGAGGGGTGCAGTTTTTAGAATGGTGTCACTTTTGGGTATTTTCTGTCATATCGGCCTTCCAAAGTCACTTCAAATGTGATGTGGTCCCTATAAAAATAGTTTTGTAAATTTTGTTGGAAAAATTAGAAATCACTGGTCAACATTTAAACCTTCTAACTTCCTAACAAAAAAAAATTATGTATTAAAAATTGTGCTGTTGTAAAGTAAACATATAGGAAATGTTATTTATTAACTATTTTGTGTGACATAACTGTCTGGTTTAAAGGCATAGGAATTAAAAGTTTGAAAATTGCAAAATTTTCTAAATTTTCACCAAATTGTCGTATCAAAATTTTTTACCACTATCATGAAATACAATATGTCACTAAAAACAGTCTCAGAATCAGCGGGATCCATTGAAGCGTTCCAGAGTTATTACCACATGAAGTGACACTGGTCAGAATTCAAAAATTTGGCCTGGTCATTAATGTCCAAATTGTCTCAGTCACTAAGGGGTTAATAGACAATTTACACAGGAAGACTGCGCTTCAGATACACTCTGAATGATCTGTATTAGACGATTGTTCATTGGCTGTCATTGTTCTCGGCAGCACAAGTCTTGTGCCAAGAATGATAATGTTGTGTGCATCCCAAAAGATCATTTCACCTGACGATTGAGCAGTTTGTTTATTCAGAGGATTTTTCGCAGCCAATTTAGGCTGGTTTCACATGTCCGTATATTTCCGGTACCGGGAAACCAGTACCAGAGATATCCGTGTCTCGTGTGTCACATGTGGCAACCATGTGCCACCCATGAGCAGCACCAGCAGGGGACCATGATGAGGGTAGTAGTGTCTGTGTAACATACCTGGCGGCGTCCTTGCATGGTGGTCCATCTCCCACTGTGCAAGAGCGCGCACTTGATCTCCAGTCCAGAATGTCTCTCTGTCTTCCCTCCATGCTGTCTGTTTGTGTCTGTTTCTGCTGCTTAAGGGCGGCGCCCGATCACTTCCTGCTTTTTGTACCTGCTGTGGGTCACACCTCTTGTGCGTCCTCAGCCTATTGCTGTCTGTCACCTGGTATATAGCTCAGCTGCTCCCATCTATCCCTGCCTGAGCATAGTGTTTCATTCAGTGTGTGCTTGCACTCTGAAGGTGCCAGGTCCCGTTCTGTGTTCTCTTGTCTGCCTATCCTGGAGGCTGTATTTCCAGGCCGGTCTGAACACGCTCCTAGCCTGTTCCTCCTGCCTTCTAGGGGCCGATTACCTAGACCCGTTCCTGTATCTTGTCTGACCTGTCTGAACACGCTCCTAGCCTGTTCCTTCCGCCTTCTAGGGGCCGATTACCTAGACCCGCTCCTGTATCTTGTCTGTCCTGTCTGAACACGCTCCTTGCCTGTTCGTCCTGCCTCTCTGGGGGCCGTATTCCCAGACCCGCTCCTGTATTCCGCTGCAGTGTCGGTCTCCTCCGTACACTCAGTTCCAGTCTGAACTCTCTCCTATCCTTTACCTGTTTTGCCTCTATGTCCGTTCCCTTCCTTTTTCTGCAGAGTCTGAACTCGTACCTAACTCCTGCTTGTTGTCTCTGTACTCCCGTTTGTGAGTTTGTGGTCCACTCGCTACTTCTCTGCTAGTACCCTGTGGGTGTCTGGCTCTGCCTTTCCCTTCCTGTCTGTTCCGTGTGAACAGAGCCCTGTCCCCCCTACTCAGCCTAGCCTGCTCTGACTCCTTTGCTCACCGCTCCGGCGGTTCTAGCCTGCTCTGACTCCTTTGCTCACCGCTCCGGCGGTTCTAGCCTGCTCTGACTCCTTTGCTCACCGCTCCGGCGGTTCTAGTCTGCTCTGACTCCTTTGCTTACCGCTCCGGCGGTTCTAGCCTGCTCTGACTCCTTGCTCACTGCTCCGCAGCCTTGCTCCGCTCTGACCCTTTTGCTCACTGCTCCGGCAGCCTTGCTCCGCTCTGACCCTTTTGCTCACTGCTCCGGCAGTCCTGTCCTGCCCTGCTTCTGCCCGCTGCTCCGGCAGTCCTGTCCTGCCCTGCTTCTGCCCGCTGCTCCGGCAGTCCTGTCCTGCCCTGCTTCTGCCCGCTGCTCCGGCAGTCCTGTCCTGCCCTGCTTCTGCCCGCTGCTCCGGCAGTCCTGTCCTGCCCTGCTTCTGCCCGCTGCTCCAGCAGTCCTGTCCTGCCCTGCTTGTGCTTGCTGCTCCTGCAGCCCCGTCCTGCTCTGTTCTTGCCCACCGCTTCGGGCGTTCCCTCTCTGCTGTGGTTGTCTACCGCATCTGCGGTTCTGTGACCCAGTCTGTACTGGGTCTTAACCTTTCTGTGCTCCAGCCCGTCCTTTCGGCCAGTACCTCCCTGCCTGCATACTCGCCTGTATCCACCCATCTGCATACCTGCCGTGTTTGCTTACATCCACCAGTCTGTGCCAGCCTAACCTGCCTGTTCCTGAGTCCCAGTGTGTACTGGGTCCTATCCCGCCTGTGTTCCTACCTACTAGTGCCTCCCTGTCTGCACTCTAGCTGTGCTTGCCTGTACCCCTCTGCCTGTATTGTTCCTGAGTCCCAGTGTGTACTGGGTCCTATCCCGCCTGTGTTCCTACCTGCTAGTGCCTCCCTGTCTGCACTCTAGCTGCGCTTGCCTTTACCCGCCTGCCTGCATACCAGTCGTGCCTGCCTATACCCTCCAGTCTGTGCGCCAGCCTAACCAGCCTGTTCCAGTAATCCCTGTGTGGGTCAACCCCCGTGTCCGGAGTTTGACCTGGAGTAGCACCTGGTCCCTCTGCCCGGTTTCTCCCTGGTGCACTGGCGTCGTATGCCGTCGTGCCATCTTGGTCGGATCGGCCAGATACTTAGTCACGCCCCTCCAGGCACTCTCCGGTTCATGGTCCAGTGGAACCACAACACCCGCACACGCCAGTCAGTCCGGGCGTGTGCATAACAGCATGCTCAGGCCATGGTTCCCGTTGAGCCCCACGGCCTTCGCTCTCTGAGAAGTTTTCCAGCGAATACATGCATTAAAAATAAATAAATAAAACTTTTTTTTTTCTCAGCTGAGTTCCAGGCGAATTACGCACCCGTCCTGATGGATCTATCTGCTCTCGTTCCTGCGGATCCGCCACGTTACTATGGGGATCCAAGACAAAGTCGTGCATTTGTGGAGCAATGCATGCTACACTTCAAGTTCTACCCTCTATGTTTTCCCACCGATCGGGTTAAGGTGGCATTCATTATGTCTTACCTGGCGGGTGATGCCTTGGAATGGATCAACCCCCTATATGAAACACAGGATCCGATCCTCCTGGACCTAATGGCCTTCCTGGTGGCCTTTCTAATGGTCTTCGATGATCCTAACCCGGAGGCTCCTGCTGAAGCTTCACCTCCCAATATCCCGGAGCAGCCCCGATGGGTAATGTGTGTGGGTAGCGCAATAGTCCTCCAGCCCAATGAGACTACTGTCCACCCAGAATCTTCACAGGGTGACTACGCTTTCCGGAATACATCTCCCAACCTCAAGAGGCAGTCCAGACGTGCTAGACGTAGAGGCAAGCCGTCACGCCAGGGTCTGTCCTCCCTGAGACCTCCTGACCCCAACCTTGAAGTCCCTACTGAAGCTTCATCTCCCTGTATCCCGGAGAAGCCCCAACGGGTAATGTGCGTGGGTAGTGCTCCGGTTCTCCTGCCCGAAGAGACTTCTGCCCATCCAGACTCCACACAGGAGAACTTCCTGCACCCGGCATCAGATGCTTCACCCACTTTAACCGGTGTGCATGTCCAAGGATGCTCCAAAGCTGTGGTTACCTCTGAGTCTGTGCACCTCTACTACCTGGCGGAGGACCCCCTGTTGCCTCCTGAATCCTCCGGGATACCACTCGATGACAAATGGAGAGAGACTTCTCTACACTCGGTACTCGATACTTTGTCCGCTTCGTCCTGTGAGCCTGACAATCGGTACCCCAAAGTGGTAGTTACCCCCGAGTCTCTACACCCCTCCGACCAGGCGGAGGACCTCTAGTTGTCTCCAGAACCCTTCGGGGTGCTACCTGGTAGCGAAAGGACAGAGACTCTCCTTTACTCTGTACCTGATACCTCGCTCGCTTCGTCCAGTGAGTCCAACCTAGTGTACTCTGAAGCAGAGGTTACCCGTGAGTCTCTACACCCTTCTGACCAGGCGGAGGACCGCCAGTTGTCTCCAGAACCCTTCGGGGTGCCACCTGGTGGTGAATGGACAGAGACTTTCCTATACTCGGTACCCGATACCTCGCCTGCTTCGTCCAGTGAGTCCGACCTAGTGTACTCTGAAGCAGATGTTTTCTCTGAGCCTCTGCACTCTTCTGACCCGGCGGAGGACCTCCAGTTGTTTCCTGAATCCTCCGGGGTACCACCAGATAACAAAGAGACAGTGACTTTTCCTCATTATGTACCTGATAACCCGTCTATTTCTTCCTGTGAGCTTGACAAGATGTACCTCGAAGCAGAGATTACCCCCAAGTCTCTGTCCCCCTCCAACCCGGTGAAGGACTTCCAGTTGTCTCCTGTACCCTCTGGGGTGCCACCTGAAAATATGTGGAGAGAGACTTCCTTGTGTGCTGTTCCTGGTACTCCACCCGTTTCGTCTGTTGCTGAGGATGGCTGGATAGGAGGTAGCATCCTAGCTAACCAGATGAGATCAGTTTTTCCTGTGGACAGTGGAAGTGATCTCCTTGAAGTGAACGACTGGTCCTCGAATTCCCTGTGGAAGATTCTGGCAGGCCTGAAGAAGAGGGGGCGTAAGGGGGGGGGGGGTACTGTAACATACCTGGCGGCGTCCTTGCATGGTGGTCCATCTCCCACTGTGCAAGAG
Source organism: Phyllobates terribilis (assembly GCF_046119375.1). Lineage (NCBI taxonomy): Eukaryota > Metazoa > Chordata > Amphibia > Anura > Dendrobatidae > Phyllobates > Phyllobates terribilis. The sequence continues at coordinate 46,939 of NW_027363340.1, forward strand.
CGCGCACTTGATCTCCAGTCCAGAATGTCTCTCTGGCTTCCCTCCATGCTGTCTGTTTGTGTCTGTTTCTGCTGCTTAAGGGCGGCGCCCGATCACTTCCTGCTTTTTGTACCTGCTGTGGGTCACACCCCTTGTGCGTCCTCAGCCTATTGCTGTCTGTCACCTGGTATATAGCTCAGCTGCTCCAATCTATTCCTGCCTGAGCATAGTGTTTCATTCAGTGTGTGCTTGCACTCTGAAGGTGCCAGGTCCCGTTCTGTGTTCTCTTGTCTGCCTATCCTGGAGGCTGTATTTCCAGGCCTGTCTGAACACGCTCCTAGCCTGTTCCTCCTGCCTTCTAGGGGCCGATTACCTAGACCCGTTCCTGTATCTTGTCTGACCTGTCTGAACACGCTCCTAGCCTGTTCCTTCCGCCTTCTAGGGGCCGATTACCTAGACCCGCTCCTGTATCTTGTCTGTCCTGTCTGAACACGCTCCTTGCCTGTTCGTCCTGCCTCTCTGGGGGCCGTATTCCCAGACCCGCTCCTGTATTCCGCTGCAGTGTCGGTCTCCTCCGTACACTCAGTTCCAGTCTGAACTCTCTCCTATCCTTTACCTGTTTTGCCTCTATGTCCGTTCCCTTCCTTTTTCTGCAGAGTCTGAACTCGTACCTAACTCCTGCTTGTTGTCTCTGTACTCCCGTTTGTGAGTTTGTGGTCCACTCGCTACTTCTCTGCTAGTACCCTGTGGGTGTCTGGCTCTGCCTTTCCCTTCCTGTCTGTTCCGTGTGAACAGAGCCCTGTCCCCCCTACTCAGCCTAGCCTGCTCTGACTCCTTTGCTCACCGCTCCGGCGGTTCTAGCCTGCTCTGACTCCTTTGCTTACCGCTCCGGCGGTTCTAGTCTGCTCTGACTCCTTTGCTTACCGCTCCGGCGGTTCTAGCCTGCTCTGACTCCTTGCTCACTGCTCCGCAGCCTTGCTCCGCTCTGACCCTTTTGCTCACTGCTCCGGCAGCCTTGCTCCGCTCTGACCCTTTTGCTCACTGCTCCGGCAGTCCTGTCCTGCCCTGCTTCTGCCCGCTGCTCCAGCAGTCCTGTCCTGCCCTGCTTCTGCCCGCTGCTCTGGCAGTCCTGTCCTGCCCTGCTTCTGCCCGCTGCTCCGGCAGTCCTGTCCTGCCCTGCTTGTGCTTGCTGCTCCTGCAGCCCCGTCCTGCTCTGTTCTTGCCCACCGCTTCGGGCGTTCCCTCTCTGCTGTGGTTGTCTACCGCATCTGCGGTTCTGTGACCCAGTCTGTACTGGGTCTTAACCTTTCTGTGCTCCAGCCCGTCCTTTCGGCCAGTACCTCCCTGCCTGCATACTCGCCTGTATCCACCCATCTGCATACCTGCCGTGTTTGCTTACATCCACCAGTCTGTGCCAGCCTAACCTGCCTGTTCCTGAGTCCCAGTGTGTACTGGGTCCTATCCCGCCTGTGTTCCTACCTGCTAGTGCCTCCCTGTCTGCACTCTAGCTGTGCTTGCCTGTACCCCTCTGCCTGTATTGTTCCTGAGTCCCAGTGTGTACTGGGTCCTATCCCGCCTGTGTTCCTACCTGCTAGTGCCGCCCTGTCTGCACTCTAGCTGCGCTTGCCTTTACCCGCCTGCCTGCATACCAGTCGTGCCTGCCTATACCCTCCAGTCTGTGCGCCAGCCTAACCAGCCTGTTCCAGTAATCCCTGTGTGGGTCAACCCCCGTGTCCGGAGTTTGACCTGGAGTAGCACCTGGTCCCTCTGCCCGGTTTCTCCCTGGTGCACTGGCGTCGTATGCCGTCGTGCCATCTTGGTCGGATCGGCCAGATACTTAGTCACGCCCCTCCAGGCACTCTCCGGTTCATGGTCCAGTGGAACCACAACACCCGCACACGCCAGTCAGTCCGGGCGTGTGCATAACAGCCTGCTCCCGCAGTGTCCACCTGTAAAAATAAGAATAAAATAATAAAATCCTTATACTCACATGTCCTATGTGTCCCTAGCTTTAATTCTCTGACAGCTGACGCTGAGGAGCCAGGGATAATGAGCCGCACCAGCGAGCGGGCCCCGGAGCTGAGTTCAGGAGCAGTGTCCTGTCACTCAGTGAGCGCAGCTCCGGGGCCATGTGTCTATAAATTCTTAGTGGGGTTTTTCCTAAAATTGTCAGCCATTGGACTCACTGCATACCCTATAACTGTATAGCAGACTCTCTCCTTTCTAATTTAACATGTCGTACGTGTTACTGTGGCCCTGCTCCATGTGTCTTTAAATTCTTAGTGGGTTTTTTCCTAAAATTGTCAGCCGTAGGACTCACTGCATACCCTATAACTGTATAGCAGACTCTCTCCTTTCTAATGGGAAGAAGTTGTACCTTGTTACTGTGGCCCTGCTCTGTGTGTCTTTAAATTCTTAGTGGGGTTTTTCCTAAAATTGTCAGCCGTTGGACTCATTGCATACCCTATAACTGTATAGCAGACCCTCTCCTTTCTAATGGGAACATGTCGTACCTTGTTACTGTGGCCCTGCGCTATGTGTCTTTAAATTCTTAATGGGGTTTTTCCCAAATTTTTGCAGCCCTTGCAGTCACAGCATGGGCATTACCACTTATAGGAGACCCGATCCTTTATAATGGGAACATTTTTTTACTGAGACCCTCCTCTATGTCTCTTCAAAGGGGTATTGGGTTGCGTCCAAATTTCTGGCAGCCCTTGCAGTCACTGGATACGCAATAACAGTATAGGAGACCCATTTGTTAATAATGGGAACAACAAAGCATAGCCGGCTGATGGCTCTCTAACAATAGCTAGGGCCGACTGCTGGCCTTTTAAGGATAGTAAAGGCCGTCTGATGTCCCTATAAAAATAGGCTTTATGACTTTCAGAGTCCCTCCATCATAAATAAAACAGGAAGTGTCTGATGATGTGTCACACACCACATTGCCAGCTAATGTTGTAAAATGTTAAAATGACATTTCCCGGTGAATGCATTTGTCTTAAAAAAAATACATAAAAAAACCCAAAACAATAGGATCTTTCTTTAGTATAAAAAACAGCGTCAGCAATTTAACAACAATGTAATCACATTGTTCAGCTCATGCACCTCCTCCTCCATCTCCGAAATGACCACATCAGTCACAAGCTGACAGCACTGCAGCACTGTCTTGGCCAAGTGGCAACAGGCTGTGCTGAAGATAACATGCTTAATGCTTAATTGACAAACCGCCCAGCGCTGCAGAGTTTTTGAAAGCTGTAACACAGCAGCCTGATCTGTGGCTCTCACCGCTGAACATACAGCCAGGCATGGTTGTGTGTGCAATGTCTGGAACCTGGTGACGGAGAAATGACACCCAGAATAGATATGGTATCCCTCTATGCCAGACCTTTCACCGAGCTAAATACAACTCTCAGCAAAAAAAGCTGTGGACTGGCTCCATACCGTCCCTGGCTACATTCACCTGTTCACGTGTTTGTGGTTAGGCGGTCCTTCCCAGTAAGTGCACTGGGGAGGGCACTGGTAATGTTGTGGGATCCGTGCTTGTGGAAGGCGGAGACAACACCGGGAGAAACAGTGGCAGCTGGAAACCAAGTACCGAGGGATGGACGCCACCATGAGGTTGCAGAAAGATTCCATCTCCACGAGCCTAAAAGACAATATTTCAAGTGCAAGCATTTTAGAAATGTGGCAGTTTAGTGCTATGGCCTGTGGGTGGTTGTCTGCATATTTCAGTCAAAGGACTGGGGCAGGGACAAATGAACGCTGCGCTGGTACAAGGATGTGGACGTGGTTGTTAATGGTGGTGGTTGTGAGTGTCAAACTACAGGTGCAGGGCGGTAGACATCTTCGCCTGCACCATGGATAGAGGATTGGCGTGCACGCACAACAGCGGTACAGGCAGTATTGTCACCCTTAGACACTGTTTCTGGACTTTGGCATTCGGGCCAACTAGTTGGGTGCTTTGCTGTCATGTGCCTGAGCTTGCTGGTGGTGGTCAGGCTGGTAGTTTTGCTGCCCCTGATGATGCTGGCATGGCAGATTTTGCAAATAGCTTTTCTGGGGTTAGCTGGACAGTCTTTAAAAAAGAGCCAGACTCTGGAAGTCCTAACAGTTGGTCTGGCAACTTTCCTCGTGTTCATGTTCCGGGGAATCATTTCCCGCCTTGTGTCTGTGGCCACCCCACTGTTTGTTCCTGCCTGTTGTGGTGTTACGCCTCCCTCCCCCTCTGTGCTGCTGTCTTTGCTATGCATGCAACTTTCCAGGCTGGGTCAGTGACTTCATCGTCCACCACCTCGTCTTCCCCGTATGCACCCTGGGCCTCCTTCTGACTCGCTGGCAATTGTGTCTCATCATCATCATCCACCTCTTGCGACAGTAATTGCACTTTTTGACCGTCGCCTTCATGTAACCATGGCTGCTCAAATATTTGGGCATAGCTACATGTGATCTCTTCTTGCCCCACTTGAAACGGGCCAGGAGAGAGGCCCAAATCTTTAAATGGGAAAATAAACAGCTCTTCTGAGCGTTCAAGTGTGGGATCAGTTGTCTCTGGGCACTCGGCATAGTGGGAGTAAGGAGGATCAGTGTGAGGAATATGTGGTCAATACTCATGGCTACTGAGACTGGACTGTGTGAAAGACGGTGGTGGTGGCAAAGTGACTGGAAGCATTATCTGCTATTCAACCAATAACCTTTTCACACTGCTCTGGCTTTAAGAGTGGGGTTCCGCTGCCCCCTACAAAGTGGGACAGGAAGATAGGGTGACCATGATGTGGGTGCTTGTTGGGCTCACTCAGCAGGCATAATTTCAGCTTGCCCACGGCATAGGCCTTTGCGTGCACCATCACCATTATGTCCACTTCACTGTCCCTTGCCAAGCGCTTTGCCCATTTTAAATGGAGTGTAATATTTGGCCCGCTCCAAAAAATGTCACGATTATAACTGCAGTAATATCGCATCACGTCTGATGACCAGGGTTTTAGACAATGGCCTTATAGATGTGGTATTGGTCAGCGATCAAGTGTGAATAGGATGAACAACACACAACTGGCAGACTTTAAATGGAGGGTAATATGTAGCTTGCTCCAAAAAATGTCACGATTATCTCCTCAGTAATATCGGATAATGTCTGATGACTACGGTTTTAGGCAGTGGCCTTATAGATGTGGTATTGGTCATAGACCAAGTGTGAATAGCATGAATAACACACAGCTGGCAGACTTTAAATGAAGGGTAATATTTGGCACGCTCCAAAAAATGTCATGATTATTATAGCAGTAATATCGGATAATGTCTGATGACCATGGTTTTAGGCAGTGGCCTTATAGATGTGGCATTGGTCAGCGACCAAGTGTGAATATGTTGAACAACACATAACTTGCAGACTTTAAATGGAGGGTAATATTTGGCATGCTCCAAAAAATGTCACGATTATTACAGAAGTAATATCACATCACGTCTGACCACGGTTTTAACACTAGAACTACCGCATGTTTCATAATACCTATAACTACCATTAGGGGTCATTTTGACCCCCATTCAAAAGTACTGACTCTGGAGTAAAAATAACTTTTTTTTGCCAACAAATTAAAGAACATTCATTTTAACTTAGTAGGAACAGTGTTAAGATCAAGTACAGCAGTTTAAACGCATTTTCCTTTTACATGGTCATAGCATGCGGTGTACAACAGTTAACACAAACAGTACTTTCTTCCACTTTCCCAGTGCATTTTCCACAAACTAATTTGTTACAGCTTGAGCAAGTTTTAATTGTTTTGTTTTGGTTGCATCTTCCAACTCCACATTTTGGACGCTTGCAGATTTCTTGTCCTTTTGTTTGTGGTTCAGACATTGCAGATGATGGGCCACTTCTTGATTCCAAATAATTCTTGCGAAGGTCTAATGCCAGCTGAAGAATGAACTCCCGTCTGCTAATTTGACTCCCAGTTGCTGTTTTATAGAGTATTGTTGCGTTTATAGCTGCTAAATCAAGTACATTACAAAACACCTGAACAGGCCATCGGCGGCTTCCAGAATTTGTGGTGTACTTTCGAGCCATCTTGTCTACTGTGTCAACTAAAACCTTTGTTTTATTGTAAAATTTTACCGTTTCCGTTTTTTTTTTCTTGTCGTTTCCAACTGCTACATCTGGGTGAAGACTACTGAGCAAAATGACATTCTTATTTGGTTTACCTTGGTAAACTGTAAGAGTGATGTCACCATTCTTCATCAGAGTAGTCTCATATGTATTTTTTCGTAGGTTTTTTGCCAAAGATGGTGTTATAGCAGAAGATGGAGTCCCTCAAGTTTAAAGGCCCCATCTATGCTATATAAGTCTGACAGTTATTTTAGGTCAAAACAACAGCAAGGTGAAATGTTCCTTCTTGTATCAATAGCGTGTCCATGCTAAGAAGATAACATGTACTCCTTGGCCAGATGTTTCTTATTGTAGCAATAATGTGTTCTTGCAAGAAGATAAAATGGCCTTGCTAACCAGATACGTCTAATTAAATATTTTAAAGCATACAGAGACTAGCTTTTTTCGCTTGTTCAGCTAAACTGTATAATCGAACCATATATGGCAAATCCGTTTCCTGCCTTCAGGGTGTATATTAGCCCTGTGTTTTGTAATAAAGTTTAGAGCATGTTTAGACACAAACATCCTGTCCTGTGTCTTCATTCTCTCCGATATCGTAATCCAAAGGATAGAAGACCAAGAATGCAGTGACGACAATGGAATCTCTTTTCTTGCACGGTTCATCGTTCCCACAGTACTTGTTCTCTTGGCTTTCAGTGTATTGGCAAGTTTCAATGAAGTGAAAAAATTATAACATTTCTTCCCTTGTTCAAAAATGGATCCATTAGTTTGAGAACAATGTGTTGTGCAAGAGACCGATCAGCTGGTCGTTGTTCACCTTTTCCCAAATATGGAAACCCGTTGCAGAGGTATTTGGATTCTACGTCAGCTACCAGCCAGAATTTTATTCCAAATTTGTCCAGCTTATTGGCTATATATTGGGTGAAAGGACATCTTGATTTAGTTGGAAAAAGCTGTTCATCAACTGTCAGGTTTTGTCCAGGTTTGTAACACAGTATACAATTTCCAATGAAGTGATTCCACACTTCAGAAAATAAAGCAAACTTGTCATTCTTCAATGTATCAGATCGGGTGGATTTGATGTCAAATCGTACAAATCGCATCAATTCTTCAAACCTACTTCTCGGCATAGTGTCTTGAAAAAAGCGAGGACCCCAAGTACTTGACCACAAGGTTTTTACAGAAAGACCATTTGCATTATATGCGCCCCTCGCATATAATATTGCAGTGAATGCATCAAGCTCGATTAGAGAAACTGTCCATTTATCATCTTCAAGTTTCTGATGAGCCTCCATTTCTGTACACTTTTTTATGTGGCAAAGTATAGGTTCATCAATTAGCAACCTCCATGCACTTGATACATTCCCATTGATGATCTCCCGTTTGGCATAAGGGGTGGGTCCAGCTGTTTCTCATAGAATGTTTGGTTGGGACAGTCGGCCAGTAGATGCAGAAGCAATTGGGACAACTTCTCACACAGTTCCATCGCGACAAGTCTCTTTATGACCCACAGCAGGTGGAATGTCCACTGTACCTTTCTTTCTCCCTCCATATCCAAAATATTGTGGTTGGGTCCCTCTTCCTCTACCTCTACGCAATTGGGGTGTGGCCGTACATCTTGTTGACGTAGTAGGACGTCCATCATCCTCTCCAGAATCTTCGGTATCGTCAATTATATCACTGTTACTGCTTGAATCTGATTCTTCGGAAATATCATGAGGAAAATATTCTTCATCAGACTCTGAGTCGATTTGTTCCTGATTTTCTTCTTCTGACTCATTTTCAGATAAATTCTGAAGACATTTCAAAATTTCATCACTTGTCAGACCCCTCTGCTTACTCATGCTTCAAATATACATCGCAAAAAGGGACTTGTAAGATCGCAGAAGTAATAAAACGACACTGTACAAACATGCAGAGTTGTAGCTTCAACTGTAATGTTTGCTACTGAAGTGCAGACAGAAATCGCTAGTAGAAACATGGATCAAACATGTTCAGACTAGTTTAGACAAAACAAAATGCTGAATCATCCCTGATATGCAAAGACACAATTACACTCTACAACTAGGGAGAAGCACTGTGATTTCTGTACTCTGTAATATTAGGTGACTTGCCTACTACTACTTTTATGTATGGGGTCAAATTGACCCCTTCAGTACTTATAGGTATGAATTGTAAAATCAGGGCCCCTGAAAAAATTACAATTCATTTTTGTGTCCTAAAATATACACTACCATGAATAAATAAAAGTCACAAAAACTCAGAACTCATTTGTTAAAATTTTAGAAATGATAGGAAAAATAAATAGCAAAAGGGTCAAAATGACCCCTCCGGTAGTTCTAGTGTTAAGCAGTGGCGTTACAGATATAAATAATCAGGATTAAGAGCAAAAAAAAATTAGGATGTGAATGTATTTTAATGCACACCTGAAACACACTTCTCTTTTGTGTAGCATCATGGGAAAGTGTAAAGAAATCAGCCAAGATATCAGGAAGAGAAATGTGGACTTTCACAAGTCTGGCTCATCCTTAAGGCCCCGTCACACTTAGCGACGCTGCAACGATCCCGACAACGATACGACCTGTCAGGGATCGTTGCTGCGTCGCTATGTGGTCGCTGGTGAGCTGTCAAACAGGCAGGCTCACCAACGATCAGGGGAGCAGCGACATCGTGGAAAGCATCTTTCCACGATGTCCTGCTTCTGGTTGCCAGCCTGCTGAAGCAGGAGCAGGCTGGTAACCATGATAAACATCGGGTTACTAGGGGCACACGCGCACCTAGTAACCCGTTGTTTATCATGGTTATCACTCTGCTACGGTGAGCGGGAGGTTACCGCTCACTTTAGCAGGTTCGTAACCATGATAAACATCGGGTTACTAGGGGCACACACGCACCTAGTAACCCGTTGTTTATCATGGTTATGAGCCTGCTACGGTGAGCGGGAGGTTACTGCTTACTTTAGCAGGCTCGTAACCATGATAAACAACGGGTTACTAGGTGCGCGTGTGCCCCTAGTAACCCGATGCATATCATGGTTACCAGCCTGATCGCTGCTCCCGCTGGTCACACACAGCGATGTGTGCTGACCAGAGGGAGGGCAACGACCAAAAAATGGTCCAGGACACTTTGCAGCGATCAGCGACCTCACAGCAGGGGCCTGATTGCTGCAAAGTGTCACACATACCAACATCGCTGGTGAGGTCGCTGTTGGGTCACCAAAACCGTGACACAGCAGCGATCTCGCTAGCGATCTCGTTATGTGAGACGGGGGCTTTAGTTACAATTTCAAGATACCTGAAGGTGCCTCACTCATCTGTACAAACAATTATACATAAGTACAAACAAGATGGGAATGTCCAGCATTCATACCGCTCAGGAAGGTGATGGGCTCTGTGTCCCAGAGCTTTGGTCCAAAATGTGCATATAAACCCAAGGACAAAAGCAAAAGACCTTGTGAAGATGATGGCAGAAGCTGATAAGATTGTGTCAATATCCACAGTGAAACGAGTACTGTATCAACATAGGCTAAAGTCCACGCTGCCAGGAAGAAGTCATTACTCCAAAAGAAACATAAAGAAACCAGATTAATGTTTGTAAATGTACACAGGAACAAAGACCTTAATTTTTGGAGACATGTCCTGTGGTCTGAAGAAACTAAAATTTAACTTTTTGGGCATAATGACCATCGTTAGTTTGGAGGAAAAAGGGAGAAGCTTGGAAGCCTAAGAATACCACCCCAACTGAAATACGGGGGTGGCATCAACATATTGTGGGGTTGTTTTGCTGCAGGAGGGTCTTGTGCCCTTCACAAAATAGATGGCATCATGAGAAAAGAAGATCATGTGACAATACTGAAGCAACATCTCAAGACATCAGCCAGGAAGTTAAAGCTTTGTAAGAAATGGGTCTTCCAAATGGACAATGACCTGAAACATACTGCCAAAATGCTAACAAAGTGGCTTAAGGATAACAAAGTCAATGTTTTGAAGTGGCCATCACAAAGCCCTGATCTCAATCCTATTGAAAATTTATGGGCAAAGCTGAAAAGGCAGGTGTGAGCAAGGCGACCTACAAACCTGGATCAGTTACACCAGTTTTGTCAGGAGGAATCGGCCCAAATTCCGACCAACTATTGTGAGAAGCTTGTGGAAGGATATCCCAAACGTTTCACCCAAGTCATTCAGTTTAAGGGCAATGGTACTGTAATGGGTCTGGGAGGTGGAACCTCTGAGCAACTATACAAAGGGGCAGTCCTTGTAAGGAAGCGGGTGGCTCCCAGGGAAGGCGGGCAGGTAGTCACGGCAAGTGACAGGGACAGTCTCTGGGTAGAAGGGGCAGGAAGTCACGGTAAGTGACGGGGACAGTCTCTAGACAGGCGGATGGTCACGGCAAGTGACAGCAGGGTAAGAGCCTCTAGACGGGCAGGTGGTCACGGCAAGTGACAGCAGGGAAAGAGTCTCTAGACGGGCAGGTGGTCACGGCAAGTGACAGCAGGGAAGAGTCTCCAGATAGGCTAGCAGGCAGGTAGCAGGTGAGCGCTCCCAGGTGAGCGGGCAAGAGTCTCTAGACAGGCAGGTGGTCACAGCAAGTGACGGCAGGGCCTCCAGGTAGGCTAGCAGGCAGGTAGCAGGTGAGCGCTCCCAGGTGAGCGGGCAAGAGTCTCTGGACAGGCAGGTGGTCACGGAAAGTGACGGCAGAGCCTCCAGGTAGGCTAGCAGGCAGGTAGCAGGTGAGCGCTCCCAGGTGAGCGGGCAAGACTCTCTGGATAGGCAGGTGGTCACAGCGAGTGATGGCTAAGCCTCCAGGTAGGCTAGCAGGTAGGTAGCGGGTAAGCGCTCCCAGGTGAGCGAGTAAGAGTCTCTGGACAGGCAGGTGGTCACAGCAAGTGACGGCTAAGCCTCCAGGTAGGCTAGCAGGCAGGTAGCAGGTGAGCGCTCCCAGGTGAGCGAGTAAGAGTCTCTGGACAGGCAGGCAGGTATCAGGCAGGTATTTCCTGGTCCGCAGGCGGACTGATCCATAGACAGACTGGCAGGTGCTGGTAGGCAGACTGTAGGACCACAGGATAGCAAGCAGGTAAGCAGATAACAGGCAGGTATCAGGCAGGAATCTGGCAGGTAACTGGTAACGGGACCTGAGGGCTGAAGCAGAGTTGAAAGGCTTTGCAACAACATTGCTCGGGCACCTCCATTTTGGAGGAGGTGCCTTATATATGGTGAGGTCCTCCGGCCATTGGCCGGGGACTCCTTAGGACGGCGCGCGCGGCCTCCTTTTACAAGGATCTATTGGAGGGCAAGTCTCGTGCCAGCAGCCGCGGTAATTTCAGCTCCATTAGCGTCCACTAAAGCTACTGCAGTTAAAAAGCTTTTATAAGGATCGAGCTTGGAGGCCCACCGCAAGGCGTCCTACCGCCAGTCCCAGCCCCTGTGCCTTGGGGTGCCTTCCCAATGCTCTTCACTGAGTGTCCCGGGGGCCCGAACCATTTTATTTGAAAAAATTAAGTGTCCAAAATACAGGTGGTGTAGCTTGCTTAACAGCTGGGATAATCCGCTGACTAGCAGACACTGCTACTAGGCACAAAGTATTTCCTGGGCTAGATGCAGTTAAAAATTTGTAATTAGATACTCTCGTTGGATGCTGAGAAAGCATTCCATAGAGTCTCCTGGCACGCCATATATTATTCTCTTAAAAAGCTTGGGGTAGGGGTCTAGGGGACCCTTTTATAGGCAAAATCATGGCCCTAGGCTGAAGATAAATGGAACATTTTCATCACCTTTCATAATCACCAATGGGACAAGGCAGGGATGTCCTCTGTCCCCTCTCTTATACATCCTAGTGATGGAGCACCTGCTCTCATCAATTCGCCATAACCCCAATATTAGGTGGATTGAGGTGGGAGGCACCGAGTACAAGTGCTCTGCATTTGCTGATGATGTCCTAGTATATATCAGTCAATCACATATATCCATCCCTGCTGTTATGGCTGAAATAGATCACTTTGTTACATGATCAAATTTTAAAATCAATGCAGCGAAGTCTGAGGCCCTCGATGTCTCCCTCCCAAAATCCATACAGGATTCCATCCAGTCCAACTTTCCCTTTGCCTGGCCCTCACAGGGTATCAAATACTTAGGAATTCGTATTCATAGAGACCTCTCCCGTCTATGTTATCTTAATTTTGGGCCCTTTATTGAACAACTCCATACAAACCACAGTTGGCAAGTTAGAACTGTAAGATTCACTACGTGAACCACTGGTGTTTTTTGGAAAAGCACATGTACACTGTGTTCCAAATTATTATGCAAAAAGTGTTTAGGAGTGATAAGGTTAGAATTTTTTTGTTTGTCAGTTAAACTCATTGATGGTGATGTGTGTCAGGGCTCTTTATATCACTGTAAGCAATTGCAGACACCTGTGCTAATTAGTTTGGCAGGTGTGTCCAATGAAAGGCAAGACTACTTAAGAAGGCTGTCCCACATTATTAAGCAGCCTACATTTTCTGCCAAAATGGAAAAGAAAAAGGATGTGTCGGCTGCTGAGAAGCAACAAATTGTGGAGTGTTTAGGTCAAGGCATGACTACAATCAACATTGCCAAGACACTTTATCCTGATCATCGCACAATCGAGAAGTATGTAGCTGATTCACAGTACACACGTGTGCGTGCTGATAAGGGAAAATTGAGGACTCTTTCCTACAGGCAATTACATCAGGTTAAAAGAGCAGTGGCAAAAAAGCCTTGTCATAGCAGCAGACAAGTTTTTGAAGCTGCTGGTGCCTCCAACGTCCCCCGAACAACAAGATGCAGAGTCCTTCAGAGGTTTGCAGCTGTGCGTAAGCCATCCTGTCGACCTCCTCTATCCACTGCACACAAGCAGAAACGGCTGCAGTGGGACAAACAATACATGAACACTGACTTCAAAACTGTTTTGTTCACCGATGAGTGCCGTGCAACGCTCGATGGTCCAGATGGATGGAGTGGAGGATGGCTGGTTGATGGACACCCCATGCAAACACGGCTACGGCGCCAACAAGGAGGAGGTGGAGTAATGTTTTGGGCTGGAATCATGGGGATAGAGATTGTCGGCCCCTTTATGATTCCTGAAGGGGTAAAGATGAACTCCATAATGTATGTGGAGTTTCTCAAACAGCACTTCCTACCATGGTTCAAGAAGAAGAACCGTGTATTCCGCAGCAAGATCATTTTCATGCATGATAATGCACCGTCTCATGCTGCACATAACACATCTGCATCTCTGGCTGATATGGGCATAAAAGGGGACAAACTTATGGTGTGACCCCCCATGCTCCCCTGACCTCAACCCCATTGAGAACCTCTGGAGCATCATCAAAAGGAGTGTCTATGATGGCGGGAGGCAGTTCACATCTAAGCAACAGCTCTGGGAGGGTATTCTGTCCTCATGCAAAACAATTGAAGCAGAAACCATCCAAAACCTGATAAATTCAATGGACGAGAGAGTTCAGAAGCTCCTTTCGAACAAGAGGTCCTATGTGCAAATGTAACATCACCTAGAATAATGTTTTGAGTTGAAAACTGTTTGATTTAAGTTTATAATAACCTGCTAATGCTTATAATTTCAAAAATGACCATTTTTTTGTTCTTTATTAAAATGAAAAGGTTGATTGAAGAGTGTGGGGGATCTAAGAGTGTGGCAACTCAGTAGTCAGGATTATTTTGAATTCTGACAATCTGAGGGTCATGTTGCAGGTAGTGCAGCAAGAAGGCACTCATGTGTCTTGCGCATCTAGAAGCCCCAAAATTATTTTCCGGGCTAGATGCAGCTAAAAATTATTATTAATTTGAAAGCTGGTGGAGCTTAGTATAGATGGCCTAATAGAATCAGTACTGCACACTGCTACAAGGCCCAAATTATTTTCCAGCCAAGATACAGATAAACATGATTAGTAATTTGAAAGCTTAAAACGGTTGGTGAGGTGATTTTAACAAATCATCAAGCTTTTACTCTCCCCAGGATGACACAGGGGTAGAAAAGTCGTTTCGGATCCATGATTTGTTCATCTTTATGAACGTGAGTCTGTCTACATTATCAGTGGAGAGCCGCGTGCGCTTATCTGTCAGCACACCACCAGCAGCGCTGAACACACGTTCAGACAGAACGCTGGCTGCGGGGCATGACAAGATCTCCAAGGCGTAAGTGGCTAGCTCCGGCCATTTATCCAGATTGGAAGCCCAAAAAGAGCAAGGGTCCAGTGACACAGTCATGGCTTCAATGTTTACTTGGAGATACTCCTGTACCATCGTCTCTAGGCATTGACTATGTGTCAGACTTCTTGTCTCCTGTGGCCTTGCAAAGGATGGGCTAAAAAAGTGGTGAAATGATTCCGCAAAATTGATGTTACCAGCAGATACTGTGTTTCTGTTACGGTTTGAGTGCTGAACACTCGACGGTCCCACGGTTGGCAAGTTGGAACTGTGAGATTCACTATGTGCACCACTAGTGTTTTGGGGAAAGGCACATGTAAGATTCTGCAACAGTCTCTGCTGATACTCCTGCATGCGTGCATCTCTTTCTATGGCCGGAATAATTTCTGCAAATTTACTTTTGTACCGGGGATCTAACAGTGTGGCAACTCAGTAGTCAGGATTATTTCTAATTCTCACAATTCGAGAGTCATGTTGCAGGTAGTGCAGCAAGAAGGCACTCATGTGTGTTGCGCATCCAGGAGCACCAAGTCCCTGTTGTGTTGGTCGCGAGGTAACAATCATGCTTCCTTCCTCTGCCCTCTCCCCCCAACCTCGCACAACAGAAATGTGATCAAGGTCTCCCTCATCTGATGAGTCTTCCATCAGTTCGCCCTCCACTTCTAAATGGGCTCCTGCACCTCCCTCACTAGTTTGGCTGCTACCATGCGCCCTGGTAAAACCATCTCCCCCACCCTCACATACCTGCCGCCTTGGTGCTGCCGACCGTCTGGACCTTGCAGATGTTAGCCCTTCCGCATACAACTCCTCCTCCTCTACTTCCTCCACCTCCTCTTGTGCCACCACCTGACTCCGAATTCTGTTTAACATGTGCTCCAGCATGTAAATCACCGGAATAGTCATGCTGATAATGGCATCGTCCGCACTAAACATCTTCGTCGCCATTTCAAAACTGTGCAGAAGGGTGCATAGGTCCCTGATCTGAGACCACTCCTCCAGCGTGATTTGCCCCACCTCTGGATCTTGTTGGCCCAGGCTATACGTCACAACGTATTGCACCAGGGCATGTCGGTGCTGCCACAGTCGCTGCAACATGTGCAGAGTTGAATTCCACCGGGTAGGCACACCGCATTTTAGCCGGTGAAGTGACAGGCCCAATGACTTCTGTAGAGATGTAAGTCGCTGCGCTGCGGGATGCAAACGGCGGAAGTGAGCACACAGCGACCGTGCCCTCTGCAGAAGGCCATCTAGTCTGGGATAGTGGGCTAAAAATTGCTGGACAACCAGGTTCAACACGTGAGCCATACAAGGCACGTGTGTGACATTGCCCCGGCGAAGGGCCGCACCCAGGTTTGCAGCATTGTCGCACATGGCCTTCCCTGGTTTCAGGTCCAGTGGAGACAACCATTCATGATACTGGTTCTCCAGAGCTGACCACAACTCCTCAGCTGTGTGACTCACATTTCCCAGACATTTCAAAGTAAAAACCGCCTGATGACGTTTAGCCCTGCTGCCAGCATAGTAAGGAGGTGTGCAGGATCCCTTCTGCGCAGTTAGAAAGCTTGTGGCATGACCAGACAGGCTTTGGGTGCAGGTGGAGGACCGAGAGGAGGTTGAGGAGGCAGAAGCAGTGGAGGAACTTTGAGATAAAGAGGATTGACGCACAACTCGTGGGGACGGCAAGACTTGGACAGTAGCTCCTTGTCCTGCTGTCACCATAGTTACCCAGTGCCCAGTCAGCGACATGTAACGCCCCTGTCCATGCCTACTCATCCAAGTGTCTGTGGTGAAATGCACCCTGTCACACACAGAGTTTCTCAAAGAAGCGGTGATGTTGTTTGCGACATGCTGGTGGAGCGCAGGCACACCTTTGTTTGAGAAGTAGTGCCGACTGGGCATCTGGTACTGGGGCACTGCGACGGACATAAGGTCTCGAAAATCCTCTGTGTCCACCAGGTGGAAAGGCAGCATTTCTGTAGCCAAGAGCTTGCAGATGGTGAAATTCAACCTCTTAGCTTTCTCATGGCTAGGAGGAAATGGTCTTTTACTTGTCCACATCTGAGGGACCGAGGGCTGGCTGTTGTGCTGAGACGGGGTTGAGAAGGGTGTCACCGGCAAACTGCCGGTCTGTGAGGAAGATGAAGGCGGACATGTTAAGTTGCCTTGATCCAAAGGTGGTGCTATCGATGTCAGAGAGCGCTCAACACCAGCTGGTGTTTCCACCTCCAAAGAAAATGATGACCTGCCAATCACGCTGGCTGTTGCGGGTAAAGAGGTGGCAGGTCTGCGTCCCAAAACAGGTGTGACTGCTGTCCCCCCAGTCACAGAGGATGAAGAGGCCGCGGATGCACAAGATGTGGCAGACGGTGATTGGACCGGCCCGCTAGGCCGCATTGTAGCACAGTTAGCTTCCCACTGCAACTTATGCTTCATATCCATGTGCCGGTTCATGCATGAAGTACTCAAACGATGTATTTTTTGACCTCTACTTAGCTTTTGCTGACAAATGTTACAGATAACACGAGTTGGGTCATCTTTATCGATCTGAAAAAATGCCCAGGCTATGCAAGGCTTAGCACCCATGTGACCTGAAGAGCCACCACGACTTGTGGTCAGAGGCAGAGTTGTGTTTGAGGATGCAGTTGTTGACGTGCTTCCAGTGCTACTTCTCTGTCCAGGAAGGCGCAACCTGACCTCGTCGTCACTAGCATCCTCCTCCACCTCCTCTGCTGACCTCATCGACTGGCTGACTGTGGGTTGACAGTAAGTGGGATCTCCAACCTCGTCATCATCACCCTGTGTGTTATCACACCCGTCGTCCTCAGAGCCAACCTCTTCCTGCCCTGACAAAAAACTAAAGTTGCCGCTCCAATCAGGTATTTGAGTCTCATCATCGTCTTCCTCATTGTCTCCACCAACAGGAGTTACAGTTTGGGAACGAGGGTCTACATTATGGTCAGAACCTTTGTAGCGCCGGCGTCCCTGCCCTCTGCTAGGCAGGGACGCTGTTCCCCTCACCTCTCTGCTCCGTGCCCGGCGTCCTCCTCCCGCTCTGCTGGCAGCGCGCGCTCCTTCCCGGCCACTGTGCTTAGGGCGCGCGCGCGCGCTCTCCCTCCCTCTTAAAGGGGCCGCGCGCGCCGTCCTAAGGAGTCCCCGGCCAATGGCCGGAGGACTTCACCATATATAAGGCACCTCCTCCAAAATGGAGGTGCCCGAGCAATGTTGTTGCACTGTTCACTACTCTGCTTCAGCCCTCAGGTCCCGTTGCCAGTTACCTGCCAGATACCTGCCAGATTCCTGCCAGCTTGCTGTCTTATTCCTGCCTGATATTCTGCTACCTGCCTGCTAGCCTGAGGTCCGACGGTCTGCCTTACTACTCCTGTCAGTCTG
The DNA here is from genome assembly GCF_046119375.1 of Phyllobates terribilis. Classification (NCBI taxonomy): domain Eukaryota; kingdom Metazoa; phylum Chordata; class Amphibia; order Anura; family Dendrobatidae; genus Phyllobates; species Phyllobates terribilis. The sequence continues at coordinate 64,585 of NW_027363340.1, forward strand.
TCTAAGGACCAGCTTGCCCGCTCACCTGGGAGCGCACATCAACTACCTGCTTGCTTGCCTGAGGTCCGACGGTCTGCCTTCCAACTCTTGTCAGTCTGTCTATGGACCAGCTTGCCCGCTCACCTGGGAGCGCACATCTGCTACCTGCCTGCTAGCCTACCTGGAGGCTCTGCCGTCATGTGCTGTGACCACCTGCCTGTCCAGTGACTCCTGCCCGCTCACCTGGGAGCGCTCATCTGCTGCCTGTCTGCTAGCCTACCTGGAGGCTCTGCCGTCACGTGCTGTGACCACCCGCCTGTCCAGAGACTTCTGCCCGCTCACCTGGGAGCGCTCATCTGCCGCCTGTCTGTTGGTCTTCCTGGAGGCTCCGCCGTCACATGCTGTGACCACCCGTTTATCCAGAGACTCTCGCCTGCTCACCTGGGAGCTCACGTCTACCATCAGCCGCCACAGGTCGTACCAACCCTTTACCCAGAGACTGCCCCGGTCACTTGCCGTGACCATCTGCCCGTTCACCCAGAGACTGCCCCGGTCACTTGCCGTGACCATCTGCCCGTTCACCCAGAGACTGCCCCGGTCACTTGCCGTGACCATCTGCCCGTTCACCCAGAGACTGCCCCGGTCACTTGCCGTGACCATCTGCCCGTTCACCCAGAGACTGCCCCGGTCACTTGCCGTGACCATCTGCCCGTTCATCCAGAGACTGCCCCGGTCACTTGCCGTGACCTCCTGCCCGTTCTTCTAGAGACTGTCCCGGTCACCTGCGGTGACTGCCTGCCTGGTCGCCACCCGCTCCCTTACAAGGACCGCCCCCTTCTATAGTAGCTCAGAGGTTCCGCCTCCCAGACCCGTTACAGTTTGCTCGGGCCATGGAACACGGTGGCACCCAAGCTCCCTCGCTCTCGGACCTGTGTCATGAACTGTCCCATCAGAGGTCCCAACAGGAGTCCATCCTGGGTCACCAGCGGAATGTCAATTCTCGCCTGGACACTCTGACTGCTCCGCCAGCAACCTCCGCCAGTGCCATGGCTCGCAATCCGGCAGCTCCGCTGCCCACTAATACCATGGTATCCTACCCCGGACCCCGGCTTTCTGCACCTCCTCGCTTCGGAGGCGACTCCGCCCAGGCTCGGGGCTTCATAAATCAGTGCACCCTGCACTTTGAACTATTGTCCCACCAGTTTAACTCCGACCGGGCCAAAATTGCCTTCATCATGTCCCATCTCACCGGGGAGGCCCTGGCCTGGCTAAATCCTCTATGGGAGAGAGGAGACCCCCTGGTGTCCGACTTGCCTGCCTTTCTCACGGCTTTCCGGAAAGTCTTCGACGAACCCGGACGGAAGACCTCATCCGCATCATCTCTGCTACGCCTCCGTCAGGGAAGTCTCACCGTGGGCCAATATGCCATACGGTTCCGTACCCTTGCCTCGGAGCTGGCCTGGGATAACGACGCTGTGGTATCCGTCTTCTGGGAGGGTCTGTCCGGCCGTATTAAAGATGAACTTGCCCGTCGGGACATTCCTACCACTCTCGATGACCTAATAACTCTTGCCACCCGGATTGACCTACGGTTCCAGGAGCGTGCCAAAGAGGTCACCCGTGAGAGGAGGTTTCCACGTCTAGCTCCTACTTTTCAGAAACCCGTCACTCCCTCCGTCTCTCCCCATGTACACTCTCCTGTGCCTATGCAGGTCGACCAGACCAAGATGGTCAAAACCCGTCAGGACTTACGCCATACCGAGGGGAGCTGCTTCTACTGTGGCAGTAAGGAGCACCGGATCCGTGCCTGCCCGGAGAGGTCGGGAAACGCCTGTGTCTAGGTTCGCTCAGAGAGGTCGACCTAGACAAGAATAAATCCTCTCCATCTCTGCTGCTGTCAGTCTCAATCGTCTGCGGGGAGAACCGTTATTTTGAACTAGCCCAACTTGACTCTGGAGCAGCCGGGAATCTTATTTCACAGTCCCTGGTAGAGAAATACCGCATCCCCACCAAACCTCTGGCTGTACCCTTGTCTGTTGCTGCCGTGGATGGGGGTCTCTTACCACGCCCCATCCAACTCATCACCGAATCCATTACTCTGCAGGTGGGAATGCTGCATTCTGAGAGTATCTCCTTTCATGTTCTGCCTGGACTCTCTCACGCCCTCTTGCTAGGTCTACCTTGGCTCCAGAGACATGCACCCGTGCTTGACTGGCAGACCGGAGAGGTCCTTCGCTGGGGACAGGACTGCCATAAGACCTGTCTGGTTCCCGTCCATCCCGTCCGTCCTTCTCCTACCCCAGCTAATCTACCTGGACTTCCGATTCCTTATTGGTCTTATGCTGATGTCTTTAATAAAAAGGAGGCAGAGACACTACCCCCTCATAGACCATACGACTGTCCTATCGACCTGTTACCCGGTACTACTCCTCCCCGTGGGCGTATTTATCCATTATCTGCTGCTGAGACCCGGTCGATGTCCGAATATATTGAGGAGAATCTGGCCAGGGGATTCATCCGGAAATCTACCTCCCCGGCGGGAGCAGGCTTCTTTTTCGTCAAAAAGAAGGACGGCTCTCTCCGTCCCTGTATAGACTATAGAGGCCTTAACCAGATCACGGTGAAGAATAAGTACCCCCTTCCGCTCATTCCGGAGTTATTTGATCGTCTGAGGGGGGCTAGAATCTTCACCAAACTGGACCTCCGTGGGGCGTACAACCTGGTTCGTATCCGTCAGGGGGATGAATGGAAGACGGCATTCAACACCCGGGACGGCCACTATGAATATCTGGTAATGCCCTTTGGTCTCTGTAACACTACTGCCGTCTTTCAAGAGTTGGTCAATGACATCTTCCGGGACCTTCTCTACTCCTGCGTAGTGGTGTACCTGGACGACATCTTGGTCTTCTCTCCGGATCTCCAGACTCACCGGAGGGACGTTCGTCAGGTCCTGCTCAGGCTCAGGCAGAATCACCTCTTCGCTAAATACGAGAAGTGCCTCTTTGAGCAGACCTCGCTTCCGTTTTTGGGCTACATTATTTCTCAGACCGGCCTACGAATGGATCCAGAGAAACTGTCTGCCATCGAGAAAAGGCCTCGACCGGAGGGGTTGAGGGCCATTCAGCGGTTCCTGGGCTTCGCCAACTACTACCGCCTCTTCATACCACACTTCTCTTCCCGGACTGCCCCAATTTCCGCGCTCACCCGTAAGGGTACTAATCCCAAAGAGTGGCCGCCCGAAGCAGAGGAGGCCTTTCTTTCCTTAAAACAGGCCTTCTCTTCCGCCCCGGTGCTGCATCGCCCGGACGGCAACAAGCAGTTCTTCCTGGAAGTTGACGCCTCCTCCTCTGGAGCCGGAGCGGTACTTACTCAAAAATCTTCTTCCGGGAGGATGGTAACTTGCGGCTTCTTCTCTAAACTCTTCTCCTCCTCAGAGCGCAATTATTCCATAGGAGACCGAGAGTTATTGGCCATCAAACTGGCATTGGAGGAGTGGCGTTACCTGCTCGAGGGGGCTCTTCACCCGGTAATAATTTACACTGACCACAAGAACTTGGCTTACCTCCAGCATGCCCAGAGACTTAACCCGCGCCAAGCCCGGTGGTCCTTGTTTTTTGCTCGCTTTGATTTTGTTCTTCATTTTCGCCCGGCTGACAAAAACGTCAAGGCGGACGCCTTGTCTCGATCCTTTCTGGTGTCTGATCTCGAGGAAGATCTGAAACACATCATCGATCCCGCCAGAGTAATGCAGGTGGCTCCCGTGAGTCTAAATCGTCTCCCTCCCGGAAAGACGTTCGTATCAGTACCTGATCGGGAGAAGATCCTTCACTGGGGTCACTCGTCTAAACTGGCTGGCCATGCCGGTCAGAAAAAGACCCTCCAGCTTATTACCCGGCACTACTGGTGGCCTACCCTGCACAAGGACGTAATAGACTTTGTTTCTGCCTGTGTGTCCTGCGCCCGCAACAAGGTTCCGAGACATCTGCCAGCCGGTCGCCTCCTTCCGCTTTCTGTACCTGCTGCCCCCTGGCAGCATATAGCAATGGACTTTATAACTGACCTCCCAGTCTCTGCCGGTTGTACGGTCATTTGGGTGGTCGCTGACCGCTTCTCCAAGATGGCTCATTTCGTTCCCCTGCCAGGCCTTCCGTCTGCACCCGAGCTAGCTAAAGACTTTATTCGTCACATCTTTCGTCTTCATGGCCTGCCCCTCCACATCGTGTTGGATCGTGGGGTACAGTTCACCTCACGCTTCTGGAGAGCCACTTGTAAACTGCTAGACGTCACCCTGGACTTCTCTTCCGCTTACCACCCACAGTCCAATGGTCAAGTGGAGCGGATCAATCAGAACCTGACCAGTTACCTCCGGCACTTCGTTAATGCCCATCATTCAGACTGGGTGGATCTCCTACCATGGGCCGAGTTCTCTTATAACAATCACGAGAGCGAATCCTCCTCCAAATCCCCGTTTTTTGTAGTCTTCGGTCAGCATCCTCGGATTCCTTTTCCTGTCTCCACCTCTGTGGACAACCCGGCTGCGGAATCTCTCGTTAGCAAATTTTCCTCCATTTGGGAGAGTACCCGATCCACACTCCTTCAGTCGTCCGAACGGATGAAAAGACACGCTGACAAAAAACGCCTGGATCCTCCACAATTTCGTCCTGGAGATAAAGTCTGGCTCTCATCTAAATATGTCCGACTCAAGATACCTTCTTACAAGTTAGGGCCTCGGTTCATCGGTCCTCTGGAGGTCATCAGTCAGATCAACCCGGTGGCCTATAAATTGAAACTCCCGGCCAACTTACGGATCCCTAACTCCTTCCATGTATCTCTCCTCAAACCTGTGGTACTTAACTCTTTCTCCAAGTCTACAGGTACGCCTCCTGCTCCGGTTTCTGCTGAGGACGAGTTTGAGGTAGAGAACATTCTTGCCACCAAAAGGGTAAGAGGAAAGACCTTTTTTCTAGTAGATTGGAAGGGGTTTGGTCCTGAGGAGAGAACGTGGGAGCCCCGGGAGAACATCCATGCCCCTCTCATCCTTGCTAAATTTCTGTCTGGCCTAAAAAAGGGGGGGCCTAAAGGGGGGGGGTACTGTAGCGCCGGCGTCCCTGCCCTCTGCTAGGCAGGGACGCTGTTCCCCTCACCTCTCTGCTCCGTGCCCGGCGTCCTCCTCCCGCTCTGCTGGCACCGCGCGCTCCTTCCCGGCCACTGTACTTAGGGCGCGCGCGCGCGCTCTCCCTCCCTCTTAAAGGGGCCGCGCGCGCCGTCCTAAGGAGTCCCCGGCCAATGGCCGGAGGACTTCACCATATATAAGGCACCTCCTCCAAAATGGAGGTGCCCGAGCAATGTTGTTGCACTGTTCACTACTCTGCTTCAGCCCTCAGGTCCCGTTGCCAGTTACCTGCCAGATACCTGCCAGATTCCTGCCAGCTTGCTGTCTTATTCCTGCCTGATATTCTGCTACCTGCCTGCTAGCCTGAGGTCCGACGGTCTGCCTTACTACTCCTGTCAGTCTGTCTAAGGACCAGCTTGCCCGCTCACCTGGGAGCGCACATCAACTACCTGCTTGCTTGCCTGAGGTCCGACGGTCTGCCTTCCAACTCTTGTCAGTCTGTCTATGGACCAGCTTGCCCGCTCACCTGGGAGCGCACATCTGCTACCTGCCTGCTAGCCTACCTGGAGGCTCTGCCGTCACGTGCTGTGACCACCTGCCTGTCCAGTGACTCCTGCCCGCTCACCTGGGAGCGCTCATCTGCTGCCTGTCTGCTAGCCTACCTGGAGGCTCTGCCGTCACGTGCGGTGACCACCCGCCTGTCCAGAGACTTCTGCCCGCTCACCTGGGAGCGCTCATCTGCCGCCTGTCTGTTGGTCTTCCTGGAGGCTCCGCCGTCACATGCTGTGACCACGTCTACCATCAGCCGCCACAGGTCGTACCAACCCTTTACCCAGAGACTGCCCCGGTCACTTGCCGTGACCATCTGCCCGTTCACCCAGAGACTGCCCCGGTCACTTGCCGTGACCATCTGCCCGTTCACCCAGAGACTGCCCCGGTCACTTGCCGTGACCATCTGCCCGTTCACCCAGAGACTGCCCCGGTCACTTGCCGTGACCATCTGCCCGTTCACCCAGAGACTGCCCCGGTCACTTGCCGTGACCTCCTGCCCGTTCTTCTAGAGACTGTCCCGGTCACCTGCTGTGACTGCCTGCCTGGTCGCCACCCGCTCCCTTACAAGGACCGCCCCCTTGTATAGTAGCTCAGAGGTTCCGCCTCCCAGACCCGTTACAACCTTCTGCGTCTGGTCCTGGATCCGACACAAAGATTCTGGGCATCAGTGCAGATCATTTCCTCGTCTGGATTCACAGAAGCTCTGGAGCCGACCTCTGATTCCCAGGCTATAGTATGAGTAAACAGCTCTGCAGACTCAACCATCTGTTCTACCCCATACTCAGACGGGCAGCTGGAGACTTGGGAGCTGTGAGGAAGCAAGTGCAATTGGGGTGACACCTCTGAGGACTGGAGTATTTGTGATGTTGAAGTTGATGTGGAGGAGAGCCCACTTAAAGGAGCTCTTGATATCCGTTGAAGCACCTGCTGTTTTTGTGCCTCATCTGGAATTTGCAGCGATTGGCGTGGCCTTAGAAAGGGATCTTATCACATTGTCCGCTAAAAGAAGTAGACATCTTAGTTTGGCTGGAAGATGGTCTTTCTTCTGCAGATGTTACTGTTGCTTTAACACCTACCCCACGGACACAACCTTTTTTTCCCTTCCCAACACGCCTATTCCCCTTTCCACCAGCAGCAGGCCTTTTTCCACTCATTTTGGTGGTTAACTAATTTACAATTCTGGAGTTGTTTGCACAAAAAACAATGGATGGGAACTGAGCAGAGCTGAGTGGCCAAACTGTGGTATTAGCCCAAAAGTATTGGCTGGGTTAGATGCAGATAAAACTTATATTGAATTTGCAACCTGGTGGAGGTTAGTATAGATGGACTAATAGAACAAGTCCCACACACTGCTACAAGCCAAAATATTTTTTCAGAGCTAGATGCAGAAAAAAATTATATTGACTTTGCAACCTGGTGGAGGTTAGTATAGATGGACTAATAGAACAAGTCCCACACACTGCTACAAGCCGAAATATTTTTTCAGAGCTAGTTGCAGAAAAAAATTATATTGAATTTGCAACCTGGTGGAGGTTAGTATAGATGGACTAATAGAACAAGTCCCACACACTGCTACAAGCCAAAATATTTTTTCAGAGCTAGATGCAGATAAAAATTATATTGAATTTGCAACCTGGTGGAGGTTAGTATAGATGGACTAATAGAACAAGTCCCACACACTGCTACAAGCCGAAATATTTTTTCAGAGCTAGATGCAGAAAAAAATTATATTGAATTTGCAACCTGGTGGGGGTTAGTATAGATGGACTAATAGAACAAGTCCCACACACTGCTACAAGCCGAAATATTTTTTCAGAGCTAGATGCAGAAAAAAATAATATTGAATTTGCAACCTGGTGGAGGTTAGTATAGATGGACTAATAAAACAAGTCCCACACACTGCTACAAGCCAAAATATTTTTTCAGAGCTAGATGCAGAAAAAAATTATATTGAATTTGCAACCTGGTGGAGGTTAGTATAGATGGACTAATAGAACAAGTCCCACACACTGCTACAAGCCAACATATTTTTTCAGAGCTAGATGCAGAAAAAAATTATATTGAATTTGCAACCTGGTGGAGGTTAGTATAGATGGACTAATAGAACAAGTCCCACACACTGCAACAAGCCGAAATATTTTTTCAGAGGTAGATACGGAAAAAAATTATATTGAATTTGCAACCTGGTGGAGGTTAGTATATATGGACTAATAGAACAAGTCCCACACACTGCTACAAGCCGAAATATTTTTTAGAGCTAGATGCAGAAAAAAATTATATTGAATTTGCAACCTGGTGGAGGTTAGTATAGATGGACTAATAGAACAAGTCCCACACACTGCTACAAGCCGAAATATTTTTTCAGAGCTAGATGCAGATAAAAATTATATTGAATTTGCAACCTGGTGGAGGTTAGTATAGATGGACTAATAGAACAAGTCCCACACACTGCTACAAGCCGAAAAATTTTTTCAGAGCTAGATGCAGAAAAAAATTATATTGAATTTGCAACCTGGTGGAGGTTAGTATAGATGGACTAATAGAACAAGTCCCACACACTGCTACAAGCCGAAATATTTTTTCAGAGCTAGATGCAGATAAAAATTATATTGAATTTTCAACCTGGTGGAGGTTAGTATAGATGGACTAATAGAACAAGTCCCACACACTGCTCCAAGCCAAAATATTTTTTCAGAGCTAGATGCAGAAAAAAATTATATTGAATTTGCAACCTGGTGGAGGTTAGTATAGATGGACTAATTGAATGATGCTATGCCCAAAAGGTTTTACTTCACTAGGTGCAGTAAAAAAAATTGTATTCTATACACAGGTGGTGTAGCTTGCAACACAGATAGGCTACTCCACTGACTAACACACACTGCAAGAGGCCAAAAAGGATTTGCTTTGCTAGATTTAGCCAAATGCTGTGAAAAAAACTTGCACAGCACTGGCACAGACCTGCCTGGCAAAAAGTGATAGGAACTGATGTAACCTAGCCCTCAAAAGGACTGCAATTACAATTAGTCTTTACTCCCAACCGATCTATTTAAGAGCACAGACCTGCCTGATAAAAGTGATAGGAACTGATGTAACCTAGCCCTGAAAAGGACTGCAATTACAATTAGTCTTTACTCCCAACCTATCTATTTAAGAACAGAGACCTGCCTGATAAAAGTCGTAGGAAATGATGTAACCTAGTCCCTAAAAGGACTGCAATCACAACTATTCCCTACTCCCAAGCTATCTGTAGATTTGTGCGAAAATTGGCTTGAAATTAACAAGGTATAGCGCACACAGCAACAGCGGTGCCGTCTAACACGCAGCTGCAGCAGTGAGAAAATGGTGGTGACGGGGAAAATGGCTTGGTCTTATAGGGCAAGGACATGTGACATACACTGCCAATGACACATGCCCTTGCTTGTGTGAAAAACAGCACTTCGCTCCGTGTGTGCGCTGCTGATAGGCTGACAGATTGCACCTCCCCACTGTAAATGCGGGAAAGAGAAAAAAAAATGGAGATCTTCATTATTTCTGCAGAGATCCATCCCCTGCCCCTCCCCCTGCCCCGCTGTACACTCAAACTGCGTATTAACATTAATTTTCAGCATTACTGAGAAAAAATCCAGTTATGATTTTGGGGCACGAACAGTTATCGAACATAACCTCGAACAGCCGAATTTTTTTCAAATTGTTCGTGTTCGCCGAACGGCTCGAACACCGCCCAAAACAGCTCGAATTTGAGATTGGCGAACAGTTCGAGTAGAACAACGCTCATCTCTACTGAAGACTACCAACAAATTTTGCAGCGTAATGTAGGGCCCAGTGTGAGAAAGCTGGGTCTCCCTCAGAGGTCATGGGTCTTCCAGCAGGACAATGACCCAAAACACACTTCCAAAAGCACTATAAAATGGTTTGAGAGAAAGCACTGGAGACTTCTAAGGTGGCCAGCAATGAGTCCAGACCTGAATGCCATAGAACACCTGTGGAGAGATCTCAAAATGGCAGTTTGGAGAAGGCACCCTTCAAATATCAGGGACCTGGAGCAGTTTGCCAAAGAAGAAAGGTCTACAATTCCAGCAGAGCATTGTAAGAAACTCATTGATGGTTACCGGAAGCGGCTGTTCGCAGTTATTTTGGCTAAAGGTTGTCCAACCAAGTATTAGGCTGAGGGTGCCAATACTTTTGTCCGGCCCATTTTTGGAGTTTTGTGTGAAATGATCAATGATTTGATTTTTGCTTCATTCTCTTTTGTGTTTTTTCCTTGCAAGCAAATTAAATGAAGAGAATAATAACAAAGAATTTGTGATTGCAATCATTTTCAGGAAGAAACTGAGTATTATCTGACAGAATTGCAGGGGTGCCAATACTTTTGGCCACCACTGTATGTGGCCCCTCAGGAAAATGAATTGCCGACCCCTGATCTCAATGATTTAGAACTTGAGCCGCTTATCTTTAATTGCTCAATAGTTGTCACAGTTGTTAATAGTCATGTGCAACCAATGAGTTAAATGTTCTATAGTAAAAAAAGACACATGAGAATTTAATCTACACAATGTTTCCAATAACAGAACTGAGTATATTTTTAAGGTATGTTCACAGTTGGCAGTTTATTTTCAGCCGTTTTTTTTCTTCTGAGGAAAACGCTGCATTTTACAGAGCCGGCTTAGAGAATGAGATTTCTAAACTCTCAATCACACGCTGCATTTTTTTTCCTGTGTTCTTTTAAATCTGCAGCTTGTCAATTCTTTCAGTTTTGCAGCGCTTTTCACCCATTAAAATGAAAAAAAAAAACATTAAAAGAGCTGCAAAAACGCGAGTATTGTATGCAGCGTTGTTCCTCCTACTACTCAGGTTTTCAGGGTAGAAAAAAATGCTGTGAAAATGCAACGTGTGAACATCCCCTTATCCTGGTTGCGTTGTAATTGGAAATAAAATAAAACGTCCATAATAACATGGAGATGTAATTCATTCTATGGTGTTTGCACTTTCAGTATTGCTAGGTGGCATCTTTTTGTGCAGAGCCGCCAGTTTAACATTCTGTGACAAGATTCCATGATGACATCACTGGTGATGGTCGGCCATTATGACATCACAGCTCACAGCCATTACTTATAGAATGTACACAGGGTCACGGGTGCCTTTCTTGGCTTCATAGTGACTGATAGCATTTGCAGTTTTTCGCTATGGCTGAATTACTTTTGGATAATCTTCAGGTAGACACACTATGGGAGATTATTATCAATAATAACCCAGACACTGCGCTTCTACCACCTGATGGCGTCCTCAGCTTCACTCACCGGATGGTGATAAAGCTAGTAAATGACTGCCTGACCAAACACTACCAAGGTCATCTAACGTCAGACTATCTGACGGATTTATCTCAGAACATCAGGACTTTACTACAGCAGGTAAGCGGTGGACGCTCCGCACAAATCTTCTCCATAATCATAGATAATAATAGCGGGACAGAAACTTCTTCAGAGGAGCAGATGTCACATACAATGGCCGCCTCCATTGTGCCCTTTCTCACTCAGGATTTTCATTTTTATTTCTTTTCTTTTTTATAGGCTGAAAAAAGATTTCAAAACGGCGATTTGGCTTTTATTAAAGAACTCGCCGAGAAAGTCCTGTCTGTACTGGAACGTCGGGCCCGCTCATCGGAACGCCTGGTAAGGAGCCGTCATCTTCTCTATCACACGTCCTTGTTCTCTGATCTTCTCCAGATCAGCAGTCAGATATCAGATCTGGTGGTAGATGTTACAGGCCTCCTGTCAGCTCCTGGCAGGCTCAGCATATGTATGGCCGCCAGTCTGTGCTGCTCCCTCGCCTGTGAGGACAGTCTGTATTCTGCTGATGTAGTCACAGCTCAGTGGTGGGAAGTCTGTATTACCGCTTCTGTCTATTACTATTATCAGAGTCTTCCTGCTTGTAAATGCTGAAGCTGAGATAATAGGCGATAATAGTGCACACAAGTCTCTTCTACACTATATTAACATGGACTTGTGGAGAGGAACTGCAGTGTAAAGCAATTCCACCCAATACTGTAGGGAATGGAGTACAAGATGTACCCATGATATAAAGAATGCAGGTAACACAGCTCTGGGGTATCACAGTGCAGAAAAGTCGAAGTTTACACTGAACGTTTGATTTTTCAATCTTAATTTATCTTAATCCACGTAAATCAGAGAACTTTCTGAGAAATATTATCAAGATGGCGCATTATTTCTATAGTTACAATTGCTGCATCTGTAAATGTGGGTTTAGTGCTTCCTGATTTATGTGTTTCGTGATTTGGTGAAATCTTCCACATATTAAATATATATATTATAATTATTAGGAAACAGCAAAAGGCAACACCAAAGATGGGCAAAATCTACACCCGGAAATAATCCCTGACCCTAATACGAGTCAGCCGGAACTGACCAGTGATCTGATTACAGGTAAGCCGATCATCCGACCTTCTACCTATAATATAATCAGGGATGTGACAGAGACAGAAAGACACATCCCAGACTGGGAGGGAGGAGGATGAGGATGGAGGAGGAGTGTGGTGACTGATAAAGCGGTATGCGTAGGCGCTTACCGTGTATTGCGATCTCCAGTGGGGACATACCCTGATCTTCAGAGAGGCCGGTGGAGGAGACTGGCGCCAGAGGATGAGGGGGAGCATATACCAGGATGGGGGAGCATATACCCGGCTGGGGGGGAACATATAACATGATGGAGGAGTATATACCAGGATGGGGGATCAGGATGAGGGAGCATATACCAGGATGGGGGACCAGGATTGGGGAGCATATACCAGAATAGGGGACTACGATTTGGGAGCATATACCAGGATGGGGGGTAGCATATACCATGATGGGGGAGCATATACCAGGATGGGGGATCAGGATGGAGAAGCATATACCAGGATGGGGGACCAGGATTGGGGAGCGTATACCAGGATGGGGGAGCATAGACCAGGACGGGGGAGCATATTCCAGGATGGGGGACCGGGATGGGGGAACAAGGACCAGGATGGGGGACCATATACCAGGTTGGGGGAGCATGGAGCAGGATGGGGGAGCATATACCAAGATAGGGGACCAGGATGGAGGAGCATATACCAGGATATGGAACCAGGATGGGGGAGCATGGACCAGGATAGGGGACCAGGATTGGGGAGCATATATCAGGATAGAGGAACAGTATTGGGGAGCGTATACCACTATAGGGGACCAGGATTGTGGAGCATATACCAGGATGAGGGAAAGCATATACCAGGATGAGGGAGCATGGACCAGGATGGGGGAGCATATACCAGTATAGAGGACCATGATGAGAGAGCATATAACAGGATGGGGGACCAGGATGGGGGAGCATATACCAGGATAGGGGACCAGTATGAGGGAGCGTATACAAGAATGGGGGGAGCATATACCAGGATGGGGGACGAGGATAGGGGAGCATATACCAGGATAGGGGATTAGGATGGGGGAGCATATATCAGTATAGGGGACCAGGATGGAGGGGAGCATATACCAGGATGGGGGACCATATACCAAGATGAGGAACAATATACCAGAATGGGGGACAATATACCAGGACTGGGGAGCATATACCAGGATAGGGGAGCATATACCAGGATAAGGGAGCATATTCCAGGATGGAGGAGCACATACTATAATGGGGGCCCAAGATGGGGGAGCATATACCATGATGGGGGAGCATATACCAGGATGGGGGAGCATATACCAGGATGGAGGATCAGGATCCAATGTCTTAGTCATGAGAAATCTAATATAAATCTGGATGGAAGTTCACTGGGGGGGGGGGAGAAAAAGTCAGAGTGCAGTAACAAGCCCCCAGTGCACTTCCAGGCTAATTTGCATATGGCTGCTCTGCTTGAACTGTCTTTTCCCATCACTCACATGTACAGTGAGGGTGATGAGTTCCTCATTCATGTGATGATTGGGGATTCCTCCATCATTTATATTACATGTATCTGTCTATGGATGTGCCGTACGTTCTCATATTTAGAATCCCCATATAATTAGTAATAGCCCCATTTACAGACGTCCTGCCATTTCTCCATTATATTGTTGTATTGTGTATATAGGATTGATATCATCTAATACATTTTATTTCTTCATCGTTTTATCACTATTTTAGATACAACTGTGCTGGCGGATGCTGACAGTGTAATCTGTGAGATCCCAGAGATCCAAGAACCTGCCGCTGTAAGTATCATAGAGGGAGATGTCAGTATATCACCAGATCATGGGGTGTGAATGACACGTCCAGTATTATCCCCATATAACCATGGGACTTCTCTATTCTAAATGTAGATGACACTATTGTGTTAGATAATAGCACTTATACTAAAGGGAATCTGTCACCAGATTGTGCTACTCATCTGAGAGGAGCAGCATGATGTAGGGGCAGGGACCCTGATTCCAGCAATGTCACTTACTGGGTGCAGCAGTTGTGATAAAATCTCTCTTTCTCTGCATGCTGGGCTATGTATAACTGCCCACAGCACTGATTGGCAGCTTTCTTGTACAGTACGCTGTGGATAGGCAGAAATCCGCTAATCAGTGGTGGGGGCAGGGTTACACAGAGCAATAGGACTACTTGGCACAAGACAACTAGTCCTGTAGTGATAATCTCTTGCTGATTAAACACTGATTTTAATAAAACAACGACACAGACCCTAGTAAGTGACACATCGCTGGAATCAGGATTTCGGCCCTTACTTCATGCAGTTCTTAGATTACATATAAAAAACAACTTGCTGACAGATTCCTTTTAAGTTCTCTTCCGTGATCTCCCATATTATTTTGCACTGTACAATGATTCGGTGTATGGCGGATCCCCCTTAAATTACCCCCATGTCTGCGGGGCATCCTGCTTGTATCGCCCCCTACATACAATCAGTGTAAATCAGCCGGGACATAACAGAGGTGGAAGATGGTTTTGTATCCGGAGCTTTTTTCTTGCAGCTTTTTTATCTGAAAATCATTTCTTATTTTTTTATAGAGTTTGATCGAATCATTGATCCCGGCGAGAAAGCCGCATATGAGCGACTTCCAAACATCCAAACTGATCGGCAGCGGAGCTTTTGGGTGAGATTTCTGTTGGTATAATCCATATTTCTCAGGTTCCCTATGACAATGCTTCTGCCTCTGTGCTCTGCCATTCAGCGTTATCATAGGGAAATGATCGGAGTCCACATCACTGTTCTAATTCTCACTATTCAGGTCATTTATATACTGTTGAGCAAACTGATCTATAACAAATCAGACTGTAAGGGCCTGTGCACACATTGCAGATTTTTTGCATTTTTGCTGTGTTTTTTCTGCTCAGAATTGTCACAAAACCTGAGGGATTTCATGTTGCCAGCAAAGTGATGGAGATTCCTGAAATCTTATGCACACAATGCTTATTTTTCCTTGCAGATTTGCAGCACATCTGCATCATGTCATTTCTTTCAGTATTTTTTCTGCAGATTTCACACATAATAATAAGTGGGGAAAAATCTGCAACAAAAACGCAGGTAAAAACATGACAAAACGCACCTCTTTTTTGCATAGTTTTTCCTGCCTAGGGATGCAGATTTGGTGGAAAACTTTCTGCTCCAAATACTTCATATGGACACATACCCTAAAGGAAAGAGATTAAAATAATAGATTCCATTCCCCTGTCCTAGCCCCTCACCTGTTCTTATGCTGCACCTCCACCAGGGCTTCCTTCTCCTCCTCAGCGGACTTTGTTTTTTTCGGGGCGGCTCCATTATGGAGCTGATAAGAGAGATTGGCTGCACACGGTCACGTGAGGATTGACACGATACTGACGTCAATGACATCTGCACCCACATCCTCCACCATGACAATGTGAGTCCAATCACTGGCCTCAGCACCAGAAGGGGGCGCCAGAACATCCAAAGACTGGCACAGAGGACGCAGGACTGCAGTGATGGACAGGTGACAGCCTAGGATAGGTGGCTATAACAGGTTTTATTATTTTTTAACTACTTCCATCCCCTCCTTTTATTATGCCATAGGGTATGGGAGGAGCATAATAAATTTCTTCTTACAGCAATTGGAGGAATTTCAATTTGCAGTAAATTTCACTTGGACAGAATCGTATCTATTCACCAAATATAGAGAATCTGGCCAAGAAGAATTTGGGTAGATTCTCTCCCATGTCTCTAATGCGACATGGGTGAGGGCTCAGACAGACATGGCATTGTGCAGATCTCCCATAGTTGATCTAGAAAGTGCTATTTTATTAATTTCTTGAAATGAATATCATTGACGGCCAGATTTCAAGAATTGGTACAGAAGATCATGTAATGACTTCTATAGATGGACTATTAATAAGGATTCATTATAACCCATAGATTCTCCTTTTCTCCAGGGCCGTATACTTAGTGCACCATAAAGACTCACACCAGATCTTTGCAATGAAGAAAATGGCCAAGCAGAACCTGGATACTCCAAGAAAAGTGGAATTGGCCTTTCTGGAGAGGGACATCTTAACATTCGCTGATTGTCCCTTTGTGGTCTCCATGCTCTGCTCCTTTCCAACTAAATCTCACCTGTGTATGGTTATGGAGTATGTAGAAGGTAGGACATGTACATTATATTATATTCAATCTATGTCTGCTTACATCTTATCACCGCTCATATAATTAGGATTTGTCCAAGTGGTTGGCTACATCCCCACAGAGAATTTACTATAGGTTATATATTACCAAGATACCCGGAAATTCATTGATCTGTGTGCACGGGTGCTATGGTGCCCATGAGTCGGAGGGGTCCTGCGCCACTTTGCTTTGTTTCCCATCCCTGTTCCTATCATCAAAATTTCAGCATAGCCACATCCTCAGAATATGCGAATATGGCTGAACAGAATGGTGGATCAAGAAGCCAAAAGCTCCCTGATCCACCATCAGCCTGTGGTGAGTCTGAGACTCTGTGCACTGAAGGTGAAAAGTCGCAATAGCATCACGCCTGTAGTGTGGCGACTCAGTACTCACACTGCACTGACCAGAATGCCTGGGGAATGGGGTGAGATGAGTAGTGCTTTTTTATGTTAGTATTTGTAGGGGCCATAATACTAAATGGGTGTCTGGCAGTAGCCAATCATACTGTTTGGGGCACTAGTGGGGGTCATCATGCTGATTTCAGGGGGGCAAAATACTGAGTGGTGGGGCTGAAGGGAGCCATAATAATGAGTTGGGGGGCTAGTGGGGTCAATTATACTGAGTGGTGGGGCTATTATACTGATTGGATGGATGGTTAGGGCCATAATACTAAGTGGTGGGGCTCGTGGAGGCCATGATACTGATTGGAGGGCTGGTGAGGCCCATAATACTGATTGGTGGGGCTGGTGGGGGCCATGATACCGATTAGATGGCTGGTGAGGGCCATAATACTGAGTGGTGGGGCTGGTGAGATCCATAATAATGAGTGATGGGGCTGATGGGGGCCATAATACTGAGTAGTGAGGCTTGTGTCAGCCATAATACTGAGTGGTGGGGCTGCTGGGAGTCATAATATTGAGTTAAGAGGCTCGTGGGAGCAACTATACTGATTTGTATAAGTGGTGGGGCTGGTGGGGGCCATGATACTGATTAGATGGCTGGTGAGGGCCATAATATGAAATAGTGAGGCTGGTGGGTGCCATAATACTGAGTGATGTGGCTGGTGGGGGGCATAATACTGAATTGAGGGCTGTGGGAGACATAATACTGTGTGAGAGGCTATGGGAGACTGTGAATGCTCCTATATTGAGTTGCCGACTGTGAATGCCCCTAAACTGAGTGGGGTCCTCATACTGAGTGGTGTGCTGTGGGAGTCCTTATTCTGTGTGGGGATCCTCATTCTATGTTGTGGTCAAAATTATGTGTGAGGGGCCACTCATATTGAGTGGGACATGTATTTATGTAATTAGTTAAGGACCACATTTTACCACTACTTTAGTCTAATATTATGTGCACTATCCATTACATCTGTATATATTCTCTCCTGCCAAATATATCTGCTCACTTCTCATTATTCGTCACAGGGATCTGATTTATAAACCCCTCACCTGTCATATTTCCTTTTTTTCTATAGGTGGAAACTGTCAGACCCTTCTAAACACCAGGGGTCATTTATCTGTCCCCTTGACCCGCTTGTACTTTGCAGAAGTGGTTGTTGCAGTGGAATACTTGCACAGCTGTGGTGTGGTGCACAGAGATCTGAAACCGGAGAAGTAAGTGCCCCTGTAGTATAATAAGGAGGCAAAGTTATTATTTATTATCATATAGTCTGTAAGGCTAAAATCATCTTTTTTTTCGCAGCCTCCTGATAACATCTGCTGGACACATTAAAGTTACCGATTTTGGGCTTTCAAAAGTTGGTGTCATGATACCAAAAACCAACATCTACAAGCAATTAACAGAGGACATCACCAGAGAGTTCCGGGACCATGAGGTCAGCATCACTTACAGAAACCCAGCTTGTTCTTTACAAATCTCATCACACTATTGCTTCTTCTCTACGTTCTTCATTCCTAGAGAACTTTTCCACTGATATTTTATCTTCTGTCATTGTGCTTTTATGGTGAGAACTTGTCATATTAATGGTATCATCAATCTCATATCTTTCTTCTATTGGTTTCCAGGTCTGTGGCACCCCATATTATGTAGCCCCAGAGGTCATCCTGAAAAAAGGCTATGGGAGACCTGTTGACTGGTGGTCAATGGGGATCATACTACATCAATTTCTTGTGGGATTGGTTCCATTTTATGGAAATTCCCCAACTGAGATTTATGAAAATGTTGTCACAGGTAAGTAGAATAATCCGATTATAGCTTTGATTGGTTACATTTGTTTACTTATTTCCTTTGCTTTATCGTACAGTCCAATAAAGAGGTTTCATTTTCTGTCTTTTTCTATATAACAGGAGGCGTAATTTGGGATTGTAATCCCGTTCCTCCCTTTGTTGCTCAGAACCTCATCACTAAACTGCTCAGAAAAATTCCTGCACAAAGACTTGGGACAGGTAACAGATAATTATTACACCAAGGTCATATCGCTCAAGTCCATGAGACTCAGCACTTCTCTATCAGCTCATCCATTTTTAGTTCGCCATAATATGACTTTCAGCATATTTCCTTCATGTTTGATCAATTATGTCATTAGTTCAGATTAAGTTAAACAGTTCAGATATGGAGCAGTCTCTGACAATATCCGCAACACTTTTGTTTTGTCTTCTACAGCAGGAGCATTTCAGATCAAAGGTCATCCATTCCTGAGTGATGTAGACTTTGACAACCTTTTAAGTCAGAAGCCGGAGTACGTTCCTCAGCTTTTGTCAGACGTGGACACAAGCTCCCCTATCAGTAAGTAGAAGGAGACGTCATCTAGACAAAGCAGCTATTTGTCTCGTCTACCATAATTTGAGACAATTGGCTCCCATTAATATTATGGATAAATGGTGACTGTGCTAAACTAACAATCTCTAATAATACTTCATTACTTATCTCTGGTAGATCACTCTGATATAAACAAACATCTCGTCTCAGAGGATGAGGAGGACAATGAGAGCTTTAACTTCCAGAATTTTACATCTTCTTCTGAAAAGCTTTCTAAAGTAAGTATGAGAACAATAAATCTAAAATATGTAAAAAAAAGACCTCTAAAAGTAAAAAAAGTATTTAATATCTTCTTGTTGTCCGCATTTAGCTCTGTACCACCGCTACCAGGAGGATGAACAATGAGGATCCCAAGTCCCTTCCAGAGTGTACCCCAGCATCCAGCACAAGCATCTCAGAAATGTGAGTAGATTCTAGGGTCATTACTGGGAGCTCCATACTGATATATATGCACAAACCCTAATATAGGACATAAATACCATAACAACAAATACAGCATATGACGCGCCCCCTGGGCCATATTCTTTAGGGGAATACCCGGAGCCGGATCAGATGGGGGTTGTAGTCTCCGAGTGGCTGTGACCCGGTCCGTGCCCAGGGTGTCAAGCTCAGAGTATGTGGCAGTCCTACAGATGTTACAAAGTTCGTTATGTCGACTACGCCACCCGTTGGATTGCGGTCACTACGGCCGCCGCTGCAGCAGGGTCCGCTGAGGCTGATGGAGTTGGTGCAGCTTTAGATAGTATAACCCCCAACGGGAGGGGTATAGCCTCAGGGGGTCAGGTGCAGAGGATGGGGGTTGTGGTGGTGCAGCGTAGATGATAATTAAAGACAGAGTCGGGTTGTGCAGTTCAGGGTGTTTACTTACTGCAGATATTCCGGTCACTCCGGCCTTGAGTGACCACCCGAGCCGTGCTGCGTCCACCAGGTCCTGGATTCAGCCAACCCCCAAGCAAGTCCGGAGCGTGTCCCTGAGCCCTCCTTCTTGTCCTTTCTTCTGGCCGTCCCCACCAGGGATCCACCTAGGTCCAGCTCCCTCGGGCCTTCTGTTGGGAGACCCTTGGCCTTGGGTTCCCTGACCCTACACGTGGTTTGCCTTCAGGGTGGATGTGGTGGGTGGCCGTGGCAGATCCTGCCCACGGCCTCCGGTCTCTGGCTGGGGTATGCTTTAGCCCCCACCAGTTTGGGATCCGGTACCCTGTTGCCAACTCTTCACCCTAGGGTTGTATTTGGGGTCTCGGAGTTCCTTCTGTCTCCCCCTCTGGGTCTTTCTTGCTCTCCTCTCTCTCTCTGGGCTGCTCTGCTCCTCTGCTCTCCTCCACTGCTTCTCACAGACTGACTGTGGCTGACTGACCTCACTCTGCAAAAGACCCTGTCCTAAGATGGTGCCCACCTTAAATACTCCCTCTATGTGTGAGCTCAGGTGACCAGCACCCAATGAGCTCCTAACTTTACCCAGGCTGCTCCCCCTATCTGCCCCTACACTACTGGGATGTACCACCCCCATCCCACTCCAGCCAGGAACAGACTCGGTCGTACCTGCACATTTCTAAGTGGGAGTACCGTTGGTCTGCTCCTCGGAAATGGGATGTGTGTAGTGCATGCAGCTTTCTGAGCTCAGTTCCACACTCCATCCTTACCCGGGAGTGGAATATCACACCTCTGGATTGAGGTGCAATACCCCTGTAGCAGCCGAATCCTCAGGGTGCTACATTCCCCCCTGGTAAATCACAGCACGTCCTCGGGCTGTAAGATATAAAACATCCACAACATACAATTTTTTTCATAAACAACATAATAAAAACATATAAAACATATATTAGCAGCATCATAAAACTTTTCATATTAACATTCTTGTTTCTGGTTCCTCCTCCGGACACTGTGCAACGTGTGCCCGGGAAAAGTGCAACAGTTTCTCTAGAAAACCGGTAGGGGGCGCTTTAGGAAGCGCAACTATATACAAGGGATATGGCCGCTCTCAGTCCTCGGCCAGGTAATGGGAATAGGGATGACCGCTCTCAGTCCTCGGTCAGAGGGAATAGGGACACACGGGTTAACAGTTCAGTTCTCTGGTCCCAACGGGGACTATATTAGCAACAGTTCACTGTGCCCCGACGGGCAACTATATACAGCTTGTACTCTGCTGTACTTAACGACGGCGTCCTCCTGCTCTTTCTTTGTGGTTACCTTTAGCTTCAGACCCGTCCGGGTCCTCTTGCTCCTCCTCACACCGCAGCTCCTCCTCCGTCAGGCGATGCACATGGAGGGCGTAGGGTCCTTTGGCACACTTGTGCCGGGTGAAGGTGACCTCGTCCCCTATATACAGGTCACGACCTCTGTGTCCCTCCGGTAGGTGGGACTCAACGTCTCTCCTGGTCACGAAGACGTCGCCTGGGGTGCGGTGATCTCTGATGAAACCCCACCCGTGCTGCATATTGAACTTGATCACAGTCCCGGTGGAAGGGGGACCATGAGCTGCACGGGGACTCCTCCTGGCCCGGCTCTTCTGCTCCGCGCTCTTTATTTGGGCTTGTTGTTCCCGGACCCGCCTCTCTCTCCGCTCCCTCTCAAAGACCTCGAGCTGCTGGCGGCAGCACTCTGCACGCTCCGCTGCGGCTGCCCGAGTCTCCTGAGTGAACCCCATGAGGTCTTCTCCGGTGGGGTCCCACTCAAACTGTGCCTCCTCTAGCGGGGGCGAGGTCCTTTTTACGGGCTTTGGAACCGGAATCAGGGGTTCGTCTAGGGGTCCCTCTTTCCGGAGTCGAGGATGGTGAAACTCCGGTGGCCATATGAAGGGCTGCCCATCCGGGCACGTATGTTGGGCGAACAGATCTTCTCCCAGATGCGGCACTCTTGGTTTTATGGGCGCGGTGGTGGTGGCGCCCGGGTTGCCCAGGCCTTGCGGCCAGGCCTGGGGCACCTGGAAAGTGAAGGGCACCGTAAGGACGGCGGCGCCCTGGGCTACTTGGCCCTGCGACCAGGCCGGTGGCTCCGCGGAGGTAGGGGGCGCTGTTGGTATTGCGGCGCCCGGGGGTACTAGGCCCTGCGACCAGGCTGGTAGTACTTCCTGCTTGGTCACGCTCGGGGTCGAGGCGTGTGACGTCACAGGGGTCGCGGCTGCGGCTTCCGGTTGAGGCCTAGTCTGTGGCGGTGACGTTGCGGTTACGGGCACGGCAGGGGGTACTTCGGGCTCTGCGACGGGGAGCTGGGGCAGGTGCGCGGTTTCCCGGTTTGGGGTAGAGACGTCCCCTTTACCTGCCTCCATTCGTTCGGCTCCCTTCTCGGCGCCGTCTCCGGCCTTCAGTCCTCCTGCGCCATCCTCAGAGGCGGTCTGTCTCCTCGTCTCGGGTGGCGTGCTCCGCTGACGGGCTCTTGTCTGCTGGGCCATCTCTCGGCTCCACTCCGCTAACGTCTCTCGCTGCACCCGGGCCATCCTCCGTGCGAGGCCCTCCAGCGCAGTCTGTGCACACTCCCGATCTCGGGGGAGCTGTGCCAAGACCTCCACTAAGCCTAGTGGGGTCGTTGCTTCTAGCAGGCTCCTGACCAACGGGTCGGTGCTGCTCTGCTCTCCTTCCGTTGTCTCCAGCAGGCTCCTGGCCAGCGGGCCGGTGCTGCTCTGCTCTTCTTCCATCTCCGGGTAAGCTTCTTCTGGACTCAGCTCTAGGCTTCTTGTCTCCGGGTGCGCTCTCTCCAGACTGCTCCAGGCGACACCCATCTTTGCTCTCTCCTTCTCAGTCCTCCCACTTCGAGGGCGGTCCCGGGGCCACTTGGTGATTGTCAGCTCCAGGGGCAGTTCTTTCACGCTGACAGACACCTCTAGCATCACAGTCTCTGTTGGTGGGGGCGGTTTCCACTTTTGGCGCCATTTTCGGTCCTGGCCCACGATGGGAGGCGGCCTCTTGCCATCCTCTGGCACGCCCATAATGGCGTCCGCTCTGACAAGGCGGGAAACCTTTGGAAATGGCGGGAATCGTCTCCCAGTGGCGGGAAACTCTGCAGATGGCGGGAAAAAGCTGTTAATGGCGGACAACCGGCGGGAATCGACCTGTGATGGAGTCCGATGGCGGGGACCCTCCGGAACCGGCAGGAGACTTCTTTTTGAGGTAAACTTGTTCTTTTCTTCAGGCACGCAGTACCCGGGTGTTGCGGGCACGTAATCCTGCCGACTACGCCAAAGTTGACGCGCCCCCTGGGCCATATTCTTTAGGGGAATACCCGGAGCCGGATCAGATGGGGGTTGTAGTCTCCGAGTGGCTGTGACCCGGTCCGTGCCCAGGGTGTCAAGCTCAGAGTATGTGGCAGTCCTACAGATGTTACAAAGTTCGTTATGTCGACTACGCCACCCGTTGGATTGCGGTCACTACGGCCGCCGCTGCAGCAGGGTCCGCTGAGGCTGATGGAGTTGGTGCAGCTTTAGATAGTATAACCCCCAACGGGAGGGGTATAGCCTCAGGGGGTCAGGTGCAGAGGATGGGGGTTGTGGTGGTGCAGCGTAGATGATAATTAAAGACAGAGTC
This sequence comes from Phyllobates terribilis, assembly GCF_046119375.1. NCBI lineage: Eukaryota > Metazoa > Chordata > Amphibia > Anura > Dendrobatidae > Phyllobates > Phyllobates terribilis. Next base: position 88,154 of record NW_027363340.1, read on the forward strand.
GGGTTGTGCAGTTCAGGGTGTTTACTTACTGCAGATATTCCGGTCACTCCGGCCTTGAGTGACCACCCGAGCCGTGCTGCGTCCACCAGGTCCTGGATTCAGCCAACCCCCAAGCAAGTCCGGAGCGTGTCCCTGAGCCCTCCTTCTTGTCCTTTCTTCTGGCCGTCCCCACCAGGGATCCACCTAGGTCCAGCTCCCTCGGGCCTTCTGTTGGGAGACCCTTGGCCTTGGGTTCCCTGACCCTACACGTGGTTTGCCTTCAGGGTGGATGTGGTGGGTGGCCGTGGCAGATCCTGCCCACGGCCTCCGGTCTCTGGCTGGGGTATGCTTTAGCCCCCACCAGTTTGGGATCCGGTACCCTGTTGCCAACTCTTCACCCTAGGGTTGTATTTGGGGTCTCGGAGTTCCTTCTGTCTCCCCCTCTGGGTCTTTCTTGCTCTCCTCTCTCTCTCTGGGCTGCTCTGCTCCCCTGCTCTCCTCCACTGCTTCTCACAGACTGACTGTGGCTGACTGACCTCACTCTGCAAAAGACCCTGTCCTAAGATGGTGCCCACCTTAAATACTCCCTCTATGTGTGAGCTCAGGTGACCAGCACCCAATGAGCTCCTAACTTTACCCAGGCTGCTCCCCCTATCTGCCCCTACACTACTGGGATGTACCACCCCCCTCCCACTCCAGCCAGGAACAGACTCGGTCGTACCTGCACATTTCTAAGTGGGAGTACCGTTGGTCTGCTCCTCGGAAATGGGATGTGTGTAGTGCATGCAGCTTTCTGAGCTCAGTTCCACACTCCATCCTTACCCGGGAGTGGAATATCACACCTCTGGATTGAGGTGCAATACCCCTGTAGCAGCCGAATCCTCAGGGTGCTACACATACATCGCCCGTGATTAGCAGTCATTGTGCTTTTGGCTTCAGAAACCTCTGGTGGTGACAGCCCATAATTGCAGCTAGTCATGCACTTTTAGTGCTGCCCACACTGTAGGAGAGATGTAGTACTACATGCCAGCCATTCTTGGTAGTGGTTTTTCGCTCTGCTTTATAGAAGGTAGTTTTGAGTAGGAAGCCTTCCCTACCATAACTCTTATATATCCTAATAGGCCTTATTGTTGATGTTAATCTAGTGAGACAACCCCTTCTATACCGAATTTAGTTGCAATTTACACGTTTATCTTCTTCCAAACAGGCAGAAAGAATCTTTTCCTGTGTCTATTAGAGATGATGCTATTACCAGCTTGCCACCCTCGTCCCCATTGTCAGGTATGTACATGTCTACAGCACAAAAAATGAGAATGTTGATGTCAAGGCTCAAATATTTTCATATGGTATTTTTGTTAGTGGTCTTCTATGTTATACATGTTTCATGGATCCCAATTATGTTGCCCATAGGCCCATACTGTATCTCTATTTGCCTAATTTTGTAAAGTTTTTCCAGATTACCAGATGTATAGGGGACTGGAGTAGAACAATTCTACTATATACAGGAATGATACAAAGCGGATCCTATAAGAATATATTGTTAATGAGGGCTTTTTTTTACTTTCTGATTAGAAATTCCAGCTGACGTGGAAAGAAAATCTTCAATATATCTGAGTATAGAGCAAGAAATCTCAGAAAATGAAGAAAAGGGGGAAAAGAGACGAGGTAAGTGTGAGAGTCAGCTCCATGTTGTGTGATGTCATCCAATAAGAATAATTCATGTGGAGCAGTTGTTATTAGGGATGGGCAGACCCGTGGATGTTGGGGTCCAACAGGCTCAAGAATGTTACCCTAACGTGATCCCGAACGGGATGTGGTGAATATTCATGGGACTTTAATAGCGGGCACACAGACAGCTGAGCGCAGCAGGAGCCGCGCTGCGGCTACCACGTGCAAACTATTAGGGAAAATGAGTGGTCACTGCTCCCCACGCACGCAGTGAATATTCCGGCACAGAGGGGAACACAGCGCTGGAGGAGAGAGGAGGTGAGTATGATTGTTTCTTTTTTTTATGAACAGCGTGACAGGGATCAGGGGGTGCCAAGCATACCAGGATGAGGGGGCCATACATACAGGGATGAAGGGGCCATGCATATAAGTGATGAGGGGGGCGATGCATACAAGGATGAGGGGGGCTATACATACAGGGATGAGGCATGAGGGGGGCCATACATACAGGGATGAAGGGGGCCATACATACCGGGATGAGGGGGTCCATACATACAGGGATGAAGGATGAGGGGGGCCATACATACAGGGATGAAGAGTGCCATACATACCAGGAAGAGGAATGAAGGTACCATACATACCAGTAAGAGGGTTGAAGGTGCCATACATACCAGGATTGGTGTGCGGGGGCGCCATACATAACAGGATGAAGGGTGCCATACATACCAGGAAGAGGGAAGAGGGGGCCATGCATAACAGGATGGGGGACTGGGGTGCCATGCATACCAGGATGGTGGATTGGGGTGCCATTGCATATCAGGATGGGGATGAGGGCCACATATAACAGGAAGGAGGGGGCCATATATACCAGGATGGGGGATATTAACGGAAGTGGGGTACATTACCCCTATAACAGTGTCAGCAGCAGACCCCCTCCCCCTTAGCAGGGCATCATGACAACATTTTTTGCTTAAATTTTTTTTCTATTTTGCTCCTCTAAAACCTAGGTGCGTCTTATAGTCCGAAAAATACAGTGTTCACCAGCCGGTGTCTGTGCATAGTTAGAAATTTGTCAGTGAGATATATAATTTAGTGCAGTGTGTGTGTGTGTAGCTTACTGTACATGTATTTAGATAATAATTAAAAAAATAAAATAAAAAAATGCCCAGATGAGGGAAAGCAGACAGCTCGGGACTGGTGTTATTATTCTGGGAAGAGGCCAATGTCCATGAAGCTTCCCAGGCTATTACTATCAGCTCACGGCTGTCTGCACAGCCTTTACTGATTATTAAAAGGGGGGGCACCCCCAAAAATGACGTGGGGTCCCCTTTATACTGCGCCAGCCAATCACAGGCATACCAATACTTGGCATGGCTGTGATGGGGCCTGAAGTGCCCACACCAGAAAAGTTTGTTGATTGGCTGTGCTGCATCCTTTCAACAAGCTTTGTTCGGACTGCTGAACCCGAACAGTAACACAGACTTCCGGGAGACACTAGATGTCCAGTACGGACCGTCACATATATGATGGCTGACAATGATCCCTGACCTCTTTATGAATAAGATTCCTCTGCCATTCAGCCACAGTGACCGCACAGTAGTATCAAGTAATAAGTCGTCCCTTTACTTACATTATAGACTCAAAGCAGATCCTATAAGAATATATTGTTAATGAGGGCTTTTTTTTACTTTCGGATTAGAAATTCCAGCTGACGTGGAAAGAAAATCTTCAATATATCTGAGTATAGAGCAAGAAATCTCAGAAAATGAAGAAAAGGTGGAAAATAGACGAGGTAAGCGTGAGAGTCAGCTCCATGTTGTGTGATGTCATTCAGTGAGAATAATTCATGTGGAGCAGTTGTTATTAGGGATGGGCAGACCCGTGGATGTTCGGGGAACACAGCGCTGGAGGAGAGAGGAGGCGAGTATGATTGTTTATTTTTTTTATGAGCAGCGTGACAGGGATCGGGGGTGCCAAGCATACCAGGATGAGGAGGCCATACATACAGGGATGAAGGGGGCCATGCATATAAGGATGAGGGGGGCGATGCATACAAGGATGAGGGGGGCTATACATACAGGGATGAGGCATGAGGGGGGCCATACATACAGGGATGTGGCATGAGGGGGACCATACATACAGGGATGAAGGGGACCATACATACAGGGATGAGGGGGCCATGCCTTCCAGGATGTGGGATTGGGGTGCCATGCATACCAGGATGGTGGATTGGGGTGCCATTGCATATCAGGATGGGGATGAGGGCCACATATAACAGGAAGGAGGCGGCCATATATACCAGGATGGGGGGATATTAACAGAAGTGGGGTACATTACACAGTGTCAGCAGCAGACCCCCTCCCCCTTAACAGGGCATCATGACAACATTTTTTGCTTACATTTTTTTCTATTTTCCTCCTCTAAAACCTAGGTGCGTCTTATAGTCCGAAAAATACGGTATTCACCAGCCGGTGCCTGTGCATAGTTAGAAATTTGTCAGTGAGATACATAATTTAGTGCAATGTGTGTGTGTAGCTTACTGTACATGTATTTAGATAATAATTAAAAAAATAAAATAAAAAAATGCCCAGATGAGGGAAAGCAGACAGCTCGGGACTGGTGTTATTATTCTGGGAAGAGGCCAATGTCCATGAAGCTTCCCAGGCTATTAATATCAGCTCACGGCTATCTGCGTAGCCTTCACTGATTATTAAAGGGGGGGCACCCTCAAATATGACGTGGGGTCCCCTATATACTGTGTCGGCCAATCACACGCATACCAATACTTGGCATGGCCGTGATGGGGCCTGAAGTGCCCACACCAGAAAAGTTTGTTGATAGGATGCAGCACAGCCATTCAACAAGCTTTGTTCGGACTGCTGAACCCAAACAGTAACACAGACTTCCGGGAGACACTAGATGTCCAGTACGGACCGTCACATATATGATGGCTGACAATGATCCCTGACCTCTTTATGAATAAGATTCCTCTGCCGTTCAGCCACAGTGACCGCACAGTAGTATCAAGTAATAAGTCGTCCCTTTACTTACATTATAGACACAAAGCACATCTTATAAGAATATATTGTTACTGTTTTTTTTTTTCTACTTTCTGATCAGAAATTCCAGCTCTCGAGAAAAGAAAATCTTCGCTGTATTTGCTTAGAGAGCAACAAAACTCAGAAAATAAAGAAAAGAGGCAAAAGAGACGAGGTAAGTTTGAGAATCAGCTCCTTTACTTACATTATAAATACAAAGCAGATCCTATAAGAATATATTGTTACTGAGGTTTTTTTTTACTTTCTAATCAGAATTTCCAGCTCAGAAAGAAAGGAAATCTGAAAAAAATCTGAGTACACAGGAACAAAACTCAGAAAATGAAGAAAAGAGAGGAAGGAGACGAGGTAAGTGTGAGAATCAGCTCTATGTTGTGTGATGTCAGTGGGAATAATTCATGTGGAGCGGATGTCATCTGTCAGTGATGGGATTGTCACATGTATGATGGCTGACAATGATCCCTGACCTCTGTATGATAAGATTCCTCTGCCGTTTGGCCGCAGTGTCCACGCAGTGGTATCATGTAATACGGAGTCCCATTACTTACATTATATTTATTTCTCTTCTCATAGGTTCCCTCCTCCGCCGGATCTTATCATCCTGCCGGCGTGGATTGTCCAGGGCTGCTCGGATATGTGCATGTTGTCACTGTTCCCCCAGCATCATCTAAAAGACTGAAAACCTCTGCATCTAGCGCCCAGAAATGCAGCAGATCCACCATCACTGCTGAACCTGTATAGAAGGACCTTCACCAGCTTCCTGTGGCCTTCTCACTGGAACATCTTTACCCGGATATGCTTTGCCTCTATCATCAGGCTCCGCGGTATTCATACTACTCGCCTGACTTGGCTTTTATTGATCACCTGGTATCTGACCTCAGCTGTGTTCATGACTATGATTTCGTCTATTAATAATATTCATGGTTTTGTTCATGTCTTAACCTTCTATCCTATTATTAATAATAAAAAAATAAAAGCTGTTACTGTTGCTCTGATTTCTTTTCATCTTGAGTTCACAACTAATTGTAACTCACTAATTGTGCTTCTTAACACTAAATGCATTTGTCATTATTCTGAATGCAGCAGCCAGGCTCATATTTCTGTCCAGCAGCTACACCGGCGCCTCCACAGTACCAGTCATTGCACTCTGCCACAAAGCTCTCCACAGTGCTCCACTGTTCTACAACTCCTCCCATATGTCAGTCTACTACCATATCTACACTTCAATGAGCCAAGACTAATATCCTCCATAATCAGGACCTCCCACTCTCACGTCCATGACTTTTTCTGTGCTGCACCAGCTCTCAGGAGTGCATCAGGTTCATTCCTACTGTCTATGGATTTAAGTGTGCACTAAAAACAGATAATTTTTAGCAAGACTATCAAGTCATGTCACTAATCTAAGTTTTGCCCCCAGCACTCAGTAGCACTTAATATCTGTACATATGTACAGATATTGGCTGGTGACCTGTTCATTTAGTCTTAACTCCTCGGAGATAGGTGCTCCCTAAAACCACATCTGTTTAGGGCGGCCTATCACGCTCCTTAATCAAAGTCCTTTTATATATTTATAGCCCATTCATTATTTCTCCAAACATAAGTCACTCCACCGCACCCAAAACCCCTACAAATCCTGGCTGGTGACAGCTCCTGCAGCCTTTATCTCTCCCTCATCCCCTCAAGATGGCGGACCATCATTGTAAATAAGCCCCTGCACTTTGTGTCCCCCCCACCTCATTATAGATTGTAAGCTCTTACCAGCAGGGTCCTCATTAGTTTTGCTGTAATTATTGTATTATCTTTAGCTATGTTACTTATGACTGTTGTATATGAACCTGAATTGTAAAGCGCTGAGGAATATGTTGGCGCTATATGAATAAAGATTATTATTATTAAAGCAAAACAACAACATGTTTCATACCGCCAAATCTTCCTTAACTCCTTAGTGACCAAGCCAATTTTGACCTTAATGACCTGCCCAAATTTTTGAAGTTTGACCAATGTCAATTTATGTGGTAATAACTCTTTAACGCTTCAACGGATCCCACTGATTTTGAGACTGTTTTTTTCATGACATATTGTACTTCATAATAGTGGTAACAATTTTTCAATATGACTTTCCTTTATTTGTGAAAATATCGGAAATTTGGCGAAAATTTTTAAAATTTCACAATTTTCAACCTTTTAGTTCTTACGCCCTTAAATCAGAGCGTCATGTCACACAAAATAGTTAATAAATAACATTTCCCACATATTTACTATACATCTTCGTCCTTTTTGAAACATCGTTTTTTCTGTTAGGAAGTTATAAGGGACAAGAGTTGACCAGTGATTTCTCATTTTTACAACAAAATTTACTAAATATTTTTTTTAGGGACCACATCACATTTGAATTGACTTCGGGGGGCATATATGACACAAAATATCCAAAAGGGATACTATTCTAAAAATTGCACCCCTTAATTCCTCAAAACCACATTCAAGAAGTTTATTAACCTTTCAGGTGCTTCACAGGAACTAAAGCAATGGCAAGGAAAAAATTCCAATTTTTTCCAGAAAAATTTTACTTTAGCCCCATTTTTTTTATTTTCACAAGGGTAACAGGAGAAATGGACACCAAAAATTGTTGTGTAATTGGTCCTGAGTATGCCAATACCCTATATGTGGGATAAAACTACTGATTGGGCACACGGCAGGGTTCGGAAGGGAAGGAGCATAATGTCTTTTTGAATGCAAAAATAGCTGGAATCGAGAGCAGACGCCATGTCGTTTGGAGAGCCCCATATGTGCCTAAACAGTGAAAACCCCTACAAGTGACACGATTTTGGAAACTAGACCTCTCAAGGAATGCATGTAGATGCCTGGTGAGCACCTTGAACGCCCAGGTGCTTCACAGAAGTTTATAACGCAGAGCCGTGAAAATAAAAAAAAATCTATTTTTTACCACAAAAATATACTTTTAGCCCCAAATTTTTTTCCCACAAGGGTAATGGGAGAAAATGGACCCAAAAATTTGTTGTGCAATTGCTCCTGAGTACGCCGATATCCCATATGTAGGGGAAAACTATTGTTTGGGCACATGGCAGGGCTCGGAAAGGAAGGAGTGACGTTTTGGAAAGCAGACTTTGATGGAATGGTCTGCGGGTGTCATGTCGTGTTTGGAGAGCCCCTGATGTGCCTAAACAGTGGAAATCCCCCCTCAAGTTACCCCATTTTGAAAACTACACCCCTCAAGGATTTTATCCAGGGTTATGTATAGTGAGCATTTGTAAACCACAGGTACTACACATAATTTGTTAACATTAGGTCGTCATATTGAAAATTGTCATTTATTTCACAAAAATGACGTTTTAGCCCCAAATTGATTATTTTCACAATGGACAATAGGTTAAAAAACAACGCGATGATCAAAAACTTCTATTTGGGCACATGGCAGGACTAGGAAAGGAAAGAGAGCTATTGGTCTGGAATATATTGTGAATGCCATGTCGCATTTGGAAAGCCCCTGACATGCGAAAACAGCAGAAGCCACCACAAGTGACCCAATTTTGGAAACTAACCCCCTCAAGGAATTTATCTAGGGATGTATTGAGCATTTTTAACTTACAGGTGATTCACAAAACTTTATAACTTCCAGATGTGAGAACAAAAAATTATTTTTTTATACTAAAATACTGTTTTAGCACCAAATTTATAATTTACACAAGCGTTAATAGGAGAAAATGGACCCCATAATTTGTTATGCAATTTTTACCGAACACAGTGATACCCCATATGTGGTTGTACACTAATGTTTGAGCACACAGCAGGGGTTGGATAGGAAGGAGCGCTACTTGGCTTTTAGAACACAGATTTCGTTTTAATACAGTAGTGTTCAAAACAATAGCAGTGTGTTCAAAAACATGAGTTAAGCACAAAATCTTTATACTAGTTTTTATTTCCAGCATTGGGAACATTACACACTGTTTTCTAATTCAAAACATGAAGAGAAATGTATATAATTTTTAACTACTTTACAGAAAATAACAAAAAAAGGAGGCCAAGTACTTAAGCTACGTAGTTGGGAGAGGCGAAATTAAGCCACAGGTCAATAAGAACGAGGCAATTCTGAACTGGCTGCAACCGCTCTCCAAGAAGCAGGTGAGAGCGTTTCTTGGAATCGTGGGATATTACCGGCGGTTTGGCCCAAATTTTTATATGATTGCCGCACCACTGACGGACCTTCTGAAAGGCACAAAATCAACGAGGGCGAAATGGACGGTTGAAACCGAGATGACGTTCCAACAGCTGAAGCTGGCACTCTGTAAGCAGCCGGTCCTGGTTGCACTAGACTTTACTAAAGAGTTTGTGCTCCAGACAGATGACTCAGAAGTTGGCCTAGGAGCCGTGCCGTCACAGGAGATAAATGGGGAAGAGCATCCCATCCTGTATATGAGCCGGAAGCTCTCATCCTGTGAGAAAAATTATGCCATTGTGAAGAAAGAATGCTTAGCCATAAAATGAGCCATACACACGCTAAGATATTACCTACTTGGCCAAAAGTTTAAATTGGTGTCAGACTATGCCCCTTTGAGATGGTTGAGGGAAAAGAAGGGTAAGAATGCCTGAGCAACTAGGTGGTTCTTAGGTCTCAAAGACTTTAATTTTCACATGGAGCATAGACCTGCGAAGTTACACGCAAATGCTACTGCCCTCTCCAGAATTCCCTGCTGGGTGACTGAAGGTGCCCCCCGGCTTTTGGCAGAGGGAGGGGAATATGTGACAGAGTCACTGGTATTATATACGAGGGGAGGTATGTGTCACTCAGGATTCTCTCCTGTGTGAACTGAGACCTACTGAATCTCTGCCAGCATGTTATATGCTGTGGGTTACCTCTTTTAAAGGGTGTGGTTTTATGGGAATGATGTAGAGATGTCATTCCCCATACCTCCTCCTCAGGGTGTGGCTGAGCAAGCTTTAAATGTTCAGTCCTGTTTTTTTTTCTTTGTGCTGTGTTTGGAGAGGCAAGGTCTCCAGGCTGGACAGCCATAGCTCAGGACAGAGCTGAAGGGTGGACATAACCTGTGTGGGTGAACGGCACATACACATATGGACTGTGCTATTGTTTATCTTTTGTTATGCTGTTTTGCTAGTAAGGCTGTGTTTATCTTTGCTGGAGTTGCAGAGCTTTTGTCACGGGTGTGTCAGAGGTGACAGACAGTCGCCCTACAGTGGGTTGCAGGAGACATCTACGTTTGGCATTGCAGACAGCTTCTTAGATAAGAGGCTGTCTTTAGGACCAAGTAGCTACCTCTCTCTTGCTAATTAGCTCTCTGGCCTGGGTGTATATATACCTGGTGTGTCTGAGAGGGAGTTGCCGGCTATATTCATTTCTACTTGTGAGGCTTATCAGGAGCAGCACTTCATCCTTTCTGGAGCTTGAGGCCATGTGTATATTTGAAATCATCTAAAGCTAAGCAATTTTCCCCTGTTTTGTCTTCTCTTGTTGTCTATAGTGTTTAGTGGAGGTTGACTAGTTCTCATCTCCTTCCATCCCTAGCCGTAGCCGTACGCCAGGGAAAGTAGGGCGAGGCACGCATACGGTGATTGCTGAAGAGGCAATATAGGTACGGTAGTTAAGACAGTAGACTATACTAGGAGGTCTCTACTTCCTCCTTTCCCTTTTCCCTTTGTGTTGCACTAACTCCTGGCGTGACATTATAGCCGGCCGAGCACGTTTTGAAAAGAAAAAAAAAAAAAGCTGTAATTTTTTTTCCTTTGTCTGGAGAAGGGATATATCAGACCTTCATCTTCGCTAGTGGCGGCAGGGTTCTTCTTTGTGAAGAAAAAAGATGGCGGTCTACGTCCCTGTTTAGATTTCCGGGAATTACATCAAATTACCATCCATGATCCAAACCCTCTTCCTGATTCTTCCCTCCAGGCTTTTTCTTCCTTAAAGAACCATTTTGCCACTGCATGTATACTCAGTCAACCCGATGTTTCTCAACCCTTTAATGTGGAGGTTGATGCTTCTGATGTTGGGGTTGGGGCTGTGTTGTCTCAGGGTTCATCCCCTGGTAAATGGCATCCATTCTCCTTCTTTTCTAAAAAATTGTCTTCACAGAGAGAAATTATGACATGGGTAATAGGGAACTTTTGGCGATCAAATTGGCGTTCAAGTAATGTCGACATTAGTTGGAGGAGGCTGTCCATCCTATTACTGTTATTACTGACCATAAGAACCCGTCATATCTCCAGTCAGCTAAATGTCTCAACCCTGGGTTCAATTTTGTTGTCACTCTTCGTCCAGGGGTCAAAAATGTCAAGGCTGATGCTTTGTCCCGGAGCTTCCCTGGTGGTGGTGACCATGAGAACCCTGCCCTGATATTACAGAAAGGGGTAGTCATTTTCGCTCTTTATCCTGAACTGGACGGTGAGGTGTTGGAGGCTCAGGGGGACGCCCCTGCCTTCTGCCCTTCAGGAAAGTTATTTGTACCATCTGACCTGCGCCGCAAAGTAATCAAGGAACATCATAACTCTGTGCTTGCTGAGCATCCAGGTGGTAAGGCAACTGCGGACCTCCTCTCTCGTCGTTTTTGGTGGCTGGGGTTGCATCGGGATCCAATTGAACACTTAGCTGCTTGTAGTATTTGCGCGCGTTCTAAGGTTTCGTATACCCCTCCGTCTGGTACTCTTCTTCCGCTACTTATCCCTAGTAGGTCATGGACACACTTGTCCATGCATTTTATTACTGACCTACCGGTTTCTGCAGGTGAAACGGTGGTTTTGGTGGTAGTAGATAGGTTCAGTAAAATGGTTCACTTTGTCGCATTACCTGCACTTCCCAATGCCAAGACACTTGCTCAGGTGTTCATAAATGATATTGTGAAGCTTCACGGGGTTCTCTCCGATGTGGTGTCTGATCAGGGGACCCAGTTTGTTTCCAAGTTCTGGAAGGCATTCTGTTCTCGACTGGGGGTGCAGCAGTCCTTTTCATCTGCCTTCTACCCTCAGTCGAATGGTCAGACCGAGCGTGTCAATCAGAACTTGGAGACATACCTCAGGTGTTTCGTTTCCGAAAATCAGGAGGATTGGGCATCCTACTTACCGCCAGCAGAATTTGCCATCAATAATCATCGTCAAGAATCCACTGGCAGGTCACCGTTCTTCGGTACATATGGTTATCATCCACAGTTTGGTACCTTCAGTGGGGGAAGAGCTTCATGAGTTTCTGAGGAGGAATGGTTTACATCATTGCTCTCCTCCATATGGCAGGGTGTTCTTTGAAACTTAAAGACCATGTGAAACAGGTATAAACGTATGGCCGACAGAAAACGCTTGCCAGGTCTGGACCTGAATGTGAATGATTTTGTGTGGTTGTCTACCACGAATATAAGATTAAAAGTTCCTTCTTGGAAGCTGGGACCTAGGCTAATAAGCCCTATAAAATAACCACCGTCATTAACCCAGCAGCGTTTCATCTTGAACTTCCTCAGGCCCTTAAAAGTCCACAATGTGTTCCACATATCCTTACTCAAAAGGTATGTGGAACCTCTTGAACCCTCAAGTCTACCACCGCCCCCAGTACTGGTTGATGGTAATCTGGAGTTCCAGATTTTGAGGAGTGTAGATTCTCATCTCAAATGTCGTTCTTTACAATACTTGGTGCACTGAAAAGGCCATAGTCCAGAGGAGAGGATGTGGGTTTCAGCGTCAGAGGTGAACGTTCCCAGATTGGTTAGCTCATTCCACACCTCTTTTCCTGAGAAACCCGGTCCTGAGGCCACTCGTAGAGGGGGGGCTACTATCGCAAGTGTGTCAAAGGTGACAAACAGTCGCCCTGCAGTGGGTTGCAGGAGATCTCTACATTTGGCATTACAGATAAGATAAGATTGTAGATAAGAAGCTGTCTTTAGGACCAAGTGGCTACCTCTCTCTTGCTAATTAGCTCTCTGGCCTGGGTGTATATGTAGCACCCCGAGGGCTCGGTTGCTACAGAGGTATTGCATCTCAGCCAGATGTGCGATATCTCACTCTCAGGTATGGATGCAGTGTGGATCAGGACCCTGACACCTGCATGCATTACACCACATTTCCAGGGGGCAGGGCGACCGATATGCTCCAAGTAGAGCACGACAGTCCCTGTCCCTGGCTGGAGTGGGGGGAGGGAACACCGAGGAAGTGGGAACCCTGTAGTGCAGGAGCAGGGAGGAGGTAGTTCCTGGGTGCACCTAGAGGGAGGTATAAAAGGTGGGCACCATCTTAGATCAGTGTTCAGTCTGAGAGAGGAAGTGACAGAGCAGGGCCTCTGTGGAGCTCTGCTCCGGAGGCGGGCCTAGCCTGTGAGGCCCAGCAAGCACTAAAAGAGAAGACAATTCAGTGACAGAAGAAGAGGGAGCAGGAGGTGGGAGCAGAGGCTGGTGAGCACAGTACGACGTAGGCAGCCGTTACCTGCAGAAGTGGTCTGGATAATAAGAACTGTGAGTAAAGACCCTGGACTGCATCACTGACTCTGTGTCATCACTGCTACTCCTGCACCATCACTCCCATCCTCCGCATACACTGCCCTGAGACTACACTCCTCCCGTGGGAAATTGTGCTACACTCTGCTGCACTCACAACACCAGCCTCAGCGGTCTGCCCTGCGGCAGCGGTTCATCCTGACCGCAATCCACGGGTGGCGTAGTCGAACATTTAATATCATAAAAACCACACAAATAGACTGCCATTTGAGTTGACCACCCTGAGCCACGGGACCGGGTCCCCGCCGCACGAAGACTACAACCCCCAGCATCCGCAATGAGTCCGGTTCCGGGTTTCCCCACACGCGCGCGGCCCAGGGGGCGTGTCATGTATATACCTGGTGTGTCTGAGAGGGAGTCACCGGCTATATTCATTTCCACTTGTGAGGCTTATCAGGAGCAGCACTTAGTCCTTTCTGGAGCTTGAGGTCGTGTGTATATTTGAACTGATCTAAAGCTAAGCAATTTCCCCGTTTTGTCTTCCCTTGTTGTCTATAGTGTTTAGTGGCGGTTGACTAGTGCTCATCTCTTTCCATCCCTAGCCGTAGCCATACATGAGGGAAAGTAGGGCGAGGCACGCGTGCAGCGATTGCTGAAGAGTCAATATAGGGGCGGTAGTTGAGAAACAGTGATGCTAGACTAGACTAGGAGGTCTCCACTTCCCCCTTTCCCTAGTGTCTGGGCTCCCTTTCCCTTTTCCCTCTGTATTGCACTAACACCTGATGTGACAGCATTATGCCATATAATAACGCCTGCAGAGAAAACCTGGTTCCTGAGTCTACTTCCGGAAGCGGCCGAGCAAGTCGACCTACCACACCATGTATAAAAAGGCTACCACACCATGTATATTTTTACTGTCCCTATTCTAGTCCTATTAATTACTCTAATTTTTTTTAATTGTTTTATCACACACAAAAAAAATAAATAATCGGATGCCGATCAGCGCTCAATGGCTGTAGGACGCATACACAGATCTGGTGAAAAAAGAGGATAAAAAAATAGAAAGGAAAGAAAAAAGTCCTAGCCAAATGTGAGCATTGGTTCCAATTAGTGATGTGCGTCTGATCAGCGGCTCGGCGGCTGCAGGACGCATGCACGGAAGTGGTGTAAAGGAAGGGTGGAGGTCGGGGATTAGAGGAAAAAAAATTACTGGAAAACAGCGAGCACGAGTGCCGATTAGTGATTTGTGTCACTGATCAGTGCTCGGTGACTGCAGGACGCACGCACGAGTAACTAAAATGCTCCTTACTCGGACCAAACAATTCCTAATGCTCGGGTGCTCGTTTCGAGTAACGAGTATAATGGGAGTCAATGAGAAATCTGAGCATTTTTCCGGCAGACCCTACAAGGAGGTCTGGGGGGCAGAGAAAATGTGCAAATGGATGAGAAAGGTGCTGAATGGAAGGAGAACAGCATGGGGAAGACCCCTGGAAGCATCTCTGACTCCCAGATCACAGCTGAGAACAATGGTTTCACACTTTTACTCCACTTTAAGGACTGACAATAAAACATTCCAAATCAACGATAAATTGCATTTTAGATGAAAAAAAATGATAAGAAATATGTTTCCTGTATAATAACTTGTATATAAGGCAAAATTTAAAAAGCATTTTAAAAAAATTATAATTTAAGTAAACCAAAATTGTTTTTTTTTATGAAAAAATAGTAAACTTCAGTGTAATTTATGAAGGAAGCACGAACTGCCAAAAATTATCGACTCGGATACACCCTGTATTAGACATAAAGGAGGGTCTCATACACATTCTGTTCAAATTGTCATGTAGTGGTACTCCTAGACTCATAAAGGCTATGCACTAAGTGCAAATCCTGCCAAAAATTACAAGCAGGGTTATCCATACTCTCTTGAAGGCACCAACTGTAGTGCCTCATTCAAATATTGTGAACAAAGTGTAGTTGTGGTACTCCTACATTCATAAAGGCTTTGCACAAGTACAAAGGCAGGAACAAATTATAAGTAAGGTCATCCATAGACCCTAGAAGGCAACAACTGGCAGGCCTCATTCAAATATAGAACATTAAAAACACTTTATATGCTGCTGTCATCAGGTGGTGTGTAAAAGCCTGGTATAATCCATGCTTTGTTCATTGTTATCAGTCAGCCTTTCTGTTGCAGGAGAAAGCGCCTGTCCGTTATGACCCCCCTTTGGCACTAAAAATCTGCTGAGACAAGACCCTAGCGGCAGTGCAGCACAACACCTCCAAGGCATAGAGGGACAGCTCATGCCAGGTGTCCAGCTTTGAGACCCAATAGCTGAAGGTCGCAGAGGAATTAACAAATAAGCTTGTTTGGTCGGCCAGGTATTGCTTGACCATCTTTGAAAACTTTTCCTTCCTTGTCAAAAATACCTGGCCATGATGACGCGCCCCCTGAGCCATGGGGATACCCAGAGCCGGGCCTTGTAGATGCTGGGGGTTGTAGTCACCGTGGTGGTGACCCGGTCCGTGACCCAGGGCGGTCAAACCAAGGGGGTAGTCTATATGTACAAATGTTAATGTCCGACTAAGCCACCTGTGGATTGCGGTCATTGGTAACCGCCACTGCGGAGCAGTCCGCTGAAGCTGGTGGTATGTGCAGCAAGGTGATGTGACTCCCCACAGGAGGAGTGTAGCTTCAGGGCAGCGTGCTTGGATGATGGTGGTGATTGTGCAGGGCGTTCTAGTGCTATGAGTGCTGGCGCCGCAAGGAACACAGAGACAGGATAGTGCAGTCCCAGGGTCTTTACTCACTGTTGTTGTAGTTCAGATTACAGGTACCAAGCAATCTTCCACCGTCGTGCTGTGCGTACTCAGTGAGGGGTTCAGTCCACCCTCAGGTATTTCCAGAGCACTTATCAGGACCCCGTTCTGTGTACCTTCCTCTGGCCTCTTCCTGCACCTCACACCCAGCGCCACTTCTATCCGGTACCCTCGGGCCTTGGCGGGCGACGTGTGTTCTGTCCCCTGGGTCCTGTGCTGATACCTTCTTAGTGTACTGGTGTGGACTAGTGGTCTGCAGTACTTGAAATGCTGCAGCCTCCGGTTCCTAGTTAAGCATTTGCTGTTTCTCTACTAGTTGAAGGACCCGGTTCCCTGTTCTGGCCTGACCCTCTACCTCCTGGTACGGGTGGCTTGCTGCACGGCCCGTACCCCTAGGGTCCCTTCACTCCTCATTCCTGGAGCCGTCCTGCTCCCTCTCCTCTCTCTCAGGCTCAGGCCTCCTGACTTGGCCCACCTTTGGAGCAGAGCTCATACAGAGCCTCTGCTCCCTGACTTCTCCTCAGTCTGTCTGACTGGAACTCCACCTGCTCTTCTGTGTGAACCAAGATGGTTCCTTACTTTTATACCTCCTACACATGTGCTCCCAGTATCTATGTCCTCCACCCCATCCACTACATAGTTCTCCCTCTCTAGGTGGTTCCCCCCACTCCAGCCAGGGACCAGGGACTGTGCTCTCCCGTAGGAGCAATCTCGCCCTGTCCCCCGGAAATGTGGTGTAGTGAATGCTGGTGTTAGGGTCCTGAGCTGTACTCTTTCCTTACATGGGAGTGAGATACCACACCTCTGGGTGAGATGCAATACCTCTGTGGCGACCGAACCCTCAGGGGCGCCACACACCCCCCTGGTAAAACACAGCACATCCGCGGGCTGGAACAGAGCAAAAGACAGGGTAAATTAGGACATGCAAATTTTTGGATGCATCACATTATATAACATTATGGATACTTTTTAAAGGACATTTCTCTTCACACTTATAAAATATTTCTTCACACATATAAGACATTTTTAATATAAACATTCTTCATATCAACACATTTTCAAGTAAAACTTTTGGTCAACCGGTCACAGTAATGTCTGCAACCAGGTGTCCATTTTTCGATAAAGTGCAAACTTGCAAACATGAATATGACGGACCCGTCCCAAACCCTCAACGGAGGCCCTGGGGTGGCTGCAGGGCTTAGACGATCCAGATGCTGGACCTCGTCTTCGGTCACCTACAACGGGTTTTTGTTCTGAGGTCACTCGTTGTAGTTCTTATAAAACCAATAAGGGGCACCGCAACTCTTTACAAGAAGCGGCTGCTCCCAGTCCTCAGCCGGTTAGTCTCTGGACCCTTTACAGGTAACTAAACAACCTAGTAAAAACACAAACGGTGAACCTGCAGCGTCTATGCTGCTGTACAGGTACTGATTACTACTGGCAGTCCTTAGTAGTATTGCTCCCTCCAGGGAGGCTCTAGTTCATCACAAGCTGACCCAGCCGGGTCTTCAGCTTCATACTGGTAGAAGCCGTGCTCTTCTACCACCTTGTGGACATTTAAGGCGTACCAGCCTCTGACTCCTTTGTGACGGGTATAGGTCACGATGTCTCCGGGGTAGAGGTCCCTATCAGGGTGACCTGCTATTAGGTGGGACTCCACGTCCCTCCTGTTGACGAACAGATCAATGTCTGTGTGTGGGTCCCGGATGAATCCCCACCCGGCATCCAAATTGAATTTAACTACGGTCCCTTCTTCCTTGGGACCGTGGGTGGCTTTGTTGGCCTGGCAGGCCCGGGTCTTTTCCTGCATATTCTGGGCCTCTAATTTCTCCCACCGCACGCGCCGTGAGCTGCGCTCTTTTTCAAATTGGACCAGCTGCTGGTGGCAGAACTCTTTGCGACGGGCTGCGGCTGCCCTGGTCTCCTGGGACAACCCCATCAGGTCCTCCCCAGAGTGATCCCACTCAAACTGGGCCTCGTCTTCCGGCAACCGGGAGATGGCGGCAGGCTGCGGAGCGGGTAGGAGCGAGGGCCGCTGGTCCTCCACCTCCGTGGACCAGTCCCACCGGCGATGTCTGTATACCCACTTGGCTGGTGGGGGAGTTGGTTCCTGCAGGGGACCCAGAAGCTGGCTGGCTGTGCCGGTGCCCGGAGATGGCGGTGTCTGGGCTTGCGGGGCGTGCAGGGTAGGCGCGCCCGGGACTTGTGGACCTTGCGGCGGGGTCAGGTGCAGGCCGCCGCTGGTGGCGCCTGGGGTCAGCAGCTCCACCAGCGGGCCCAGGAGCAGGTCGACGCTGGCGGCGCCCGGGGCTGGAGGGCTTGGCTGGGGGCCTAGGAGCGGGCCGCCGCTGGTGGCGCCCGGGGCTGGAGGGCTTGGCTGGGAGCCTTGCTGCGGGGTCAGGAGCGGGCTGGTGTTGGTAGCGCCCGGGGTCAGCGGCTCCACCAGGGGGCCCAGGAGCAGGTCGACGCTGGCAGCGCCCGGGACAGGGAAACTCCTCCTACCTGCTCCCGCGGCCGCTCCTGCGTCACGTGTCGCCTCCTGGCACTGGTCGGGCTCCGCTAAGGCTGGGGCACCGCCGGTGCTTGGTAGCGTCGTCGGCTGCCGGTTCGCCATCCGCTGTTCCATCTCCCGTCTCCACCTGGTGATGGCGTCTCGCTAGGCCCTCTCCATCCTCCGGCCCTGGTCTTCCATCCCAGAGCGGAGGAACTCCGAGTCCTCCTGGGGCAGCTTAGCCACTAGCTCCTCCAAGGTGTAGGGTACTGCGGCCTGCAGCAGGCCGCTGACTGGGGCTATTGTGCTGCCGTCCTCCATCTTCCCTACAGGGTGCGGTCTGTCTAGACTGATCCAGACCACGCCATGTCTCCCAGTTGTCTTCTCTCCTCTCCCCTTTTGGGGGCGGTCCCAGGGCAGTTTGTTGCAGTTCCATGGCAATCTGCTGTCGGTTACTTTCAGGGTCAGCCCCCCCACCTTGATGGACATACTTGCATACATGACCACTGCTGTTTGGGGCGGGCTCCGCTTCTGGCACCATTCTGGGACCTGGCCCACGATGGGAGGTGGTTTCTTGTCGTCTTTTAGCACGCACATAATGGCGCCCGTTCTTCTGGGGCGGGCGCCACATTTAGTAGAAAACACAGTCTTTAGGCGCGCAATACCCGGTGATAACGGGTGGGCTCATATCCTGCCGACTACGCCAAAGTTGACGTGCCCCCTGAGCCGTGGGGTACCCGGAGCCGGGCTGGTAGACGCGGGGGGTTGTAGTCACTGTGGCGGTGACCCGGTCCGTGACCCAGGGCGGTCAATCTAAGGGTAGTATTTGTGTGTAGGGGTTTTATAATGTCCGACTACGCCACCTGTGGAGTGCGGCCAATGAGGCCGCCGCTGCGGAACAGTCCTCTGAAGCTGATGGTTTGGCAGCACATGTGGTATAACTCCCCACAGGAAGAGTGTAGCTTCAGGGCAGTGTGAGTGGATGATGGTGATTGTAGGGCAAGGAGTCAGTAATGAAAACAGAGTCCGTGTGATGCAGTCCCAAGGTCTTTACTCACAGTTATTGCAGTTCTGGTTACAGGGACCCATGTAACGGCCCTCGTCGTTCTGTGCTCACTCAGTGAGGGGTTCAGCCGACCCCCAGGTAACTCCGGAGTATTTAGCAGGATCCTCCTCTGTGTGTCTTTTCTCTGGCCTTCTCCCTGCACCTCACACTCAGTGACACTTCTATCCGGTACCCTCGGGCCTTGGCGGGCGACGTGTGTTCCGTCCCCTGGGTCCTATGTGGCTACCTTCTTAGTGAGACTGGTGTGGACTTTTGGCTTACGGTACATAAAGTGCTGCAGCTTCCGGTTTCTAGTTGAGCCTTGCTGTTTCTCTGCTAGTTGAGGGACCGGTTCCCCTTATCTGGCCTGACCCCTCTACCTCCTGGTAGCAGCGGGCGTACTGGTGGCCTTCTGCACGGCCCGTACCCCTAGGGTCCCTTCAGTTCCTGGAGCCTTCCTGCTCCCACTCCTCTCTTCTCTCCTTCAGTCCTGGGCCTCACAGGCTAGGCCACCTCTGGAGCAGAGCTCATGCAGAGCCTCTGCTCCTTCACTTCTCCTCCTCTGACTGAACTCTCTAAGATGGTGTCCCTATTTTATACTGCTCCCACTCAAGTGTTCCCAGGATCTGCGTCCTTCACCCCATCCACTACATGGTTCCCCCTCTCTAGGTGGTTCCCCCCACTCCAGCCAGGGATCAGGGACTGTGGTCTCCCGTAGGAGCAATCTTGCCCTGTCCCCCGGAAATGTGGTGTAGCGAATGCTGGTGTTAGGATCCTGAGCCATACTCCTTCCTTACCTGAGAGTGAAGTACCACACATCTGGATGAGATGCAATACCTCTGTGGCGACCGAACCCTCAGGGGCGCCACAGCCCCAACAGTGCAAACAACTCTGTATGATGCCCCTGAAACCCCCCACATATAGTATACAGCTCCAACTTTGCCCACAACACTTTATGATGCCCCCTCAGCCCTCCACACATAGTATATGGCCCCAATAGTGCCCACAACACTGCATGATACTCAACAGCCTCTCACACTTAGTATACAGCCCTAACAATGCCCACACACTGTATGATGCCCCACAGACCCCAATCACAACATAGTATTATGTTCCATAAAGTGTACACACACTCAGCTGTCACACACAGACACAGATAGACACACTGTTTATATACACTGCTCAAAAAAATAAAGGGAACACTCAAATAACACATCCTAGATCTGAATGAATGAAATATTCTCATTGAATACTTTGTTCTGTACAAAGTTGAATGTGCTGACAACAAAATCACACAAAAATCATCAATGGAAATCAAATTTATTAACCAATGGAGGCCTGGATTTGGAGTCACCCCCAAAATTAAAGTGGAAAAACACACAACAGGCTGATCGTACTTTTATGTAATGTCCTTAAAACAAGTCAAAATGAGGCTCAGTATTGTGTGTGGCCTCCACGTGCCTGTATGACCTCCCTACAGCACCTGGGCATGCTACTGATGAGGTTGTGGATGGTCTCCTGTGGGATCTCCTCCCAGACCTGGACTAAAGCATCCGCCAACTCCTGGACAGTTTGTGGTGCAATGTTTAGTATTGAGCGAGCATGCTCGACACTGCTCGGTACTCGCCCGAGCATCACGCTACTCGGGATGTTCGGCGAGCACCGAGCATTTCCGGGTTACTCGGGCGGGAGCTCGGGTCTCCGCCCTGCATGTTTGGCGCTCTTTACAGAGCCAATGAACATGCAGGGATTGCCAGCCAGTCACTTTAATGCCGCAGCCATGTTGTTTGTGGGCATTACAGTGATTGGCTGGCCGCACAGCGTCACCTCGAGTATTTAAAACCGGGCGCCGCCATCTTGGACACAGTCGCTCCAGAACAGACAGTGTAGGGACAGCGCTGTTGATTTAGGGAGAGATATATCCTGCGAAATAGTTAGTGTAGGGTCTGTAAAGGCTGCCAGATCAAACAAACAGTCCTTCTAAGGACTAATATCCATCCCAGATATCAGGCAGGCAGGCTGTATAGGAGACACAGTGGTTATACCAGCAAACGCTGCATTACAGTCCTGTGTGCTCCTGTTGCTGAAATTGCTGGACTTAGCTCCAGGTCTCGGGGGCCAGGAAAAATCCTTTTTTTTTCATCTAAATCCTCTTTTTTTTTCCCCTCCTTCACACTGTACAAATACCCGTCTTATTAACCTTTTGGTGCCCCCCCCCCCCCCAAAAAAAAAGCGTGTCTCTGATTTTTCAGACACAAATATATCTGTTGAAAATAGTCTGGTGTAGGTCAGAGAAATAGAAGTGTGGTTTTGCAGTTCCATGGGCCATTTGTATCTAAAAAAACAGTTTGAGTGTGTCGCTCACTGTTCAGCCACAAATATATATATTTAAAAAAGTCTGGTATACACCAGTAAATTATAACTGTGGTTTTGCTGTTCCACGGTAAAAAATCTCTATTATCCTGCTTTAGGCATTTTTTGCCGTAAAAAAAAAAACAACAGTGTCTCCCTGATTTTTCAGACACAAATATATCTGTTGAAAATAGTCTGGTGTAGGCCAGAGAGACAGAAGTGTGGTTTTGCTGTTTCACGGTAAAAAATCTCTATTATCCTGCTTTTGGCATTTTTTGCCGTAAAAAAAAAATAATAGTGTCTCCCTGATTTTTCAGACACAAATATATCTGTTGAAATAGTCTGGTGTAGGCCAGAGAGACAGCAGTGTGGTTTTGCTGTTCCACGGTAAAAAATCTCTATTATCCTGCTTTAGGCATTTTTTGCCGTAAAAAAAAAAAATAACAGTGTCTCCCTGATTTTTCAGACACAAATATATCTGTTGAAAATAGTCTGGTGTAGGCCAGAGAGACAGCAGTGTGGTTTTGCTGTTCCACGGTAAAAAATCTCTATTATCCTGCTTTTGGCATTTTTTGCCGTAAAAAAAAAAATAATAGTGTCTCCCTGATTTTTCAGACACAAATATATCTGTTGAAAATAGTCTGGTGTAGGCCAGAGAGACAGAAGTGTGGTTTTGCTGTTCCATGGTAAAAAATCTCTATTATCCTGCTTTTGGCATTTTTTGCCGTAAAAAAAAAAATAATAGTGTCTCCCTGATTTTTCAGACACAAATATATCTGTTGAAAATAGTCTGGTGTAGGCCAGAGAGACAGAAGTGTGGTTTTGCTGTTCCACGGTAAAAAATCTCTATTATCCTGCTTTTGGCATTTTTTGCCGTAAAAAAAAAATAATAGTGTCTCCCTGATTGTTCAGACACAAATATATCTGTTGAAGATAGTCTGGTGTAGGCCCGAGAAATACAAGTGTGGTTTTACAGTTCCACGGTTCAAACCTCTGTATCATCCACTTTTGGGCCATTTGTATCTAACAAAAACAGTTTGAGTGTGTCACTCACTGTTCAGCCGCAAATATATATATTTAAAAAAGTCTGGTATACACCAGTAAATTATAACTGTGGTTTTGCTGTTCCACGGTAAAAAATCTCTATTATCCTGCTTTTGGCATTTTTTGCCGTAAAAAATAAATAATAGTGTCTCCTGATTGTTCAGACACAAATATATCTGTTGAAAATAGTCTGGTGTAGGCCCGAGAAATACAAGTGTGGTTTTGCAGTTCCACAGGTCAAATCTCTGTATTATCTTGCTTTTCGCAATTTTTGCCGTAAAAAATAAATAATAGGGTCTCCTGATTGTTTAGACACAAATATATCTGTTGAAAATAGTTTGGTGTAGGCCCGAGAAATACAAGTGTGGTTTTGCAGTTCCACGGTTCAAACCTCTGTATTATCCACTTTTGGGCCATTTGTATCTAAAAAAAACAGTTTGAGTGTATCGCTCACTGTTCAGCAGCAAATATATGTATTTGAAAAAGTCTGGTATACACCAGTAAATTATAACTGTGGTTTTGCTGTTCCACAGTAAGAAATCTCTATTATTCAGCTTTTGGTATTTTTTCCGTAAAGAAAAACAGTAATAGTTTCTCCCTGATTGTTCAGATTGTTTAAAAGAGTCGGGTGTAGGCCAGAGAAAGAACTGTGGTTTTCCTCTTCCCCGGTTCTAATCTACTTTTTATTACCCTTGTTCCATTGATAGTGCGAGTGTAAGCTATTTTGCTTCCTTTACAATGGGCAAGGCACGTGGAAGTGGACGTTCTGGTGATGGTGCGTGCAGAGGACGGGGCCGTGGCCAAGGTGAAAATGTGCCACAACCAACAGCCACATCTTCTTGCTCCCACTTCTTAACCGAATTACTAGGGAAGCACAGAACAACACCAGTATTGCGAACTGATCAGTGTGAACAGGTTATTAATAGGATAACAGATAATACTTCCAGTTACCTGGGCACCACCACCTCCGGCCTGTCTTCCACACGGTCGACTCTTAGTAGCCGTGAGTCTCGACCGCATACTCCTCCTCACCCTGATGCTCCTTCCCCCCACCATGCCGAGTGTCGTCAGACAGTAACTGATCCCACACTTGGACACTCTGAAGAGCTGTTCACTGGTCATTTCCAGATTTGTGCCCCTCGCCTGCTCCGCTTGAAGTGGTGGAAGAGGAGATCCCATGTAGCGATGCCCAAATATTTGAACAGCCACGGCCACAGGAAGTCGACGCTGGCAATTTGTCACAAGAGGTGGACGATGATGAGACACAATTTCCAGGAAGTGAGGAGGAGGATTGTGGTGCGCAAGTGGAAGAGGAGGAGGTGGTGGATGATCTAGTAACTGACCCAACGTGGCAGGAGGACATGCAGAGTGACGCCAGCAGCACTAAGGGGGAGGGAGGCAGAGTACCCCAACAGACAGGAAGAAGCAATGTGGTGGCCGCAGACTGAAGGCGGGCAACAGTTCCTCGTAACACCAACACGAGGGACGTTGGCAGTACAAGCGGTAGGTCTTCCAGAGTCTGGAATTTTTTTAAAGACTCTGCTGATAACCCCAAAAGGGCCATTTGTACCACCTGCCATGCCACCATCAGCAGGGGTGACAAAACTACCAGCCTGACCACCACCAGCATGATCAGGCACATGGCAGCAAAGCACCCGACTTTGTGGGGCGAACCCCAGGGTCCACGACCAGGGTCAGCGGGTGTCACCACTGCTTCTTCCGCTGTTGTGCATCCAATAGAACCCCCTGTTGTGTGTGCAAGGCAATCCCCTGTCCATACTGCATGTAAAGATGCCCCCTCCTCTCAGTCTTCACTTGTTATGGCAGTTTCTCAAGAAACAGCATCAACGTCCACGTCCCACCGCAGCGTTCAATTGTCCATATCCCAGACCTTTGAATGAAAGCGGAAATTCGCAGCTAACGCCCCACAGGCCACAGTCCTAAATTCGCACATTTCACGACTGCTTGCGTTGGAAATGCTGCCTTTTAGGCTGGTGGAGACGGAATCCTTCCGCAACCTTATGGCGGTGGCCGTCCCTCGGTACTCGGTCCCCAGCCGACACTATTTTGCCCAGTGTGCCATCCCCGGACTACACAAGCACGTGTCCCAAAACAACTGCCGTGCCCTCAACAAAGCAGTTAATGGGAGAGTCCACCTGACAACAGACACGTGGACAAGTGCTTGTGGCCATGGACTGTACATCTCTCTGACGGCACACTGGGTAAACATAGTGGAAGCCGGGATAAAGTAGGACCTTGGGACAGAACACATCCTCCCTACACCAAGGATTGCGGACCTTATGTCAGTCAGAGTTGCCCCCACAGTGTACAGCTCCTGCGCATCATCTTCCTCCTCCTCATGTTCAGCCTCCATCTCCGATATCACCACATCAGTTACAAGCTGGAAGCACTGCAGTACTGCCTCCCCCAAGCGGCAACAGGCTGTGCTGAAACTCATAAGCTTAGGTGAGAAACCTCACACTGCTTGTGAGTTGTGGACAGCTGTGAAAGAGCAGGCAGATCTGTGGCTGAGACTGCTGAACCTACATCCAGGCATGGTCGGGTGTGACAATGGCCGTAACCTGGTGGCGGCTCTGAGGCGAGATCACACACGTACCATGCCTGGCTCATGTGCTTAACCTCGTGGTTCAGCAGTTTCTTAAATCGTACCCCGAGTTGCCAGATCTGCTCATCAAAGTACGCCGCCTGTCAGCTCATTTTCTCAAGTCGGCTACAGCTTCCGCCGCCCTTGCTGTGTTGCAGCAGCGATTGTAGCTTCCCTCACACCGACTGGTGTGTGATGTCCCCACACGTTGGAACTCTACCCTCCACATGTTGCAAAGGATTTGTGAGCAGAAGAGAGCAGTTGTGGAGTATCACCTGCAACAAGGCAGTCGATATTCAGGTCAGACTCCACACATAAGACCTCAGGAGTGGACCTAGATGTCTGACATCTGTACCATCTTGACAAACTTTGAGGAGTCCACCCAGATGGTGAGTGGCGATGACGCCATCATTAGTGTCAGCATTCCACTTGTCTGTCTTTTGCAACGCTCTCTGCAGAGAATTAAAGAGGAGGCATTGCAGCCAGAGTATGATGAGATGGATCAAGAAGCCGTAGCGGTCGATTACACACAGCCCAGCCTCATCCCAACATGCATTAGGGGACAATGAGGGAGAGGAGGAGGAGGAGGAAGAACAGGAGCTTGTATCATGCGCTGTAGACGGTAGTACCTGTACAACTCTCATACCGTCGGGTCAGCGTGGGTGGCCTGAGGACAGAGGGGAGGAGGAGGAGGGAATGTTTGTAATATGCTGTACTGCATGGCTCTTGTAAGGGGCATTGCAAGTTCCTCCGTCCTAATTTTTGGCAGCTTTTGCTTGGAAGGCATAAGCAAATACTATGGGAGACACACTCCCCAATCATGGGAATAATGTTTTTAAGATGCTGTACTGTATGGCTCTTGTAAGGGGCATTAAAACAGTCTTGTTAAGCTACTGCGACCTCCACCACTTTTCCGAGGGGCATTAAAACCGTCTTGTTAAGCTACTGTGACCTCCATGTCTCTTCCAAGGGGCATTCAAACCGTCTTGTTAAGCTACTGGGACCTCCACGTCTTTTCCGAGGGGCATTAAAACCGTCTTGTTAAGCTACTGTGACCTCCACGTCTCTTCAAAGGGGCATTAAAAGCGTCTTCTTAAGCCACTCTGAACTCCACAGCTCTTCCAAGGGGCATTGAAATGTTGTTTTTAATTACCTCTAACCTCCACGACTCTTCCAACGGGCATTGCATTTCCTCCTAATTTTAGTCAGCTTTTGCTTTTCAATGCAAAGGCGAAAACTAAGGGAGACCCACTCCCCAATAATGGGTAGAAAGATTTTAGTACGCTGTAATCCACGTCTGTTTCAAGGGGCATTGCAGTTCCTCATAATTTTTGGAAAGCCTTCCATTCACTGCTTAGGCCAACAGTGTACAGGAGACCCAGTTGCTATAAATGGAAAAAAAGGTTTAGTTAAGGCCCTCTGACTAGAGATGAGCGGTGTTCGACTAGAACTGTTCGCCAATCTCAAATTCGAGCTGTTTTGGGCGGTGTTCGAGTTGTTCGACGAACCCGAACGATTTGCAAAAAATTCGGCTGTTCGAGGTTATGTTCGATAACTGTTCGTGCACCAAAAGCGTGTCCTGCATGTCTGGCGCTATTTAGAGCACCAATCATGCAGGGATTGTCTGCCACTCACTGTAATGCCACAGCCATGGTGGTTGTGGCATTACAGTGATTGCCCAAATCGATGGGAACAGTGCCAACAGTGAAACATGAAAAGCCGGCAATTCAGCAGCGGCATACACCTGTACCCGACAATTTAGAACCGAAAGAATAGAGCTTCACACATAGATTAGATAGATATAAACATGTCAGTCACATATATACGAAGTACAGTGAAAGTGCTGCTTACTGTACTTGTCATTTAGCGTAAAGGATTTATCAAAAAAAATAATAGTGTTTTCATGCACCGTCTCTTTAAAAAAGCCGGCCGGCAATTCAGCAGCGGTACCCGACAATTTATAACAGACAGAATAGAGCTTCACACATAGATTAGATAGATAGAAACATGTCAGTCACATATATATGAAGTACAGTGATAGTGTTGGTTACTGTACTTGTCATTTAGTATTAAAATAAAGGATTTATTATTAAAAAAATTGGCGTGGGGTTCCCCTTAATTTTAGGCTCTAGCGGAGGTTAAGCAGAAAGCTGGGGCAGATGTTTGAAGCCTGGGAAGGGGGTAATACCCACGGAGCTTCCCAGGCTACTAATATCAGCCCCCAGCTGAATACATAGCCTTTACTAGCTATTAAAATGGGGGACCCCCCCAAAAAAATGACGTGGGGTCCCCCCTAATTTAATAGCTAGCAAAGGCTAGGCAGACAGCTGGGGGCTGATATTAATAGCCCAGGAAGGGAGCCATGAATATTGGCCCCCTCCCAGGCTAGAAACACCAGCCGTCAGCCGCCCCAGAAATGGTGCATTCATAGGATGCGCCAATTCTGGCACTTAGCCTCGCTCTTCCACGCTGCCCTGGTGCGGTGGCAGGGGGTAATAGGGTTGGGGTTGATGTCAGCTTATAATGCCAGCTGACATCAAGCCCAGGTTAGTAATGGAGAGGCGTCTATAAGACACCCCCATTACTAACCCCATAGTCAAAGTTAAAAAAAACACAAACACCCAGAATAAAGTCCTTTAATTGAAATAAAGACACAATCCTTTATTGTTCTAAATTAAACCATACTTACCGTCACGCCCATTCCAGCTGAAGCCAACGATCTCCTGCAATAAAAGAAAAATAATAAAGCAACCTCATCCTTACCTTTCCATGGTTCCCACGACAGCTTCAGCTCTGCTACATCGAGATGACAGGCTGGACCGCAGCAGAACGCTGCCATCCAGCCTCTCATCCCGCAGACACTGAGAAGCGCAGGCTTGCTTGCGCTGCTCAGCGTCTCTCTGTGACGACATCCAGATGAGCCGAGTTCATGTCCAATGAACTCGGCTCACCTCATGCACGTCACTGACAGCGTGGGAAAATTCTCACGCTGAAGCGGTGAGTGCAGGAGAATTCTCCCACGCTGTCAGTGACGTGCATAAGGTGAGCTCATGTCCAATGAACTCAACTCACCTCCTGCACGTCACTGACAGCGTGGGAGAATTCTCCTGCACTCAGCGCTTCAGCGTGAGAATTCTCCCACGCTGAAGCGCTGAGTGCAGGAGAATTTTCCCACGCTGTCAGTGACGTGCATAAGGTGAGCTCATGTCCAATGAACTCAGCTCACCTCCTGCACGTCACTGACAGCGTGGGAGAATTCTCCTGCACTCAGCGCTTCAGTGTGAGAATTCTCCCACGCTGAAGCGCTGAGTGCAGGAGAATTCTCCCACGCTGTCAGTGACGTGCATAAGGTGAGCTCATGTCCAATGAACTCAACTCACCTCCTGCACGTCACTGACAGCGTGGGAGAATTCTCCTGCACTCAGCGCTTCAGCGTGAGAATTCTCCCACGCTGAAGCGCTGAGTGCAGGAGAATTTTCCCACGCTGTCAGTGACGTGCATAAGGTGAGCTCATGTCCAATGAACTCAGCTCACCTCCTGCACGTCACTAACAGCGTGGCAAAATTCTCCTGCAATCAGCGCTTCAGCGTGAGAATTTTCCCACGCTGTCAGTGACGTGCATGAGGTGAGCCGAGTTCATTGGACATGAACTCGGCTCATCTGGATGTCGTCACAGAGAGACGCTGAGCAGCGCAAGCAAGCCTGCGCTTCTCAGTGTCTGCGGGATGACAGGCTGGATGGCAGCGTTCTGCTGCGGTCCAGCCTGTCATCTCGATGTAGCAGAGCTGAAGCTGTCGTGGGAACCATGGAAAGGTAAGGATGAGGTTGCTTTATTATTTTTCTTTTATTGCAGGAGATCGTTGGCTTCAGCTGGAATGGGCGTGATGGTAAGTATGGTTTAATTTAGAACAATAAAGGATTGTGTCTTTATTTCAATTAAAGGACTTTATTCTGGGTGTTTGTGTTTTTTTTAACTTTGACTATGGGGTTAGTAATGGGGGTGTCTTATAGACGCCTCTCCATTACTAACCTGGGCTTGATGTCAGCTGGCATTATAAGCTGACATCAACCCCAACCCTATTACCCCCTGCCACCGCACCAGGGCAGCGTGGAAGAGCGAGGCTAAGTGCCAGAATTGGCGCATCCTATGAATGCGCCATTTCTGGGGCGGCTGACGGCTGGTGATTCTAGCCTGGGAGGGGGCCAATATTCATGGCTCCCTTCCTGGGCTATTAATATCAGCCCCCAGCTGTCTGCCTAGCCTTTGCTAGCTATTAAATTAGGGGGGACCCCACGTCATTTTTTTTGGGGGGTCCCCCATTTTAATAGCTAGTAAAGGCTATGTATTCAGCTGGGGGCTGATATTAGTAGCCTGGGAAGCTCCGTGGGTATTACCCCCTTCCCAGGCTTCAAACATCTGCCCCAGCCGTCTGCTTAACCTCCGCTAGAGCCTAAAATTAAGGGGAACCCCACGCCAATTTTTTTAATAATAAATCCTTTATTTTAACATTAAATGACAAGTACAGTAACCAACACTGTCACTGTACTTCATATATATGTGACTGACATGTTTCTATCTATCTAATCTATGTGTGATGCTCTATCTTTCTGTTCTAAATTGTCGGGTACCGCTGCTGAATTGCCGGCCGGCTTTTTTAAAGAGACAGTGCATGAAAACACTATTATTTTTTTAAATACATCCTTTACACTAAATGACAAGTACAGTAAGCAACACTATCACTGTACTTATTATATATGTGACTGACATGTTTCTATCTATCTAATCTATGTGTGAAGCTCTATTCTTTCTGTTCTAAATTGTCGGGTACAGATGCTGAATTGCCGGCCGGCTTTTTTAAAGAGACGGTGCATGAAAACACTAATATTTTTTTTAATAAATCCTTTACACTAAATGACAAGTGCAGTAACCAACACTGTCACTGTGCTTCTTATTTGTGTGACTGACATGTTTCTATCTATCTAATCTATGTGTGATGCTCTATTCCTTCTTGTCTAAATTGTCGGGTACCGGTGTATGCCGCTGCTGAATTTGCCGGCCGGCTTTTTTAAAGAGAGTGTCTTCTGAGCAGTTTGTCAGCTTTTGGACACCTTTGCAGGTGTTTTCTATGTGTTTCTATGTGTTTTTTTTGCCTGCCATTGGTTTTAACGGTGTTCGACGGTGTTCTAAGGTGTTCGACGAACAGTTCGACGAACAGTTCCTCGAACATCCCGGTGTTCGACGAACCGAACCCGAACACTACGGGGGTGGCTCAACACTACCTCTGACCTCCATGTCATTTCCAAGGGGCATTGGAGTGCCTCAAAATTTTTGGTAGGCATTGCACTCACTGTATGCCCTATAACTGTGTAGCCGAACCGCTCCTTTTGTTACAGAAACATATCCTACAAGACATATGTGGTTGACTGGCCTGATATTGATGTGAATGGTCCCTGTTCCTCCTGCTCTTTCTCCTTTGCCACTACCTCATCCATCATTTATCACCTGAAGCTTTGTTTTAACGGGAGTCATAGAACTGGAATAGTAGCAGGAAAACATCCAGCAATCCACGGAGGTAGGATATGCGCCAAAATGCTGACCACCTCAGGCCTAGCCGCTACTACATACATGCGCTTGCATTCCAAGAAAACAAAGCAGATGCTAACTTCTATCATCATCATCATGGTCCTCACCTTGGCACTCTCAACTCCCCTGATGGAGAAGCCAGGGCCCACCGGAGGAGTCTGGTTCTCTGGTGGGCTCGTCCAATGCTGCCCTAAAGCAGGCCGGGCTAAGAAAAGTGTGTGTGGGGATGTTCCAAGGAGAAATAGGGGCGGCTGGGGACCATTTATGGACACCCGGCTGCGTGTGTGGACACCCGGCCACCACCTTGCGGCTGGGGACCGAGTGTGGACACCCGGCCGCCGGGGACTGAATATGGATACCAGGCAGCCAACGCAGCCATGACGCGGAGGCCAGATTCCGCCTCCACATGCCTAAAAGGCCCAATTTCAAGTGCAAGCAAGCAGTATGGTATTGCAGCCTGGGGGTGGGTGGGTGGCAGGCTGCACACTTACGCTTGCATTCCAAGAAAACAAAGCAGATGCTAACTTCTATCATCATCATCATGCTCCTCACCTTGGCACTCTCAAGTCCCCTGATGGAGAAGCCAGGGCCCACCGGAGAAAAGTGTGTGGGGGATGTTCCAAGGAGAAATAGGGGCGGCTGGGGACCGTTTATGGACGCCCGGCTGCCCCCAGGCGGCTGGGGACCGTGTGTGGACACCCGGCCGCCCCCTTACGGCTGGGGACCGAGTGTGGACACCCGGCCGCCGGGCGGCTGGGGACTGAGTATGGATACCAGGCCGCCAACGCAGCCATGATGTGGTGGCCAGATTCCGCCTCCACATGCCTAAAAGGCCCAATTTCAAGTGCAAGCAAGCAGTATGGTATTGCAGCCTGGGGGTGGGTGGGTGGTTGGCTGCATATTTGTGCTTGCATCGCAAGGAATGGGGGAGGTACATTTGAGCACTGCCCTGGGACAAGAACTTGCACGGGGATAGCTGCAAGTCTGTATCTTCTGATGCGGCAAGGATGACTTCTGATGGGCACACATTTAGGCAGTGACCTGGGTGTCAGAGATGCTTCCAGGGGCCTTCCCCATGCTGTTCCCATGTCTTTTCAGCACTGTATGCATGTGTCACACAGCACATGGCCAGATAAGGTTGTAAAATGTTAAAATGACATTTCCCGGTGAATGCATTTGTCACGGTTGAAAGCAATACAAAAGTGTAAAAACGCATAAAAAATGCTACTTGTGAACATAGCCCAAGGTGTGGAGGGGTTATTTATTTTACCTTATACACAAGTCTTTACCCTGGAAAGGAACTTCCTTAACATATTTCACAGGAAAGCACTTCAGTTTCGTTTTTGAACGTTTTATTGTGAGCCCTTAACAGTGGCTTAATATCTCTGACCACGTTGCTGACAGCAGTGACCTGGGGGTCAGAAATGCTTCCTGGGGCGATCCCCATGCTGTCCCCATGTCATTTCAGCACTGTCACTATCGTTTTGGGCACTTGTTAGGCTTTTAAAAGACTGCCGGGGGAGCCGCCGCAAAAATGCTCGGGTCTCCCATAGACTAACATTGGGCTAGTTGCTCGGGTCGAGCACCCGAGTATCACGGCGAGCTCGGCCCGAGCTTCAAGCACCCGAGCATTTTAGTGCTCGCTCAACACTAGCAATCTGACGTTGGTGGATGGAGCGAGACATGATGTCCCAGATGTGCTCAATCGGATTCAGGTCTGGGGAACGGGCGGGCCAGTCCATAGCTTCAATGCCTTCATCTTGCAGGAACTGCTGACACACTCCAGCCACATGAGGTCTGGTATTGTCCTGCATTAGGAGGAACCCAGGGCCAACCACACCAGCATATGGTCTCACAAGGGGTCTAAGGATCTCATCTCGGTACCTAATGGCAGTCAGGCTACCTCTGGCGAGAACATGGAGGGCTCTGCGGCCCTCCAAAGAAATGCCACCCCACACCATTACTAACCCACTGCCAAACCGGTCATGCTGAAGGATGTTGCAGCAGCAGATCGCTCTCCACGGCGTCTCCAGACTCTGTCACGTCTGTCACATGTGCTCAGTGTGAACCTGCTTTCATCTGTGAAGAGCACATGGCACTAGTGGCGACTTTGCCAATCCTGTTGTTCTGTGGCAAATGCCAAGCGTCCTGCACGGTGTTGGGCTGTGAGCACAACCCCCATCCGTGGACGTTGGGCCCCCATACCACCCTCATAGAGTCGGTTTTTAACAGCTTGTGCAGACACATGCACATTTGTGGCCTGCTGGAGGTCATTTTCAGGGCTCTTGCAGTGCTCCTCCTGTTCCTCCTTGCACAAAGGTGGAGGTAGCGATCCTGCTGCTGGGTTGTTGCCCTCCTACGGCCCCCTCCACGTCTCCTGGTGTACTGGCCTGTCTCCTGATAGCGCCTCCAGCCTCTGGACACTACGCTGACACACACAGCAAACCTTCTTGCCACAACTCCCATTGATGTGCCATCCTGGATGAGCAGCACTATCTGAGCAACTTCTGTGGGTTGTAGAGTCCGTCTCATTCTACCATGAGTGTGAAAGCACAACCAACATTCAAAAGTGACCAAAACATCAGCCAGAAAGCATTGGTACTGAGATGTGGTCTGTGGTCCCCACCTGCAGAACCACTCCTTTATTGAGTTTGTCTTGATAATTGCCAATAATTTCCATCTATTGTCTATTCCATTTGCACAACAGCATGTGAAATTGATTGTCAATCAGTGTTGCTTCCTAAGTGGACAGTTTGATTTCACAGAAGTTTGATTTACTTGGAGTTATATTCTGTTGCTTAAGTGTTCCCTTTATTTTTTTGAGGAGTGTATATACATACACAGTGGGGGAAATAAGTATTTGATACCTTGCTGTTTTTGTAAGTTTGCCCACTTACAAAGACATGAACAGTCTATAATTTTAAGGGTAGGGTAATTTTAACATTGAGAGATAGAATATCCAAAAAATGTGTTCCTTTGGAGGTGATCAGTCTCCGTATCAAGCCTCGCCGATGTGTCCCGCGGCATCTCCTTCGGTTGCTGGAGTTGGGGCGCCTCCTGCTGGTGGCCCCACGTTGGGCGCCAAGAATGTTAGGGTGGTCCTATATCAGGACGCTCGATTGCCTGCTCCTGACCTAATGGTTTAAATAAAGTGCATGCGCAGAAGAAATAAAACCAGACACAGTCAGGTGCAGCTCCTCTCTTGACAGAGTAGGTGCGTCAAATCTTTATTGCGACACAAGCAAGGGGCATTTTATATCATCGCATACTAAGGCGTAGCTAGCTGATTGTCATGTCCTTTTCCATTGGATAGTCCATATATGGTCTTTGCATTGCGTAGACTTCCAGCACGAGATATCTTGCTTTCCAGGGCTTGGTCCTGAGTGCAGGCGCCATCTTGTCTCACAGCACTTTCTAGCATCTCTAGTGACTCATATAAAGGCAATAATTAATTTCATAAACAACTTAATTTATTCATCTTAACACCTGTGTCTACAAAAAATCAGTTTTGCAGAAGATTACTAACTACATTGTTTCTTTCTTCCTGACCCTCTCCCAATGCTGCACTGAGATTTGTGAAGTAAGTATAATAGGATCTGCAATTATCAAGTGAGAAAACCTTACAAGGTCCAGCACAGAAGGTGGGTGTGCATGCATTTGCCTGAGTATGCATGTCCCTGTGTCTGCAAAATATAATTTTTGTTGATGATTATTAACTGCATTATTTCTTTCTTCCTGGCCCTCCCGAAATGTTGCCCTGAGATTTGTGAAATAAATATCGTAGGACTTGCAATTATCAAGTGAGAAAACCTTTTAAGGTCAAGCACAGAATGTGTAAATTCACGCATGCACACCCACCTTCTGTGCTGAAATTTGAAAAGTTTTCTCACTTGATGATTGCAGGTCCCATGATATTTACACGACAAATCTCAGTGCAGCATTGGGGGATGACCAGGAAGAAAGAAACAATGCAGTTAATAATCATCAGCAAAAATTATTTATTGCACACACAGTCACATGCATACATAGGCAAATGCACGCACACTCACCGTCTGTGCTAGACCTTGAAAGGTTTTCTCACTTGATAATTGCAGGTCCTATGATACTCACTACACAAATCTCTGTGCATCATTGGGGGAGGGTAAGGAAGAAAGAAACAATGCAGTTAATAATCATGTGCAAAGATGATTTTTTGCAGACACAGGCACATGCATGCACACCCACCTTCTGAGCTGGACCTTGAAATGTTTTCTAACTTGATAACTGCAGGTACTACGATACTTCACAAGTTTCAGTACAGCATTGAGGCAGGATCAAGAAGAAAGAAAAAATGCAGTTAACAATCATCAGCAAAAATTATTTATTGCAGACACAGGCACATGCATACACAGGCAAATGCATGCACACCCACCTTCTGTGCTGGACCTTGAAATGTTTTCTCACTTGATTATTGCAGGTCCTATGGTACTTAGTCCATCATTGGGGGAGTGTATGAAAGAAAGAAACAATGCAGTTAATAATCATGTGCAAAGATGATTTTTTGCAGACACAGGTACATGCATGTGACGCGCCCCTGGGCCTGTGTCGCGCTGCGTTGCGCATGCGGGAGCCTACCCGGAGCCGGATCAGTAGAGGGTTGTAGTCTCGTGGCGGTGACCCGGTCCGTGCCCAGGGAGTCAAACTAGACGGCAGTCTATTAGTAGTAAATAGTTGATGACTACGCCACCCGTTGAGTGCAGCCAGGGAGCTGCTGCTGCAGGGCAGACCGCTGAGGCCGGTGGTAGGATTGTGCAGCGTGATAGTATAACCCCCAACGGGAGGGGTATGGCCTCAGGGCAGCCGACGTGGATGATGGGGGTAGCAGGAACCACTCAGAGACGGTACGGTGTAGTTCAGGGTCTTTACTGGTAACAACGATAGACCCTCCCGGAGTACTTGCTAGCAAACGGGGCCTGGTCAGTCTTTGAGCAGATGGGATCTCCCTTGGCCAGGCGTAGTTATAGGCCTCACAAACTGACTGTACTCTTCTGGCTACCTTGCTAGAAGCTGATGTAAGTAGCCCACGTCCCTGAGTGTACCGTGTGGTGCTCACCCGTATGGCCGGTGACTCGGGGCCTTCTAATGGCTTCCGCTCCACGATGGCGGTGCTGGTCCCACGCGTGTGACCGTGCCTTCGGGCTTCTGGGCCAGAGGACCTGAGATCCCCTGCCTGACGGATTCTGCTGCTGGGTAGAAGTTAGTCCCCACAGCCTCGGACTCCGGGTCCGGTAAAGAATCTTCTTAGTCAGGGCGAGCGCTGCAGCTGCCAGCCCCTGACTCCTTGGAACTCTGCTGTTTCCTATGCTGCTTCTTGTCTCCACTCTCCTTGTCTGACTCACCCTGCCTCAGCCCCGGGTTTATACAGGGGAAGTTCTTCCCCTCCCAAGACTGGGCAGGAGGTGTGGCATGCACAGGATCCCTGACCAAAGGACCTCCCACCTGCTCTCAGACATAACATTACATTACTGTGGAAAACCAGACCCCTGGGGTGCCACATTCCCCCCTAGTGAATTTTAGTACTCCGGGACTAAACACATTTAGAAAAACATAACAAGGCAAAAACATTAATAATACAATAAGAAAACATATAAAGATGGTTACGGCGTGTCCGCAACCGGGTGCAGTCTCTGAAGAAAGCAAGGTGTCCATTTCACCAACACAGGGAGACGTAACCAGGTAGGGGTCTGTCCTACCCCGAGTCCTTAACAGTCTCTAGTCCATCCTGGGTTACGCTCCAACTATATACAAGGATTCCCGGTAAATCCACCAAGGTTTCCTAAAAACAACTGGAAACACAAAATTATTCACAAGCAACAATACACAGAAAAACATAAATAAAACAATTTATACACTTTAAATTCTCCAGCGTGCGGGTAACTGGCCTCTAGTGACCCGAGTGGACCTACGGAGCTGACTGTCTGGCCCTGAACTACAGGGTGTAGGAGCTGTCAAGGGTAAACTGGGCAGCTGTCTACCGGCTCTTTGTCTCACTAGGGGTACGGCAGGCTCACTATAAGCAGAGGGTTGATTCTCCTGTTCTGCTTGTGTGGAGTCTTCTGCCTCCTGGACCGGCTGTTCTTCCAGCTCTACCCGTTGCTCCGTAGGTTCTTGGGATAATGGTTGGAGGAAGGTGAGTACGGGTACCACAACTGCACCATTGACTTGAGTCCAAGACTGAGGGAAGTCCCCGAGCACGGTACTAACCATATCTTCCCTTTCTTCCACGGGTCGATGGTCTTCTTGTTCCTCTTCAGGGTTCCTCAGTTGTTCGGGACACTTCTTCAGGTGGTCCCGGGATACAATGGCTGTGGTTTCCCCTCCGTCTTTACTGATGGTACAGACCTTCGGGTTCTCGTGGCTTGAGGGCAGTACGGTGTACGGGTCCTCCTCCCACTGGTCATCCAACTTGTGGAGCCGTCTTTTCCTCTTCAAGACCTGCTCTCCGGGTACCAGGGGAACAGCGGGAGCATACTGGTTGTAAGTCTTCTCTTGTCTTTCCCTAGCCTGACAGAGACTTCGCTCCACGCTCTCTTGTACTCTCCGGTACTGCTGCTGCCTCTCTGTGTCCCAGTCTGTTTCTGGTGAAGTGTCCTCAGGTGTCAGGACTCCCATTTCCAGGTCAACAGGTAACTTACCAGGTCTCGCCCTCATTAGGTAAGCCGGGGTACAGTTGGTGGAACCTACCGGGATGTGGTTGTATAGGTCCACCAGATCGGGCAACTTCTCAGGCCACAGACTGCGTTCTTCCAGGGGCAATGTTTTTAGCAGATCCATTACCACCTGGTTCATTTTTTCACAAAG
Source organism: Phyllobates terribilis (assembly GCF_046119375.1). Classification (NCBI taxonomy): domain Eukaryota; kingdom Metazoa; phylum Chordata; class Amphibia; order Anura; family Dendrobatidae; genus Phyllobates; species Phyllobates terribilis. Next base: position 126,076 of record NW_027363340.1, read on the forward strand.
TCCATTAGTTTGCGGATGGTAGGGTGTCGTCCTTATCTTCCGGCAGCCATACAGATTGCAGAATTCCTGGAAGACCTCCGCTTCAAAGGCAGGTCCCTGGTCCGTCAGCACTTGGTCCGGGTACCCGTGTGGACGGCAGAAGTGCTGCTGGAAGGCTCTAGCTGCTGTTTGAGCCGTTAAGTCCTTGACGGGGACGACAACCAAGAACCGGGAGTAATGATCCACGATGGTTAACGCGTAGACGTAGCCACTTCTGCTTGGGGTCAGTTTTACATGATCCAAGGCTACCAGTTCCAACGGTTGCCGGGTGACGATGGACTGCAGGGGAGTCTTCTGGCTGGCCCGGTCCTTCCTTCTCAGATTGCACGGGCCACAGTCTCTGCACCACTTCTCGATGGTTCCCCTCATGCCTACCCAGTGGAACCGCTCGCGCAGCAGGAACTCCAGCTTTTTCCACCCGAAGTGTCCAGCTCCGTCGTGGTATGCCTCCATCACCATGGCTGCGTCTCTTCGTGGCACCACTACTTGCCAGAGTAGTTCATGCGTCCGGGAGTTGACCATTCTGCGGCACAACTTCCCCTTGTAAAGGAATAGTCGACTCTTCTCCGCCCATAGTTGTTTGGCTTCCTCCGGAGCGTCTGGTTCAAGTCGAGCCTCCGGCCGAGTCAGCATCTCCTTCACCAGTCGGACGGCAGGGTCGCTGTCTTGCGTTTCCGCCCAGTTGTAGTGGGGTAAGGGGTTCAACGTAGCAGCCTGTTTACCCCTTACCCGGTGGGAATACTGGATAGTCCCATGACGGTGGAACGCAGGGAGTTCAACTTCTTCCAGTCCCTCCGGATCTTCTCCTTCGTCCGGCAGGTTGGGCATCCTGGACAGGGCATCCGCGTTAGTATTGGAGCGTCCTGCCCGGTATTTGATTGTGAACTCGTAGTTGGACAGACGGGCCATCCACCTCTGCTCCAGGGCACCGAGTCTTGCCGTGTCCAGGTGTATCAACGGGTTGTTATCCGTGTATACGGTGAACCGGGAAGAAGCGAGGTAATGCCTAAAGCGCTCGGTGACTGCCCATACCACGGCCAGGAACTCTAGCTTAAATGAGCTGTAATTCTCGGGGTTCCTTTCGGTGGGTCGCAGTTTTCGGCTGGCATAGGAGATCACTCGTTCTCTCCCCTGCTGAATCTGGGATAGTACGGCTCCTAGCCCGATGTTACTGGCGTCGGTGTAGAGGATGAAGGGCTGGCTATAGTCTGGGTACGCCAAGATTTCATCCCCCGTGAGGGCCATCTTCAGCTGGCGGAAGGACTCTTCTTCTAGCTCTTCCCATTTGAAGGGCGGCTTCTGGTTCTTGGCCTTCCGGGACTGGCCTATCAGGAGGTCCTGCATAGGCGCTGCCTTTTTGGTGAAACCGGGAATAAACCTTCGGTAGTAGCCTACCAACCCTAGGAACTGCCGCACTTCTTTTACGCTGGAGGGGCTTGGCCATCCCTTAATTGCGGTGATCTTATCGGGGTCGGGAGCCACTCCGTCAGCGCTCACCACGTGTCCCAGGTATTGCACCTTTGGTTTCAGGAGGTGACACTTGGAGGGTTTCACCTTTAGGCCGTAACTCGCCAGAGCTTCGAACACCTCCGCCAGGTGTTTCAGGTGGTCCTCATAAGTTTTGGAGTATACGATGACATCGTCCAGGTACAACAGGACCGTCTCGAAGTTTCTGTGGCCCAGACAGCACTCCATTAATCGTTGGAAGGTTCCTGGGGCGTTGCAGAGTCCGAACGGCATGCAGGTGAACTCACTAAGTCCCATCGGGGTGGTGAATGCGGTCTTCTCCCGGTCCGCCTCTGCTACAGGAACCTGCCAGTACCCGCTAGTGAGATCCAAGGTAGAGAAGAAGTTAGCAGATCTTAAAGCAGCCAATGACTCCTCTATCCTTGGTAAGGGGTACGCATCCTTGTGTGTGATACGGTTGATTTTCCGGTAATCTACACACATCCTCATGGTGTTGTCTTTCTTTTTGACTAAAACTAGTGGGGCTGCCCAGGGGCTACAGCTATCCCGGATTACCCCAGCCTCCTTCATGTCTCTAAGCATCCCCTTGGCGTGTTGGTAATGTGCAGGGGGTACGGGTCGATACCTCTCTTTTATGGGAGGATGATCTCCCGTGGGGATGCGGTGTTCTACCCCCTTGACTCGCCCGAAGTCTAACGGGTGTTTACTAAACACTCTCTCATACTCTTGAACCACCCGATAGACTCCTTGTTTCTGATGTGAGGGAGTGGAATCAGTACCCAAATGTAGTTGCTGACACCAGTCCTCCATGTCTTTCTTAGAGAAGTTACCTTCCTCCGGGTGAGATGGAGGCAAGGGTTCCACAGATTGTATAGAATTTTGATTAGTGGTATATAATTTGGCTAGCGTGGCATACCGGGGCAGGTACACTTCTCTCTCCCTGATATTTATTATGCGAATGGGCACCCTCCCATGGCGTACATTGACCACCCCCCGTGCTGTCAAAATGGTGGGCCTACTGTCTGAGTAAACTGGTTCTACCATTGCCTGGTAATCTCTTCCTCTCAGACCAATAGCTGCCCGGCACCAAATCATCATTTCACTTTTTGGGGGCATGGCAATAGGAAAAGGGTCACACATTCTTACGCTACCAATCTCACCGCCGGAGAGTTCCACTTGTTGCCGTTGCATCAGTGCCCGGATCTCTTTCTGGAGCACCCGCTGCTCGCCGGAGCTGGCGTTCTTGGCAACCTGCTGTAAAAGGAAAATCACCTCTGCAAGACAATTTTCAATTACGTTAGTTCCTAGAGTTATTTTTGGGTGACTCTCATGTTTATCAATATCTACAATGATCAGTCCCTGTGCGGCCAGTTCGACTCTACCGATTTTGAGGGCCACCTCCTTAAATCCGATCTGTGGCACAGGCTGGCCATTGCTGGCGATGATACTCAAGTCGTCGTCAGGGTAGTGGGTAATATCCGAGTCATTCCAGTACTGCTTGAAGAGCACGTACGGGATGGTGGTGACCTGTGACCCGGTATCCAGTAGGGCACTCATGGGAATGCCATCCAGTACCACAGGCAAGACTGGACGTCCTCCCACATATCTGTCGCGCCAGTTCGATGGGCCTGGTGATCTTTTTCCTGGGGGTTGGCCCTCTACCCCAGGTTGTGCCCGTTTAAAGAACAGTACCTTTCCATATGTCCGGGTTGATTGCAGCGGCGGCAGATGGGTCGTCCGTCCTCGCTGTATCGGTCACTGGGTCTTCCTCTGGCCGGTGGGGTCCTCCTTGGTCGACGCCACGGGATGTCCTCCGGTCCGGATGCCAGCTGGATCTTCCCTGGGGTGGAAACCTGTAAAGACTGCACAGTTCGGGTTAGCGCAGCAACGCTCTTAGCTAGCTCTTGGACCTGATGGTGTAGGTCTGGAGCCGGGTCATTGTCCAAAGCCTGCGCATCAGCTCCCACAGGCCCTGCTGACAAGGGCTCCGCCTCCTGGTAGTAAGTGGTAGTGGGGCGTCTGTGGGTCACAACGCCACCTGGTGCCGGTTCTCGGAGCACCCGGATGGCTCTGTCCTTGAACTGTGCAAAGTCCAGATGGGGATCCTGTAAGGCCATTGCCCGCAACTGGGTTCGGTGGGCATTGCAATATAAACCCTCTATAAATTGTTCAGTCAACAGCCTGTCCTCGTTTCCCACCCCATCAGGGTCGGTCTGCTTTATGGCCCTCAGGGCCTCTTGTAGGTTTAGTGCATAGTCCCTTATACTCTCATGCGCTCGCTGCTTGCACCCGTAGAATCTAAGCTTAATCTCGGCTGAGGTGCGGGTATCAAAGGTGTCCTTCAGCCGGGTTAGTATCCCTGCGACAGTCTTCCTCCCAGGTGGCCAGGATTTTACTTCCCTTTTGGCTGCCCCGGTTAGTTGGGCCACCAGGATGCTCACTTTTTGCTCTTCTGTGAGGGGGTACACCTGGAAGAGGCTATCCAGCTTTTCTCTAAAGTCATGCAGGGTATGTGACTCCCCTGAATACTGGGGTAGCCAAGCTGCTCCCGGGATATAGGGCATGGTGAAGGGCATAACTGCAGCAGCGGTAGCGCTGGCGGGGGTTGGGGCAGTGAAGCTCTCCTCCGTATCCGACATCTTCCTCCCCCCTAGTGGACCGTGGCCTACCTTGCGATGATCCTCTTCCGTAGGCCGCGGCTCCGCAGTGGATCGTCAGGGTTGAGGACCTTCCGTCGCGCTCCTGTGACGTCGGCGTCTGCTGGGCTCCTTCCAGGACCTTACGCAACGTCCGGACGTGAGGCGGGGCTTCAGTTCTCGCGCGCTTTCGGAGTCCACGCCCCTCTTCTTCCCGCGCGGCGTCCCCAAGATGGCGTCCAACGGCGGGAAAACTCCACGGATGGCGGGAAGAAGGCCGAAGATGGCGCCGGATGGCGGGAAACTTCACCGATGGCGGGAAGAAGGTAGAAGATGGCGCCGGATGGCGGGAAACCTCCACGGATAGCGGGAATCTTCACCACTGGTAAGTTTGAACAGTCTTTGCTTTTCAGGCACGCAGTACCCGGTGGTTGCGGGCACGAAATCCTGCCGACTACGCCAAAGTTGACGCGCCCCTGGGCCTGTGTCGCGCTGCGTTGCGCATGCGGGAGCCTACCCGGAGCCGGATCAGTAGAGGGTTGTAGTCTCGTGGCGGTGACCCGGTCCGTGCCCAGGGAGTCAAACTAGACGGCAGTCTATTAGTAGTAAATAGTTGATGACTACGCCACCCGTTGAGTGCAGCCAGGGAGCTGCTGCTGCAGGGCAGACCACTGAGGCCGGTGGTAGGATTGTGCAGCGTGATAGTATAACCCCCAACGGGAGGGGTATGGCCTCAGGGCAGCCGACGTGGATGATGGGGGTAGCAGGAACCACTCAGAGACGGTACGGTGTAGTTCAGGGTCTTTACTGGTAACAACGATAGACCCTCCCGGAGTACTTGCTAGCAAACGGGGCCTGGTCAGTCTTTGAGCAGATGGGATCTCCCCTGGCCAGGCGTAGTTATAGGCCTCACAAACTGACTGTACTCTTCTGGCTACCTTGCTAGAAGCTGATGTAAGTAGCCCACGTCCCTGAGTGTACCGTGTGGTGCTCACCCGTATGGCCGGTGACTCGGGGCCTTCTAATGGCTTCCGCTCCACGATGGCGGTGCTGGCCCCACGCGTGTGACCGTGCCTTCGGGCTTCTGGGCCAGAGGACCTGAAATCCCCTGCCTGACGGATTCTGCTGCTGGGTAGATGTTAGTCCCCACAGCCTCGGACTCCGGGTCCGGTAAAGAATCTTCTTAGTCAGGGCGAGCGCTGCAGCTGCCAGCCCCTGACTCCTTGGAACTCTGCTGTTTCCTATGCTGCTTCTTGTCTCCACTCTCCTTGTCTGACTCACCCTGCCTCAGCCCCGGGTTTATACAGGGGAAGTTCTTCCCCTCCCAAGACTGGGCAGGAGGTGTGGCATGCACAGGATCCCTGACCAAAGGACCTCCCACCTGCTCTCAGACATAACATTACATTACTGTGGAAAACCAGACCCCTGGGGTGCCACACATGCACAAGCAAATGCATGCACACCCACCTTCTGTGCAGGACCTTCAAATGTTTTCTCATTTGATAATTGCAGGTCCAATGATACTTACTACACAAATCTCAGTGCAGCATTGGGGGATGGCCAGGAAGAAAGAAACAATGCAGTTAATAATCATCAGCAAAACTGATTTTTTGCAGACACAGGCACATGCATACATAGACAAATGCATGCATGCACACCCACCTTCTGTGCTGGAATTTGAAAAGTTTTCTCACTTGATGATTGCAGGTCCCATGAAATTTACGCCACAAATCTCAGTGCAGCATTGGGGGATGACCAGGAAGAAAGAAACAATGCAGTAAATAATCATCAGCAAAAATTATTTTTGCACACACAGGCACATGCATACACAGGCAAATGCATGCACACCCACCTTCTGTGCTGGACCTTGAAATGTTTTCCCACTTGATAATTGCAGTTCCTATGATACTTAGTCCACAAATCTCAGTGCAGTCTTGGGGGAGGGTCAGGAAGAAAGAAACAATGCAGTTAATAATCTTCTGCAAAACTGATTTTTTGCAGACACAGGCACCTTTACACACACCCTCCTTCTGAGCTGGAATTTGAAAAGTTTTCTTACTTGATTATTGCAGGTCCTATGATACTTAGTCCACAAATCTCCGTTCATCATTGGGGGGAGGGTAAGGAAGAAAGAAACAATGCAGTTACTAATGATGCGCAAAGATGATTTTTTGCAGACACAGGTACATGCATGCACAGGCAAATGCATGCACACCCACCTGCTGTGCTGGACCTTCAAATGTTTTCTCACTTGATAATTGCAGTTCCTATGATACTTCACAACTTTCAGTACAGCATTGAGGCAGGATCAGGAAGAAAGAAAAAATGCAGCTAATAATCATCCGCAAAAATGATTTTTGCAGACACAGGCACACGTATACAAAGGCAAAATGATGTACACCCACCTTCTGTGATGGATCTTAAAAGGTTTTCTCACTTGATGATTGCAGGTCCCATGAAATTTACGCCACAAATCACAGTGCAGCATTGGGGGATGGCCAGGATGAGAGAAACAATGCAGTTAATAATCATCAGCAAAAATTATTTATTGCAGACACAGGCACATACAGACACAGGCAAATGCATGCACACCCACCTTCTGTGCTGAACCTTGAAATGGCTTCTCACTTGATAATTGCAGGTCCTATGATACTTATGCGACAAATCTCAGTGCAGCATTGGGAGATGGTCAGGAAGAAAGAAACAATGCAGTTAATATTCATCAACAAAACTGATTTTTTGCAGACACAGGCACATGCATACATAGGCAAATGCACGCATGCACACCCACCTTCTGTGCTAGTCCTTGAAAGGGTTTTTCACTTGATGATTGCGGGTCCTATGATACTTACTCCACAAATCTCAGTGCAGCATTGGGGGAGGGATAAGAAGAAAGAAACAATGCAGTTAATAATCAATTGAAAAGCTGATTTTTTGCAGACACAGGCACATGCATACACAGGCAAATGCACGCACGCACACAAACCTTCTGTGCTGGACCCTGAAAAGTTTTCTAATTTGATAATTGCATGTCCTATGATACTTACTCCACAAATATCAGTGCAGCATTCGGGGATGGTCAGGAAGAAAAAAAAATGCAGCTAATAATCATCCGCAAAAATGATTTCTTGCAAACACATGCATACACACCCACCTTCTCTGCTGGACCTTGAAATTTTTTTCACTTGATAATTGCGGGTCCTATGATACTTACTCCACAAATCTCAGTGCAGCAATAGGAGAGGGTCAGGAAGAAAGAAATAATGCAGGTAATAATTATCTGTGAAAATAATATTTTGCAGACACAGGCACATGTACGCACACCCACCTTTTGTGCTAGAATTTAATGTTTTCTTACTTGATTATTGCAGGTCCTATGATACTTACTCCACAAATCTGAGTGCAGGATTGGGGGAGGGTCAGGAAGAAAGAAACAATGCAGTTAATAATCATCAGCAAAAATCATTTTATGCAGACACAGGCACACGCATGCACACCCACCTACTATGCTGGACCTTGAAAGGTTTTCTCACTTGATAATTGCAGGTCCTATGATACTTACTCCACAAATCTCAGTGCAGCATTGGGGGATGGCCAGGAAGAAAGAAACAATGCAGTTAATAGTCATCAGCAAAAATTATTTTTTGAAGACACAGGCACATGTATAGACAGGCAAATGCATGCACACCCACCTCCTGTGCTGGACCTTGAAAGGTTTTCTCACTTGATAATTGCAGGTCCTATGATACTTACTCCACAAATCTCAGTGCAGCAATAGGAGAGGGTCAGGAAGAAAGAAATAATACAGTTAATAATTATCTGTGAAAATAATATTTTGCAGACACAGGCACATGTACGCACACCCACCTTCTGTGCTGGACCTTCAAATATTTTCTCACTTGATAATTGCAGGTCCTATGATAAAATCTCCATGCAGGGGGAGGGTCAGGAAGTAAAAAATAATGGAGTTAATAATCATGCGCAAAATTTATTTTTTTCAGACAGAGGCACATGCATACACTGGCAAATGCACGCACACCCACCTTCTGTGCTGGACTGGGAAAGGTTTTGTCACCTGATAATTGCAGGTTCTATGATACTTCTTCCACAAATCTCTGCGCAGCATTGGGGGATGGTCAGGAAGAAACAAACAAAGCAGTTAAAAATCATGCGAAAAATGATTTTGTCACATGGTTACCACGACAGTTTGGAGCCAGGAGACCTAAGCGTCATATTGCTCCTACTCCGGCTCTGAGACAAAGCACTTCTCTGTCATTTTAATTGTGTGTATTTATTCTGGCTGAACAGGGGTTAAGCGGCCATGTTGGATTTCCCTGTGCTCACAGCTGAGCTCGGTTAGCCACTCCTTTTCCCTTTATAATCTGGGCTCTGATACTAATCTATGTCAGAGGAGGGAGAGGAGTTTCTTATGAGAAGGAGTGTTGGAGGAATTACTTGTGACTGGTGTCTGGTTTGTATGCGTGTAATTCCTTATCCTTCTCCATTTTGGTTTATTCCCCCTACCTTCACACCCTGGTGTTTCCCTCTGTAATATGTGAGTGAATATTTCGTATGCCTGGAGTTTTCTATTAACCCCTGTCTTTGTAGCCCTGTTTGTCGGGTTGGTGTAGTACAGTGCACAGTAGCGCCACTCTTCCCCAGGTGGCGGAGAACAGAAGGAGGGCTAAGGCAGGAGTTAGGGCGAAGGCGGAGGCCAGCGCCGGACTGGAGTGTCTGGGGCCCACCAGGGAAATTGACTCCAGGGGCCCACCCACCCAGGCCAACCCACCCTTCAGCTATTTGCAAATACCGGTTAGCCGTTATACCCATTATATTGGCGGCTCCTGCCCATCACTGTGCCCTCACCAGAACTGTGATGTTCAATTACTGTAGTTTGCATTAAAGGGTTTTTATTGGTGAAAACAAGTTATCAGCGATGAACAGGTTGGGAAGGTGATCACTTATTTATTGGTGGAATCCGCACTGTCAGAAGATTGTGGCACTTTGAGTATTTGGTGAGATTTTTACCTCAGTATTTATAAGACAAAACCAGGAGTGGAGCAATCCGAGGTAATGTTTTATGCATTTCTCACCCACTTCTGTTTTTTTCTTATAAATACAGAGGTCAAAATCTCACCAAATGCCAACTTGCTTTCTCTGATGAACCTCTGTAACTGCATCTCTGCTGCTGTGTAATAGTTACAGGACAGGGAGGGGTTAAACATCCAAGTATTTAATATCTGTTGGAAATGAAGAGGTTTCCCCTAATTGATATCAGATAAAACAAATGACCAACCACAATCCACTCTACCAAGACCAATATTACCAGATAGAAGGCAGAAATACTACCACACCGTGACCAGATCACATATTACCACCACATAGTGCCCAAATAATGCCACATACAAGGCACAAATACCGCCACACCATGACCAAAGCACATAATGCCACCACATAGTGACAAATAATGCTAAAATAATAAAAATGTAAAAAAGCTCTGTATATTGGGTCAGTGTACAGGTTATACAGTGATCACCAGTGACATTATACACAGGAGCTCTGTATATAGTGTACAGGTTATACAGTCATCACCAGTGACATTACACACAGGAGCTCTGTATATAGTGTCAGTGTGTGTGTGTATAGGTAATACAGTGATCACCAGTGACATTATACACAGGAGCTCTGTATATAGTGTCAGTGTGTGTGTATAGGTAATACAGTGATCACCAGTGACATTATACACAGGAGCTCTGTATATAGTGTCAGTGTGTGTGTATAGGTAATACAGTGATCACCAGTGACATTACACACAGGAGCTCTGTATATAGTGTCAGTGTACAGGTAATACAGTGATCACCAGTGACATTACACACAGGAGCTCTGTATATAGTGTCAGTGTGCGTGTATAGGTAATACACATACTCACAAGTTCTTTATCTGCCGCAGACCAATATATCACATCTTCTATGCAGGACTTATCTCTGCAGAAAATAACTATAGCTATAACTGATCACTTCCAGAGCACAATCCACACTTTTCCCAAGATTTCTACACTGCATGAAATGACAAAAAAAGCAACCTAGTGCCGCACTACACAGTAACAGAGCTCCAGTGTCATTCTTTGCCTGCTCATCTCTGTCAGCAGACATATTTGTCTGATGGCAAAGATGTAGCAGAGCTGAAGACAGAAGACCTATGGATTACGTTGGAGTGAGGATTTTTCTTTATTAAAGATGGAGTCCCTAAATGTGTTTTATTTTTAATAATAAAAAAAATTCTGTCTTTTTTATTTTTCTGTTTACTAGAAATTCATGGTGGCTATGTCTAATTTGGCGTGACACCATGAATTTTGGGCTTAGTACCAGCTGATAATACAAAGCTGGCCTGGTACTAACCCTATTATTACCCAGGGTGCCACTCCCACCAGGGCCGCTGGAATAGCCAGGTAAAGCATGTGGAAATGGTGCTAGGATGAATGCGCCATTTTCAGGGGTGGCTGCGGGCTGCGATTTTCAGCGTGGGGGGCCAAGAACGCTTGGGCCTTACCATGCCATGCTGCGAATCCCAGCCCCCAGCTGCCTTGTTTTATCTGGCTGGCGATCAACATATGGCGGGAGCCCACGCATTTTTTTTTTTTTTTAAATGTTAAATACGTTTAAAACAAATATTCGGCTTCTCTGTCTTTTGATCGCCAGCCAAGGTAAAGCCAGGCAGCTGGGGGTGGCAGGCCGTAGTTGTCTGCTTTATCTGCGGTGAGAATCAAAAATTCTGCGGAGCGCTACATCGTTTTTAAAAATTTCTTTTCACACTTCTATATGTGACAGACCCAACAGCCAATCGCAGATGCTGTCAAAGAGGATGGGCCTCTGTGATTGACTGTTCGACTAATGTACAATTAGCCCATATATTCTAGTATGGTACTATGTATGGGATGCTTTCAGGTTACTCAAGCAGCCAATCACGATGCCCATTCTCTGTGTCAGCGTCTGTGATTGGCTGTTGGGACTGTCACACATATAGAAGTGTGAAAATAAATAAATAATAAAACAAAAATGACATAGCGTTCCGCAGAATTTTTGATTCTCAGCGCAGATAAAGCAGACAGCTAAGGGCTGCCACCTCTGACTGCCTGGCTTTACCGTGGCTGCTGATCAAAAGTCTGGAAAGGCCAATGTTTTTTTTTTAAATTATTTAAAAAAATAACAATAAAAAAAATGCGTGGGCGCCCACCATATTTTGATCGCCAGCCAGGTAAAACCAGGCAGCTGGGGGCTGGGATTCTCAGCATAGTAAGGCCCAAGCATTCTGGGCCCCCATGCTGAAAACGGCAGCCCGCAGCCACCCCTGGAATTGGCGCATTCATCGTAGCGCCATTTCCAGGCACTTTATCCAGCTCTTCCAACAGCCTGAAATTCATGGCGTCAAGCCAAATTAGACATGGCCACAATGAATTTCTAGTAAACAGAAAAAAAACACAACACAGAGAAAAAAATGTTTTAATAAAAATAAAACACATGTAGGGACTCCATCTTTAATAAAAAACAAAATGGGCAATGGGCATGCATGATGGTACCACCAGTGGCTGGCAGGACATGCTGGGCATGATAGTACCACAGAGGCTGACAGGACATACTAGGCATGATTCATGCCTAGTATGTCCTGTCAGCCTCCGTGGTACTATCATGCCCACCCAGCATGTTCTGCCAGCCACTGGTGGTAGTACATGCTGCTGGGCATAGTACCAGTAACCAGAGGCTGGCAGCAGGACATGCTGGGCAATGGGCATGATGATAATCATGCCCATTGCCCAGTAGTATTTACTGCCAGCCTCGGCCAGGGGTCCTCGGCCAGGGTTTCTCCCCCCCCGCGCGTTTCATACTCGCGTGCCGAGTTGCCAGGGGCGACGCCGGGTCCGTCCTCCACAGGAAGCAGTCCCAGGGCGATGACGTCATCGCCCTGAGACTGACCTCCTGTGCACGCGCTGGCAGTGTCGCGCTGCGCAGACGAGGCAGAGGGGCACTGCGGCAGCAGGCAGATCGCTCTCCCTGCTTTGCCGCTGTAGAGAGCCCATCACTAATCATATCGGCAGTGCTACTGATATGATTAGCGAACCGGGGGGCCCTCTGTTCAGGGCCCATGAAGGATAGGGGGTGGAGCTTGGGGGCGTGGCCATCGGGACTCGGGGACCACCGGGGGTTTTCCCGATCCTCCGGTGGGCCAGTCCGCCCCTGGCGGAGGCCCTGGCATCCTCACCTTCAGAGGTATCCCGGGGAATAGGGTGAGCTAGAGCACCCTGTAGTGTTAGGTTCAGGGTAGGAGCCCCTGATCTCTAGTCACCCGACAGCTGTGTTGTGACATTATCTCTGACCATAACCGTTTTTCTGCTCCATTATGGATCCTTTTACTGCTCTGACGGGGCAATTGCAGCAGCTCAGTCTGGAGGTGGCGGATTTAAGCACAGTGGTTTTGCGATCCCTTAATACATCGGGTGTGGGTGTCTCGTCTCTCAAACAAACCATAGTGGAGCCCAAGGTTGCATTGCCGGACAGGTTCTCTGGGGGGCGGGACAACTTTGTGGTCTTTAGAGAGGCCTGTGAACTGTACTTCAGGCTACATTCCGTTTCCTCAGATTCAGAGGAGCAACATGTGGGCATAATAATCTCGCTCCTGATTCACCGTCGCTCCAGACGGTGGAGGGGTTTTTGCGGACTCTAGGCCATATATATTATGACCCCGATCGTGTCTCCTTAGCGGAGTCCACACTGCACCAACTTCAGCAAGGAGATCGGCCGGAGGAGGAATATTGCTCCAAGTTTCGGAAGTGGGCCACGGATACCATGTGGAACGACCCCCACTTGGTAGTCTCTTTTGTGAGGGGCTTTCAGTAAGTGTGAAGGATGCCTTGGCCCTGTATGAGACTCCAGACTTCCTTGAGACAGCCATGTCTCTGGCGATCCGGGTTGACTGCCGTCTTCGCCAGAGACATAGGGAGTCCGTGTGTGGGGGATCCGGGGTCACGGGAAGTCAGCGTTGAGCCAACTGTGAATCTCATGCAGGTGGGAGCGGCATCCTCCGCTGGCAAATTGACTGTAGTCCGTCGTAAGGGGGAGTGTGTTCCTTTTGTGGGAAAAGGGGACATTTCGTAGGCATGTGTCCTTCCCAGTGTAAGCAACCACCGGAGAAGCCTGATAGCCCAGGTTGCTGGGAGGTTAGCAACCTGGGTGTATTCATCACCTCCATGGGTAAGACACAATTTTTTCTACCAGCCGTGGTTCATGTGGGTGGAGTTAAGGCGGAGGTGTGGGCCTTTCTGGACAGTGGGGCCGTGTTAAATTTGATCGACTCTAGGTTCGTCCAGGTCCAAGTCCCCGTCCCACATCCACTGTCCAGACCCATTCACATTGTCGCCATCGACTCCACCCCCTTGAGACAAGGGCACTTTACTCAAGTCATCTGTGACGTGTGGCTTCAGGTGGGGGCTATGCACACTGACGTGTTAGACTGCTATGTGCTAGAGGGTCTGCCCTCACTTGTAGTACTGGGACTCCCTTGGCTCACCGTGCACAAACCTGTTGTTGATTGGCAGACTCAGGAGATTGTTAAATGGAGTGGGTATTGTCAAGAGCACTGCTTGGGTACCCGGTTGGCAAGGGTGGATACCCGGTCTGTGCCTAATTACCTGTCAGATTTTGGGGAAGAGTTCTCGGAGCAGGGGTGCCAAAAACTCCCTCCCCATCGTCCTTATGATAGCACTATAAATCTCATTCCGGGGGCCAAGCTGCCAAAGAGCAGACTCTATAACATATCTGGTTCGGAGAGGCAGGCCATGAAAAACTAAATCACGGAAAGCCTGACTAAAGGTCATATCAGACCATCCTCTTCCCCATTGCGCTGGTTTCTTTTTTGTAAAGAAAAAAGATGGGGGGGTTACGCCCTTACCTGGATTTCCTTGAACTTGTCAGTGATCCTTATCCGCTTCCTCTCATTCCTGACCTCTTCAATCAAATTGAAGGGGCAAAATGGTTCTCTAAGATGGGCCTTAGGGGGGCGTATAATCTTGTCCGAATTAAAGAGGGGGATGAGTGGAAAAAAGTGTTTAACACGCCTGAGGGACACTATGAGAATCTGGTGATGCCCTTTGGGTTGACAAAGGCACAAGCTGTCTTTCAAAACTTCATAAACTACATTTTTAGTCATCTGATAGATAACCACAAATCTGCCTATCTGGATGACATACTAATTTATTCTCCTGACCTTGAGTCGCACCAGGTTCACGTCAGGCAGGTTTTACATATTCTTCGAGACAAAAAATTATATATTAAGCCTGAGAAGTGTAAGTTCTCAGTTGAGGAGATGCCTTTCCTAGGATATGTGTTGTCCTCCACCGGTTTTCGCATGGATCCAGCAAAAGTCCGGGCGGTATTGGAATGGGATCATCTGGAGGATTTGAAGGCATTACAAAAGGCACTACATAAGTACATGCACACCTCCAATAGAAAAATCGCAAAAAAGTTTATTGAACATAAGCACACTATTAAAAGCATTTAAAAACCATAGACATGGTATACAACTGTTTCCCACATGACAATAGTCATCAATAATAGTAAATAATAAGCATACAGACCCCAAGATGCACAATCTATAGCCAAATCCACACTAGCAATGGTAAATCCCAAATACAATACAGAAACCCAGACAGTTAATGAACAAGGGAAAGAAGGCCATCATAAAAGTGGGAAGATACTACACAAGGTAGTGTCATCATATACAGTTCCCAATACGTACAAATATCTATTGTATGTAGAATAAAGTCAGTACATACAAATATAACAAAAAGACGTCCTAAATATATTCCTAGCAGATAACCAAAGGCAGGAGGCAATAGCATACATGAACATGCAAAAATGGGTTGCTCTGGGAGAGGTATATAGAAATGCCTATGATGTCAAACACTTTACACAGTTGAATGTAGCTGTTCTAGTGGGTCATAATAAAAAAAGAACGGTAAAATCCAAGCATAGAGCCATCTCACGCCAGAGACTGCACGAAAAGGTGCATGTAATGAGGTGGTAGAATATTACCCATTGCTGTCAGTATGTGCAAAGAGGGGTTGTGGTGTCAGAGGGGATGCAGGGAGAACCCTACGCGTATTGCCGTGACCCACAAGACTTCGTGGGGAATATGTTTCTCCATGAATGTTCAATGTATTTTATCATAACCATAATTAGAGGTAAACGGTTGCCGGTGATGATCAGTGTTCCACAGCCAGTCCGGACCGGAAGTCATGAGACCAGAAATGACGATGTAAGTGATGTATCAGTGTGTTATACCCATACACGGGGAGAGGAGGAGAGGGACGTGTGTATCGCATGAGTTGTATCCCGAGGGCGGATACATACACGCCCACATTGAGAGAGGCAGTGAGAAAAAAACTACCTGAACTGTGGCGATCGGGGGACTGGCATCATCATGATAACGCCCCTTCCCACACAGCGCAGAAAATCAACCAGGATTTAGCAAAAACGGCATGACAATGACTTCTCACCCGACATACCCCCCTGCGACTTCTTCTTATTCCCAAAGATGAAGAAAAACTAAAAGGGAAGCGTTTTCAGGACAAAAAAGAGGTTAAAAGAAAATAGCTGGAGGCATTTAACAGCATTAGTTCAGAAGAAGATAAAAAATGTTTCGAACTCTGGAAAACCCGTTGGAACAAGTGAAAATCATCTAATGGACAGGATTTTTGAAGAGGACTAATGTTTTCAAGATGTTATGTTAAATAAAAAATAAATAATTCTCATTTTTTGGGGTACCTATATATATATATATATATATATGTGTATGTATATATATAAGTATGTGACGTGTCGTGATGGGATGGCTTTTACGTTTTTTATTTAACCAGTGGCAGCTAAGCACCCTATGCCCTATGTTATTTACATGTACTATTCTTATTTACTTTCTTACTACAGGATATTTGCTCATTTTGTTTTTATCTCACGTTCTGCTTGTCAAATGGCCACAGTGTCACTGCACATCTATGCATTGCACGTATGACAACATATGCCCTGTCTCAATTTTTGGAGTTTTTGGTATGTATATATATATATATATATATATATATATATATATATATATATATATATATACACAGTATATATACACACACATGCATATACGTACACACACACACATACATATATATGTAACACATTGCAAACACAAGAAAACTTGTGTCACTGGATATCTGAAATTGCTACATGATGACGTGTTGCCCTCTTTATGCACTGGAGATGGCACGTTCCCTGAGTTTTTCTAACAAGATGGTCACCACCACATTATGGGTGTCAGGTGCGAGCATTCCTACATGAACAGTTTCCTGGAAAGTGGATTGGTCGGCGTGGGCCAGTTGAATGGCCACCAAGGTCTCCCAATCTGACCCCCTTAGAATTTTATCTTTGGGGTCATCTGAAGCCAATTGTCTATGCTGTGAGGATACGAGATGTGCAGCATCTGAAACAACGGATACTGGAAGCCTGTGCTGGCATTTCTTCTGCGGTGTTGCTGTCAGTGTGTCAAGAGTGGGAGAAGAGGGTTGCATTGACAATCCAACACAATGGGCAGCACTTTGAACACATTTTATCAGTGGTCATAAACTTGTAAAAAGCTCATGAAAGAATAAAGTTACGTTAAAAACAAATACACCATTGTTTTTCTTATGAAATTCTGAATAAGTTTGATGTGTTACATGACCCTATTCCCATTGAAAAAAATAAAGTTGGATCCAAAATGGCCGACTTCAAAATGGCCGCCATGGTCACCACCCATCTGGAAAAGTTTTCCCCCTCCCATATACTAATGTGCCAAAAACAGGAAGTTCACATCACCAAGCATTCCCATTTTATATAGGTGTTTCCATATAAATGGCCCATCCTGTACTTTGCACGTGCACCCCTTCCTTGTTATGCGAATGTTACCTCCCTGATTTTACAATAAACTTTACACTATATTTGTACTTTGTATCTAGACTTTTTTGGTCGGTTTTCTTTCTCCCCTTTTTTCTGAACTTCTCAGACTGTCTAGGCTGCCATCATCATCATCCCACATACATTACACAGATTACAGTGTGACATTTTTACTCTAGGCTATACAAATACCTTATACTCCGTTACTTCTATACCACACTTTTATGTGTTCCCTTGGTTGCATTTAAATATATGTGTTAGATATATACTGCATATATACAGTGCAGACCAAAAGTTTGGACACACCTTCTCATTTAAAGATTTTTCTGCATTTTCATGACTACGAAAATTGTACATTCACACTGAAGACATCAAAACTATGAATTATCACATGTGGAATTATATACTTAACAAAAAAGTGTGAAACAACTGAAAATATGTCTTATATTCTAGGTTCTTCAAAGTAGCCACCTTTGGCTTTGATGACTGCTTTGCACACTCTTGGCATTCTCTTGAGCTTTTTTGTTAAGTATATAATTCCACATGTGTTAATTCACAGTTTTGATGCCTTCAGTGTGAATGTACAATTTTCATAGTCATGAAAATACAGAAAAATCTTTAAATGAGAAGGTGTGTCCAAACTTTTGGTCTGTACTGTATATCTGATTTAAGGGCATGGAAATTAAAATTTTGAAAATTGTGAAATTTTCAAAATTTTCATCAAATTTCTGATTTTTTTCACAAATAAATGCAAGTGATATCGAAGAAATTTTATCACTAACATGGAGTGCAATATGTCACGAAAGGACAGTCTCAGAATCAGGGGGATCCGTTGAAGCGTTCCAGAGTTATTACCTCATAAAGTGACAGTGGACAGAATTGTAAAAATTGGCCTGATCATTAAGGACATAATTGTCTCCGTCCTTAAGGGGTTAATGTAGTTTTGAAAAAAATACTGTTTTATTAGCAGCAGATTATCAGGACTACTTGGCCTGATGCTAGGTAGTCCAACCCCGCCTCCATCACTGATTGGCAGCTCAGTGGTATGAGGGCGGAGCTATCTAGATCTCAGAATTCAGAGATCTCTTAGATCTGTGGCAGATAAAACTGTTTTTAATCAATACTGCAGCACCCAGTAAAGTAAGTGATACATCGCTGTAATCATGGTCTCTGCCTCTACATCATGCTGGTGGTTACAGATTCTCTTTAATAAATTTTAGTGTGATTAATATAACTCAACTAAAAATAGCAATAAAATACCGCAGTAATATACAACCATGATGAATGCAAGCAGAAAGAACTTCAATACTACTCCTTTTTGTAAGGTAATAACATTATTCCAGCCATTAATTCACTGAGAGAAAATCTAACAACGCTCAGTTTCCAGCCTATCGAGAAATTTCAAAAACACAAGTCTCTAAGTAAAAAGGATTATACATTCAGATAACTCCTACTCCTCCATTCTCATCAGTCAGACTGATGAGCAGAAATTGTCAAGAACTCGAAGTACGGCTCACTGCGCTTTTATTTCGTGTCTGCTTTGAAGTTTTCTATTACTTGCAGCCCACCCCCTTGGGGAACCTGAATATATATTTTATTCCATCTGCTCCAAACTCAGAATTCAGTAGAAGAAATAAACTGCAACACAGGAGACAATGAGAAGCAATGAGCCAATGCATCGGGAAATAGTGAGATTCCAAGCTGCGCGAAAAGATTTTATGATAAAGGTAAATTATCATCATTATAGATGATGAGCCCAGATGGGGGCTGGAAAAAAAAGATTCCTGGAGCAGGCATTTATGAAGACTCTGAACTGACATGTTGTCATGTTAAAGGGAAGCTGTCACATCCTTGTTACTATGTAAACTGCCCTCATTGCGTTGATAGTGATGCAATGTACATCACTAACACTTTTTTCATTATAATTGGTGCAACTATAATGAGTGTATAGCACTTTATATACTTATACCCTACCTGCTCGTTCAGTCATAGGGGTGTGATCCTCACATTCAGTCATGGGTGGCGCCGCCCAGGTGTTTGAATTTTGCTCCCGGTGAGCGCTGAAGTTATGGGACGCTTGTGCAGTATGACACAGCTGACAGCAAAGCTTGTAGCGCTGGGAGCCGCGCATGCGCTGTGACGATTGGGGGTGAGGGGTACCACGCATACCATGATTGAGGGGTGAGGGGTACCACGCATACCAGGATTGGGGGGTGAGGGGTGCCACGCATACCGGGATTGGGGGTGAGGGGTGCCAGGCATACTGGGATTGGGGATGAGGGGTGCCATGCATACCGAGATTGGGGATGAGGGGTGCCACGCATACCAGGATTGGGAATGAGGGATGGGGTGCCATGCATACCAGGATGAGGGATACCATACACACCAGGATAAGGATGAGGGGTGCCATGAATACCGGGATTGGGGGTGAGGGGTTCCACGCATACCGGGATTGGGGGTGAGGGGAGCCACGCATACCGGGATGAGGGGTGCCACGCAAAACGGGAATGGGGGTGAGGGGTGCCACGCATACCGGATTGGGAGTGAGGGATAGGGTGCCATGCATACCAGGATGAGGGATACCATACACACCAGGATAGGGATGAGGGGTGCCACGCATACCGGGATTGGGGGGATGAGGGGTGCCAGGCATACTAGGATTGGGGATGAGGGGTGCCACGCATACCGGGATTGGGGATGAGGGGTGCCACGCATACCGGGATTGGGAATGAGGGATGGGGTGCCATGCATACCAGGATGAGGGATACCATACACACCAGGATAGGGATGGGGTACCATGCACACCAGGATAAGGATGAGGGGTGCCACGCATACCGGGATTGGGGGTGAGGGGTGCCACGCATACCGGGATTGGGGGTGAGGGGAGCCACACATACCGGGATGAGGGGTGACACGCACACCGGAATTGGGGGTGAGGGGTGCCACGCATACCGGGATTGGGAGTGAGGGATAGGGTGCCACGCATACTAGGATGAGGGATACCATACACACCAGGATAGGGATGAGGGGTGCCACGCATACTGGGATTGGGGGGATTAGGGGTGCCAGGCATACTGTGACTGGGGATGAGGGGTGCCATGCATACCGGGATTGGGGATGAGGGGTGCCACGCATACCGGGATTGGAAATGAGGGATGGGGTGCCATGCATACAAGGATGAGGGACACCATACACACCAGGATAGGGATGGGGTACCATGCATACCAGGATGAGGGATACCATACACACCAGGATAAGGATGAGGGGTGCCATGCATACCGGGATTGGGGGTGCCACGCATACCGGGATTGGGGATGAGGGGAGCCACACATACCGGGATAAGGGGTGACACGCACACCGGGATTGGGGGTGAGGGGTGCCACGCATACCAGGATTGGGAGTGAGGGATAGGGTGCCATGCATACCAGAATGAGGGATACCATACACACCAGGATAGGGGTGAGGGGTGCCACGCATACCAGGATTGGGGGTGAGGGGTGCCATGCATACCAGGATTGGGGGTGAGGGGTGCCACGCATACCAGGATTGGGGGTGAGGGGGGCCCACGCATACCAGGATTGGGGGTGAGGGGGGCCACGCATACCAGGATTGGGGGTGAGGGGGGCCACGCATACCAGGATTGGATGGTGGGGACAGGATGGGGGCAGCACAAATACAAGGAGGGGGGCAGCACATACCAGCATGGGAGACCATATACCAATAAAAATGCTCGCCACCTGGACGTAGAACGGGTTCAATAGCTAGTAAGTATGTAAAGTGCTATACACTCATTATAGTTGCACCAATTATAATGAAAAAAGTGTGTTAGTGATGTACATTGCATCACTACCAACGCTATAGGGGCAGTTTACATAGCAGCTAGGACGTTTCCCTTTAAGGAAATAGATGGCATTTAGATGAGTTTAATGATGCTTGGACACATCGCACAATATTGATCTGTGCTCTCCATTCATCTCCACCTTTTATCGCACAGCTGGGAAGTTAGAATGACAGGGGGCAATGCTCTTTCCAGGATTAATCTGTTTTTTTTTCTAGGCTTTAACATCAAAATGACACTGAAAAAAATCACATTGAGATATCTATTCTAAGGTGGGGGCATGGACCGGGGGTGGGGGAGAGGTGGGGGCATGGACCAGGGGTGGGGCATGGACCGGGGGTGGGGGAGAGGTGGGGGCATGGACCAGGGGTGGGGCATGGACCGGGGGTGGGGCAGAGGTGGGGGCATGGACCGGGGGTGGGGCAGAGGTGGGGGCATGGACCGGGGGTGGGGCAGAGGTGGGACATGGACCGGGGGTGGGGGCATGGACCGGGGGTGGGGCAGAGGGGGGGCATGGACCGGGGGTGGGGCAGAGGGGGGGGCATGGACCGGGGGTGGAGCTTGTGCCTTGAGCACTGTTAGCCGGGAGAGCTGTCACTGTGTGGTCAGTGTTGTGGCACCAGTCACCTGCCATCACCTTCCCCAGCAGCTCACCCATCACACCTGTCCCTGTGCTGTAGCTGCTCTGTGTCCAGCTGACAATCCTCTCCTGCTCCTCACAGACCTGTATAATGGAGCAGCTCTTCTGAGGGATAACGTCACCAGGCGGCAGAGCTTCCCACAGTGCGGAGCTCATACACGGAGGCCGCAGCACAGTCCGCAGGTCACTACGAGGAGCCCGGTCCTGCAGGCTGAAGTGATGTAGTAGCGCAGCTACCGGGGGCAAAGACTGTGACCGCCCCGGGCCCCGCGCTCTGAGGGGCCACCCGGAGCTGAAAAGGTTAAACTGTGCGGCTTTGCCTCTATTGGGCCCTTTGAGCTGGGGGCCCCTCCGCAGGGTCACTGTATAGGCGACATCTGCAGATACACTTGAAAGCGATGGAGAAAGAAACGTCACAGCTGACGCTCCCTCCCCCATCGTTCTATCTCAGCGTCTAACGTCTCAGCACGATGACGTCACTACGTAGCGTCCTCTACGCTGGGAGGTGCGACGCATAGAACACAAGCTGCGGCGACCGCGGAGGAGAGGTGAGTATTGTATTTTATTTTTTAGGACATTGTTGTGGCCATTAAATTACATTTAAGACTATGGGGCTGCATTATACTATATGGAGGGCTTTACACTGAATGGGCAATAGGGGTGCATTATACTATATGGGGCTGCATTATACAGAGCTATATAGAGGGTCTGAGAGGGGGGATATACTGCAGGATGGGACGGTATATAGATGAGAGGGGGGATATACTGCAGGATGGGACGGTATATAGATGAGAGGGGGGATATACTGCAGGATGGGACGGTATATAGATGAGAGGTGGGATATACTACAGGCTGGGGCTGTATATAGATGAGAGGTGGGATATACTGCAGGATGGGATGGTATATAGGTGAGAGGTGGGATATACTGCAGGATGGGACGGTATATAGATGAGAGGTGGGATATACTGCAGGATGGGACGGTATATAGATGAGAGGTGGGATATACTGCAGGATGGGACGGTATATAGATGAGAGGTGGGATATACTGCAGGATGGGGCTGTATATAGGTGAGAGGGGGGATATACTGCAGGATGGGGTTGTATATAGGTGAGAGGTGGGATATACTGCAGGATGGGACGGTATATAGATGAGAGGGGGGATATACTGCAGGATGGGGCTGTATATAGGTGAGAGGTGGGATATACTGCAGGATGGGACGGTATATAGATGAGAGGTGGGATATACTGCAGGATGGGACGGTATATAGGTGAGAGGTGGGATATACTACAGGATGGGACGGTATATAGATGAGAGGTGGGATATACTGCAGGATGGGACGGTATATAGATGAGAGGTGGGATATACTGCAGGATGGGACGGTATATAGATGAGAGGTGAGATATACTGCAGGATGGGACGGTATATAGGTGAGAGGTGGGATATACTGCAGGATGGGGCTGTATATAGGTGAGAGGTGGGATATACTGCAGGATGGGACAGTATATAGGTGAGAGGTGGGATATACTGCAGGATGGGACGGTATATAGATGAGAGGTGGGATATACTGCAGGATGGGACAGTATCTAGATGAGAGGTGGGATATACTGCAGGATGGGACGGTATATAGATGAGAGGTGAGATATACTGCAGGATGGGACTGTATATAGATGAGAGGGGGGATATACTGCAGGCTGGGACGGTATATAGATGAGAGGTGGGATATACTACAGGATGGGGCTGTATATAGATGAGAGGTGGGATATACTACAGGATGGGGCTGTATATAGGTGAGAGGTGGGATATACTGCAGGATGGGACGGTATATAGATGAGAGGTGGGATATACTGCAGGATGGGACGGTATATAGATGAGAGGTGGGATATACTGCAGGATGGGACGGTATATAGATGAGAGGTGGGATATACTGCAGGATGGGATGGTATATAGATGAGAGGTGGGATATACTACAGGCTGGGGCTGTATATAGATTAGAGGGGGGATATACTGCAGGATGGGACGGTATATAGGTGAGAGGTGGGATATACTGCAGGATGGGACGGTATATAGGTGAGAGGTGGGATATACTGCAGGATGGGGCTGTATATAGATGAGAGGTGGGATATACTACAGGATGGGGCTGTATATAGGTGAGAGGTGGGATATACTGCAGGATGAGGTTGTATATAGGTGAGAGGTGGGATATACTACAGGATGGGGCTGTATATAGGTGAGAGGTGGGATATACTGCAGGATGGGGCTGTATATAGGTGAGAGGTGGGATATACTACAGGATGGGGCTGTATATAGGTGAGAGGTGGGATATACTGCAGGATGGGGCTGTATCATTATTCTGCTGTTACATCGTGTCTTATCCTCCATTCACCTCCAGAGCTGCACTCACTATTCTGCTGTTACATCGTGTCTTATCCTCCAGTCACCTCCAGAGCTGCAGTCACTATTCTGCTGTTAAATCAGGTCTTATCCTCCAGTCACCTCCAGAGCTGCACTCACTATTCTGCTGTTACATCGTGTCTTATCCTCCAGTCACCTCCTGAGCTGCACTCACCATTCTGCTGTTACATTGTGTCTTATCCTCCAGTCACCTCCAGAGCTGTAGTCACTATTTTGCTGTTACATCATGTCTTACACTCCAGCCACCTCCAGAGCTGCAGTCACTATTCTGCTGTTACATCATGTCTTATCCTCCAGTCACCTCCAGAGCTGCAGTCACTCTTCTGCTGTTACATTATGACCTATCTTCCAGTCACCTCCAGAGCTGCAATCACTATTCTGCTGTTAAATCATGTCCTATCTTCCAGTCACCTCCAGAGCTGCAGTCACTATTCTGGTGTTACATCAAGTCTTATCCTCCATTCATTTCCAGAGCTGCAGTCACTATTCTGCTGTAATATCGTGTCTTATCCTCAAGAGCTGCACTCACTATTCTGCTGTTACATCATGTCTTATCCTCCAGTCTCCTCCAGAGCTGCAGTCACTATTCTGCTGTTACATCGTGTCTTATCCTCCAGTCACCTCCCAAGCTGTAGTCCCTATTCTGCCGTTACATCGTGTCTTATCCTCCTGTCACCTCCAGAGCTGCACTCACTCTTCTGCTGTTACATCGTGTCTTATCCTCCAGTCACCTCAAGAGCTGCACTCACTATTCTGCTATTACATCGTGTCTTATCCTCCAGTCACCTCAAGAGCTGCAGTCACTATTCTGCTGTTACATTGTGTCTTGTCCTCCAGTCACCTCCAGAGCTGCACTCACTATTATGCTATTGCTTCATGTCTTATCCTCCAGTCACCTCCAGAGCTGCAGTCACTATTCTGCTGTTACATCGTGTCTTATCCTCCAGCCACCTTCAGAGCTGCACTCACTATTCTGCTGTTACATCGTGTCTTATCCTCCAGTAAACTCCAGAGCTGCAGTCACTATTCTGCTGTTACATCGTGTCTTATCCTACAGTCACCTCCAGAGCTGCAGTCACTATTCTGCTGTTACATCAGGTCTTATCCTCCAATCACCTCCAGAGCTACACTCACTATTCTGCTGTTACATCGTGTCTTATCCTCCAGTCACCTCCAAAGCTGCACTCACCATTCTGCTGTTACACTGTGTCTTACCCTCCAGAGCTGTAGTCACTATTCTGCTGTTACATCATGTCTTATCCTCCAGCCACCTCCCGAGCTGCAGTCACTATTCTGCTGTTACATCATGTCTTATCCTCCAGTCACCTCCAGAGCTGCAGTCACTATTCTACTCTTACATCATGTCCTATCTTCCAGTGACCTCCACAGCTGCAGTCATTATTCTGCTGTTACATCATGTCTTATCCTCCAGTCACCTCCAGAGCTGCAGTCACTATTCTACTCTTACATCATGTCCTATCTTCCAGTGACCTCCACAGCTGCAGTCATTATTCTGCTGTTACATCAGGTCTTATCCCCCAGTCACCTCCAGAGCTGCACTCACTATTCTGCTGTAATATCGTGTCTTATCCTCCAGTGACCTCAAGAGCTGCACTCACTATTCTGCTGTTACATCATGTCTTATCCTCCAGTCGCCTCCAGAGCTGCAATTACTATTCTGCTGTTACATCGTGTCTTATCCTCCAGTCACCTCCCGAGCTGTAATCTCAATTTTGCTGTTACATCATGTCTTATCCTCCAGTCACCTCCAGATCTGCGTCACTATTCTGCTGTTACATCAGGTCTTATCCTCCAGTCACCTCCAGATCTGCACTCACTATTCTGATGTTACATCGTGTCTTATCCTCTAGCCACCTCCAGAGCTGCACTCACTATTCTGCTGTTACATCGTGTCTTATACTCCAGACACCTCCAGAGCTGCAGACGCTATTCTGCTGTTACATCGTGTCTTATCCTCCAGTCACCTCAAGAGCTGCACTCACTATTCTGCTGTTACATCGTGTCTTATCCTCCAGTCACCTCAAGAGCTGTGGTCTCTATTCTGCTGTTTCATAAGGTCTTATCCTCCAGTCATCTCCAGAGCTGCACTCACTATTATTTTGTTACATCGTATCTTATCCTCCATTCACCTCCAGAGCTGCAGTCACTATTCTGCTGTTACATCGTGTCTTATCCTCCAGACACCTCCAGAGCTGCAGACACTATTCTGCTGTTACATCGTGTCTTATCCTCCAGTCACCTCCAGAGCTGCAGTCACTATTCTGCTGTTACATCGTGTCTTATCCTCCAGTCACCTCCCAAGCTGTAGTCCCTATTCTGCCGTTACATCGTGTCTTATCCTCCTGTCACCTCCAGAGCTGCACTCACTCTTCTGCTGTTACATCGTGTCTTATCCTCCAGTCACCTCAAGAGCTGCACTCACTATTCTGCTATTACATCGTGTCTTATCCTCCAGTCACCTCAAGAGCTGCAGTCACTATTCTGCTGTTACATCGTGTCTTGTCCTCCAGTCACCTCCAGAGCTGCACTCACTATTATGCTATTGCTTCATGTCTTATCCTCCAGTCACCTCCAGAGCTGCGTCACTATTCTGCTGTTACATCGTGTCTTATCCTCCAGCCACCTTCAGAGCTGCACTCACTATTCTGCTGTTACATCGTGTCTTATCCTCCAGTAAACTCCAGAGCTGCAGTCACTATTCTGCTGTTACATCGTGTCTTATCCTACAGTCACCTCCAGAGCTGCAGTCACTATTCTGCTGTTACATCAGGTCTTATCCTCCAATCACCTCCAGAGCTACACTCACTATTCTGCTGTTACATCGTGTCTTATCCTCCAGTCACCTCCAAAGCTGCACTCACCATTCTGCTGTTACACTGTGTCTTATCCTCCAGAGCTGTAGTCACTATTCTGCTGTTACATCATGTCTTATCCTCCAGCCACCTCCCGAGCTGCAGTCACTATTCTGCTGTTACATCATGTCTTATCCTCCAGTCACCTCCAGAGCTGCAGTCACTATTCTACTCTTACATCATGTCCTATCTTCCAGTGACCTCCACAGCTGCAGTCATTATTCTGCTGTTACATCATGTCTTATCCTCCAGTCACCTCCAGAGCTGCAGTCACTATTCTACTCTTACATCATGTCCTATCTTCCAGTGACCTCCACAGCTGCAGTCATTATTCTGCTGTTACATCAGGTCTTATCCCCCAGTCACCTCCAGAGCTGCACTCACTATTCTGCTGTAATATCGTGTCTTATCCTCCAGTGACCTCAAGAGCTGCACTCACTATTCTGCTGTTACATCATGTCTTATCCTCCAGTCGCCTCCAGAGCTGCAATTACTATTCTGCTGTTACATCGTGTCTTATCCTCCAGTCACCTCCCGAGCTGTAATCTCAATTTTGCTGTTACATCATGTCTTATCCTCCAGTCACCTCCAGATCTGCGTCACTATTCTGCTGTTACATCAGGTCTTATCCTCCAGTCACCTTCAGATCTGCACTCACTATTCTGATGTTACATCGTGTCTTATCCTCTAGCCACCTCCAGAGCTGCACTCACTATTCTGCTGTTACATCGTGTCTTATACTCCAGACACCTCCAGAGCTGCAGACGCTATTCTGCTGTTACATCGTGTCTTATCCTCCAGTCACCTCAAGAGCTGCACTCACTATTCTGCTGTTACATCGTGTCTTATCCTCCAGTCACCTCAAGAGCTGTGGTCTCTATTCTGCTGTTTCATAAGGTCTTATCCTCCAGTCATCTCCAGAGCTGCACTCACTATTATTTTGTTACATCGTATCTTATCCTCCATTCACCTCCAGAGCTGCAGTCACTATTCTGCTGTTACATCGTGTCTTATCCTCCAGACACCTCCAGAGCTGCAGACACTATTCTGCTGTTACATCGTGTCTTATCCTCCAGTCACCTCCAGAGCTGCAATCACTATTCTGCTGTTACATCGTGTCTTATCCTCCAGTCACCTCCAGAGCTGCAGTGACTATTCTGCTGTTACATCGTGTCTTATCCTCCAGCCACCTCCAGAGCTGCACTCACTATTCTGCTGTTACATCGTGTCTTATCCTCCAGACACCTCCAGAGCTGCAGACACTATTCTGCTGTTACATCGTGTCTTATCCTCCAGTCACCTCCAGACCTGCGTCTCTATTCTGCTGTTACATCAGGTCTTATCCTCCAGTCACCTCCAGATCTGCACTCACTATTCTGCTGTTACATCGTGTCTTATCCTCCAGTCACCTCCACAGCTGCAGTCACTATTCTGCTGTTACATCGTGTCTTATCCTCCAGCCACCTCCAGAGCTGCACTCACTATTCTGCTGTTACATCGTGTCTTATCCTCCAGACACCTCCAGAGCTGCAGACACTATTCTGCTGTTACATCGTGTCTTATCCTCCAGTCACCTCCAGATCTGCACTCACTATTCTGCTGTTACATCGTGTCTTATCCTCCAGACACCTCCAGAGCTGCACTCACTATTCTGCTGTTACATCGTGTCTTATCCTCCAGTCACCTCAAGAGCTGCACTCAATATTATTTTGTTACATCGTATCTTATCCTCCATTCACCTCCAGAGCTCCAGTCTCTATTCTGCTGTTACATCGTGTCTTATCCTCCGTTCACCTCCAGAGCTGCACTCACTATTCTGCTGTTACATCGTGTCTTATCCTCCACTCACCTCAAGAGCTGCACTCAATATTATTTTGTTACATCGTATCTTATCCTCCATTCACCTCCAGAGCTGCAGTCACTATTCTGCTGTTACATCGTGTCTTATACTCCAGTGATCTCCAGAGCTCCTGTCTCTATTCTGCTGTTACATCGTGTCTTATCCTCCAGTCACCTGCAGAGCTGCAGTCACTATTCTGCTGTTACATCGTGTCTTATCCTCCAGACACCTCCAGAGCTGCACTCACTATTCTGCTGTTACATCGTGTCTTATCCTCCAGTCACCTCAAGAGCTGCACTCACTATTATTTTGTTACATCGTATCTTATCCTCCATTCACCTCCAGAGCTGCAGTCACTATTCTGCTGTTACATCGTGTCTTATCCTCCGTTCACCTCCAGAGCTGCAGTCACTATTCTGCTGTTACATCGTGTCTTATCCTCCAGACACCTCCAGAGCTGCAGACACTATTCTGCTGTTACATCGTGTCTTATCCTCCAGTCACCTCCAGAGCTGCACTCACTATTCTGCTGTTACATCGTGTCTTATCCTCCAGTCACCTCCAGAGCTGCAGTGACTATTCTGCTGTTACATCGTGTCTTATCCTCCAGCCACCTCCAGAGCTGCACTCACTATTCTGCTGTTACATCGTGTCTTATCCTCCAGACACCTCCAGAGCTGCAGACACTATTCTGCTGTTACATCGTGTCTTATCCTCCAGTCACCTCCAGACCTGCGTCTCTATTCTGCTGTTACATCAGGTCTTATCCTCCAGTCACCTCCAGATCTGCACTCACTATTCTGCTGTTACATCGTGTCTTATCCTCCAGTCACCTCCACAGCTGCAGTCACTATTCTGCTGTTACATCGTGTCTTATCCTCCAGCCACCTCCAGAGCTGCACTCACTATTCTGCTGTTACATCGTGTCTTATCCTTCAGACACCTCCAGAGCTGCAGACACTATTCTGCTGTTACATCGTGTCTTATCCTCCAGCCACCTCCAGAGCTGCACTCACTATTCTGCTGTTACATCGTGTCTTATCCTCCAGACACCTCCAGAGCTGCAGACACTATTCTGCTGTTACATCGTGTCTTATCCTCCAGTCACCTCCAGATCTGCACTCAATATTCTGCTGTTACATCGTGTCTTATCCTCCAGACACCTCCAGAGCTGCACTCACTATTCTGCTGTTACATCGTGTCTTATCCTCCAGTCACCTCAAGAGCTGCACTCAATATTATTTTGTTACATCGTATCTTATCCTCCATTCACCTCCAGAGCTCCAGTCTCTATTCTGCTGTTACATCGTGTCTTATCCTCCGTTCACCTCCAGAGCTGCACTCACTATTCTGCTGTTACATCGTGTCTTATCCTCCACTCACCTCAAGAGCTGCACTCAATATTATTTTGTTACATCGTATCTTATCCTCCATTCACCTCCAGAGCTGCAGTCACTATTCTGCTGTTACATCGTGTCTTATACTCCAGTGATCTCCAGAGCTCCTGTCTCTATTCTGCTGTTACATCGTGTCTTATCCTCCAGTCACCTGCAGAGCTGCAGTCACTATTCTGCTGTTACATCGTATCTTATCCTCCGTTCACCTCCAGAGCTGCACTCACTATTCTGCTGTTACATCGTGTCTTATCCTCCAGACACCTCCAGAGCTGCAGACACTATTCTGTTGTTACATCGTGTCTTATCCTCCAGTCACCTCCAGAGCTGCAATCACTATTCTGCTGTTACATCGTGTCTTATCCTCCGTTCACTTCCAGAGCTGCACTCAATATTCTGCTGTTACATCGTGTCTTATCCTCCAGACACCTCCAGAGCTGCAGTCACTATTCTGCTGTTACATCGTGTCTTATCCTTCAGTCACGTCAAGAGCTGAACTCACTATTATTTTGTTACATCGTGTCTTATCCTCCAGTCACCTCCAGAGCTGCAGTCACTATTCTGCTGTTACATCGTGTCTTATACTCCAGTCATCTCCAGAGCTGCAGTCTATATTCTGCTGTTACATCACGTCTTATCCTCCAGTCACCTCCATAGCTGCACTCACTATTCTGCTGTTACATCGTATCTTATCCTCCAGTCACCTCCAGAGCTGCAGTCACTATTCTGCTGTTACATCATGTCATATCCTCCAGTCACCTCCAGAGCTGCACTCTCTATTCTGCTGTTACATCATGTTTTATCCTCCAGTCACCTCCAGAGCTGCACCCACTATTCTGCTGTTACATCACGTCTTATCCTCCAGTCACCTCCAGAGCTGCTCTCACTATTCTGCTGTTACATCGTGTCTTATCCTCCAGTCACCTCCAGAGCTGCGTCACTATTCTGCTGTTACATCAGGTCTTATCCCCCAGTCACCTCCAGATCTGCACTCACTATTCTGCTGTTACATCGCCTCTTATCCTCCAGTCACCTCCAGAGCTGCACTCATCATTCTGCTGTTACATTTTGTCTTATCCTCCAGTCACCTCCAGAGCTGTAGTCACTATTCTGCTGTTACATCATGTCTTATCCTCCAGCCACCTCCAGAGCTGTAGTCTCTTTTCTGCTGTTACATCATTTCTTATCCTCCAGCCACCTCCAG
Organism: Phyllobates terribilis; assembly: GCF_046119375.1. NCBI lineage: Eukaryota > Metazoa > Chordata > Amphibia > Anura > Dendrobatidae > Phyllobates > Phyllobates terribilis. The sequence continues at coordinate 157,388 of NW_027363340.1, forward strand.
AGCTGCAGTCACTATTCTGCTGTTTCATCGTGTCTTATCCTCCAGTCACCTCCTGAGCTGTAGTCACTATTCTGCTGTTTCATCGTGTCTCATCCTCCTGTCACTTCCAGAGCTGCACTCACTATTCTGCTGTTACATCGTGTCTTATCCTCCAGTCACCTCAAGAGCTGCACTCAATATTATTTTGTTACATCGCATCTTATCCTCCATTCACCTCCAGAGCTGCAGTCACTATTCTGCTGTTACATCGTGTTGTATACTCCAGTCATCTCCAGAGCTCCAGTCTCTATTCTGCTGTTACATCGTATCTTATCCTCCAGTCACCTCCAGAGCTGCAGTCACTATTCTGCTGTTACATCGTGTCTTATCCTCCGTTCACCTCCAGAGCTGCACTCACTATTCTGCTGTTACATCGTGTCTTATCCTCCAGTCACCTCAAGAGCTGCACTCAATATTATTTTGTTACATCGTATCTTATCCTCCATTCACCTCCAGAGCTGCAGTCACTATTCTGCTGTTACATCGTGTCTTATACTCCAGTCATCTCCAGAGCTCCAGTCTCTATTCTGCTGTTACATCGTGTCTTATCCTCCAGTCACCTCCAGAGCTGCAGTCATTATTCTGCTGTTACATCGTGTCTTATCCTCCGTTCACCTCCAGAGCTGCACTCACTATTCTGCTGTTACAATGTGTCTTATCCTCCAGACACCTCCAGAGCTGCAGACACTATTCTGCTGTTACATCGTGTATTATCCTCCAGTCACCTCCAGAGCTGCGTCTCTATACTGCTGTTACATCAGGTCTTATCCTCCAGTCACCTCCAGATCTGCACTCACTATTCTGCTGTTACATCGTGTCTTATACTCCAGACACCTCCAGAGCTGCAGACGCTATTCTGCTGTTACATCGTGTCTTATCCTCCAGTCACCTCAAGAGCTGCACTCACTATTCTGCTGTTACATCGTGTCTTATCCTCCAGTCACCTCAAGAGCTGTGGTCTCTATTCTGCTGTTTCTTAAGGTCTTATCCTCCAGTCATCTCCAGAGCTGCACTCACTATTCTGCTGTTACATCGTGTCTTATCCTCCAGTCACCTCCAGAGCTGCAGTCACTATTCTGCTGTTACATCGTGTCTTATCCTCCAGCCACCTCCAGAGCTGCACTCACTATTCTGCTGTTACATCGTGTCTTATCCTCCAGACACCTCCAGAGCTGCAGACACTATTCTGCTGTTACATCGTGTATTATCCTCCAGTCACCTCCAGAGATGCGTCTCTATTCTGCTGTTACATCAGTTCTTATCCTCCAGTCACCTCCAGATCTGCACTCACTATTCTGCTGTTACATCGTGTCTTATCCTCCAGACACCTCCAGAGCTGCACTCACTATTCTGCTGTTACATCGTGTCTTATCCTCCAGTCACCTCAAGAGCTGCACTCACTATTATTTTGTTACATCGTATCTTATCCTCCATTCACCTCCAGAGCTGCAGTCACTATTCTGCTGTTACATCGTGTCTTATCCTCCGTTCACCTCCAGAGCTGCAGTCACTATTCTGCTGTTACATCGTGTCTTATCCTCCAGACACCTCCAGAGCTGCAGACACTATTCTGCTGTTACATCGTGTCTTATCCTCCAGTCACCTCCAGAGCTGCACTCACTATTCTGCTGTTACATCGTGTCTTATCCTCCAGTCACCTCCAGAGCTGCAGTGACTATTCTGCTGTTACATCGTGTCTTATCCTCCAGCCACCTCCAGAGCTGCACTCACTATTCTGCTGTTACATCGTGTCTTATCCTCCAGACACCTCCAGAGCTGCAGACACTATTCTGCTGTTACATCGTGTCTTATCCTCCAGTCACCTCCAGACCTGCGTCTCTATTCTGCTGTTACATCAGGTCTTATCCTCCAGTCACCTCCAGATCTGCACTCACTATTCTGCTGTTACATCGTGTCTTATCCTCCAGTCACCTCCACAGCTGCAGTCACTATTCTGCTGTTACATCGTGTCTTATCCTCCAGCCACCTCCAGAGCTGCACTCACTATTCTGCTGTTACATCGTGTCTTATCCTTCAGACACCTCCAGAGCTGCAGACACTATTCTGCTGTTACATCGTGTCTTATCCTCCAGCCACCTCCAGAGCTGCACTCACTATTCTGCTGTTACATCGTGTCTTATCCTCCAGACACCTCCAGAGCTGCAGACACTATTCTGCTGTTACATCGTGTCTTATCCTCCAGTCACCTCCAGATCTGCACTCACTATTCTGCTGTTACATCGTGTCTTATCCTCCAGACACCTCCAGAGCTGCACTCACTATTCTGCTGTTACATCGTGTCTTATCCTCCAGTCACCTCAAGAGCTGCACTCAATATTATTTTGTTACATCGTATCTTATCCTCCATTCACCTCCAGAGCTCCAGTCTCTATTCTGCTGTTACATCGTGTCTTATCCTCCGTTCACCTCCAGAGCTGCACTCACTATTCTGCTGTTACATCGTGTCTTATCCTCCACTCACCTCAAGAGCTGCACTCAATATTATTTTGTTACATCGTATCTTATCCTCCATTCACCTCCAGAGCTGCAGTCACTATTCTGCTGTTACATCGTGTCTTATACTCCAGTGATCTCCAGAGCTCCTGTCTCTATTCTGCTGTTACATCGTGTCTTATCCTCCAGTCACCTGCAGAGCTGCAGTCACTATTCTGCTGTTACATCGTATCTTATCCTCCGTTCACCTCCAGAGCTGCACTCACTATTCTGCTGTTACATCGTGTCTTATCCTCCAGACACCTCCAGAGCTGCAGACACTATTCTGTTGTTACATCGTGTCTTATCCTCCAGTCACCTCCAGAGCTGCAGTCACTATTCTGCTGTTACATCGTGTCTTATCCTCCGTTCACTTCCAGAGCTGCACTCAATATTCTGCTGTTACATCGTGTCTTATCCTCCAGACACCTCCAGAGCTGCAGTCACTATTCTGCTGTTACATCGTGTCTTATCCTTCAGTCACGTCAAGAGCTGAACTCACTATTATTTTGTTACATCGTGTCTTATCCTCCAGTCACCTCCAGAGCTGCAGTCACTATTCTGCTGTTACATCGTGTCTTATACTCCAGTCATCTCCAGAGCTGCAGTCTATATTCTGCTGTTACATCACGTCTTATCCTCCAGTCACCTCCATAGCTGCACTCACTATTCTGCTGTTACATCGTATCTTATCCTCCAGTCACCTCCAGAGCTGCAGTCACTATTCTGCTGTTACATCATGTCATATCCTCCAGTCACCTCCAGAGCTGCACTCTCTATTCTGCTGTTACATCATGTTTTATCCTCCAGTCACCTCCAGAGCTGCACCCACTATTCTGCTGTTACATCACGTCTTATCCTCCAGTCACCTCCAGAGCTGCTCTCACTATTCTGCTGTTACATCGTGTCTTATCCTCCAGTCACCTCCAGAGCTGCGTCACTATTCTGCTGTTACATCAGGTCTTATCCCCCAGTCACCTCCAGATCTGCACTCACTATTCTGCTGTTACATCGCCTCTTATCCTCCAGTCACCTCCAGAGCTGCACTCATCATTCTGCTGTTACATTTTGTCTTATCCTCCAGTCACCTCCAGAGCTGTAGTCACTATTCTGCTGTTACATCATGTCTTATCCTCCAGCCACCTCCAGAGCTGTAGTCTCTTTTCTGCTGTTACATCATTTCTTATCCTCCAGCCACCTCCAGAGCTGCAGTCACTATTCTGCTGTTTCATCGTGTCTTATCCTCCAGTCACCTCCTGAGCTGTAGTCACTATTCTGCTGTTTCATCGTGTCTCATCCTCCTGTCACTTCCAGAGCTGCACTCACTATTCTGCTGTTACATCGTGTCTTATCCTCCAGTCACCTCAAGAGCTGCACTCAATATTATTTTGTTACATCGCATCTTATCCTCCATTCACCTCCAGAGCTGCAGTCACTATTCTGCTGTTACATCGTGTTGTATACTCCAGTCATCTCCAGAGCTCCAGTCTCTATTCTGCTGTTACATCGTATCTTATCCTCCAGTCACCTCCAGAGCTGCAGTCACTATTCTGCTGTTACATCGTGTCTTATCCTCCGTTCACCTCCAGAGCTGCACTCACTATTCTGCTGTTACATCGTGTCTTATCCTCCAGTCACCTCAAGAGCTGCACTCAATATTATTTTGTTACATCGTATCTTATCCTCCATTCACCTCCAGAGCTGCAGTCACTATTCTGCTGTTACATCGTGTCTTATACTCCAGTCATCTCCAGAGCTCCAGTCTCTATTCTGCTGTTACATCGTGTCTTATCCTCCAGTCACCTCCAGAGCTGCAGTCATTATTCTGCTGTTACATCGTGTCTTATCCTCCGTTCACCTCCAGAGCTGCACTCACTATTCTGCTGTTACAATGTGTCTTATCCTCCAGACACCTCCAGAGCTGCAGACACTATTCTGCTGTTACATCGTGTATTATCCTCCAGTCACCTCCAGAGCTGCGTCTCTATACTGCTGTTACATCAGGTCTTATCCTCCAGTCACCTCCAGATCTGCACTCACTATTCTGCTGTTACATCGTGTCTTATACTCCAGACACCTCCAGAGCTGCAGACGCTATTCTGCTGTTACATCGTGTCTTATCCTCCAGTCACCTCAAGAGCTGCACTCACTATTCTGCTGTTACATCGTGTCTTATCCTCCAGTCACCTCAAGAGCTGTGGTCTCTATTCTGCTGTTTCTTAAGGTCTTATCCTCCAGTCATCTCCAGAGCTGCACTCACTATTCTGCTGTTACATCGTGTCTTATCCTCCAGTCACCTCCAGAGCTGCAGTCACTATTCTGCTGTTACATCGTGTCTTATCCTCCAGCCACCTCCAGAGCTGCACTCACTATTCTGCTGTTACATCGTGTCTTATCCTCCAGACACCTCCAGAGCTGCAGACACTATTCTGCTGTTACATCGTGTCCTATCCTCCAGTCACCTCCAGAGCTGCACTCACTATTCTGCTGTTACATCGTGTCCTATCCTCCAGACACCTCCAGAGCTGCAGACACTATTCTGCTGTTACATCGTGTCTTATCCTCCAGTCACCTCCAGAGATGCGTCTCTATTCTGCTGTTACATCAGTTCTTATCCTCCAGTCACCTCCAGATCTGCACTCACTATTCTGCTGTTACATCGTGTCTTATCCTCCAGACACCTCCAGAGCTGCACTCACTATTCTGCTGTTACATCGTGTCTTATCCTCCAGTCACCTCAAGAGCTGCACTCACTATTATTTTGTTACATCGTATCTTATCCTCCATTCACCTCCAGAGCTGCAGTCACTATTCTGCTGTTACATCGTGTCTTATCCTCCGTTCACCTCCAGAGCTGCAGTCACTATTCTGCTGTTACATCGTGTCTTATCCTCCAGACACCTCCAGAGCTGCAGACACTATTCTGCTGTTACATCGTGTCTTATCCTCCAGTCACCTCCAGAGCTGCACTCACTATTCTGCTGTTACATCGTGTCTTATCCTCCAGTCACCTCCAGAGCTGCAGTGACTATTCTGCTGTTACATCGTGTCTTATCCTCCAGCCACCTCCAGAGCTGCACTCACTATTCTGCTGTTACATCGTGTCTTATCCTCCAGACACCTCCAGAGCTGCAGACACTATTCTGCTGTTACATCGTGTCTTATCCTCCAGTCACCTCCAGACCTGCGTCTCTATTCTGCTGTTACATCAGGTCTTATCCTCCAGTCACCTCCAGATCTGCACTCACTATTCTGCTGTTACATCGTGTCTTATCCTCCAGTCACCTCCACAGCTGCAGTCACTATTCTGCTGTTACATCGTGTCTTATCCTCCAGCCACCTCCAGAGCTGCACTCACTATTCTGCTGTTACATCGTGTCTTATCCTTCAGACACCTCCAGAGCTGCAGACACTATTCTGCTGTTACATCGTGTCTTATCCTCCAGCCACCTCCAGAGCTGCACTCACTATTCTGCTGTTACATCGTGTCTTATCCTCCAGACACCTCCAGAGCTGCAGACACTATTCTGCTGTTACATCGTGTCTTATCCTCCAGTCACCTCCAGATCTGCACTCACTATTCTGCTGTTACATCGTGTCTTATCCTCCAGACACCTCCAGAGCTGCACTCACTATTCTGCTGTTACATCGTGTCTTATCCTCCAGTCACCTCAAGAGCTGCACTCAATATTATTTTGTTACATCGTATCTTATCCTCCATTCACCTCCAGAGCTCCAGTCTCTATTCTGCTGTTACATCGTGTCTTATCCTCCGTTCACCTCCAGAGCTGCACTCACTATTCTGCTGTTACATCGTGTCTTATCCTCCACTCACCTCAAGAGCTGCACTCAATATTATTTTGTTACATCGTATCTTATCCTCCATTCACCTCCAGAGCTGCAGTCACTATTCTGCTGTTACATCGTGTCTTATACTCCAGTGATCTCCAGAGCTCCTGTCTCTATTCTGCTGTTACATCGTGTCTTATCCTCCAGTCACCTGCAGAGCTGCAGTCACTATTCTGCTGTTACATCGTATCTTATCCTCCGTTCACCTCCAGAGCTGCACTCACTATTCTGCTGTTACATCGTGTCTTATCCTCCAGACACCTCCAGAGCTGCAGACACTATTCTGTTGTTACATCGTGTCTTATCCTCCAGTCACCTCCAGAGCTGCAATCACTATTCTGCTGTTACATCGTGTCTTATCCTCCGTTCACTTCCAGAGCTGCACTCAATATTCTGCTGTTACATCGTGTCTTATCCTCCAGACACCTCCAGAGCTGCAGTCACTATTCTGCTGTTACATCGTGTCTTATCCTTCAGTCACGTCAAGAGCTGAACTCACTATTATTTTGTTACATCGTATCTTATCCTCCAGTCACCTCCAGAGCTGCAGTCACTATTCTGCTGTTACATCGTGTCTTATACTCCAGTCATCTCCAGAGCTGCAGTCTATATTCTGCTGTTACATCACGTCTTATCCTCCAGTCACCTCCATAGCTGCACTCACTATTCTGTTGTTACATCGTATCTTATCCTCCAGTCACCTCCAGAGCTGCAGTCACTATTCTGCTGTTACATCATGTCATATCCTCCAGTCACCTCCAGAGCTGCACTCTCTATTCTGCTGTTACATCATGTTTTATCCTCCAGTCACCTCCAGAGCTGCACCCACTATTCTGCTGTTACATCATGTCTTATCCTCCAGTCACCTCCAGAGCTGCTCTCACTATTCTGCTGTTACATCGTGTCTTATCCTCCAGTCACCTCCAGAGCTGCGTCACTATTCTGCTGTTACATCAGGTCTTATCCCCCAGTCACCTCCAGAGCTGCACTCACTATTCTGCTGTTACATCGTATCTTATCCTCCAGTCACCTCCAGAGCTGCACTCATCATTTTGCTGTTACATTTTGTCTTATCCTCCAGTCACCTCCAGAGCTGCACTCATCATTTTGCTGTTACATTTTGTCTTATCCCCCAGTCACCTCCAGAGCTGCACTCACTATTCTGCTGTTACATCGTATCTTATCCTCCAGTCACCTCCAGAGCTGCACTCATCATTTTGCTGTTACATTTTGTCTTATCCTCCAGCCACCTCCAGAGCTGTAGTCTCTTTTCTGCTGTTACATCATTTCTTATCCTCCAGCCACCTCCAGAGCTGCAGTCACTATTCTGCTGTTTCATCGTGTCTTATCCTCCAGTCACCTCCTGAGCTGTAGTCACTATTCTGCTGTTTCATCGTGTCTCATCCTCCTGTCACTTCCAGAGCTGCACTCACTATTCTGCTGTTACATCGTGTCTTATCCTCCAGTCACCTCAAGAGCTGCACTCAATATTATTTTGTTACATCGCATCTTATCCTCCATTCACCTCCAGAGCTGCAGTCACTATTCTGCTGTTACATCGTGTTGTATACTCCAGTCATCTCCAGAGCTCCAGTCTCTATTCTGCTGTTACATCGTATCTTATCCTCCAGTCACCTCCAGAGCTGCAGTCACTATTCTGCTGTTACATCGTGTCTTATCCTCCGTTCACCTCCAGAGCTGCACTCACTATTCTGCTGTTACATCGTGTCTTATCCTCCAGTCACCTCAAGAGCTGCACTCAATATTATTTTGTTACATCGTATCTTATCCTCCATTCACCTCCAGAGCTGCAGTCACTATTCTGCTGTTACATCGTGTCTTATACTCCAGTCATCTCCAGAGCTCCAGTCTCTATTCTGCTGTTACATCGTGTCTTATCCTCCAGTCACCTCCAGAGCTGCAGTCATTATTCTGCTGTTACATCGTGTCTTATCCTCCGTTCACCTCCAGAGCTGCACTCACTATTCTGCTGTTACAATGTGTCTTATCCTCCAGACACCTCCAGAGCTGCAGACACTATTCTGCTGTTACATCGTGTATTATCCTCCAGTCACCTCCAGAGCTGCGTCTCTATACTGCTGTTACATCAGGTCTTATCCTCCAGTCACCTCCAGATCTGCACTCACTATTCTGCTGTTACATCGTGTCTTATCCTCCAGACACCTCCAGAGCTGCACTCACTATTCTGCTGTTACATCGTGTCTTATCCTCCAGTCACCTCAAGAGCTGCACTCACTATTATTTTGTTACATCATATCTTATCCTCCATTCACCTCCAGAGCTGCAGTCACTATTCTGCTGTTACATCGTGTCTTATCCTCCAGTCACCTCAAGAGCTGCACTCACTATTATTTTGTTACATCGTATCTTATCCTCCATTCACCTCCAGAGCTGCAGTCACTATTCTGCTGTTACATCGTGTCTTATCCTCCGTTCACCTCCAGAGCTGCAGTCACTATTCTGCTGTTACATCGTGTCTTATCCTCCAGACACCTCCAGAGCTGCAGACACTATTCTGCTGTTACATCGTGTCTTATCCTCCAGTCACCTCCAGAGCTGCAATCACTATTCTGCTGTTACATCGTGTCTTATCCTCCAGTCACTATTCTGCTGCTACATCGTATCTTATCCTCCAGACACCTCCAGAGCTGCAGACACTATTCTGCTGTTACATCGTGTCTTATCGTCCAGTCACCTCCAGAGCTGCGTCTCTATTCTGCTGTTACATCAGGTCTTATCCTCCAGTCACCTCCAGATCTGCACTCCCTATTCTGCTGTTACATCGTGTCTTATCCTCCAGTCACCTCCAGAGCTGCAGTCACTGTTCTGCTGTTACATCGTGTCTTATCCTCCAGCCACCTCCAGAGCTGCACTCACTATTCTGCTGTTACATCGTGTCATATCCTCCAGACACCTCCAGAGCTGCAGACACTATTCTGCTGTTACATCGTGTCTTATCCTCCAGCCACCTCCAGAGCTGCACTCACTATTCTGCTGTTACATCGTGTCTTATCCTCCAGACACCTCCAGAGCTGCAGACACTATTCTGCTGTTATATCGTGTCTTATCCTCCAGTCACCTCCAGATCTGCACTCACTATTCTGCTGTTACATCGTGTCTTATCCTCCAGACACCTCCAGAACTGCACTCACTATTCTGCTGTTACATTGTGTCTTATCCTCCAGTCACCTCAAGAGCTGCACTCACTATTCTGCTGTTACATCGTGTTGTATACTCCAGTCATCTCCAGAGCTCCAGTCTCTATTCTGCTGTTACATCGTATCTTATCCTCCAGTCACCTCCAGAGCTGCAGTCACTATTCTGCTGTTACATCGTGTCTTATCCTCCGTTCACCTCCAGAGCTGCACTCACTATTCTGCTGTTACATTGTGTCTTATCCTCCAGTCACCTCAAGAGCTGCACTCAATATTATTTTGTTACATCGTATCTTATCCTCCATTCACCTCCAGAGCTGCAGTCACTATTCTGCTGTTACATCGTGTCTTATACTCCAGTCATCTCCAGAGCTCCAGTCTCTATTCTGCTGTTACATCGTGTCTTATCCTCCAGTCACCTCCAGAGCTGCAGTCACTATTCTGCTGTTACATCGTGTCTTATCCTCCGTTCACCTCCAGAGCTGCACTCACTATTCTGCTGTTACATCGTGTCTTATCCTCCAGACACCTCCAGAGCTGCAGACACTATTCTGTTGTTACATCATGTCTTATCCTCCAGTCACCTCCAGAGCTGCAATCACTATTCTGCTGTTACATCGTGTCTTATCCTCCGTTCACTTCCAGAGCTGCACTCACTATTCTGCTGTTATATCGTGTCTTATCCTCCAGACACCTCCAGAGCTGCAGTCACTATTCTGCTGTTATATCGTGTCTTATCCTTCAGTCACGTCAAGAGCTGAACTCACTATTATTTTGTTACATCGTATCTTATCCTCCAGTCACCTCCAGAGCTGCAGTCAATATTGTGCTGTTACATCGTGTCTTATACTCCAGTCATCTCCAGAGCTGCAGTCTATATTCTGCTGTTACATCACGTCTTATCCTCCAGTCACCTCCATAGCTGCACTCACTATTCTGCTGTTACATCAGGCCTTATCCTCCAGTCACCTCCAGAGCTGCACTCTCTATTCTGCTTTTACATCACGTCTTATCCTCCAGTCACCTCCAGAGCTGCTCTCACTATTCTGCTGTTACATCGTGTCTTATCCTCCAGTCACCTCCAGAGCTGCGTCACTATTCTGCTGTTACATCAGGTCTTATCCTCCAGTCACCTCCAGATCTGCACTCACTATTCTGCTGTTACATCAGGCCTTATCCTCCAGTCACCTCCAGATATGCACTCACTATTCTGCTGTTACATCGCCTCTTATCCTCCAGTCACCTCCAGAGCTGCACTCATCATTCTGCTGTTACATTGTGTCTTATCCTCCAGTCACCTCCAGAGCTGTAGTCACTATTCTGCTGTTACATCATGTCTTATCCTCCAGCCACCTCCAGAGCTGTAGTCTCTTTTCTGCTGTTACATCATTTCTTATCCTCCAGCCACCTCCAGAGCTGCAGTCACTAATCTGCTGTTTCATCGTGTCTTATCCTCCAGTCACCTCCTGAGCTGTAGTCACTATTCTGCTGTTTCATCGTGTCTTATCCTCCTGTCACCTCCAGAGCTGAAGTCACCATTCTGCTGTTACATCATGTCTTATCCTCCAGTCACCTCCAGAGCTACACTAACTATTCTGCTGTTACATAGTGTATTATCCTCCAGTCACCTCCAGAGCTGCACTCAATATTCTGCTGTTACATCATGTCTTATCCTCCTGTCACCTCCAGAGCTGCAGTCACTATTCTGCTGTTACATCATCTATTATCCTCCAGCCACCTCCAGAGCTACAGTCACTATTCTGCTGTTACATCAGGTCTTATCCTCCAGTTACCTCCAGAGCTGAATTCACCATTCTGCTTTTACATCATGTCTTATCTTCCAGTCACCTCCAGAGCTGCAGTCACTATTCTGCTGTTACATCAGGTCTTATCCTCTAGTCACCTCCAGAGCTGCAATCATTATTCTTCTGTTACATCGTGTCTTATCCTCCTGTCACCTCCAGAGCTGCAATCACTATTCTACTGTTACATCCTGTCTTATCCTCCAGTCACCTCCAGAGCTGCAGTCACTATTCTGCTGTTACATCATCTATATTCCTCCAGTCACCTCAAGAGCTGCACTCTCTATTCTGCTGTTACATCGTATCTTATCGTCCAGTCAACTCCAGAGCTGCACTCACTATTCTGCTGTTACTTCATGTTTTATCCTTCAGTCACCTCCAGAGCTGCAGTCACTGTTCTGCTGTTACATCATGTCTTATCCTCCAGCCACCTCCAGAACTGCACTCACTATTCTGCTGTTACATCATGTCTTATCCTCCAGTCACCTCCAGAGCTGCAGTCACTATTCTGCTGTTACATCAGGTCTTATCCTCCACTCACCTCCAGAGCTGCAGTCACTATTCTGCTGTTACATCATGTCTTATCCTCCAGTCACCTCCAGAGCTGCTGTCACTATTCTGCTGTTACATCAGGTCTTATCCTCCATTCACCTCCAGAGATGGACTCACTATTCTACTGTTACATCGTGTCTTATCCTCCAGTTACCTCCAGAGCTGAATTCATCATTCTGCTGTTACATCATGTCTTATCCTCCAGTCACCTACAGAGCTGCACTCACCATTCTGCTGTTAAATCATGTCTTATCTTCCACTCACCTCGAGAGCTGCAGTCACTATTCTACTGTTACATCAGGTCTTATCCTCCAGTCACCTCCAGAGCTGCAATCATTATTCTGCTGTTACATCGTGTCTTATCCTCCTGTTACCTCCAGAGCTGCAATCACTATTCCACTGTTACATCATGTCTTATCCTCCAGTCACCTCCAGAGCTGCACTCACTATTCTGCTGTTACATCGTATCTTATCCTCCAGTCAACTCCAGAGCTGCACTCACTATTCTGCTGTTAAATCATGTCTTATCCTCCAGCCACCTCCAGAGCTGCACTCACTATTCTGCTGTTAAATCATGTCTTATCCTCCAGTCTCCTCCAGAGCTGCAGTCACTATTCTGCCGTTACATCGTGTCTTATCCTCCAGTCACCTCCAGAGCTGCAGTCACTAGTCTGCTGTTACATCGTGTCTTATCCTCCAGCCACCTCCAGAGCTGCAGTCACTATTCTGCTGTTACATTAGGTCTTATCCTCCACTCACCTCCAGAGCTGCAGTCACTATTCTGATGTTACATCAGGTCTTATCCTCCGTTCACCTCCAGAGATGCACTCACTATTCTGCTGTTACATCTTGTCTTATCCTCCAGTCACCTCCAGAGCTGCAGTCACTATTCTGCTGTTACATCGTGTCTTATCCTCCAGTCACCTCAAGAGCTGCAGTCACTATTCTGCTGTTACATCATGTCTTATCCTCCAGTCACCTCATGAGCTGCAGTCACTATTCTGCTGTTACATCGTGTCTTGTCCTCTAGTCACCTCCAGAGCTGCACTCACTATTATACTGTTACTTCATGTCTTATCCTCCAGTCACCTCCAGAGCTGCAGTCACTATTCTGCTGTTACATCGTGTCTTATCCTCCGTTCACCTCCAGAGCTGCACTCACTATTCTGCTGTTACATCGTGTCTTATCCTCCAGACACCTCCAGAGCTGCACTCACTATTCTGCTGTTACATCGTGTCTTATCCTCCAGTCACCTCAAGAGCTGCACTCATTATTATTTTGTTACATCGTATCTTATCCTCCATTCACCTCCAGAGCTGCAGTCACTATTCTGCTGTTACATCGTGTTGTATACTCCAGTCATCTCCAGAGCTCCAGTCTCTATTCTGCTGTTACATCGTATCTTATCCTCCAGTCACCTCCAGAGCTGCAGTCACTATTCTGCTGTTACATCGTGTCTTATCCTCCGTTCACCTCCAGAGCTGCACTCACTATTCTGCTGTTACATCGTGTCTTATCCTCCAGTCACCTCAAGAGCTGCACTCAATATTATTTTGTTACATCGTGTCTTATACTCCAGTCATCTCCAGAGCTCCAGTCTCTATTCTGCTGTTACATCGTGTCTTATCCTCCAGTCACCTCCAGAGCTGCAGTCACTATTCTGCTGTTACATCGTGTCTTATCCTCCGTTCACCTCCAGAGCTGCACTCACTATTCTGCTGTTACATCGTGTCTTATCCTCCAGACACCTCCAGAGCTGCAGACACTATTCTGTTGTTACATGTCTTATCCTCCAGTCACCTCCAGAGCTGCAATCACTATTCTGCTGTTACATCGTGTCTTATCCTCCGTTCACTTCCAGAGCTGCACTCACTATTCTGCTGTTACATCGTGTCTTATCCTCCAGACACCTCCAGAGCTGCAGTCACTATTCTGCTGTTATATCGTGTCTTATCCTTCAGTCACGTCAAGAGCTGAACTCACTATTATTTTGTTACATCGTATCTTATCCTCCAGTCACCTCCAGAGCTGCAGTCAATATTGTGCTGTTACATCGTGTCTTATACTCCAGTCATCTCCAGAGCTGCAGTCTATATTCTGCTGTTACATCACGTCTTATCCTCCAGTCACCTCCATAGCTGCACTCACTATTCTGCTGTTACATCAGGCCTTATCCTCTAGTCACCTCCAGAGCTGCACTCTCTATTCTGCTGTTACATCATGTTTTATCCTCCAGTCACCTCCAGAGCTGCACTCACTATTCTGCTTTTACATGACGTCTTATCCTCCAGTCACCTCCAGAGCTGCTCTCACTATTCTGCTGTTACATCGTGTCTTATCCTCCAGTCACCTCCAGAGCTGCGTCACTATTCTGCTGTTACATCAGGTCTTATCCTCCAGTCACCTCCAGATCTGCACTCACTATTCTGCTGTTACATGAGGCCTTATCCTCCAGTCACCTCCAGATATGCACTCACTATTCTGCTGTTACATCGCCTCTTATCCTCCAGTCACCTCCAGAGCTGTAGTCACTATTCTGCTGTTACATCAGGCCTTATCCTCCAGTCACCTCCAGAGCTGCACTCATCATTCTGCTGTTACATTGTGTCTTATCCTCCAGTCACCTCCAGAGCTGTAGTCACTATTCTGCTGTTACATCATGTCTTATCCTCCAGCCACCTCCAGAGCTGTAGTCTCTTTTCTGCTGTTACATCATTTCTTATCCTCCAGCCACCTCCAGAGCTGCAGTCACTAATCTGCTGTTTCATCGTGTCTTATCCTCCAGTCACCTCCAGAGCTGCGTCACTATTCTCCTGTTACATCAGGTCTTATCCTCCAGTCACCTCCAGATCTGCACTCACTATTCTGCTGTTACATCAGGCCTTATCCTCCAGTCACCTCCAGATATGCACTCACTATTCTGCTGTTACATCGCCTCTTATCCTCCAGTCACCTCCAGAGCTGTAGTCACTATTCTGCTGTTACATCAGGCCTTATCCTCCAGTCACCTCCAGAGCTGCACTCATCATTCTGCTGTTACATTATGTCTTATCCTCCAGTCACCTCCAGAGCTGTAGTCACTATTCTACTGTTACATCATGTCTTATCCTCCAGCCACCTCCAGAGCTGTAGTCTCTTTTCTGCTGTTACATCATTTCTTATCCTCCAGCCACCTCCAGAGCTGCAGTCACTAATCTGCTGTTTCATCGTGTCTTATCCTCCAGTCACCTCCTGAGCTGTAGTCACTATTCTGCTGTTTCATCGTGTCTTATCCTCCTGTCACCTCCAGAGCTGAAGTCACCATTCTGCTGTTACATCATGTCTTATCCTCCAGTCACCTCCAGAGCTACACTAACTATTCTGCTGTTACATAGTGTATTATCCTCCAGTCACCTCCAGAGCTGCACTCAATATTCTGCTGTTACATCATGTCTTATCCTCCTGTCACCTCCAGAGCTGCAGTCACTATTCTGCTGTTACATCATCTATTATCCTCCAGCCACCTCCAGAGCTACAGTCACTATTCTACTGTTACATCGTGTATTATCCTCCAGTTACCTCCAGAGCTGAATTCACCATTCTGCTTTTACATCATGTCTTATCATCCAGTCACCTCCAGAGCTGCAGTCACTATTCTGCTGTTACATCAGGTCTTATCCTCTAGTCACCTCCAGAGCTGCAATCATTATTCTTCTGTTACATCGTGTCTTATCCTCCTGTCACCTCCAGAGCTGCAATCACTATTCTACTGTTACATCCTGTCTTATCCTCCAGTCACCTCCAGAGCTGCAGTCACTATTCTGCTGTTACATCATCTATATTCCTCCAGTCACCTCAAGAGCTGCACTCTCTATTCTGCTGTTACATAGTATCTTATCGTCCAGTCAACTCCAGAGCTGCACTCACTATTCTGCTGTTACTTCATGTTTTATCCTTCAGTCACCTCCAGAGCTGCAGTCACTGTTCTGCTGTTACATCATGTCTTATCCTCTAGCCACCTCCAGAACTGCACTCACTATTCTGCTGTTACATCATGTCTTATCCTCCAGTCACCTCCAGAGCTGCAGTCACTATTCTGCTGTTACATCAGGTCTTATCCTCCACTCACCTCCAGAGCTGCAGTCACTATTTTGCTGTTACATCATGTCTTATCCTCCAGTCACCTCCAGAGCTGCTGTCACTATTCTGCTGTTACATCAGGTCTTATCCTCCATTCACCTCCAGAGATGGACTCACTATTCTACTGTTACATCGTGTCTTATCCTCCAGTTACCTCCAGAGCTGAATTCATCATTCTGCTGTTACATCATGTCTTATCCTCCAGTCACCTACAGAGCTGCACTCACCATTCTGCTGTTAAATCATGTCTTATCTTCCACTCACCTCCAGAGCTGCAGTCACTATTCTACTGTTACATCAGGTCTTATCCTCCAGTCACCTCCAGAGCTGCAATCATTATTCTGCTGTTACATCGTGTCTTATCCTCCTGTTACCTCCAGAGCTGCAATCACTATTCCACTGTTACATCATGTCTTATCCTCCAGTCACCTCCAGAGCTGCACTCACTATTCTGCTGTTACATCGTATCTTATCCTCCAGTCAACTCCAGAGCTGCACTCACTATTCTGCTGTTAAATCATGTCTTATCCTCCAGCCACCTCCAGAGCTGCACTCACTATTCTGCTGTTAAATCATGTCTTATCCTCCAGTCTCCTCCAGAGCTGCAGTCACTATTCTGCCGTTACATCGTGTCTTATCCTCCAGTCACCTCCAGAGCTGCAGTCACTAGTCTGCTGTTACATCGTGTCTTATCCTCCAGCCACCTCCAGAGCTGCAGTCACTATTCTGATGTTACATCAGGTCTTATCCTCCGTTCACCTCCAGAGATGCACTCACTATTCTGCTGTTACATCTTGTCTTATCCTCCAGTCACCTCCAGAGCTGCAGTCACTATTCTGCTGTTACATCGTGTCTTATCCTCCAGTCACCTCAAGAGTTGCAGTCACTATTCTGCTGTTACATCATGTCTTATCCTCCAGTCACCTCATGAGCTGCAGTCACTATTCTGCTGTTACATCGTGTCTTGTCCTCTAGTCACCTCCAGAGCTGCACTCACTATTATGCTGTTACTTCATGTCTTATCCTCCAGTCACCTCCAGAGCTGCAGTCACTATTCTGCTGTTACATCGTGTCTTATCCTCCGTTCACCTCCAGAGCTGCACTCACTATTCTGCTGTTACATCGTGTCTTATCCTCCAGACACCTCCAGAGCTGCACTCACTATTCTGCTGTTACATCGTGTCTTATCCTCCAGTCACCTCAAGAGCTGCACTCAATATTATTTTGTTACATCGTATCTTATCCTCCATTCACCTCCAGAGCTGCAGTCACTATTCTGCTGTTACATCGTGTTGTATACTCCAGTCATCTCCAGAGCTCCAGTCTCTATTCTGCTGTTACATCGTATCTTATCCTCCAGTCACCTCCAGAGCTGCAGTCACTATTCTGCTGTTACATCGTGTCTTATCCTCCGTTCACCTCCAGAGCTGCACTCACTATTCTGCTGTTACATCGTGTCTTATCCTCCAGTCACCTCAAGAGCTGCACTCAATATTATTTTGTTACATCGTATCTTATCCTCCATTCACCTCCAGAGCTGCAGTCACTATTCTGCTGTTACATCGTGTCTTATACTCCAGTCATCTCCAGAGCTCCAGTCTCTATTCTGCTGTTACATCGTGTCTTATCCTCCAGTCACCTCCAGAGCTGCAGTCACTATTCTGCTGTTACATCGTGTGTTATCCTCCGTTCACCTCCAGAGCTGCACTCACTATTCTGCTGTTACATCGTGTCTTATCCTCCAGACACCTCCAGAGCTGCAGACACTATTCTGCTGTTACATCATGTCTTATCCTCCAGTCACCTTCAGAGCTGCACTCTCTATTCTGCTGTTACATCATGTTTTATCCTCCAGTCACCTCCAGAGCTGCACTCACTATTCTGCTTTTACATCACGTCTTATCCTCCAGTCACCTCCAGAGCTGCTCTCACTATTCTGCTGTTACATCGTGTCTTATCCTCCAGTCACCTCCAGAGCTGCGTCACTATTCTGCTGTTACATCAGGTCTTATCCTCCAGTCACCTCCAGATCTGCACTCACTATTCTGCTGTTACATCAGGCCTTATCCTCCAGTCACCTCCAGATATGCACTCACTATTCTGCTGTTACATCGCCTCTTATCCTCCAGTCACCTCCAGAGCTGCACTCATCATTCTGCTGTTACATTGTGTCTTATCCTCCAGTCACCTCCAGAGCTGTAGCCACTATTCTGCTGTTACATCATGTCTTATCCTCCAGCCACCTCCAGAGCTGTAGTCTCTTTTCTGCTGTTACATCATTTCTTATCCTCCAGCCACCTCCAGAGCTGCAGTCACTAATCTGCTGTTTCATCGTGTCTTATCCTCCAGTCACCTCCTGAGCTGTAGTCACTATTCTGCTGTTTCATCGTGTCTTATCCTCCTGTCACCTCCAGAGCTGAAGTCACCATTCTGCTGTTACATCATGTCTTATCCTCCAGTCACCTCCAGAGCTACACTAACTATTCTGCTGTTACATAGTGTATTATCCTCCAGTCACCTCCAGAGCTGCACTCACTATTCTGCTGTTACATCATGTCTTATCCTCCTGTCACCTCCAGAGCTGCAGTCACTATTCTGCTGTTACATCATCTATTATCCTCCAGCCACCTCCAGAGCTACAGTCACTATTCTACTGTTACATCGTGTATTATCCTCCAGTTACCTCCAGAGCTGAATTCACCATTCTGCTGTTACATCATATCTTATCTTCCAGTCACCTCCAGAGCTGCAGTCACTATTCTGCTGTTACATCAGGTCTTATCCTCTAGTCACCTCCAAAGCTGCAATCATTATTCTTCTGTTACATCGTGTCTTATCCTCCTGTCACCTCCAGAGCTGCAATCACTATTCTACTGTTACATCCTGTCTTATCCTCCAGTCACCTCCAGAGCTGCAGTCACTATTCTGCTGTTACATCATCTATATTCCTCCAGTCACCTCAAGAGCTGCACTCTCTATTCTGCTGTTACATCATATCTTATCGTCCAGTCAACTCCAGAGCTGCACTCACTATTCTGCTGTTACATCATGTTTTATCCTTCAGTCACCTCCAGAGCTGCAGTCACTGTTCTGCTGTTACATCATGTCTTATCCTCCAGCCACCTCCAGAACTGCACTCACTATTCTGCTGTTACATCATGTCTTATCCTCCAGTCACCTCCAGAGCTGCAGTCACTATTCTGCTGTTACATCAGGTCTTATCCTCCACTCACCTCCAGAGCTGCAGTCACTATTCTGCTGTTACATCATGTCTTATCCTCCAGTCACCTCCAGAGCTGCTGTCACTATTCTGCTGTTACATCAGGTCTTATCCTCCATTCACCTCCAGAGATGGACTCACTATTCTACTGTTACATCGTGTCTTATCCTCCAGTTACCTCCAGAGCTGAATTCATCATTCTGCTGTTACATCATGTCTTATCCTCCAGTCACCTACAGAGCTGCACTCACCATTCTGCTGTTAAATCATGTCTTATCTTCCACTCACCTCCAGAGCTGCAGTCACTATTCTACTGTTACATCAGGTCTTATCCTCCAGTCACCTCCAGAGCTGCAATCATTATTCTGCTGTTACATCGTGTCTTATCCTCCTGTTACCTCCAGAGCTGCAATCACTATTCCACTGTTACATCATGTCTTATCCTCCAGTCACCTCCAGAGCTGCACTCACTATTCTGCTGTTACATCGTATCTTATCCTCCAGTCAACTCCAGAGCTGCACTCACTATTCTGCTGTTAAATCATGTCTTATCCTCCAGCCACCTCCAGAGCTGCACTCACTATTCTGCTGTTAAATCATGTCTTATCCTCCAGTCTCCTCCAGAGCTGCAGTCACTATTCTGCCGTTACATCGTGTCTTATCCTCCAGTCACCTCCAGAGCTGCAGTCACTATTCTGCTGTTACATCGTGTCTTATCCTCCAGCCACCTCCAGAGCTGCAGTCACTATTCTGCTGTTACATTAGGTCTTATCCTCCACTCACCTCCAGAGCTGCACTCACTATTCTGCTGTTAAATCATGTCTTATCCTCCAGCCACCTCCAGAGCTGCACTCACTATTCTGCTGTTAAATCATGTCTTATCCTCCGTTCACCTGCAGAGATGCACTCACTATTCTGCTGTTACATCTTGTCTTATCCTCCAGTCACCTCCAGAGCTGCAGTCACTATTCTGCTGTTACATCGTGTCTTATCCTCCAGTCACCTCAAGAGCTGCAGTCACTATTCTGCTGTTACATCATGTCTTATCCTCCAGTCACCTCATGAGCTGCAGTCACTATTCTGCTGTTACATCGTGTCTTGTCCTCCAGTCAACTCCAGAGCTGCACTCACTATTATGCTGTTACTTCATGTCTTATCCTCCAGTCACCTCCAGAGCTGCAGTCACTATTCTGCTGTTACATCGTGTCTTATCCTCCGTTCACCTCCAGAGCTGCACTCACTATTCTGCTGTTACATCGTGTCTTATCCTCCAGACACCTCCAGAGCTGCAGTCACTATTCTGCTGTTACATCGTGTCTTATCCTTCAGTCACGTCAAGAGCTGCACTCACTATTATTTTGTTACATCGTATCTTATCCTCCAGTCACCTCCAGAGGTGCAGTCACTATTCTGCTGTTACATCGTGTCATATACTCCAGTCATCTCCAGAGCTGCAGTCTATATTCTGCTGTTACATCACGTCTTATCCTCCAGTCACCTCCATAGCTGCACTCACTATTCTGCTGTTACATCGTATCTTATCCTCCAGTCACCTCCAGAGCTGCACTCACTATTCTGCTGTTACATCATGTTTTTTCCTCCAGTCACCTCCAGAGCTGCACTCACTATTCTGCTGTTACATCACGTCTTATCCTCCAGTCACCTCCAGAGCTGCTTTCACTATTCTGCTGTTACATCGTGTCTTATCCTCCAGTCACCTCCAGAGCTGCACTCACTATTCTGCTGTTACATCATGTTTTATCCGCCAGTCACCTCCAGAGCTGCACTCACTATTCTGCTGTTACATCGTGTCTTATCCTCCAGTCACCTCCAGAGCTGCGTCACTATTCTGCTGTTACATCAGGTCTTATCCTCCAGTCACCTCCAGAGCTGCGTCACTATTCTGCTGTTACATCAGGTCTTATCCTCCAGTCACCTCCAGATGTGCACTCACTATTCTGCTGTTACATCGCCTCTTATCCTCCAGAGCTGCACTCATCATTCTGCTGTTACATTGTGTCTTATCCTCCAGTCACCTCCAGAGCTGTAGTCACTATTCTGCTGTTACATCATGTCTTATCCTCCAGCCACCTCCAGAGCTGTAGTCTCTTTTCTGCTGTTACATCGTGTCTTATCCTCCAGTCACCTCCTGAGCTGTAGTCACTATTCTGCTGTTACATCATGTCTTATCCTCCTGTCACCTCCAGAGCTGCAGTCACTATTCTGCTGTTACATCAGGTCTTATCCTCTAGTCACCTCCAGAGCGGCAATCATTATTCTTCTGTTACATCGTGTCTTATCCTCCAGCCACCTCCAGAGCTGCACTCACTATTCGGCTATTACATCATGTCTTATCCTCCAGTCACCTCCAGAGCTGCAGTCACTATTCTGCCGTTACATCGTGTCTTATCCTCCAGTCACCTCCAGAGCTGCAGTCACTATTCTGCTGTTACATGGTGTCTTATCCTCCAGCCACCTCCAGAGCTGCAGTCACTATTCTGCTGTCACATCAGGTCTTATCCTCCACTCACCTCGTGAGCTGCAGTCACTATTCTGCTGTTACATCATGTCTTATCCTCCAGTCACCTCCAGAGCTGCTGTTACTATTCTGCTGTTACATCAGGTCTTATCCTCCACTCACCTCCAGAGCTGCAGTCACTATTCTGCTGCTACATCATGTCTTATCATCCAGTCACCTCCAGAGCTGCTGTTACATCAGGTCTTATCCTCCATTCACCTCCAGAGATGCACTCACTATTCTGCTGTTACATCATGTCTTATCCTCCTGTCACCTCCAGAGCTGCACTCACTATTCTACTGTTAAATCGTGTCTTATCCTCCAGTTACCTCCAGAGCTGAATTCACCATTCTGCTGTTACATCAGATCTTATCCTCCAGTCACCTCCAGAGCTGCAATCATTATTCTGCTGTTACATCGTGTCTTATCCTCCAGTCACCTCCAGAGCTGCACTCACTATTCTGCTGTTACATCGTATCTTATCCTCCAGTCAACTCCAGAGCTGCACTCACTATTCTGCTGTTAAATCATGTCTTATCCTCCAGCCACCTCCAGAGCTGCACTCACTATTCTGCTGTTACATCATGTCTTATCCTCCAGTCTCCTCCAGAGCTGCAGTCACTATTCTGCCGTTACATCGTGTCTTATCCTCCAGTCACATCCAGAGCTGCAGTCACTATTCTGCTGTTACATCGTGTCTTATCCTCCAGCCACCTCCAGAGCTGCAGTCACTATTCTGCTGTTACATTAGGTCTTATCCTCCAGTCACCTCCAGAGCTGCTGTCACTATTCTGTTGTTACATCAGGTCTTATCCTCCAGTCACCTCAAGAGATGCACTGACTATTCTGCTGTTACATCATGTCTTATCCTCCAGTCACCTCATGAGCTGCAGTCACTATTCTGCTGTTACATCGTGTCTTGTCCTCCAGTCACCTCCAGAGCTGCACTCACTATTATGCTGTTACTTCATGTCTTATCCTCCACTCATCTCAAGAGCTGCAGTCACTATTCTGCTGTTACATCATGTCTTATCCTCCAGTCACCTCCAGAGCTGCACTCACTATTATGCTGTTACTTCATGTCTTATCCTCCAGTCACCTCAAGAGCTGCACTCACTTTTCTGCTGTTACATTGTGTCTTATCCTCCAGTCACCTCAAGAACTGCACTCACTATTTTGCTGTTACATCATGTCTTATCCTCCAGTCACCTCCAGAGCTGCACTCACTATTCTGCTGTTACCTCATGTCCTATCTACCAGTCACCTCCAGAGCTGCACTGACTATTCTGCTGTTACATCGTGTCTTATCCTCCAGTCACCTCCAGAGCTGCACTCACTATTCTGCTGTTACATCGTGTCTTATACTCCAGTTACATCCAGAGCTCCTGTCACTATTCTGCTGTTACATCATGTCTTATCCTCCAGTCACCTCCAGAGCTGCACTCACTATTCTGCTGTTACATCATGTCTTATCCTCCAGTCACCTCCAGAGCTACAGTTACTATTCTGCTGTTACATCATCTATTATCCTCCAGCCACCTCCAGAGCTACAGTCACTATTCTACTGTTACATCGTGTATTATCCTCCAGAGCTGAATTCACCATTCTGCTGTTACATCCTGTCTTATCCTCCAGTCACCTCCAGAGCTGCAGTCACTATTCTGCTGTTACATCCTGTCTTATCCTCCAGTCACCTCCAGAGCTGCAGTCACTATTCTGCTGTTACATCATCTATATTCCTCCAATCACCTCAAGAGCTGCACTCTCTATTCTGCTGTTACATCGTATCTTATCGTCCAGTCAACTCCAGAGCTGCACTCACTATTCTGCTGTTATTTCATGTCTTATCCTTAAGTCACCTCCAGAGCTGCAGTCACTGTTCTGCTGTTACATCATGTCTTATCCTCCAGCCACCTCCAGAGCTGCACTCACTATTCTGCTGTTACATCATGTCTTATCCTCCAGTCACGTCCAGAGCTGTAGTCACTATTCTGCTGTTACATCATGTCTTATCCTCCAGCCACCTCCAGAGCTGTAGTCTCTTTTCTGCTGTTACATCGTGTCTTATCCTCCAGTCACCTCCAGAGCTGAAGTCACCATTCTGCTGTTACATCATGTGTTATCCTCCAGTCACCTTCAGAGCTACACTATTCTGCTGTTACATAGTGTATTATCCTCCAGCCACCTCCAGAGCTGCAGTCACTATTCTGCTGTTACATCATGTCTTATCCTCCTGTCACCTCCAGAGCTGCAGTCACTATTCTGCTGTTACATCAGGTCTTATCCTCTAGTCACCTCCAGAGCGGCAATCATTATTCTGCTGTTACATCGTGTCTTATCCTCCAGTCACCTCCAGAGCTGCAATCACTATTCTACTGTTACATCCTGTCTTATCCTCCAGTCACCTCCAGAGCTGCACTCACTATTCTGCTGGTACATCATCTATATTCCTCCAGTCACCTCAAGAGCTGCACTCTCTATTCTGCTGTTACTACATGTCTTATCCTCCAGCCACCTCCAGAGGTGCACTCACTATTCGGCTATTACATCATGTCTTATCCTCCAGTCACCTCCAGAGCTGCAGTCACTATTCTGCCGTTACATCGTGTCTTATCCTCCAGTCACCTCCAGAGCTGCAGTCACTATTCTGCTGTTACATGGTGTCTTATCCTCCAGCCACCTCCAGAGCTGCAGTCACTATTCTGCTGTCACATCAGGTCTTATCCTCCACTCACCTCGTGAGCTGCAGTCACTATTCTGCTGTTACATCATGTCTTATCCTCCAGTCACCTCCAGAGCTGCTGTCACTATTCTGCTGTTACATCAGGTCTTATCCTCCATTCACCTCCAGAGATGCACTCACTATTCTCTGTTACATGGTGTCTTATCCTCCAGCCACCTCCAGAGCTGCAATCATTATTCTGCTGTTACATCGTGTCTTATCCTCCTGTCACCTCCAGAGCTGCAATCACTATTCCACTGTTACATCATGTCTTATCCTCCAGTCACCTCCAGAGCTGCACTCACTATTCTTCTGTTACATCGTATCCTATCCTCCAGTCAACTCCAGAGCTGCACTCACTCTTCTGCTTTTAAATCATGTCTTATCCTCCAGCCACCTTCAGAGCTGCACTCACTATTCTGCTGTTACATCATGTCTTATCCTCCAGTCACCTCCAGAGCTGCACTCACTATTCTGCTGTTACATCGTGTCCTATCCTCCAGTCACCTCCAGAGCTGCAGTCACTATTCTGCTGTTACATGGTGTCTTATCCTCCAGCCACCTCTAGAGCTGCAGTCACTATTCTGCTGTTACATCAGGTCTTATCCTCCACTCACCTCCAGAGCTGCAGTCACTATTCTGCTGCTACATCATGTCTTATCCTCCAGTCACCTCCAGAGCTGCGGTCACTATTCTGCTGTTACATCAGGTCTTATCCTCCATTCACCTCCAGAGATGCACTCACTATTCTGCTGTTACATCATGTCTTATCCTCCTGTCACCTCCAGAGCTGCACTCACTATTCTACTGATAAATCGTGTCTTATCCTCCAGTTACCTCCAGAGCTGAATTCACCATTCTGCTGTTACATCATGTCTTATCCTCCAGTCACCTACAGAGCTGCACTCACCATTCTGCTGTTAAGTCATGTCTTATCTTCCAGTTACCTCCAGAGCTGCAGTCAGTATTCTGTTGTTACATCAGATCTTATCCTCCAGTCACCTCCAGAGCTGCAATCATTATTCTGCTGTTACATCGTGTCTTATCCTCCTGTCACCTCCAGAGCTGCAATCACTATTCCACTGTTACATCATGTCTTATCCTCCAGTCACCTCCAGAGCTGCACTCACTGTTCTGCTGTTACATCGTATCTTATCCTCCAGTCAACTCCAGAGCTGCACTCACTATTCTGCTGTTAAATCATGTCTTATCCTCCAGCCACCTCCAGAGCTGCACTCACTATTCTGCTGTTACATCATGTCTTATCCTCCAGTCTCCTCCAGAGCTGCAGTCACTATTCTGCCGTTACATCGTGTCTTATCCTCCAGTCACATCCAGAGCTGCAGTCACTATTCTGCTGTTACATCATGTCTTATCCTCCAGCCACCTCCAGAGCTGCAGTCACTATTCTGCTGTTACATCAGGTCTTATCCTCCACTCACCTCCAGAGCTGCAGTCACTATTCTGATGTTACATCAGGTCTTATCCTCCAATCACCTCCAGAGCTGCTGTCACTATTCTGTTGTTACATCATGTCTTATCCTCCAGCCACCTCCAGAGCTGCAGTCACTATTCTGCTGTTACATCAGGTCTTATCCTCCACTCACCTCCAGAGCTGCAGTCACTATTCTGATGTTACATCAGGTCTTATCCTCCAATCACCTCCAGAGCTGCTGTCACTATTCTGCTGTTACATCATGTCTTATCCTCCAGTCACCTCATGAGCTGCAGTCACTATTCTGCTGTTACATCGTGTCTTGTCCTCCAGTCACCTCCAGAGCTGCACTCACTATTATGCTGTTACTTCATGTCTTATCCTCCACTCATCTCCAGAGCTGCAGTCACTATTCTGCTGTTACATCATGTCTTATCCTCCAGTCACCTCCAGAGCTGCACTCACTATTCTGCTGTTACCTCATGTCCTATCTACCAGTCACCTCCAGAGCTGCACTGACTATTCTGCTGTTACATCGTGTCTTATCCTCCAGTCACCTCCAGAGCTGCACTCACTATTCTGCTGTTACATCGTGTCTTATACTCCAGTTACCTCCAGAGCTCCTGTCACTATTCTGCTGTTACATCATGTCTTATCCTCCAGTCACCTCCAGAGCTGCACTCACTATTCTGCTGTTACATCATGTCTTATCCTCCAGTCACCTCCAGAGCTACAGTTACTATTCTGCTGTTACATCATCTATTATCCTCCAGCCACCTCCAGAGCTACAGTCACTATTCTACTGTTACATCGTGTATTATCCTCCAGAGCTGAATTCACCATTCTGCTGTTACATCCTGTCTTATCCTCCAGTCACCTCCAGAGCTGCAGTCACTATTCTGCTGTTACATCCTGTCTTATCCTCCAGTCACCTCCAGAGCTGCAGTCACTATTCTGCTGTTACATCATCTATATTCCTCCAATCACCTCAAGAGCTGCACTCTCTATTCTGCTGTTACATCGTATCTTATCGTCCAGTCAACTCCAGAGCTGCACTCACTCTTCTGCTGTTATTTCATGTCTTATCCTTCAGTCACCTCCAGAGCTGCAGTCACTGTTCTGCTGTTACATCATGTCTTATCCTCCAGCCACCTCCAGAGCTGCACTCACTATTCTGCTGTTACATCATGTCTTATCCTCCAGTCACGTCCAGAGCTGTAGTCACTATTCTGCTGTTACATCATGTCTTATCCTCCAGCCACCTCCAGAGCTGTAGTCTCTTTTCTGCTGTTACATCGTGTCTTATCCTCCAGTCACCTCCTGAGCTGTAGTCACTATTCTGCTGTTACATCAGGTCTTATCCTCCTGTCACCTCCAGAGCTGAAGTCACCATTCTGCTGTTACATCATGTGTTATCCTCCAGTCACCTTCAGAGCTACACTATTCTGCTGTTACATAGTGTATTATCCTCCAGCCACCTCCAGAGCTGCAGTCACTATTCTGTTGTTACATCATGTCTTATCCTCCTGTCACCTCCAGAGCTGCAGTCACTATTCTGCTGTTACATCAGGTCTTATCCTCTAGTCACCTCCAGAGCGGCAATCATTATTCTGCTGTTACATCGTGTCTTATCCTCCTGTCACCTCCAGAGCTGCAATCACTATTCTACTGTTACATCCTGTCTTATCCTCCAGTCACCTCCAGAGCTGCACTCACTATTCTGCTGGTACATCATCTATATTCCTCCAGTCACCTCAAGAGCTGCACTCTCTATTCTGCTGTTACTTCATGTCTTATCCTCCAGCCACCTCCAGAGGTGCACTCACTATTCGGCTATTACATCATGTCTTATCCTCCAGTCACCTCCAGAGCTGCAGTCACTATTCTGCCGTTAAATCGTGTCTTATCCTCCAGTCACCTCCAGAGCTGCAGTCACTATTCTGCTGTTACATGGTGTCTTATCCTCCAGCCACCTCCAGAGCTGCAGTCACTATTCTGCTGTCACATCAGGTCTTATCCTCCACTCACCTCGTGAGCTGCAGTCACTATTCTGCTGTTACAACATGTCTTATCCTCCAGTCACCTCCAGAGCTGCTGTCACTATTCTGCTGTTACATCAGGTCTTATCCTCCATTCACCTCCAGAGATGCACTCACTATTCTCTGTTACATGGTGTCTTATCCTCCAGCCACCTCCAGAGCTGCAATCATTATTCTGCTGTTACATCGTGTCTTATCCTCCTGTCACCTCCAGAGCTGCAATCACTATTCCACTGTTACATCATGTCTTATCCTCCAGTCACCTCCAGAGCTGCACTCACTATTCTTCTGTTACATCGTATCCTATCCTCCAGTCAACTCCAGAGCTGCACTCACTCTTCTGCTTTTAAATCATGTCTTATCCTCCAGCCACCTTCAGAGCTGCACTCACTATTCTGCTGTTACATCATGTCTTATCCTCCAGTCACCTCCAGAGCTGCACTCACTATTCTGCTGTTACATCGTGTCCTATCCTCCAGTCACCTCCAGAGCTGCAGTCACTATTCTGCTGTTACATGGTGTCTTATCCTCCAGCCACCTCTAGAGCTGCAGTCACTATTCTGCTGTTACATCAGGTCTTATCCTCCACTCACCTCCAGAGCTGCAGTCACTATTCTGCTGTTACATCAGGTCTTATCCTCCATTCACCTCCAGAGATGCACTCACTATTCTGCTGTTACATCATGTCTTATCCTACTGTCACCTCCAGAGCTGCACTCACTATTCTACTGTTAAATCGTGTCTTATCCTCCAGTTACCTCCAGAGCTGAATTCACCATTCTGCTGTTACATCATGTCTTATCCTCCAGTCACCTACAGAGCTGCACTCACCATTCTGCTGTTAAGTCATGTCTTATCTTCCAGTTACCTCCAGAGCTGCAGTCAGTATTCTGTTGTTACATCAGATCTTATCCTCCAGTCACCTCCAGAGCTGCACTCACTATTCTGCTGTTACATCGTATCTTATCCTCCAGTCAACTCCAGAGCTGCACTCACTATTCTGCTGTTAAATCATGTCTTATCCTCCAGCCACCTCCAGAGCTGCACTCACTATTCTGCTGTTACATCATGTCTTATCCTCCAGTCTCCTCCAGAGCTGCAGTCACTATTCTGCCGTTACATCGTGTCTTATCCTCCAGTCACATCCAGAGCTGCAGTCACTATTCTGCTGTTACATCGTGTCTTATCCTCCAGCCACCTCCAGAGCTGCAGTCACTATTCTGCTGTTACATCAGGTCTTATCCTCCACTCACCTCCAGAGCTGCAGTCACTATTCTGATGTTACATCAGGTCTTATCCTCCAGTCACCTCCAGAGCTGCTGTCACTATTCTGTTGTTACATCAGGTCTTATCCTCCAGTCACCTCAAGAGATGCACTGACTATTCTACTGTTACATCATGTCTTATCCTCCAGTCACCTCATGAGCTGCAGTCACTATTCTGCTGTTACATCGTGTCTTGTCCTCCAGTCACCTCCAGAGCTGCACTCACTATTATGCTGTTACTTCATGTCTTATCCTCCACTCATCTCCAGAGCTGCAGTCACTATTCTGCTGTTACATCATGTCTTATCCTCCAGTCACCTCCAGAGCTGCACTCACTATTATGCTGTTACTTCATGTCTTATCCTCCAGTCACCTCAAGAGCTGCACTCACTTTTCTGCTGTTACATTGTGTCTTATCCTCCAGTCACCTCAAGAACTGCACTCACTATTTTGCTGTTACATCATGTCTTATCCTCCAGTCACCTCCAGAGCTGCACTCACTATTCTGCTGTTACCTCATGTCCTATCTACCAGTCACCTCCAGAGCTGCACTGACTATTCTGCTGTTACATCGTGTCTTATCCTCCAGTCACCTCCAGAGCTGCACTCACTATTCTGCTGTTACATCGTGTCTTATACTCCAGTTACCTCCAGAGCTCCTGTCACTATTCTGCTGTTACATCATGTCTTATCCTCCAGTCACCTCCAGAGCTGCACTCACTATTCTGCTGTTACATCATGTCTTATCCTCCAGTCACCTCCAGAGCTGCACTCACTATTCTACTGTTACATCGTGTATTATCCTCCAGAGCTGAATTCACCATTCTGCTGTTACATCCTGTCTTATCCTCCAGTCACCTCCAGAGCTGCAGTCACTATTCTGCTGTTACATCCTGTCTTATCCTCCAGTCACCTCCAGAGCTGCAGTCACTATTCTGCTGTTACATCATCTATATTCCTCCAATCACCTCAAGAGCTGCACTCTCTATTCTGCTGTTACATCGTATCTTATCGTCCAGTCAACTCCAGAGCTGCACTCACTATTCTGCTGTTATTTCATGTCTTATCCTTCAGTCACCTCCAGAGCTGCAGTCACTGTTCTGCTGTTACATCATGTCTTATCCTCCAGCCACCTCCAGAGCTGCACTCACTATTCTGCTGTTACATCATGTCTTATCCTCCAGTCACGTCCAGAGCTGCAGTCACTATTCTGCCGTTACATCGTGTCTTATCCTCCAGTCACCTCCAGAGCTGCAGTCACTATTCTGCTGTTACATCGTGTCTTATCCTCCAGCCACCTCCAGAGCTGCAGTCACTATTCTGCTGTTACATCAGGTCTTATCCTCCACTCACCTCCAGAGCTGCACTCACTATTCTGCTGTTACATCATGTCTTTTCCTCCAGTCACCTCCAGAGCTGCTGTCACTATTCTGCTGTTACATCAGGTCTTATCCTCCATTCACCTCCAGAGATGCACTCTCTATTCTACTGTTACATCGTGTCTTATCCTCCAGTTACCTCCAGAGCTGAATTCACCATTCTGCTGTTACATCATGTCTTATCCTCCACTCATCTCCAGAGCTGCAGTCACTATTCTGCTGTTACATCATGTCTTATCCTCCAGTCACCTCCAGAGCTGCACTCACTATTCTGCTGTTACATCGTGTCCTATCCTCCAGTCACCTCCAGAGCTGCAGTCACTATTCTGCTGTTATATCAGGTCTTATCCTCTAGTCACCTCCAGAGCGGCAATCATTATTCTGCTGTTACATCGTGTCTTATCCTCCTGTCACCTCCAGAGCTGCAATCACTATTCTACTGTTACATCCTGTCTTATCCTCCAGTCACCTCCAGAGCTGCACTCACTATTCTGCTGGTACATCATCTATATTCCTCCAGTCACCTCAAGAGCTGCACTCTCTATTCTGCTGTTACTTCATGTCTTATCCTCCAGCCACCTCCAGAGGTGCACTCACTATTCGGCTATTACATCATGTCTTATCCTCCAGTCACCTCCAGAGCTGCAATCACTATTCTGCCGTTAAATCGTGTCTTATCCTCCAGTCACCTCCAGAGCTGCAGTCACTATTCTGCTGTTACATGGTGTCTTATCCTCCAGCCACCTCCAGAGCTGCAGTCACTATTCTGCTGTCACATCAGGTCTTATCCTCCACTCACCTCGTGAGCTGCAGTCACTATTCTGCTGTTACATCATGTCTTATCCTCCAGTCACCTCCAGAGCTGCTGTCACTATTCTGCTGTTACATCAGGTCTTATCCTCCATTCACCTCCAGAGATGCACTCACTATTCTCTGTTACATGGTGTCTTATCCTCCAGCCACCTCCAGAGCTGCAATCATTATTCTGCTGTTACATCGTGTCTTATCCTCCTGTCACCTCCAGAGCTGCAATCACTATTCCACTGTTACATCATGTCTTATCCTCCAGTCACCTCCAGAGCTGCACTCACTATTCTTCTGTTACATCGTATCCTATCCTCCAGTCAACTCCAGAGCTGCACTCACTCTTCTGCTTTTAAATCATGTCTTATCCTCCAGCCACCTTCAGAGCTGCACTCACTATTCTGCTGTTACATCATGTCTTATCCTCCAGTCACCTCCAGAGCTGCACTCACTATTCTGCTGTTACATCGTGTCCTATCCTCCAGTCACCTCCAGAGCTGCAGTCACTATTCTGCTGTTACATGGTGTCTTATCCTCCAGCCACCTCTAGAGCTGCAGTCACTATTCTGCTGTTACATCAGGTCTTATCCTCCACTCACCTCCAGAGCTGCAGTCACTATTCTGCTGCTACATCATGTCTTATCCTCCAGTCACCTCCAGAGCTGCGGTCACTATTCTGCTGTTACATCAGGTCTTATCCTCCATTCACCTCCAGAGATGCACTCACTATTCTGCTGTTAAATCATGTCTTATCCTACTGTCACCTCCAGAGCTGCACTCACTATTCTACTGTTAAATCGTGTCTTATCTTCCAGTTACCTCCAGAGCTGCAGTCAGTATTCTGTTGTTACATCAGATCTTATCCTCCAGTCACCTCCAGAGCTGCACTCACTATTCTGCTGTTACATCGTATCTTATCCTCCAGTCAACTCCAGAGCTGCACTCACTATTCTGCTGTTAAATCATGTCTTATCCTCCAGCCACCTCCAGAGCTGCACTCACTATTCTGCTGTTACATCATGTCTTATCCTCCAGCCACCTCCAGAGCTGTAGTCACTATTCTGCTGTTACATCATGTCTTATCCTCCAGCCACCTCCAGAGCTGTAGTCTCTTTTCTGCTGTTACATAATTTCTTATCCTCCAGCCACCGCCAGAGCTGCAGTCACTATTCTGCTGTTTCATCGTGTCTTATCCTCCAGACACCTCCAGAGCTGTAGTCACTATTCTGCTGTTACATCGTGTCTTATCCTCCAGTCACCTCCTGAGCTGTAGTCACTATTCTGCTGTTTCATCGTGTCTTATCCTCCTGTCACCTCCAGAGCTGAAGTCACCATTCTGCTGTTAAATCATGTCTTATCCTCCAGTCACCTCCAGAGCTACACTAACTATTCTGCTGTTACATAGTGTATTATCCTCCAGTCACCTCCAGAGCTGCACTCACTATTCTTCTGTTACATCATGTCTTATCTTCCAGTCACCTCTAGAGCTGCAGTCACTATTCTGCTGTTACATCATCTATTATCATCCAGCCACCTCCAGAACTACAGTCACTATTCTACTGTTACATCGTGTATTATCCTCCAGTTACCTCCAGAGCTGAATTCACCATTCTGCTGTTACATCATGTCTTATCTTCCAGTCACCTCCAGAGCTGCAGTCACTATTCTGCTGTTACATCAGGTCTTATCCTCTAGTCACCTCCAGAGCGGCAATCATTATTCTGCTGTTACATCGTGTCTTATCCTCCTGTCACCTCCAGAGCTGCAATCACTATTCTACTGTTACATCCTGTCTTATCCTCCAGTCACCTCCAGAGCTGCAGTCACTATTCTGCTGTTACATCATCTATATTCCTCCAGTCACGTCAAGAGCTGCACTCTCTATTCTGCTGTTACTTCATGTCTTATCCTTCAGTCACCTCCAGAGCTGCAGTCACTGTTCTGCTGTTACATCATGTCTTATCCTCCAGCCACCTCCAGAGCTGCACTCACTATTCTGCTATTACATCATGTCTTATCCTCCAGTCACCTCCAGAGCTGCAGTCACTATTCTGCCGTTACATCGTGTCTTATCCTCCAGTCACCTCCAGAGCTGCAGTCACTATTCTGCTGTTACATGGTGTCTTATCCTCCAGCCACCTCCAGAGCTGCAGTCACTATTCTGCTGTCACATCAGGTCTTATCCTCCACTCACCTCCAGAGCTGCAGTCACTATTCTGCTGTTACATCATGTCTTATCCTCCAGCCACCTCCAGAGCTGCACTCACTATTCTGCTATTACATCATGTCTTATCCTCCAGTCACCTCCAGAGCTGCAGTCACTATTCTGCCATTACATCGTGTCTTATCCTCCAGTCACCTCCAGAGCTGCAGTCACTATTCTGCTGTTACATGGTGTCTTATCCTCCAGCCACCTCCAGAGCTGCAGTCACTATTCTGCTGTCACATCCGGTCTTATCCTCCACTCACCTCCAGAGCTGCAGTCACTATTCTGCTGTTACATCATGTCTTATCCTCCAGTCACCTCCAGAGCTGCTGTCACTCTTCTGCTGTTACATCAGGTCTTATCCTCCATTCACCTCCAGAGATGCACTCACTATTCTCTGTTATATGTTGTCTTATCCTCTAGCCACCTCCAGAGCTGCAATCATTATTCTGCTGTTACATCGTGTCTTATCCTCCTGTCACCTCCAGAGCTGCAATCACTATTCCACTGTTACATCATGTCTTATCCTCCAGTCACCTCCAGAGCTACACTCACTATTCTGCTGTTACATCGTATCTTATCCTCCAGTCAACTCCAGAGCTGCACTCACTATTCTGCTGTTAAATCATGTCTTATCCTCCAGCCACCTTCAGAGCTGCACTCACTATTCTGCTGTTACATCGTATCTTATCCTCCAGTCAACTCCAGAGCTGCACTCATTATTCTGCTGTTAAATCATGTCTTATCCTCCAGCCACCTCCAGAGCTGCACTCACTATTCTGCTGTTACATCATGTCTTATCCTCCAGTCTCCTCCAGAGCTGCAGTCACTATTCTGCCGTTACATCGTGTCTTATCCTCCAGTCACCTCCAGAGCTGCAGTCACTATTCTGCTGTTACATCGTGTCTTATCCTCCAGCCACCTCCAGAGCTGCTGTCACTATTCTGTTGTTACATCAGGTCTTATCCTCCGTTCACCTCCAGAGATGCACTCACTATTCTGCTGTTACATCGTGTCTTATCCTCCAGTCACCTCAAGAGCTGCAGTCACTATTCTGCTGTTACATCATGTCTTATCCTCCAGTCTCCTCCAGAGCTGCAGTCACTATTCTGCCGTTACATCGTGTCTTATCCTCCAGTCACCTCCAGAGCTGCAGTCACTATTCTGCTGTTACATCGTGTCTTATCCTACAGCCACCTCCAGAGCTGCAGTCAATATTCTGCTGTTACATCAGGTCTTATCCTCCACTCACCTCCAGAGCTGCAGTCACTATTCTGATGTTACATCAGGTCTTATCCTCCAGTCACCTCCAGAGCTGCTGTCACTATTCTGTTGTTACATCAGGTCTTATACTCCGTTCACCTCCAGAGATGCACTCACTATTCTGCTGTTACATCTTGTCTTATCCTCCAGTCACCTCCAGAGCTGCAGTCACTATTCTGCTGTTACATCGTGTCTTATCCTCCAGTCACCTCAAGAGCTGCAGTCACTATTCTGCTGTTACATCATGTCTTATCCTCCAGTCACCTCATGAGCTGCAGTCACTATTCTGCTGTTACATCGTGTCTTGTCCTCCAGTCATCTCCAGAGCTGCAGTCACTATTCTGCTGTTACATCATGTCTTTTCCTCCAGTCACCTACAGAGCTGCACTCACTATTCTGCTGTTACATCGTGTCCTATCCTCCAGTCACCTCCACAGCTGCAGTCACTATTCTGCTGTTACAAGGTGTCTTATCCTCCAGCCACCTCCAGAGCTGCAGTCACTATTCTGCTGCTACATCATGTCTTATCCTCCAGTCACTTCCAGAGCTGCTGTCACTATTCTGCTGTTACATCAGGTCTTATCCTCCATTCACCTCCAGAGATGCACTCACTATTCTACTGTTAAATCGTGTCTTATCCTCCAGTTACCTCCAGAGCTGAATTCACCATTCTGCTGTTACATCATGTCTTATCCTCCAGTCACCTACAGAGCTGCACTCACCATTCTGCTGTTAAGTCATGTCTTATCTTCCAGTTACCTCCAGAGCTGCAGTCACTATTCTGCTGTTACATCAGATCTTATCCTCCAGTCACCTCCAGAGCTGCAATCATTATTCTGCTGTTACATCGTGTCTTATACTCCTGTCACCTCCAGAGCTGCAATCACTATTCCACTGTTACATCATGTCTTATCCTCCAGTCACCTCCAGAGCTGCACTCACTATTCTGCTGTTACATCGTATCTTATCCTCCAGTCAACTCCAGAGCTGCACTCATTATTCTGCTGTTAAATCATGTCTTATCCTCCAGCCACCTCCAGAGCTGCACTCACTATTCTGCTGTTACATCATGTCTTATCCTCCAGTCTCCTCCAGAGCTGCAGTCACTATTCTGCCGTTACATCGTGTCTTATCCTCCAGTCACCTCCAGAGCTGCAGTCACTATTCTGCTGTTACATCGTGTCTTATCCTCCAGCCACCTCCAGAGCTGCTGTCACTATTCTGTTGTTACATCAGGTCTTATCCTCCGTTCACCTCCAGAGATGCACTCACTATTCTGCTGTTACATCGTGTCTTATCCTCCAGTCACCTCAAGAGCTGCAGTCACTATTCTGCTGTTACATCATGTCTTATCCTCCAGTCACCTCATGAGCTGCAGTCACTATTCTGCTGTTACATCGTGTCTTGTCATCCAGTCACCTCCAGAGCTGCACTCACTATTATGCTGTTACTTCATGTCTTATCCTCCACTCATCTCCAGAGCTGCAGTCACTATTCTGCTGTTACATCATGTCTTATCCTCCAGTCACCTCCAGAGCTGCACTCACTATTCTGCTGTTACATCGTGTCCTATCCTCCAGTCACCTCCAGAGCTGCAGTCACTATTCTGCTGTTACATCATGTCTTATCCTCCAGTCACCTCCAGAGCTGCTGTCACTATTCTGTTGTTACATCGTTTCTTATCCTCCATTCACCTCCAGAGATGCAATCACTGTTCTGCTGTTACATGGTGTCTTATCCTCCAGTCACCTCCAGAGCTGCAGTCACTATTCTGCTGTTACATCGTGTCTTGTCCTCCAGTCACCTCCAGAGCTGCACTCACTATTATGCTGTTACTTCATGTCTTATCCTCCAGTCACCTCAAGAGCTGCACTCACTTTTCTGCTGTTGCATTGTGTCTTATCCTCCAGTCACCTCAAGAACTGCACTCACTATTCTGCTGTTACATCATGTCTTATCCTCCAGTCACCTCCAGAGCTGCACTCACTATTCTGCTGTTACATCGTGTCCTATCCTCCAGTCACCTCCAGAGCTGCAGTCACTATTCTGCTGTTACATCATGTCTTATCCTCCAGTCACCTCCAGAGCTGCTGTCACTATTCTGTTGCTACATCGTTTCTTAGCCTCCATTCACCTCCAGAGCTGCACTCACTATTCTGCTGTTACATTATGTCTTATCCTCCAGTCACCTCCAGAGCTGCACTCACTATTCTGCTGTTACATCATGTCTTATCCTCCAGTCACCTCCAGAGCTGCAGTCACTATTCTGCTGTTACATCATCTATTATCCTCCAGCCACCTCCAGAGCTACAGTCACTATTCTACTGTTACATCGTGTATTATCTTCCAGAGCTGAATTCACCATTCTGCTGTTACATTGTATCTTATCTTCCTGTCACCTCCAGAGCTGCAGTCACTATTCTGCTGTTACATCGTGTCTTATCCTCCTGTCACCTCCAGAGCTGCAATCACTATTCTACTGTTCCATCCTGTCTTATCCTCCAGTCACCTCCAGAGCTGCAGTCACTATTCTGCTGTTACATCATCTATATTCCTCCAATCACCTCAAAAGCTGCACTCACTATTCTGCTGTTATTTCATGTCTTATCCTTCAGTCACCTCCAGAGCTGCAGTCACTGTTCTGCTGTTACATCATGTCTTATCCTCCAGCCACCTCCAGAGCTGCACTCACTATTCTGCTGTTACATCATGTCTTATCCTCCAGTCATGTCCAGAGCTGCAGTCCCTATTCTGCCGTTACATCGTGTCTTATCCTCCAGTCACCTCCAGAGCTGCAGTCACTATTCTGCTGTTACATCGTGTCTTATCCTCCACTCATCTCCAGAGCTGCAGTCACTATTCTGCTGTTACATCATGTCTTATCCTCCAGTCACCTCCAGAGCTGCACTCACTATTCTGCTGTTACATCGTGTCCTATCCTCCAGTCACCTCCAGAGCTGCAGTCACTATTCTGCTGTTACATCATGTCTTATCCTCCAGTCACCTCCAGAGCTGCTGTCACTATTCTGTTGTTACATCGTTTCTTATCCTCCATTCACCTCCAGAGATGCAATCACTGTTCTGCTGTTACATGGTGTCTTATCCTCCAGTCACCTCCAGAGCTGCAGTCACTATTCTGCTGTTACATCGTGTCTTGTCCTCCAGTCACCTCCAGAGCTGCACTCACTATTATGCTGTTACTTCATGTCTTATCCTCCAGTCACCTCAAGAGCTGCACTCACTTTTCTGCTGTTGCATTGTGTCTTATCCTCCAGTCACCTCAAGAACTGCACTCACTATTCTGCTGTTACATCATGTCTTATCCTCCAGTCACCTCCAGAGCTGCACTCACTATTCTGCTGTTACATCGTGTCCTATCCTCCAGTCACCTCCAGAGCTGCAGTCACTATTCTGCTGTTACATCATGTCTTATCCTCCAGTCACCTCCAGAGCTGCTGTCACTATTCTGTTGTTACATCGTTTCTTATCCTCCATTCACCTCCAGAGCTGCACTCACTATTCTGCTGTTACATCATGTCTTATCCTCCAGTCACCTCCAGAGCTGCACTCACTATTCTGCTGTTACATCATGTCTTATCCTCCAGTCACCTCCAGAGCTGCAGTCACTATTCTGCTGTTACATCATCTATTATCCTCCAGCCTCCTACAGAGCTACAGTCACTATTCTACTGTTACATCGTGTATTATCTTCCAGAGCTGAATTCACCATTCTGCTGTTACATTGTGTCTTATCTTCCTGTCACCTCCAGAGCTGCAGTCACTATTCTGCTGTTACATCGTGTCTTATCCTCCTGTCACCTCCAGAGCTGCAATCACTATTCTGCTGTTACATCATCTATTATCCTCCAGCCTCCTACAGAGCTACAGTCACTATTCTACTGTTACATCGTGTATTATCTTCCAGAGCTGAATTCACCATTCTGCTGTTACATTGTGTCTTATCTTCCTGTCACCTCCAGAGCTGCAGTCACTATTCTGCTGTTACATCATGTCTTATCCTCCAGTCACCTCCAGAGCTGCACTCACTATTCTGCTGTTACATCATGTCTTATCCTCCAGTCACCTCCAGAGCTGCAGTCACTATTCTGCTGTTACATCATCTATTATCCTCCAGTCACCTCCAGAGCTACAGTCACTATTCTACTGTTACATCGTGTATTATCTTCCAGAGCTGAATTCACCATTCTGCTGTTACATTGTGTCTTATCTTCCTGTCACCTCCAGAGCTGCAGTCACTATTCTGCTGTTACATCGTGTCTTATCCTCCTGTCACCTCCAGAGCTGCAATCACTATTCTACTGTTCCATCCTGTCTTATCCTCCAGTCACCTCCAGAGCTGCAGTCACTATTCTGCTGTTACATCATCTATATTCCTCCAATCACCTCAAAAGCTGCACTCTCTATTCTGCTGTTACATCGTATCTTATTGTCCAGTCAACTCCAGAGCTGCACTCACTATTCTGCTGTTATTTCATGTCTTATCCTTCAGTCACCTCCAGAGCTGCAGTCACTGTTCTGCTGTTACATCATGTCTTATCCTCCAGCCACCTCCAGAGCTGCACTCACTATTCTGCTGTTACATCATGTCTTATCCTCCAGTCATGTCCAGAGCTGCAGTCACTATTCTGCCGTTACATTGTGTCTTATCCTCCAGTCACCTCCAGAGCTGCAGTCACTATTCTGCTGTTACATCGTGTCTTATCCTCCAGCCACTTCCAGAGCTGCAGTCACTATTCTGCTGTTTCATCAGGTCTTATCCTCCACTCACCTCCAGAGCTGCACTCACTATTCTGCTGTTACATCATGTCTTATCCTCCAATCACCTCCAGAGCTGCTGTCACTATTCTGCTGTTACATCAGGTCTTATCCTCCATTCACCTCCAGAGATGCACTCACTATTCTACTGTTACATCGTGTCTTATCCTCCAGTTACCTCCAGAGCTGAATTCACCATTCTGCTGTTAAATCATGTCTTATCTTCCAGTCACCTCCAGAGCTGCAGTCACTATTCTGCTGTTACATCATGTCTTATCCTCCAGTCACCTCATGAGCTGCAGTCACTATTCCGCTGTTACATCGTGTCTTGTCCTCCAGTCACCTCCAGAGCTGCACTCACTATTATGCTGTTACTTCATGTCTTATCCTCCACTCATCTCCAGAGCTGCAGTCACTATTCTGCTGTTACATCATGTCTTATCCTCCAGTCACCTCCAGAGCTGCACTCACTATTCTGCTGTTACATCGTGTCCTATCCTCCAGTCACCTCCAGAGCTGCAATCATTATTCTGCTGTTACATCGTGTCTTATCCTCCTGTCACCTCCAGAGCTGCAATCACTATTCCACTGTTACATCATGTTTTATCCTCCAGTCACCTCCAGAGCTGCACTCACTATTCTGCTGTTACATCGTATCTTATCCTCCAGTCAACTCCAGAGCTGCACTCATTATTCTGCTGTTAAATCATGTCTTATCCTCCAGCCACCTCCAGAGCTGCACTCACTATTCTGCTGTTACATCATGTCTTATCCTTCAGTCTCCTCCAGAGCTGCAGTCACTATTCTGCCGTTACATCGTGTCTTATCCTCCAGTCACCTCCAGAGCTGCAGTCACTATTCTGCTGTTACATCGTGTCTTATCCTCCAGCCACCTCCAGAGCTGCAGTCACTATTCTGCTGTTACATCAGGTCTTATCCTCCACTCACCTCGTG
Organism: Phyllobates terribilis; assembly: GCF_046119375.1. Lineage (NCBI taxonomy): Eukaryota > Metazoa > Chordata > Amphibia > Anura > Dendrobatidae > Phyllobates > Phyllobates terribilis. The sequence continues at coordinate 198,000 of NW_027363340.1, forward strand.
AGCTGCAGTCACTATTCTGCTGTTACATCATGTCTTATCCTCCAGTCATGTCCAGAGCTGCTGTCACTATTCTGCTGTTACATCAGGTCTTATCCTCCATTCACCTCCAGGAATGCACTCACTATTCTACTGTTACATCGTGTCTTATCCTCCAGTTACCTCCAGAGCTGAATTCACCATTCTGCTGTTAAATCATGTCTTATCTTCCAGTCACCTCCAGAGCTGCAGTCACTATTCTGCTGTTACATCATGTCTTATCCTCCAGTCACCTCGTGAGCTGCAGTCACTATTCTGCTGTTACATCGTGTCTTGTCCTCCAGTCACCTCCAGAGCTGCACTCACTATTATGCTGTTACTTCATGTCTTATCCTCCACTCATCTCCAGAGCTGCAGTCACTATTCTGCTGTTACATCATGTCTTATCCTCCAGTCACCTCCAGAGCTGCACTCACTATTCTGCTGTTACATCGTGTCCTATCCTCCAGTCGCCTCCAGAGCTGCAGTCACTATTCTGCTGTTACATCATGTCTTATCCTCCAGTCACCTCCAGAGCTGCTGTCACTATTCTGCTGTTACATCGTGTCTTGTCCTCCAGTCACCTCCAGAGCTGCACTCACTATTATGCTGTTACTTCATGTCTTATCCTCCAGTCACCTCAAAAGCTGCACTCACTTTTCTGCTGTTGCATTGTGTCTTATCCTCCAGTCACCTCAAGAACTGCACTCACTATTCTGCTGTTACATCATGTCTTATCCTCCAGTCACCTCCAGAGCTGCACTCACTATTCTGCTGTTACATCGTGTCCTATCCTCCAGTCACCTCCAGAGCTGCAGTCACTATTCTGCTGTTACATCATGTCTTATCCTCCAGTCACCTCCAGAGCTGCTGTCACTATTCTGCTGTTACATCGTTTCTTATCCTCCATTCACCTCCAGAGATGCAATCACTGTTCTGCTGTTACATGGTGTCTTATCCTCCAGTCACCTCCAGAGCTGCAGTCACTATTCTACTGTTACATCGTGTCTTGTCCTCCAGTCACCTCCAGAGCTGCACTCACTATTATGCTGTTACTTCATGTCTTATCCTCCAGTCACCTCCAGAGCTGCAGTCACTATTCTGCTGTTACATCATGTCTTATCCTCCAGTCACCTCAAGAGCTGCACTGACTATTCTGCTGTTACATCATGTCTTATCCTCCAGTCACCTCCAGAGCTGCACTCACTATTATGCTGTTACTTCATGTCTTATCCTCCAGTCACCTCAAGAGCTGCACTCACTTTTCTGCTGTTGCATTGTGTCTTATCCTCCAGTCACCTCAAGAACTGCACTCACTATTCTGCTGTTACATCATGTCTTATCCTCCAGTCACCTCCAGAGCTGCACTCACTATTCTGCTGTTACCTCATGTCTTATCCTCCAGTCACCTCCAGAGCTGCACTGACTATTCTGCTGTTACATCGTGTCTTATCCTCCAGTCACCTCCAGAGCTGCACTCACTATTCTGCTGTTACATCGTGTCTTATACTCCAGTTACCTCCAGAGCTGCTGTCACTATTCTGCTGTTACATCATGTCTTATCCTCCAGTCACCTCCAGAGCTGCACTCACTATTCTGCTGTTACATCATGTCTTATCCTCCGGTCACCTCCAGAGCTGCAGTCACTATTCTGCTGTTACATCATCTATTATCCTCCAGCCACCTCCAGAGCTACAGTCACTATTCTACTGTTACATCGTGTATTATCCTCCAGAGCTGAATTCACCATTCTGCTGTTACATTGTGTCTTATCATACTGTCACCTCCAGAGCTGCAGTCACTATTCTGCTGTTACATCATCTATATTCCTCCAATCACCTCAAAAGCTGCACTCTCTATTCTGCTGTTACATCGTATCTTATTGTCCAGTCAACTCCAGAGCTGCACTCACTATTCTGCTGTTATTTCATGTCTTATCCTCCAGTCACCTCCAGAGCTGCAGTCACTATTCTGCTGTTACATCATGTCTTATCCTCCAGCCACCTCCAGAGCTGCAGTCACTATTCTGCTGTTACATCAGGTCTTATCCTCCACTCACCTCCAGAGCTGCACTCACTATTCTGCTGTTACATCATGTCTTATCCTCCAGTCACCTCCAGAGCTGCTGTCACTATTCTGCTGTTACATCAGGTCTTATCCTCCATTCACCTCCAGAGATGCACTCACTATTCTACTGTTACATCGTGTCTTATCCTCCAGTTACCTCCAGAGCTGAATTCACCATTCTGCTGTTAAATCATGTCTTATCTTCCAGTCACCTCCAGAGCTGCAGTCACTATTCTCCTGTTACATCATGTCTTATCCTCCAGTCACCTCATGAGCTGCAGTCACTATTCTGCTGTTACATCGTGTCTTGTCCTCCAGTCACCTCCAGAGCTGCACTCACTATTATGCTGTTACTTCATGTCTTATCCTCCACTCATCTCCAGAGCTGCAGTCACTATTCTGCTGTTACATCATGTCTTATCCTCCAGTCACCTCATGAGCTGCACTCACTATTCTGCTGTTACATCGTGTCCTATCCTCCAGTCACCTCCAGAGCTGCAATCATTATTCTGCTGTTACATCGTGTCTTATCCTCCTGTCACCTCCAGAGCTGCAATCACTATTCCACTGTTACATCATGTCTTATCCTCCAGTCACCTCCAGAGCTGCACTCACTATTCTGCTGTTACATCGTATCTTATCCTCCAGTCAACTCCAGAGCTGCACTCATTATTCTGCTGTTAAATCATGTCTTATCCTCCAGCCACCTCCAGAGCTGCACTCACTATTCTGCTGTTACATCATGTCTTATCCTCCAGTCTCCTCCAGAGCTGCAGTCACTATTCTGCCGTTACATCGTGTCTTATCCTCCAGTCACCTCCAGAGCTGCAGTCACTATTCTGCTGTTACATCGTGTCTTATCCTCCAGCCACCTACAGAGCTGCAGTCACTATTCTGCTGTTACATCAGGTCTTATCCTCCACTCAACTCCAGAGCTGCAGTCACTATTCTGATGTTACATCAGGTCTTATCCTCCAGTCACCTCCAGAGCTGCTGTCACTATTCTGTTGTTCCATCAGGTCTTATCCTCCGTTCACCTCCAGAGCTGCACTCACTATTCTGCTGTTACCTCATGTCTTATCCTCCAGTCACCTCCAGAGCTGCACTGACTATTCTGCTGTTACATCGTGTCTTATCCTCCAGTCACCTCCAGAGCTGCACTCACTATTCTGCTGTTACATCGTGTCTTATACTCCAGTTACCTCCAGAGCTGCTGTCACTCTTCTGCTGTTACATCATGTCTTATCCTCCAGTCACCTCCAGAGCTGCACTCACTATTCTGCTGTTACATCATGTCTTATCCTCCAGTCACCTCCAGAGCTGCAGTCACTATTCTGCTGTTACATCATCTATTATCCTCCAGCCACCTCCAGAGCTACAGTCACTATTCTACTGTTACATCGTGTATTATCCTCCAGAGCTGAATTCACCATTCTGCTGTTACATTGTGTCTTATCTTCCTGTCACCTCCAGAGCTGCAGTCACTATTCTGATGTTACATCGTGTCTTATCCTCCTGTCACCTCCAGAGCTGCAATCACTATTCTACTGTTACATCCTGTCTTATCCTCCAGTCACCTCCAGAGCTGCAGTCACTATTCTGCTGTTACATAATCTATATTCCTCCAATCACCTCAAAAGCTGCACTCTCTATTCTACTGTTACATCGTACCTTATTGTCCAGTCAACTCCAGAGCTGCACTCACTATTCTGCTGTTATTTCATGTCTTATCCTTCAGTCACCTCCAGAGCTGCAGTCACTGTTCTGCTGTTACATCATGTCTTATCCTCCAGCCACCTCCAGAGCTGCACTCACTATTCTGCTGTTACGTCATGTCTTATCCTCCAGTCATGTTCAGAGCTGCAGTCACTATTCTGCCGTTACATCGTGTCTTATCCTCCAGTCACCTCCAGAGCTGCAGTCACTATTCTGCTGTTACATCGTGTCTTATCCTCCAGCCACCTCCAGAGCTGCAGTCACTATTCTGCTGTTACATCAGGTATTATCCTCCACTCACCTCCAGAGCTGCACTCACTATTCTGCTGTTACATCATGTCTTATCCTCCAGTCACCTCCAGAGCTGCTGTCACTATTCTGCTGTTACATCAGGTCTTATCCTCCATTCACCTCCAGAGATGCACTCACTATTCTACTGTTGCATCGTGTCTTATCCTCCAGTTACCTCCAGAGCTGAATTCACCATTCTGCTGTTAAATCATGTCTTATCTTCCAGTCACCTCCAGAGCTGCAGTCACTATTCTGCTGTTACATCATGTCTTATCCTCCAGTCACCTCATGAGCTGCAGTCACTATTCTGCTGTTACATCGTGTCTTGTCCTCCAGTCACCTCCAGAGCTGCACTCACTATTATGCTGTTACTTCATGTCTTATCCTCCACTCATCTCCAGAGCTGCAGTCACTATTCTGCTGTTACATGATGTCTTATCCTCCAGTCACCTCCAGAGCTGCACTCACTATTCTGCTGTTACATCATGTCCTATCCTCCAGTCACCTCCAGAGCTGCAATCATTATTCTGCTGTTACATCGTGTCTTATCCTCCTGTCACCTCCAGAGCTGCAATCACTATTCCACTGTTACATCATGTCTTATCCTCCAGTCACCTCCAGAGCTGCACTCACTATTCTGCTGTTACATCGTTTCTTATCCTCCAGTCAACTCCAGAGCTGCACTCATTATTCTGCTGTTAAATCATGTCTTATCCTCCAGCCACCTCCAGAGCTGCACTCACTATTCTGCTGTTACATCATGTCTTATCCTCCAGTCTCCTCCAGAGCTGCAGTCACTATTCTGCCGTTACATCGAGTCTTATCCTCCAGTCACCTCCAGAGCTGCAGTCACTATTCTGCTGTTACATCGTGTCTTATCCTCCAGCCACCTCCAGAGCTGCAGTCACTATTCTGCTGTTACATCAGGTCTTATCCTCCGTTCACCTCCAGAGATGCACTGACTATTCTGCTGTTACATCTTGTCTTATCCTCCAGTCACCTCCAGAGCTGCAGTCACTATTCTGCTGTTACATCGTGTCTTATCCTCCAGTCACCTCAAGAGCTGCAGTCACTATTCTGCTGTTACATCATGTCTTATCCTCCAGTCACCTCCAGAGCTGCAGTCACTATTCTGCTGTTACATCGTGTCTTGTCCTCCAGTCACCTCCAGAGCTGCACTCACTATTATGCTGTTACTTCATGTCTTATCCTCCAGTCACCTCAAGAGCTGCACTCACTTTTCTGCTGTTGCATTGTGTCTTATCCTCCAGTCACCTCAAGAACTGCACTCACTATTCTGCTGTTACATCATGTCTTATCCTCCAGTCTCCTCCAGAGCTGCAGTCACTATTCTGCTGTTACATCGTGTCTTATCCTCCAGTCACCTCCAGAGCTGCAATCACTATTCTGCTGTTACATCGTGTCTTATCCTCCAGTCACCTCCAGAGCTGCACTCACTATTCTGCTGTTACATCATGTCTTATCCTCCAGTCACCTCCAGAGCTGCACTCACTATTCTGCTGTTACATCGTGTCCTATCCTCCAGTCACCTCCAGAGCTGCAGTCACTATTCTGCTGTTACATCATGTCTTATCCTCCAGTCACCTCCAGAGCTGCTGTCATTATTCTGTTGTTACATCGTTTCTTATCCTCCATTCACCTCCAGAGATGCAATCACTGTTCTGCTGTTACATGGTGTCTTATCCTCCAGTCCCCTCCAGAGCTGCAGTCACTATTCTGCTGTTACATCGTGTCTTGTCCTCCAGTCACCGCCAGAGCTGCACTCACTATTATGCTGTTACTTCATGTCTTATCCTCGAGTCACCTCAAGAGCTGCACTCACTTTTCTGCTGTTACTTCATGTCTTATCCTCCAGTCACCTCAAGAACTGCACTCACTATTCTGCTGTTACATCGTGTCTTATCCTCCAGTCACCTCCAGAGCTGCACTCACTATTCTGCTGTTACATCATGTCTTATCCTCCAGTCACCTCCAGAGCTGCACTCACTATTCTGCTGTTACCTCATGTCTTATCCTCCAGTCACCTCCAGAGCTGCACTGACTATTCTGCTGTTATATCGTGTCTTATCCTCCAGTCACCTCCAGAGCTGCACTCACTATTCTGCTGTTACATCGTGTCTTATACTCCAGTTACCTCGAGAGCTGTTGTCACTATTCTGCTGTTACATCATGTCTTATCCTCCAGTCACCTCCAGAGCTGCACTCACTATTCTGCTGTTACATCATGTCTTATCCTCCAGTCACCTCCAGAGCTGCAGTCACTATTCTGCTGTTACATCATCTAGTATCCTCCAGCCACCTCCAGAGCTACAGTCACTATTCTACTGTTACATCGTGTATTATGCTCCAGAGCTGAATTCACCATTCTGCTGTTACATTGTGTCTTATCTTCCTGTCACCTCCAAAGCTGCAGTCACTATTCTGCTGTTACATTGTGTCTTATCCTCCTGTCACCTCCAGAGCTGCAATCACTATTCTACTGTTCCATCCTGTCTTATCCTCCAGTCACCTCCAGAGCTGCAGTCACTATTCTGCTGTTACATCATCTATATTCCTCCAATCACCTCAAAATCTGCACTCTCTATTCTGCTGTTACATCATATCTTATTGTCCAGTCAACTCCAGAGCTGCACTCACTATTCTGCTGTTATTTCATGTCTTATCCTTCAGTCACCTCCAGAGCTGCAGTCACTGTTCTGCTGTTACATCATGTCTTATCTTCCAGCCACCTCCAGAGCTGCAATCACTATTCTACTGTTACATCCTGTCTTATCCTCCAGTCACCTCCAGAGCTGCAGTCACTATTCTGCTGTTACATCATCTATATTCCTCCAATCACCTCAAAAGCTGCACTCTCTATTCTGCTGTTACATCATATCTTATTGTCCAGTCAACTCCAGAGCTGCACTCACTATTCTGCTGTTATTTCATGTCTTATCCTTCAGTCACCTCCAGAGCTGCAGTCACTGTTCTGCTGTTACATCATGTCTTATCTTCCAGCCACCTCCAGAGCTGCACTCACTATTCTGCTGTTACATCATGTATTATCCTCCAGTCATGTCCAGAGCTGCAGTCACTATTCTGCCGTTACATCGTGTCTTATCCTCCAGTCACCTCCAGAGCTGCACTCACTATTCTGCTGTTACATCGTGTCCTATCCTCCAGTCACCTCCAGAGCTGCAGTCACTATTCTGCTGTTACATCACGTCTTATCCTCCAGTCACCTCCAGAGCTGCTGTCATTATTCTGTTGTTACATCGTTTCTTATCCTCCATTCACCTCCAGAGATGCAATCACTGTTCTGCTGTTACATGGTGTCTTATCCTCCAGTCCCCTCCAGAGCTGCAGTCACTATTCTGCTGTTACATCGTGTCTTGTCCTCCAGTCACCGCCAGAGCTGCACTCACTATTATGCTGTTACTTCATGTCTTATCCTCCAGTCACCTCAAGAGCTGCACTCACTTTTCTGCTGTTGCATTGTGTCTTATCCTCCAGTCACCTCAAGAACTGCACTCACTATTCTGCTGTTACATCATGTCTTATCCTCCAGTCACCTCCAGAGCTGCACTCACTATTCTGCTGTTACCTCATGTCTTATCCTCCAGTCACCTCCAGAGCTGCACTGACTATTCTGCTGTTACATCTTGTCTTATCCTCCAGTCACCTCCAGAGCTGCAGTCACTATTCTGCTGTCACATCAGGTCTTATCCTCCACTCACCTCCAGAGCTGCAGTCACTATTCTGCTGTTACATCATGTCTTATCCTCCAGTCACCTCTAGAGCTGCTGTCACTATTCTGCTGTTACATCAGGTCTTATCCTCCATTCACCTCCAGAGATGCACTCACTATTCTCTGTTACATGGTGTCTTATCCTCCAGCCACCTCCAGAGCTGCAATCATTATTCTGCTGTTACATCGTGTCTTATCCTCCTGTCACCTCCAGAGCTGCAGTCACTATTCCACTGTTACATCATGTCTTATCCTCCAGTCACCTCCAGAGCTGCACTCACTATTCTGCTGTTACATCGTATCTTATCCTCCAGTCAACTCCAGAGCTGCACTCACTATTCTGCTGTTAAATCATGTCTTATCCTCCAGCCACCTTCAGAGCTGCAGTCACTATTCTGCTGTTACATCATGTCTTATCCTCCAGTCTCCTCCAGAGCTGCAGTCACTATTCTGCCGTTACATCGTGTCTTATCCTCCAGTCACCTCCAGAGCTGCAGTCACTATTCTGCTGTTACATCGTGTCTTATCCTCCAGCCACCTCCAGAGCTGCAGTCAATATTCTGCTGTTACATCAGGTCTTATCCTCCACTCACCTCCAGAGCTGCAGTCACTATTCTGATGTTACATCAGGTCTTATCCTCCAGTCACCTCCAGAGCTGCTGTCACTATTCTGTTGTTACATCAGGTCTTATCCTCCGTTCACCTCCAGAGATGCACTCACTATTCTGCTGTTACATCTTGTCTTATCCTCCAGTCAACTCAAGAGCTGCAGTCACTATTCTGCTGTTACATCATGTCTTATCCTCCAGTCACCTCAAGAGCTGCAGTCACTATTCTCCTGTTACATCGTGTCTTGTCCTCCAGTCACCTACAGAGCTGCAGTCACTATTCTGCTGTTACATCATGTCTTATCCTCCAGTCATCTCCAGAGCTGCAGTCACTATTCTGCTGTTACATCATGTCTTATCCTCCAGTCACCTACAGAGCTGCACTCACTATTCTGCTGTTACATCGTGTCCTATCCTCCAGTCTCCTCCAGAGCTGCAGTCACTATTCTGCTGTTACATCGTGTCTTATCCTCCAGCCACCTCCAGAGCTGCAGTCAATATTCTGCTGTTACATCAGGTCTTATCCTCCACTCACCTCCAGAGCTGCAGTCACTATTCTGATGTTACATCAGGTCTTATCCTCCAGTCAACTCCAGAGCTGCTGTCACTATTCTGTTGTTACATCAGGTCTTATCCTCCGTTCACCTCCAGAGATGCACTCACTATTCTGCTGTTACATCTTGTCTTATCCTCCAGTCACCTCCAGAGCTGCAGTCACTATTCTGCTGTTACATCGTGTCTTATCCTCCAGTCAACTCAAGAGCTGCAGTCACTATTCTGCTGTTACATCATGTCTTATCCTCCAGTCATCTCCAGAGCTGCAGTCACTATTCTGCTGTTACATCATGTCTTATCCTCCAGTCACCTACAGAGCTGCACTCACTATTCTGCTGTTACATCGTGTCCTATCCTCCAGTCTCCTCCAGAGCTGCAGTCACTATTCTGCTGTTACATGGTGTCTTATCCTCCAGCCACCTCCAGAGCTGCAGTCACTATTCTGCTGTTACATCAGGCCTTATCCTCCACTCACCTCCAGAGCTGCAGTCACTATTCTGCTGCTACATCATGTCTTATCCTCCAGTCACCTCCAGAGCTGCTGTCACTATTCTGCTGTTACATCAGGTCTTATCCTCCATTCACCTCCAGAGATGCACTCACTATTCTACTGTTACATCGTGTCTTATCCTCCAGTTACCTCCAGAGCTGAATTCACCATTCTGCTGTTAAATCATGTCTTATCTTCCAGTCACCTCCAGAGCTGCAGTCACTATTCTGCTGTTACATCATGTCTTATCCTCCAGTCACCTCATGAGCTGCAGTCACTATTCTGCTGTTACATCGTGTCTTGTCCTCCAGTCACCTCCAGAGCTGCACTCACTATTATGCTGTTACTTCAGGTCTTATCCTCCACTCATCTCCAGAGCTGCAGTCACTATTCTGCTGTTACATCATGTCTTATCCTCCAGTCACCTCCAGAGCTGCACTCACTATTCTGCTGTTACATCGTGTCCTATCCTTCAGTCACCTCCAGAGCTGCAGTCACTATTCTGCTGTTACATGGTGTCTTATCCTCCAGCCACCTCCAGAGCTGCAGTCACTATTCTGCTGTTACATCAGGTCTTATCCTCCACTCACCTCCAGAGCTGCACTCACTATTCTGCTGTTACATCATGTCTTATCCTCCAGCCACCTCCAGAGCTGCACTCACTATTCTGCTATTACATCATGTCTTATCCTCCAGTCACCTCCAGAGCTGCAGTCACTATTCTGCCATTACATCGTGTCTTATCCTCCAGTCACCTCCAGAGCTGCTGTCACTATTCTGCTGTTACATCAGGTCTTATCCTCCAGCCACCTCCAGAGCTGCAGTCACTATTCTGCTGTCACATCAGGTCTTATCCTCCACTCACCTCCAGAGCTGCAGTCACTATTCTGCTGTTACATCATGTCTTATCCTCCAGTCACCTCTAGAGCTGCTGTCACTATTCTGCTGTTACATCAGGTCTTATCCTCCATTCACCTCCAGAAATGCACTCACTATTCTCTGTTACATGGTGTCTTATCCTCCAGCCACCTCCAGAGCTGCAATCATTATTCTGCTGTTACATCGTGTCTTATCCTCCTGTCACCTCCAGAGCTGCAGTCACTATTCCACTGTTACATCATGTCTTATCCTCCAGTCACCTCCAGAGCTGCACTCACTATTCTGCTGTTACATCGTATCTTATCCTCCAGTCAACTCCAGAGCTGCACTCACTATTCTGCTGTTAAATCATGTCTTATCCTCCAGCCACCTTCAGAGCTGCAGTCACTATTCTGCTGTTACATCATGTCTTATCCTCCAGTCTCCTCCAGAGCTGCAGTCACTATTCTGCCGTTACATCGTGTCTTATCCTCCAGTCACCTCCAGAGCTGCAGTCACTATTCTGCTGTTACATCGTGTCTTATCCTCCAGCCACCTCCAGAGCTGCAGTCAATATTCTGCTGTTACATCAGGTCTTATCCTCCACTCACCTCCAGAGCTGCAGTCACTATTCTGATGTTACATCAGGTCTTATCCTCCAGTCACCTCCAGAGCTGCTGTCACTATTCTGTTGTTACATCAGGTCTTATCCTCCGTTCACCTCCAGAGATGCACTCACTATTCTGCTGTTACATCTTGTCTTATCCTCCAGTCAACTCAAGAGCTGCAGTCACTATTCTGCTGTTACATCATGTCTTATCCTCCAGTCACCTCATGAGCTGCAGTCACTATTCTGCTGTTACATCGTGTCTTGTCCTCCAGTCACCTACAGAGCTGCAGTCACTATTCTGCTGTTACATCATGTCTTATCCTCCAGTCATCTCCAGAGCTGCAGTCACTATTCTGCTGTTACATCATGTCTTATCCTCCAGTCATCTCCAGAGCTGCAGTCACTATTCTGCTGTTACATCATGTCTTATCCTCCAGTCACCTACAGAGCTGCACTCACTATTCTGCTGTTACATCGTGTCCTATCCCCCAGTCTCCTCCAGAGCTGCAGTCACTATTCTGCTGTTACATGGTGTCTTATCCTCCAGCCACCTCCAGAGCTGCAGTCACTATTCTGCTGTTACATCAGGCCTTATCCTCCACTCACCTCCAGAGCTGCAGTCACTATTCTGCTGCTACATCATGTCTTATCCTCCAGTCACCTCCAGAGCTGCAGTCACTATTCTGCTGCTACATCAGGTCTTATCCTCCATTTACCTCCAGAGATGCACTCAATATTCTACTGTTAAATCGTGTCTTATCCTCCAGTTACCTCCAGAGCTGAATTCACCATTCTGCTGTTACATCATGTCTTATCCTCCAGTCACCTCCAGAGCTGCACTCACTATTATGCTGTTACTTCATGTCTTATCCTCCACTCATCTCCAGAGCTGCAGTCACTATTCTGCTGTTACATCATGTCTTATCCTCCAGTCACCTCCAGAGCTGCACTCACTATTCTGCTGTTACATCGTGTCCTATCCTTCAGTCACCTCCGGAGCTGCAGTCACTATTCTGCTGTTACATGGTGTCTTATCCTCCAGCCACCTCCAGAGCTGCAGTCACTATTCTGCTGTTACATCAGGTCTTATCCTCCACTCACCTCCAGAGCTGCAGTCACTATTCTGCTGTTACATCATGTCTTATCCTCCAGTCACCTCCAGAGCTGCACTCACTATTCTGCTATTACATCATGTCTTATCCTCCAGTCACCTCCAGAGCTGCAGTCACTATTCTGCCATTACATCGTGTCTTATCCTCCAGTGACCTCCAGAGCTGCACTCACTATTCTGCTGTTACATTGTGTCCTATCCTCCAGTCACCTCCAGAGCTGCAGTCACTATTCTGCTGTTACATCATGTCTTATCCTCCAGTCACCTCCAGAGCTGCTGTCACTATTCTGTTGTTACATCGTTTCTTATCCTCCATTCACCTCCAGAGATGCAATCACTATTCTGCTGTTACATGGTGTCTTATCCTCCAGTCACCTCCAGAGCTGCAGTCACTATTCTGCTGTTACATCGTGTCTTGTCCTCCAGTCACCTCCAGAGCTGCACTCACTATTATGCTGTTACTTCATGTCTTATCCTCCAGTCACCTCAAGAGCTGCACTCACTTTTCTGCTGTTGCATTGTGTCTTATCCTCCAGTCACCTCAAAAACTGCACTCACTATTCTGCTGTTACATCATGTCTTATCCTCCAGTCTCCTCCAGAGCTGCGGTCACTATTCTGCTGTTACATCGTGTCTTATCCTCCAGTCTCCTCCAGAGCTGCAGTCACTATTCTGCTGTTACATCGTGTCTTATCCTCCAGTCACCTCCAGAGCTGCAATCACTATTCTGCTGTTACATCGTGTCTTATCCTCCAGTCACCTCCAGAGCTGCACTCACTATTCTGCTGTTACATCATGTCTTATCCTCCAGTCACCTCCAGAGCTGCACTCACTATTCTGCTGTTACATCGTGTCCTATCCTCCAGTCACCTCCAGAGCTGCAGTCACTATTCTGCTGTTACATCGTGTCTTATCCTCCAGTCAACTCAAGAGCTGCAGTCACTATTCTGCTGTTACATCATGTCTTATCCTCCAGTCACCTCATGAGCTGCAGTCACTATTCTGCTGTTACATCGTGTCTTGTCCTCCAGTCACCTCATGAGCTGCAGTCACTATTCTGCTGTTACATCATGTCTTATCCTCCAGTCATCTCCAGAGCTGCAGTCACTATTCTGCTGTTACATCATGTCTTATCCTCCAGTCACCTACAGAGCTGCACTCACTATTCTGCTGTTACATCGTGTCCTATCCTCCAGTCTCCTCCAGAGCTGCAGTCATTATTCTGCTGTTACATGGTGTCTTATCCTCCAGCCACCTCCAGAGCTGCAGTCACTATTCTGCTGTTACATCAGGCCTTATCCTCCACTCACCTCCAGAGCTGCAGTCACTATTCTGCTGCTACATCATGTCTTATCCTCCAGTCACCTTCAGAGCTGCAGTCACTATTCTGCTGCTACATCAGGTCTTATCCTCCATTCACCTCCAGAGATGCACTCAATATTCTATTGTTAAATCGTGTCTTATCCTCCAGTTACCTCCAGAGCTGAATTCACCATTCTGCTGTTACATCATGTCTTATCCTCCAGTCACCTCCAGAGCTGCACTCACTATTATGCTGTTACTTCATGTCTTATCCTCCACTCATCTCCAGAGCTGCAGTCACTATTCTGCTGTTACATCATGTCTTATCCTCCAGTCACCTCCAGAGCTGCACTCACTGTTCTGCTGTTACATCGTGTCCTATCCTTCAGTCACCTCCAGAGCTGCAGTCACTATTCTGCTGTTACATGGTGTCTTATCCTCCAGCCACCTCCAGAGCTGCAGTCACTATTCTGCTGTTACATCAGGTCTTATCCTCCACTCACCTCCAGAGCTGCACTCACTATTCTGCTGTTTCATCATGTCTTATCCTCCAGCCACCTCCAGAGCTGCACTCACTATTCTGCTATTACATCATGTCTTATCCTCCAGTCACCTCCAGAGCTACAGTCACTATTCTGCCATTACATCGTGTCTTATCCTCCAGTCACCTCCAGAGCTGCAGTCACTATTCTGCTGTTACATGGTGTCTTATCCTCCAGCCACCTCCAGAGCTGCAGTCACTATTCTGCTGTCACATCAGGTCTTATCCTCCACTCACCTCCAGAGTTGCAGTCACTATTCTGCTGTTACATCATGTCTTATCCTCCAGTCACCTCCAGAGCTGCTGTCACTATTCTGCTGTTACATCAGGTCTTATCCTCCATTCACCTCCAGAGATGCACTCACTATTCTCTGTTACATGGTGTCTTATCCTCCAGCCACCTCCAGAGCTGCAATCATTATTCTGCTGTTACATCGTGTCTTATCCTCCAGTCACCTCAAGAGCTGCAGTCACTATTCTGCTGTTACATCATGTCTTATCCTCCAGTCACCTCATGAACTGCAGTCACTATTCTGCTGTTACATCGTGTCTTGTCCTCCAGTCACCTCCAGAGCTGCACTCACTATTATGCTGTTACTTCATGTCTTATCCTCCACTCATCTCCAGAGCTGCAGTCACTATTCTGCTGTTACATCATGTCTTATCCTCCAGTCACCTCCAGAGCTGCCCTCACTATTCTGCTGTTACATCGTGTCCTATCCTCCTGTCACCTCCAGAGCTGCAGTCACTATTCTGCTGTTACATCATGTCTTATCCTCCAGTCACCTCCAGAGCTGCTGTCACTATTCTGTTGTTACATCGTTTCTTATCCTCCATTCACCTCCAGAGATGCAATCACTGTTCTGCTGTTACATGGTGTCTTATCCTCCAGTCACCTCCAGAGCTGCAGTCACTATTCTGCTGTTACATCGTGTCTTGTCCTCCAGTCACCTCCAGAGCTGCACTCACTATTATGCTGTTACTTCATGTCTTATCCTCCAGTCACCTCAAGAGCTGCACTCACTTTTCTGCTGTTGCATTGTGTCTTATCCTCCAGTCACCTCAAGAACTGCACTCACTATTCTGCTGTTACATCATGTCTTATCCTCCAGTCTCCTCCAGAGCTGCAGTCACTATTCTGCTGTTACATCGTGTCTTGTCCTCCAGTCACCTACAGAGCTGCAGTCACTATTCTGCTGTTACATCATGTCTTATCCTCCAGTCATCTCCAGAGCTGCAGTCACTATTCTGCTGTTACATCATGTCTTATCCTCCAGTCACCTACAGAGCTGCACTCACTATTCTGCTGTTACATCGTGTCCTATCCTCCAGTCTCCTCCAGAGCTGCAGTCACTATTCTGCTGTTACATGGTGTCTTATCCTCCAGCCACCTCCAGAGCTGCAGTCACTATTCTGCTGTTACATCAGGCCTTATCCTCCACTCACCTTCAGAGCTGCAGTCACTATTCTGCTGCTACATCATGTCTTATCCTCCAGTCACCTCCAGAGCTGCAGTCACTATTCTGCTGCTACATCAGGTCTTATCCTCCATTCACCTCCAGAGATGCACTCAATATTCTACTGTTAAATCGTGTCTTATCCTCCAGTTACCTCCAGAGCTGAATTCACCATTCTGCTGTTACATCATGTCTTATCCTCCAGTCACCTCCAGAGCTGCACTCACTATTATGCTGTTACTTCATGTCTTATCCTCCACTCATCTCCAGAGCTGCAGTCACTATTCTGCTGTTACATCATGTCTTATCCTCCAGTCACCTCCAGAGCTGCACTCACTGTTCTGCTGTTACATCGTGTCCTATCCTTCAGTCACCTCCAGAGCTGCAGTCACTATTCTGCTGTTACATGGTGTCTTATCCTCCAGCCACCTCCAGAGCTGCAGTCACTATTCTGCTGTTACATCAGGTCTTATCCTCCATTCACCTCCAGAGCTGCACTCACTATTCTGCTGTTACATCATGTCTTATCCTCCAGCCACCTCCAGAGCTGCACTCACTATTCTGCTATTACATCATGTCTTATCCTCCAGTCACCTCCAGAGCTGCAGTCACTATTCTGCCATTACATCGTGTCTTATCCTCCAGTCACCTCCAGAGCTGCAGTCACTATTCTGCTGTTACATGGTGTCTTATCCTCCAGCCACCTCCAGAGCTGCAGTCACTATTCTGCTGTCACATCAGGTCTTATCCTCCACTCACCTCCAGAGTTGCAGTCACTATTCTGCTGTTACATCATGTCTTATCCTCCAGTCACCTCCAGAGCTGCTGTCACTATTCTGCTGTTACATCAGGTCTTATCCTCCATTCACCTCCAGAGATGCACTCACTATTCTCTGTTACATGGTGTCTTATCCTCCAGCCACCTCCAGAGCTGCAATCATTATTCTGCTGTTACATCGTGTCTTATCCTCCAGTCACCTCAAGAGCTGCAGTCACTATTCTGCTGTTACATCATGTCTTATCCTCCAGTCACCTCATGAACTGCAGTCACTATTCTGCTGTTACATCGTGTCTTGTCCTCCAGTCACCTCCAGAGCTGCACTCACTATTATGCTGTTACTTCATGTCTTATCCTCCACTCATCTCCAGAGCTGCAGTCACTATTCTGCTGTTACATCATGTCTTATCCTCCAGTCACCTCCAGAGCTGCACTCACTATTCTGCTGTTACATCGTGTCCTATCCTCCAGTCACCTCCAGAGCTGCAGTCACTATTCTGCTGTTACATCATGTCTTATCCTCCAGTCACCTCCAGAGCTGCTGTCACTATTCTGTTGTTACATCGTTTCTTATCCTCCATTCACCTCCAGAGATGCAATCACTGTTCTGCTGTTACATGGTGTCTTATCCTCCAGTCACCTCCAGAGCTGCAGTCACTATTCTGCTGTTACATCGTGTCTTGTCCTCCAGTCACCTCCAGAGCTGCACTCACTATTATGCTGTTACTTCATGTCTTATCCTCCAGTCACCTCAAGAGCTGCACTCACTTTTCTGCTGTTGCATTGTGTCTTATCCTCCAGTCACCTCAAGAACTGCACTCACTATTCTGCTGTTACATCATGTCTTATCCTCCAGTCTCCTCCAGAGCTGCAGTCACTATTCTGCTGTTACATCGTGTCTTATCCTCCAGTCACCTCCAGAGCTGCAATCACTATTCTGCTGTTACATCGTGTCTTATCCTCCAGTCACCTCCAGAGCTGCACTCACTATTTTGCTGTTACATCATGTCTTTTCCTCCAGTCACCTCCAGAGCTGCACTCACTATTCTGCTGTTACATCGTGTCCTATCCTCCTGTCACCTCCAGAGCTGCAGTCACTATTCTGCTGTTACATCATGTCTTATCCTCCAGTCACCTCCAGAGCTGCTGTCACTATTCTGTTGTTACATCGTTTCTTATCGTCCATTCACCTCCAGAGATGCAATCACTGTTCTGCTGTTACATGGTGTCTTATCCTCCAGTCACCTCCAGAGCTGCACTCACTATTCTGCTGTTACGTCGTGTCTTATACTCCAGTTACCTCCAGAGCTGTTGTCACTATTCTGCTGTTACATCATGTCTTATCCTCCAGTCACCTCCAGAGCTGCACTCACTATTCTGCTGTTACATCATGTCTTATCCTCCAGTCACCTCCAGAGCTGCAGTCACTATTCTGCTGTTACATCATCTATTATCCTCCAGCCACCTCCAGAGCTACAGTCACTATTCTACTGTTACATCGTGTATTATCCTCCAGAGCTGAATTCACCATTCTGCTGTTACATTGTGTCTTATCTTCCTGTCACCTCCAGAGCTGCAGTCACTATTCTGCTGTTACATCGTGTCTTATCCTCCAGTCACCTCCAGAGCTGCAGTCACTATTCTGCTGTTACATCATCTATATTCCTCCAATCACCTCAAAAGCTGCACTCTCTATTCTGCTGTTACATCATATCTTATTGTCCAGTCAACTCCAGAGCTGCACTCACTATTCTGCTGTTATTTCATGTCTTATCCTTCAGTCACCTCCAGAGCTGCACTCACTATTCTGCAGTTACATCATGTCTTATCCTCCAGTCATGTCCAGAGCTGCAGTCACTATTCTGCCGTTACATCGTGTCTTATCCTCCAGCCACCTCCAGAGCTGCAGTCACTATTCTGCTGTTACATCAGGTCTTATCCTCCACTCACCTCCAGAGCTGCACTCACTATTCTGCTGTTACATCATGTCTTATCCTCCAGTCACCTCCAGAGCTGCTGTCACTATTCTGCTGTTACATCAGGTCTTATCCTCCATTCACCTCCAGAGATGCACTCACTATTCTACTGTTACATCGTGTCTTATCCTCCAGTTACCTCCAGAGCTGAATTCACCATTCTGCTGTTACATCATGTCTTATCCTCCAGTCACCTCCAGAGCTGCTGTCATTATTCTGTTGTTACATCGTTTCTTATCCTCCATTCACCTCCAGAGATGCAATCACTGTTCTGCTGTTACATGGTGTCTTATCCTCCAGTCCCCTCCAGAGCTGCAGTCACTATTCTGCTGTTACATCGTGTCTTGTCCTCCAGTCACCGCCAGAGCTGCACTCACTATTATGCTGTTACTTCATGTCTTATCCTCCAGTCACCTCAAGAGCTGCACTCACTATTCTGCTGTTACATCATGTCTTATCCTCCAGTCACCTCCAGAGCTGCACTCACTATTCTGCTGTTACCTCATGTCTTATCCTCCAGTCACCTCCAGAGCTGCACTGACTATTCTGCTGTTACATCTTGTCTTATCCTCCAGTCACCTCCAGAGCTGCACTCACTATTCTGCTGTTACATCGTGTCTTATACTCCAGTTACCTCGAGAGCTGTTGTCACTATTCTGCTGTTACATCATGTCTTATCCTCCAGTCACCTCCAGAGCTGCACTCACTATTCTGCTGTTACATCATGTCTTATCCTCCAGTCACATCCAGAGCTGCAGTCACTATTCTGCTGTTACATCGTGTCTTATCCTCCTGTCACCTCCAGAGCTGCAATCACTATTCTACTGTTACATCCTGTCTTATCCTCCAGTCACCTCCACAGCTGCAGTCACTATTCTGCTGTTACATCATATCTTATTGTCCAGTCAACTCCAGAGCTGCACTCACTATTCTGCCGTTACATCGTGTCTTACCCTCCAGTCACCTCCAGAGCTGCAGTCACTATTCTGCTGTTACATCGTGTCTTATCCTCCAGCCACCTCCAGAGCTGCAGTCACTATTCTGCTGTTACATCAGGTCTTATCCTCCACTCACCTCCAGAGCTGCACTCACTATTCTGCTGTTACATCATGTCTTATCCTCCAGTCACCTCCAGAGCTGCTGTCACTATTCTGCTGTTACATCAGGTCTTATCCTCCATTCACCTCCAGAGATGCACTCACTATTCTACTGTTACATCGTGTCTTATCCTCCAGTTACCTCCAGAGTTGAATTCACCATTCTGCTGTTAAATCATGTCTTATCTTCCAGTCACCTCCAGAGCTGCAGTCACTATTCTGCTGTTACATCATGTCTTATCCTCCAGTCACCTCATGAGCTGCAGTCACTATTCTGCTGTTACATCGTGTCTTGTCCTCCAGTCACCTCCAGAGCTGCACTCACTATTATGCTGTTACTTCATGTCTTATCCTCCACTCATCTCCAGAGCTGCAGTCACTATTCTGCTGTTACATCATGTCTTATCCTCCAGTCACCTCCAGAGCTGCACTCACTATTCTGCTGTTACATCGTGTCCTATCCTTCAGTCACCTCCAGAGCTGCAGTCACTATTCTGCTGTTACATGGTGTCTTATCCTCCAGCCACCTCCAGAGCTGCAGTCACTATTCTGCTGTTACATCAGGTCTTATCCTCCACTCACCTCCAGAGCTGCACTCACTATTCTGCTGTTACATCATGTCTTATCCTCCAGCCACCTCCAGAGCTGCACTCACTATTCTGCTATTACATCATGTCTTATCCTCCATTCACCTCCAGAGATGCACTCACTATTCTCTGTTACATGGTGTCTTATCCTCCAGCCACCTCCAGAGCTGCAATCATTATTCTGCTGTTACATCGTGTCTTATCCTCCTGTCACCTCCAGAGCTGCAATCGCTATTCCACTGTTACATCATGTCTTATCCTCCAGTCACCTCCAGAGCTGCACTCACTATTCTGCTGTTACATCGTATCTTATCCTCCAGTCAACTCCAGAGCTGCACTCACTATTCTGCTGTTAAATCATGTCTTATCCTCCAGCCACCTTCAGAGCTGCAGTCACTATTCTGCTGTTACATCATGTCTTATCCTCCAGTCTCCTCCACAGCTGCAGTCACTATTCTGCCGTTAAATCGTGTCTTATCCTCCAGTCACCTCCAGAGCTGCAGTCACTATTCTGCTGTTACATCGTGTCTTATCCTCCAGCCACCTCCAGAGCTGCAGTCAATATTCTGCTGTTACATCAGGTCTTATCCTCCACTCACCTCCAGAGCTGCAGTCACTATTCTGATGTTACATCAGGTCTTATCCTCCAGTCACCTCCAGAGCTGCTGTCACTATTCTGTTGTTACATCAGGTCTTATCCTCCGTTCACCTCCAGAGATGCACTCACTATTCTGCTGTTACATCTTGTCTTATCCTCCAGTCAACTCAAGAGCTGCAGTCACTATTCTGCTGTTACATCATGTCTTATCCTCCAGCCACCTCCAGAGCTGCAGTCACTATTCTGCTGTTACATCGTGTCTTGTCCTCCAGTCACCTACAGAGCTGCAGTCACTATTCTGCTGTTACATCATGTCTTATCCTCCAGTCATCTCCAGAGCTGCAGTCACTATTCTGCTGTTACATCATGTCTTATCCTCCAGTCACCTACAGAGCTGCACTCACTATTCTGCTGTTACATCGTGTCCTATCCTCCAGTCTCCTCCAGAGCTGCAGTCACTATTCTGCTGTTACATCGTGTCTTATCCTCCAGCCACCTCCAGAGCTGCAGTCAATATTCTGCTGTTACATCAGTTCTTATCCTCCACTCAACCTCCAGAGCTGCAGTCACTATTCTGATGTTACATCAGGTCTTATCCTCCAGTCACCTCCAGAGCTGCTGTCACTATTCTGTTGTTACATCAGGTCTTATCCTCCGTTCACCTCCAGAGATGCATTCACTATTCTGCTGTTACATCTTGTCTTATCCTCCAGTCACCTCCAGAGCTGCAGTCACTATTCTGCTGTTACATCGTGTCTTATCCTCCAGTCAACTCAAGAGCTGCAGTCACTATTCTGCTGTTACATCATGTCTTATCCTCCAGTCATCTCCAGAGCTGCAGTCACTATTCTGCTGTTACATCATGTCTTATCCTCCAGTCACCTACAGAGCTGCACTCACTATTCTGCTGTTACATCGTGTCCTATCCTCCAGTCTCCTCCAGAGCTGCAGTCACTATTCTGCTGTTACATGGTGTCTTATCCTCCAGCCACCTCCAGAGCTGCAGTCACTATTCTGCTGTTACATCAGGCCTTATCCTCCACTCACCTCCAGAGCTGCAGTCACTATTCTGCTGCTACATCATGTCTTATCCTCCAGTCACCTCCAGAGCTGCAGTCACTATTCTGCTGCTACATCAGGTCTTATCCTCCATTCACCTCCAGAGATGCACTCAATATTCTACTGTTAAATCGTGTCTTATCCTCCAGTTACCTCCAGAGCTGAATTCACCATTCTGCTGTTACATCATGTCTTATCCTCCAGTCACCTCCAGAGCTGCACTCACTATTATGCTGTTACTTCATGTCTTATCCTCCACTCACCTCCAGAGCTGCAGTCACTATTCTGCTGTTACATCATGTCTTATCCTCCAGTCACCTCCAGAGCTGCACTCACTATTCTGCTGTCACATCAGGTCTTATCCTCCACTCATCTCCAGAGCTGCAGTCACTATTCTGCTGTTACATCATGTCTTATCCTCCAGTCACCTCCAGAGCTGCACTCACTATTCTGCTGTTACATTGTGTCCTATCCTCCAGTCACCTCCAGAGCTGCAGTCACTATTCTGCTGTTACATCATGTCTTATCCTCCAGTCACCTCCAGAGCTGCACTCACTGTTCTGCTGTTACATCGTGTCCTATCCTTCAGTCACCTCCAGAGCTGCAGTCACTATTCTGCTGTTACATGGTGTCTTATCCTCCAGCCACCTCCAGAGCTGCAGTCACTATTCTGCTGTTACATCAGGTCTTATCCTCCACTCACCTCCAGAGCTGCACTCACTATTCTGCTGTTACATCATGTCTTATCCTCCAGCCACCTCCAGAGCTGCACTCACTATTCTGCTATTACATCATGTCTTATCCTCCAGTCACCTCCAGAGCTGCAGTCACTATTCTGCCATTACATCGTGTCTTATCCTCCAGTCACCTCCAGAGCTGCAGTCACTATTCTGCTGTTACATGGTGTCTTATCCTCCAGCCACCTCCAGAGCTGCAGTCACTATTCTGCTGTCACATCAGGTCTTATCCTCCACTCACCTCCAGAGCTGCAGTCACTATTCTGCTGTTACATCATGTCTTATCCTCCAGTCACCTCCAGAGCTGCTGTCACTATTCTGCTGTTACATCAGGTCTTATCCTCCATTTACCTCCCGAGATGCACTCATTATTCTCTGTTACATGGTGTCTTATCCTCCAGCCACCTCCAGAGCTGCAATCATTATTCTGCTGTTACATCATGTCTTATCCTCCAGTCACCTCAAGAACTGCACTCACTATTCTGCTGTTACATCATGTCTTATCCTCCAGTCTCCTCCAGAGCTGCAGTCACTATTCTGCTGTTACATCGTGTCTTATCCTCCAGTCACCTCCAGAGCTGCAATCACTATTCTGCTGTTACATCGTGTCTTATCCTCCAGTCACCTCCAGAGCTGCACTCACTATTCTGCTGTTACATCATGTCTTATCCTCCAGTCACCTCCAGAGCTGCACTCACTATTCTGCTGTTACATCGTGTCCTATCCTCCAGTCACCTCCAGAGCTGCAGTCACTATTCTGCTGTTACATCATGTCTTATCCTCCAGTCACCTCCAGAGCTGCTGTCACTATTCTGTTGTTACATCGTTTCTTATCCTCCATTCACCTCCAGAGATGCAATCACTGTTCTGCTGTTACATGGTGTCTTATGCTCCAGTCACCTCCAGAGCTGCAGTCACTATTCTGCTGTTACATCGTGTCTTGTCCTCCAGTCACCGCCAGAGCTGCACTCACTATTATGCTGTTACTTCATGTCTTATCCTCCAGTCACCTCAAGAGCTGCACTCACTTTTCTGCTGTTGCATTGTGTCTTATCCTCCAGTCACCTCAAGAACTGCACTCACTATTCTGCTGTTACATCATGTCTTATCCTCCAGTCACCTCCAGAGCTGCACTCACTATTCTGCTGTTACCTCATGTCTTATCCTCCAGTCACCTCCAGAGCTGCACTGACTATTCTGCTGTTACATCGTGTCTTATCCTCCAGTCACCTCCAGAGCTGCACTCACTATTCTGCTGTTACGTCGTGTCTTATACTCCAGTTACCTCCAGAGCTGTTGTCACTATTCTGCTGTTACATCATGTCTTATCCTCCAGTCACCTCCAGAACTGCACTCACTATTCTGCTGTTACATCATGTCTTATCCTCCAGTCACCTCCAGAGCTGCAGTCACTATTCTGCTGTTACATCATCTATTATCCTCCAGCCACCTCCAGAGCTACAGTCACTATTCTACTGTTACATCGTGTATTATCCTCCAGAGCTGAATTCACCATTCTGCTGTTACATTGTGTCTTATCTTCCTGTCACCTCCAGAGCTGCAGTCACTATTCTGCTGTTACATCGTGTCTTATCCTCCTGTCACCTCCAGAGCTGCAATCACTATTCTACTGTTACATCCTGTCTTATACTCCAGTCACCTCCAGAGCTGCAGTCACTATTCTGCTGTTACATCATCTATATTCCTCCAATCACCTCAAAAGCTGCACTCTCTATTCTGCTGTTACATCATATCTTATTGTCCAGTCAACTCCAGAGCTGCACTCACTATTCTGCTGTTATTTCATGTCTTATCCTTCAGTCACCTCCAGAGCTGCAGTCACTGTTCTGCTGTTACATCATGTCTTATCCTCCAGCCACCTCCAGAGCTGCACTCACTATTCTGCAGTTACATCATGTCTTATCCTCCAGTCATGTCCAGAGCTGCAGTCACTATTCTGCCGTTACATCGTGTCTTATCCTCCAGTCACCTCCAGAGCTGCAGTCACTATTCTGCTGTTACATCGTGTCTTATCCTCCAGCCACCTCCAGAGCTGCAGTCACTATTCTGCTGTTACATCAGGTCTTATCCTCCACTCACCTCCAGAGCTGCACTCACTATTCTGCTGTTACATCATGTCTTATCCTCCAGTCACCTCCAGAGCTGCTGTCACTATTCTGCTGTTACATCAGGTCTTATCCTCCATTCACCTCCAGAGATGCACTCACTATTCTACTGTTACATCGTGTCTTATCCTCCAGTTACCTCCAGAGCTGAATTCACCATTCTGCTGTTAAATCATGTCTTATCTTCCAGTCACCTCCAGAGCTGCACTCACTATTATGCTGTTACTTCATGTCTTATCCTCCACTCATCTCCAGAGCTGCAGTCACTATTCTGCTGTTACATCATGTCTTATCCTCCAGTCACCTCCAGAGCTGCACTCACTATTCTGCTGTTACATTGTGTCTTATCCTTCAGTCACCTCCAGAGCTGCAGTCACTATTCTGCTGTTACATGGTGTCTTATCCTCCAGCCACCTCCAGAGCTGCAGTCACTATTCTGCTGTTACATCAGGTCTTATCCTCCACTCACCTCCAGAGCTGCACTCACTATTCTGCTGTTACATCATGTCTTATCCTCCAGCCACCTCCAGAGCTGCACTCACTATTCTGCTATTACATCATGTCTTATCCTCCAGTCACCTCCAGAGCTGCCGTCACTATTCTGCCATTACATCGTGTCTTATCCTCCAGTCACCTCCAGAGCTGCAGTCACTATTCTGCTGTTACATGGTGTCTTATCCTCCAGCCACCTCCAGAGCTGCAGTCACTATTCTGCTGTCACATCAGGTCTTATCCTCCACTCACCTCCAGAGCTGCAGTCACTATTCTGCTTTTACATCATGTCTTATCCTCCAGTCACCTCTAGAGCTGCTGTCACTATTCTGCTGTTACATCAGGTCTTATCCTCCATTCACCTCCAGAGATGCAATCATTATTCTGCTGTTACATCATGTCTTATCCTCCTGTCACCTCCAGAGCTGCAATCACTATTCCACTGTTACATCATGTCTTATCCTCCAGTCACCTCCAGAGCTGCACTCACTATTCTGCTGTTACATCGTATCTTATCCTCCAGTCAACTCCAGAGCTGCACTCACTATTCTGCTGTTAAATCATGTCTTATCCTCCAGCCACCTTCAGAGCTGCAGTCACTATTCTGCTGTTACATCATGTCTTATCCTCCAGTCTCCTCCAGAGCTGCAGTCACTATTCTGCCGTTACATCGTGTCTTATCCTCCAGTCACCTCCAGAGCTGCAGTCACTATTCTGCTGTTACATCGTGTCTTATCCTCCAGCCACCTCCAGAGCTGCAGTCAATATTCTGCTGTTACGTCAGGTCTTATCCTCCACTCACCTCCAGAGCTGCAGTCACTATTCTGATGTTACATCAGGTCTTATCCTCCAGTCACCTCCAGAGCTGCTGTCACTATTCTGTTGTTACATCAGGTCTTATCCTCCGTTCACCTCCAGAGATGCACTCACTATTCTGCTGTTACATCTTGTCTTATCCTCCAGTCACCTCCAGAGCTGCAGTCACTATTCTGCTGTTACATCGTGTCTTATCCTCCAGTCAACTCAAGAGCTGCAGTCACTATTCTGCTGTTACATCATGTCTTATCCTCCAGTCACCTCATGAGCTGCAGTCACTATTCTGCTGTTACATCGTGTCTTGTCCTCCAGTCACCTACAGAGCTGCAGTCACTATTCTGCTGTTACATCATGTCTTATCCTCCAGTCATCTCCAGAGCTGCAGTCACTATTCTGCTGTTACATCATGTCTTATCCTCCAGTCACCTACAGAGCTGCACTCACTATTCTGCTGTTACATCGTGGCCTATCCTCCAGTCTCCTCCAGAGCTGCAGTCACTATTCTGCTGTTACATGGTGTCTTATCCTCCAGCCACCTCCAGAGCTGCAGTCACTATTCTGCTGTTACATCAGGCCTTATCCTCCACTCACCTCCAGAGCTGCAGTCACTATTCTGCTGCTACATCATGTCTTATCCTCCAGTCACCTCCAGAGCTGCAGTCACTATTCTGCTGCTACATCAGGTCTTATCCTCCATTCACCTCCAGAGATGCACTCAATATTCTACTGTTAAATCGTGTCTTATCCTCCAGTTACCTCCAGAGCTGAATTCACCATTCTGCTGTTACATCATGTCTTATCCTCCAGTCACCTCCAGAGCTGCACTCACTATTATGCTGTTACTTCATGTCTTATCCTCCACTCATCTCCAGAGCTGCAGTCACTGTTCTGCTGTTACATCATGTCTTATCCTCCAGTCACCTCCAGAGCTGCACTCACTATTCTGCTGTTACATCGTGTCCTATTCTTCAGTCACCTCCAGAGCTGCAGTCACTATTCTGCTGTTACATGGTGTCTTATCCTCCAGCCACCTCCAGAGCTGCAGTCACTATTCTGCTGTTACATCAGGTCTTATCCTCCACTCACCTCCAGAGCTGCACTCACTATTCTGTTGTTACATCGTTTCTTATCCTCCATTCACCTCCAGAGCTGCACTCACTATTATGCTGTTACATCGTGTCTTATACTCCAGTTACCTCCAGAGCTGCTGTCACTATTCTGCTGTTACATGGTGTCTTATCCTCCAGTCACCTCCAGAGCTGCAGTCACTATTCTGCTGTTACATCGTGTCTTGTCCTCCAGTCACCTCCAGAGCTGCACTCACTATTATGCTGTTACTTCATGTCTTATCCTCCAGTCACCTCAAGAGCTGCACTCTCTTTTCTGCTGTTGCATTGTGTCTTATCCTCCAGTCACCTCAAGAGATGCAGTCACTATTCTGCTGTTACATCAGGTCTTATCCTCCACTCACCTCCAGATCTGCACTCACTATTCTGCTGTTACATCATGTCTTATCCTCCAGTCACCTCCAGAGCTGCACTCACTATTCTGCTGTTACCTCATGTCCTATCTACCAGTCACCTCCAGAGCTGCACTGACTATTCTGCTGTTACATCGTGTCTTATCCTCCAGTCACCTCCAGAGCTGCACTCACTATTCTGCTGTTACATCGTGTCTTATACTCCAGTTACCTCCAGAGCTGCTGTCACTATTCTGCTGTTATATCATGTCTTATCCTCTAGTCACCTCCAGAGCTGCACTCACTATTCTGCTGTTACATCATGTCTTATCCTCCAGTCACCTCCAGAGCTGCAGTCACTATTCTGCTGTTACATCATCGATTATCCTCCAGCCACCTCCAGAGCTACAGTCACTATTCTACTGTTACATCGTGTATTGTCCTCCAGAGCTGAATTCACCATTCTGCTGTTACATCGTGTCTTATCTTCCTGTCACCTCCAGAGCTGCAGTCACTATTCTGCTGTTACATCAGGTCTTATCCTCCAGTCACCTCCAGAGCTGCAATCATTATTCTGCTGTTACATCGTGACTTATCCTCCTGTCACCTCCAGAGCTCCAATCACTATTCTACTGTTACTTCCTGTCTTATCCTCCAGTCACCTCCAGAGCTGCAGTCACTATTCTGCTGTTACATCATCTTTATTCCTCCAATCACCTCAAGAGCTGCACTCTCTATTCTGCTGTTACATCGTATCTTATTGCCAGTCAACTCCAGAGCTGCACTCACTATTCTGCTGTTATTTCATGTCTTATCCTTCTGTCACCTCCAGAGCTGCAGTCACTGTTCTGCTGTTACATCATGTCTTATCCTCCAGCCACCTCCAGAGCTGCACTCACTATTCTGCTGTTACATCATGTCTTATCCTCCAGTCATGTCCAGAGCTGCAGTCACTATTCTGCTGTTACATCGTGTCTTATCCTCCAGTCACCTCCAGAGCTGCAGTCACTATTCTGCTGTTACATCGTGTCTTATCCTCCAGCCACCTCCAGAGCTGCAGTCACTATTCTGCTGTTATATCAGGTCTTATCCTCCACTCACCTCCAGAGCTGCACTCACTATTCTGCTGTTACATCATGTCTTATCCTCCAGTCACCTCCAGAGCTGCTGTCACTATTCTGCTGTTACATCAGGTCTTATCCTCCATTCACCTCCAGAGATGCACTCACTATTCTACTGTTACATCGTGTCTTATCCTCCAGTCATCTCCAGAGCTGCACTCACTATTCTGCTGTTATATCAGGTCTTATCCTCCACTCACCTCCAGAGCTGAATTCACCATTCTGCTGTTACATCATGTCTTATCCTCCAGTCACCTACAGAGCTGCACTCACCATTCTTCTGTTAAATCATGTCTTATCTTCCAGTCACCTCCAGAGCTCCAGTCACTATTCTGGTGTTACATCGTGTCTTGTCCTCCAGTCACCTCCAGAGCTGCACTCACTATTATGCTGTTACTTCATGTCTTATCCTCCACTCATCTCCAGAGCTGCAGTCACTATTCTGCTGTTACATCATGTCTTATCCTCCAGTCACCTCCAGAGCTGCACTCACTATTCTGCTGTTACATCGTGTCCTATCCTCCAGTCACCTCCAGAGCTGCAGTCACTATTCTGCTGTTACATGGTGTCTTATCCTCCAGCCACCTCCAGAGCTGCAGTCACTATTCTGCTGTTACATCAGGTCTTATCCTCCACTCAACTCCAGAGCTGCAGTCACTATTCTGCTGTTGCATCATGTCTTATCCTCCAGTCACCTCCAGAGCTGCTGTCACTATTCTGCTGTTACATCAGGTCTTATCCTCCATTCACCTCCAGAGATGCACTCACTATTCTACTGTTACATCGTGTCTTATCCTCCAGTTACCTCCAGAGCTGAATTCACCATTCTGCTGTTACATCATGTCTTATCCTCCAGTCACCTACAGAGCTGCACTCACCATTCTGCTGTTACGTCATGTCTTATCTTCCAGTCACCTACAGAGCTGCAGTCACTATTCTGCTGTTACATCAGGTCTTATCCTCCAGTCACCTCCAGAGCTGCAATCATTATTCTGCTGTTACATCGTGTCTTATCGTCCTGTCACCTCTAGAGCTGCAATCACTATTCCACTGTTACATCATGTCTTATCCTCCAGTCACCTCCAGAGCTGCACTCACTATTCTGCTGTTACATCGTATCTTATCCTCCAGTCAACTCCAGAGCTGCACTCACTATTTTGCTGTTAAATCATGTCTTATCCTCCAGCCACCTCCAGAGCTGCACTCACTATTCTGCTGTTACATCATGTCTTATCCTCCAGTCTCCTCCAGAGCTGCAGTCACTATTCTGCCGTTACATCATGTCTTATCCTCCAGTCACCTCCAGAGCTGCAGTCACTATTCTGCTGTTACATCAGGTCTTATCCTCCACTCACCTCCAGAGCTGCACTCACTATTCTGCTGTTACATCATGTCTTATCCTCCAGCCACCTCCAGAGCTGCACTCACTATTCTGCTATTACATCATGTCTTATCCTCCAGTCACCTCCAGAGCTGCCGTCACTATTCTGCCATTACATCGTGTCTTATCCTCCAGTCACCTCCAGAGCTGCAGTCACTATTCTGCTGTTACATGGTGTCTTATCCTCCAGCCACCTCCAGAGCTGCAGTCACTATTCTGCTGTCACATCAGGTCTTATCCTCCACTCACCTCCAGAGCTGCAGTCACTATTCTGCTTTTACATCATGTCTTATCCTCCAGTCACCTCTAGAGCTGCTGTCACTATTCTGCTGTTACATCAGGTCTTATCCTCCATTCACCTCCAGAGATGCAATCATTATTCTGCTGTTACATCATGTCTTATCCTCCTGTCACCTCCAGAGCTGCAATCACTATTCCACTGTTACATCATGTCTTATCCTCCAGTCACCTCCAGAGCTGCACTCACTATTCTGCTGTTACATCGTATCTTATCCTCCAGTCAACTCCAGAGCTGCACTCACTATTCTGCTGTTAAATCATGTCTTATCCTCCAGCCACCTTCAGAGCTGCAGTCACTATTCTGCTGTTACATCATGTCTTATCCTCCAGTCTCCTCCAGAGCTGCAGTCACTATTCTGCCGTTACATCGTGTCTTATCCTCCAGTCACCTCCAGAGCTGCAGTCACTATTCTGCTGTTACATCGTGTCTTATCCTCCAGCCACCTCCAGAGCTGCAGTCAATATTCTGCTGTTACGTCAGGTCTTATCCTCCACTCACCTCCAGAGCTGCAGTCACTATTCTGATGTTACATCAGGTCTTATCCTCCAGTCACCTCCAGAGCTGCTGTCACTATTCTGTTGTTACATCAGGTCTTATCCTCCGTTCACCTCCAGAGATGCACTCACTATTCTGCTGTTACATCTTGTCTTATCCTCCAGTCACCTCCAGAGCTGCAGTCACTATTCTGCTGTTACATCGTGTCTTATCCTCCAGTCAACTCAAGAGCTGCAGTCACTATTCTGCTGTTACATCATGTCTTATCCTCCAGTCACCTCATGAGCTGCAGTCACTATTCTGCTGTTACATCGTGTCTTGTCCTCCAGTCACCTACAGAGCTGCAGTCACTATTCTGCTGTTACATCATGTCTTATCCTCCAGTCATCTCCAGAGCTGCAGTCACTATTCTGCTGTTACATCATGTCTTATCCTCCAGTCACCTACAGAGCTGCACTCACTATTCTGCTGTTACATCGTGGCCTATCCTCCAGTCTCCTCCAGAGCTGCAGTCACTATTCTGCTGTTACATGGTGTCTTATCCTCCAGCCACCTCCAGAGCTGCAGTCACTATTCTGCTGTTACATCAGGCCTTATCCTCCACTCACCTCCAGAGCTGCAGTCACTATTCTGCTGCTACATCATGTCTTATCCTCCAGTCACCTCCAGAGCTGCAGTCACTATTCTGCTGCTACATCAGGTCTTATCCTCCATTCACCTCCAGAGATGCACTCAATATTCTACTGTTAAATCGTGTCTTATCCTCCAGTTACCTCCAGAGCTGAATTCACCATTCTGCTGTTACATCATGTCTTATCCTCCAGTCACCTCCAGAGCTGCACTCACTATTATGCTGTTACTTCATGTCTTATCCTCCACTCATCTCCAGAGCTGCAGTCACTGTTCTGCTGTTACATCATGTCTTATCCTCCAGTCACCTCCAGAGCTGCACTCACTATTCTGCTGTTACATCGTGTCCTATTCTTCAGTCACCTCCAGAGCTGCAGTCACTATTCTGCTGTTACATGGTGTCTTATCCTCCAGCCACCTCCAGAGCTGCAGTCACTATTCTGCTGTTACATCAGGTCTTATCCTCCACTCACCTCCAGAGCTGCACTCACTATTCTGTTGTTACATCGTTTCTTATCCTCCATTCACCTCCAGAGCTGCACTCACTATTATGCTGTTACATCGTGTCTTATACTCCAGTTACCTCCAGAGCTGCTGTCACTATTCTGCTGTTACATGGTGTCTTATCCTCCAGTCACCTCCAGAGCTGCAGTCACTATTCTGCTGTTACATCGTGTCTTGTCCTCCAGTCACCTCCAGAGCTGCACTCACTATTATGCTGTTACTTCATGTCTTATCCTCCAGTCACCTCAAGAGCTGCACTCTCTTTTCTGCTGTTGCATTGTGTCTTATCCTCCAGTCACCTCAAGAGATGCAGTCACTATTCTGCTGTTACATCAGGTCTTATCCTCCACTCACCTCCAGATCTGCACTCACTATTCTGCTGTTACATCATGTCTTATCCTCCAGTCACCTCCAGAGCTGCACTCACTATTCTGCTGTTACCTCATGTCCTATCTACCAGTCACCTCCAGAGCTGCACTGACTATTCTGCTGTTACATCGTGTCTTATCCTCCAGTCACCTCCAGAGCTGCACTCACTATTCTGCTGTTACATCGTGTCTTATACTCCAGTTACCTCCAGAGCTGCTGTCACTATTCTGCTGTTATATCATGTCTTATCCTCTAGTCACCTCCAGAGCTGCACTCACTATTCTGCTGTTACATCATGTCTTATCCTCCAGTCACCTCCAGAGCTGCAGTCACTATTCTGCTGTTACATCATCGATTATCCTCCAGCCACCTCCAGAGCTACAGTCACTATTCTACTGTTACATCGTGTATTGTCCTCCAGAGCTGAATTCACCATTCTGCTGTTACATCGTGTCTTATCTTCCTGTCACCTCCAGAGCTGCAGTCACTATTCTGCTGTTACATCAGGTCTTATCCTCCAGTCACCTCCAGAGCTGCAATCATTATTCTGCTGTTACATCGTGACTTATCCTCCTGTCACCTCCAGAGCTCCAATCACTATTCTACTGTTACTTCCTGTCTTATCCTCCAGTCACCTCCAGAGCTGCAGTCACTATTCTGCTGTTACATCATCTTTATTCCTCCAATCACCTCAAGAGCTGCACTCTCTATTCTGCTGTTACATCGTATCTTATTGCCAGTCAACTCCAGAGCTGCACTCACTATTCTGCTGTTATTTCATGTCTTATCCTTCTGTCACCTCCAGAGCTGCAGTCACTGTTCTGCTGTTACATCATGTCTTATCCTCCAGCCACCTCCAGAGCTGCACTCACTATTCTGCTGTTACATCATGTCTTATCCTCCAGTCATGTCCAGAGCTGCAGTCACTATTCTGCTGTTACATCGTGTCTTATCCTCCAGTCACCTCCAGAGCTGCAGTCACTATTCTGCTGTTACATCGTGTCTTATCCTCCAGCCACCTCCAGAGCTGCAGTCACTATTCTGCTGTTATATCAGGTCTTATCCTCCACTCACCTCCAGAGCTGCACTCACTATTCTGCTGTTACATCATGTCTTATCCTCCAGTCACCTCCAGAGCTGCTGTCACTATTCTGCTGTTACATCAGGTCTTATCCTCCATTCACCTCCAGAGATGCACTCACTATTCTACTGTTACATCGTGTCTTATCCTCCAGTCATCTCCAGAGCTGCACTCACTATTCTGCTGTTATATCAGGTCTTATCCTCCACTCACCTCCAGAGCTGAATTCACCATTCTGCTGTTACATCATGTCTTATCCTCCAGTCACCTACAGAGCTGCACTCACCATTCTTCTGTTAAATCATGTCTTATCTTCCAGTCACCTCCAGAGCTCCAGTCACTATTCTGGTGTTACATCGTGTCTTGTCCTCCAGTCACCTCCAGAGCTGCACTCACTATTATGCTGTTACTTCATGTCTTATCCTCCACTCATCTCCAGAGCTGCAGTCACTATTCTGCTGTTACATCATGTCTTATCCTCCAGTCACCTCCAGAGCTGCACTCACTATTCTGCTGTTACATCGTGTCCTATCCTCCAGTCACCTCCAGAGCTGCAGTCACTATTCTGCTGTTACATGGTGTCTTATCCTCCAGCCACCTCCAGAGCTGCAGTCACTATTCTGCTGTTACATCAGGTCTTATCCTCCACTCAACTCCAGAGCTGCAGTCACTATTCTGCTGTTGCATCATGTCTTATCCTCCAGTCACCTCCAGAGCTGCTGTCACTATTCTGCTGTTACATCAGGTCTTATCCTCCATTCACCTCCAGAGATGCACTCACTATTCTACTGTTACATCGTGTCTTATCCTCCAGTTACCTCCAGAGCTGAATTCACCATTCTGCTGTTACATCATGTCTTATCCTCCAGTCACCTACAGAGCTGCACTCACCATTCTGCTGTTACGTCATGTCTTATCTTCCAGTCACCTACAGAGCTGCAGTCACTATTCTGCTGTTACATCAGGTCTTATCCTCCAGTCACCTCCAGAGCTGCAATCATTATTCTGCTGTTACATCGTGTCTTATCGTCCTGTCACCTCTAGAGCTGCAATCACTATTCCACTGTTACATCATGTCTTATCCTCCAGTCACCTCCAGAGCTGCACTCACTATTCTGCTGTTACATCGTATCTTATCCTCCAGTCAACTCCAGAGCTGCACTCACTATTTTGCTGTTAAATCATGTCTTATCCTCCAGCCACCTCCAGAGCTGCACTCACTATTCTGCTGTTACATCATGTCTTATCCTCCAGTCTCCTCCAGAGCTGCAGTCACTATTCTGCCGTTACATCATGTCTTATCCTCCAGTCACCTCCAGAGTTGCAGTCGCTATTCTGCTGTTACATCGTGTCTTATCCTCCAGCCACCTCCAGAGCTGCAGTCACTATTCTGCTGTTACATCAGGTCTTATCCTCCACTCACCTCCAGAGCTGCAGTCACTATTCTGCTGTTACATCGTGTCTTATCCTCCACTCACCTCCAGAGCTGCAGTCACTATTCTGCTGTTACATCAGGTCTTATCCTCCACTCACCTCCAGAGCTGCAGTCACTATTCTGATGTTACATCAGGTCTTATCCTCCAGTCACCTTCAGAGCTGCTGTCACTATTCTGTTGTTACATCAGGTCTTATCCTCCGTTCACCTCCAGAGCTGCAGTCACTATTCTGCTGTTACATCGTGTCTTATCCTCCACTCACCTCCAGAGCTGCAATCACTATTCTGATGTTACATCAGGTCTTATCCTCCACTCACCTCCAGAGCTGCAGTCACTATTCTGCTGTTACATCATGTCTTATCCTCCAGTCACCTCCAGAGCTGAACTCACTATTCTGCTGTTACATCTTGTCTTATCCTCCAGTCACCTCCAGATCTGCAGTCACTATTCTGCTGTTACATCGTGTCTTATCCTCCAGTCACCTCATGAGCTGCAGTCACTATTCTGCTGTTACATCGTGTCTTGTCCTCCAGTCACCTCCAGAGCTGCACTCACTATTATGCTGTTACTTCATGTCTTATCCTCCACTCATCTCCAGAGCTGCAGTCACTATTCTGCTGTTACATCATGTCTTATCCTCCAGTCACCTCCAGAGCTGCTGTCACTATTCTGTTGTTAAATCGTTTCTTATCCTCCATTCACCTCCAGAGATGCAATCACTGTTCTGCTGTTACATGGTGTCTTATCCTCCAGTCACTTCCAGAGCTGCAGTCACTATTCTGCTGTTACATCGTGTCTTGTCCTCCAGTCACCTCCAGAGCTGCACTCACTATTATGCTGCTACTTCATGTCTTATCCTCCAGTCACCTCAAGAGCTGCACTCACTTTTCTGCTGTTACATTGTGTCTTATCCTCCAGTCACCTCAAGAACTGCACTCACTATTCTGCTGTTACCTCATGTCCTATCTACCAGTCACCTCCAGAGCTGCACTGACTATTCTGCTGTTACATCGTGTCTTATCCCCTTGTCACCTCCAGAGCTGCAATCACTATTCCACTGTTACATCATGTCTTATCCTCCAGTCACCTCCAGAGCTGCAGTCACTATTCTGCTGTTACATCGTATCTTATCCTCCAGTCAACTCCAGAGCTGCACTCACTATTCTGCTTTTAAATCATGTCTTATCCTCCAGCCACCTCCAGAGCTGCACTCACTATTCTGCTGTTACATCATGTCTTATCCTCCACTCACCTCCAGAGCTGCAGTCACTATTCTGATGTTACATTAGGTCTTATCCTCCAGTCACCTCCAGAGCTGCTGTCACTATTCTGTTGTTACATCAGGTCTTATCCTCCGTTCACCTCCAGAGATGCACTCACTATTCTGCTGTTACATCTTGTCTTATCCTCCAGTCACCTCCAGAGCTGCAGTCACTATTCTGCTGTTACATCATGTCTTATCCTCCAGTCACCTCATGAGCTGCACTCACTATTCTCCTGTTACATCGGATCTTGTCCTCCAGTCACCTCCAGAGCTGCACTGACTATTCTGCTGTTACATCATGTCTTATCCTCCAGTCACCTCCAGAGCTGCACTCACTATTCTGCTGTTACATCGTATCTTGTCCTCCAGTCAACTCCAGAGCTGCACTCACTATTCTGCTTTTAAATCATGTCTTATCCTCCAGCCACCTCCAGAGCTGCACTCACTATTCTGCTGTTACATCATGTCTTATCCTCCACTCACCTCCAGAGCTGCAGTCACTATTCTGATGTTACATCAGGTCTTATCCTTCAGTCACCTCCAGAGCTGCTGTCACTATTCTGTTGTTACATCAGGTCTTATCCTCCGTTCACCTCCAGAGATGCACTCACTATTCTGCTGTTACATCTTGTCTTATCCTCCAGTCACCTCCAGAGCTGCAGTCACTATTCTGCTGCTACATCGTGTGTTATCCTCCAGTCACCTCAAGAGATGCACTCACTATTCTGCTGTTACATCATGTCTTATCCTCCAGTCACCTCATGAGCTGCAGTCACTATTCTGCTGCTACATCGTGTGTTATCCTCCAGTCACCTCAAGAGATGCAATCACTATTCTGCTGTTACATCATGTCTTATCCTCCAGTCACCTCATGAGCTGCAGTCACTATTCTCCTGTTACATCGTGTCTTGTCCTCCAGTCACCTCCAGAGCTGCACTCACTATTATGCTGTTACTTCATGTCTTATCCTCCAGTCACCTCAAGAGCTGCACTCACTTTTCTGCTGTTGCATTGTGTCTTATCCTCCAGTCACCTCAAGAACTGCACTCACTATTCTGCTATTACATCATGTCTTATCTTCCAGTCACCTCCAGAGCTGTAGTCACTATTCTGCTGTTACATCATGTCTTATCCTCCAGTCTCCTCCAGAGCTGCAGTCACTATTCTGCTGTTACATCGTGTCTTATCCTCCAGTCACCTCCAGAGCTGCAATCACTATTCTGCTGTTACATCGTGTCTTATCCTCCAGTCACCTCCAGAGCTGCACTCACTATTCTGCTGTTACATCATGTCTTATCCTCCAGTCACCTCCAGAGCTGCACTCACTATTCTGCTGTTACATCGTGTCCTATCCTCCAGTCACCTCCAGAGCTGCAGTCACTATTCTGCTGTTACATCGTGTCCTATCCTCCAGTCACCTCCAGAGCTGCTGTCACTATTCTGTTGTTACATCGTTTCTTATCCTCCAGTCACCTCCAGAGATGCAATCACTGTTCTGCTGTTACATGGTGTCTTATCCTCCAGTCACCTCCAGAGCTGCAGTCACTATTCTGCTGTTACATCGTGTCTTGTCCTCCAGTCACCGCCAGAGCTGCACTCACTGTTATGCTGTTACTTCATGTCTTATCCTCCAGTCACCTCAAGAGCTGCACTCACTTTTCTGCTGTTACATCATGTCTTATCCTCCAGTCACCTCCAGAGCTGCACTCACTATTCTGCTGTTACATCATGTCTTATCCTCCAGTCACCTCCAGAGCTGCAGTCACTATTCTGCTGTTACATCATCTATTATCCTCCAGCCACCTCCAGAGCTACAGTCACTATTCTACTGTTACATCGTGTATTATCCTCCAGAGCTGAATTCACCATTCTGCTGTTACATTGTGTCTTATCTTCCTGTCACCTCCAGAGCTGCAGTCACTATTCTGCTGTTACATCGTGTCTTATCCTCCTGTCACCTCCAGAGCTGCAATCACTATTCTACTGTTACATCCTGTCTTATCCTCCAGTCACCTCCAGAGCTGCAGTCACTATTCTGCTGTTACATCATCTATATTCCTCCAATCACCTCAAAAGCTGCACTCTCTATTCTGCTGTTACATCATATCTTATTGTCCAGTCAACTCCAGAGCTGCACTCACTATTCTGCTGTTATTTCATGTCTTATCCTTCAGTCACCTCCAGAGCTGCAGTCACTGTTCTGCTGTTACATCATGTCTTATCCTCCAGCCACCTCCAGAGCTGCACTCACTATTCTGCAGTTACATCATGTCTTATCCTCCAGTCATGTCCAGAGCTGCAGTCACTATTCTGCCGTTACATCGTGTCTTATCCTCCAGTCACCTCCAGAGCTGCAGTCACTATTCTGCTGTTACATCGTGTCTTATCCTCCAGCCACCTCCAGAGCTGCAGTCACTATTCTGCTGTTACATCAGGTCTTATCCTCCACTCACCTCCAGAGCTGCACTCACTATTCTGCTGTTACATCATGTCTTATCCTCCAGTCACCTCCAGAGCTGCTGTCACTATTCTGCTGTTACATCAGGTCTTATCCTCCATTCACCTCCAGAGATGCACTCACTATTCTACTGTTACATCGTGTCTTATCCTCCAGTTACCTCCAGAGCTGAATTCACCATTCTGCTGTTAAATCATGTCTTATCCTCCAGTCACCTCATGAGCTGCAGTCACTATTCTGCTGTTACATCGTGTCTTGTCCTCCAGTCACCCACAGAGCTGCAGTCACTATTCTGCTGTTACATCATGTCTTATCCTCCAGTCATCTCCAGAGCTGCAGTCACTATTCTGCTGTTACATCATGTCTTATCCTCCAGTCACCTACAGAGCTGCACTCACTATTCTGCTGTTACATCGTGTCCTATCCTCCAGTCTCCTCCAGAGCTGCAGTCACTATTCTGCTGTTACATGGTGTCTTATCCTCCAGCCACCACCAGAGCTGCAGTCACTATTCTGCTGTTACATCAGGCCTTATCCTCCACTCACCTCCAGAGCTGCAGTCACTATTCTGCTGCTACATCATGTCTTATCCTCCAGAGCTGCAGTCACTATTCTGCTGCTACATCAGGTCTTATCCTCCATTCACCTCCAGAGATGCACTCAATATTCTACTGTTAAATCGTGTCTTATCCTCCAGTTACCTCCAGAGCTGAATTCACCATTCTGCTGTTACATCATGTCTTATCCTCCAGTCACCTCCAGAGCTGCACTCACTATTATGCTGTTACTTCATGTCTTATCCTCCACTCATCTCCAGAGCTGCAGTCACTATTCTGCTGTTACATCATGTCTTATCCTCCAGTCACCTCCAGAGCTGCACTCACTATTCTGCTGTTACATCGTGTCCTATCCTTCAGTCACCTCCAGAGCTGCAGTCACTATTCTGCTGTTACATGGTGTCTTATCCTCCAGCCACCTCCAGAGCTGCAGTCACTATTCTGCTGTTACATCAGGTCTTATCCTCCACTCACCTCCAGAGCTGCACTCACTATTCTGTTGTTACATCGTTTCTTATCCTCCATTCACCTCCAGAGCTGCACTCACTATTATGCTGTTACATCGTGTCTTATACTCCAGTTACCTCCAGAGCTGCTGTCACTATTCTGCTGTTACATGGTGTCTTATCCTCCAGTCACCTCCAGAGCTGCAGTCACTATTCTGCTGTTACATCGTGTCTTGTCCTCCAGTCACCTCCAGAGCTGCACTCACTATTATGCTGTTACTTCATGTCTTATCCTCCAGTCACCTCAAGAGCTGCACTCTCTTTTCTGCTGTTGCATTGTGTCTTATCCTCCAGTCACCTCAAGAGATGCAGTCACTATTCTGCTGTTACATCAGGTCTTATCCTCCACTCACCTCCAGATCTGCACTCACTATTCTGCTGTTACATCATGTCTTATCCTCCAGTCACCTCCAGAGCTGCACTCACTATTCTGCTGTTACCTCATGTCCTATCTACCAGTCACCTCCAGAGCTGCACTGACTATTCTGCTGTTACATCGTGTCTTATCCTCCAGTCACCTCCAGAGCTGCACTCACTATTCTGCTGTTACATCGTGTCTTATCCTCCAGTCACCTCCAGAGCTGCACTCACTATTCTGCTGTTACATCATGTCTTATCCTCCAGTCTCCTCCAGAGCTGCAGTCACTATTCTGCTGTTACATCATCTATTATCCTCCAGCCACCTCCAGAGCTACAGTCACTATTCTACTGTTACATCGTGTATTGTCCTCCAGAGCTGAATTCACCATTCTGCTGTTACATCGTGTCTTATCTTCCTGTCACCTCCAGAGCTGCAGTCACTATTCTGCTGTTACATCAGGTCTTATCCTCCAGTCACCTCCAGAGCTGCAATCATTATTCTGCTGTTACATCGTGACTTATCCTCCTGTCACCTCCAGAGCTGCAATCACTATTCTACTGTTACATCCTGTCTTATCCTCCAGTCACCTCCAGAGCTGCAGTCACTATTCTGCTGTTACATCATCTTTATTCCTCCAATCACCTCAAGAGCTGCACTCTCTATTCTGCTGTTACATCGTATCTTATTGTCCAGTCAACTCCAGAGCTGCACTCACTATTCTGCTGTTATTTCATGTCTTATCCTTCTGTCACCTCCAGAGCTGCAGTCAATGTTCTGCTGTTACATCATGTCTTATCCTCCAGCCACCTCCAGAGCTGCACTCACTATTCTGCTGTTAAATCATGTCTTATCCTCCAGTCATGTCCAGAGCTGCAGTCACTATTCTCCCGTTACATCGTGTCTTATCCTCCAGTCACCTCCAGAGCTGCAGTCACTATTCTGCTGTTACATCGTGTCTTATCCTCCAGCCACCTCCAGAGCTGCAGTCACTATTCTGCTGTTATATC
The DNA here is from genome assembly GCF_046119375.1 of Phyllobates terribilis. Classification (NCBI taxonomy): domain Eukaryota; kingdom Metazoa; phylum Chordata; class Amphibia; order Anura; family Dendrobatidae; genus Phyllobates; species Phyllobates terribilis. The sequence continues at coordinate 238,567 of NW_027363340.1, forward strand.
AGGTCTTATCCTCCACTCACCTCCAGAGCTGCACTCACTATTCTGCTGTTACATCATGTCTTATCCTCCAGTCACCTCCAGAGCTGCTGTCACTATTCTGCTGTTACATCAGGTCTTATCCTCCATTCACCTCCAGAGATGCACTCACTATTCTACTGTTACATCGTGTCTTATCCTCTAGTTACCTCCAGAGCTGAATTCACCATTCTGCTGTTACATCATGTCTTATCCTCCAGTCACCTACAGAGCTGCACTCACCATTCTTCTGTTAAATCATGTCTTATCTTCCAGTCACCTCCAGAGCTGCAGTCACTATTCTGGTGTTACATCGTGTCTTGTCCTCCAGTCACCTCCAGAGCTGCACTCACTATTATGCTGTTACTTCATGTCTTATCCTCCACTCATCTCCAGAGCTGCAGTCACTATTCTGCTGTTACATCATGTCTTATCCTCCAGTCACCTCCAGAGCTGCACTCACTATTCTGCTGTTACATCGTGTCCTATCCTCCAGTCACCTCCAGAGCTGCAGTCACTATTCTGCTGTTACATGGTGTCTTATCCTCCAGCCACCTCCAGAGCTGCAGTCACTATTCTGCTGTTACATCAGGTCTTATCCTCCACTCAACTCCAGAGCTGCAGTCACTATTCTGCTGTTGCATCATGTCTTATCCTCCAGTCACCTCCAGAGCTGCTGTCACTATTCTGCTGTTACATCAGGTCTTATCCTCCATTCACCTCCAGAGATGCACTCACTATTCTACTGTTACATCGTGTCTTATCCTCCAGTTACCTCCAGAGCTGAATTCACCATTCTGCTGTTACATCATGTCTTATCCTCCAGTCACCTACAGAGCTGCACTCACCATTCTGCTGTTACGTCATGTCTTATCTTCCAGTCACCTCCAGAGCTGCAGTCACTATTCTGCTGTTACATCAGGTCTTATCCTCCAGTCACCTCCAGAGCTGCAATCATTATTCTGCTGTTACATCGTGTCTTATCGTCCTGTCACCTCTAGAGCTGCAATCACTATTCCACTGTTACATCATGTCTTATCCTCCAGTCACCTCCAGAGCTGCACTCACTATTCTGCTGTTACATCGTATCTTATCCTCCAGTCAACTCCAGAGCTGCACTCACTATTTTGCTGTTAAATCATGTCTTATCCTCCAGCCACCTCCAGAGCTGCACTCACTATTCTGCTGTTACATCATGTCTTATCCTCCAGTCTCCTCCAGAGCTGCAGTCACTATTCTGCCGTTACATCGTGTCTTATCCTCCAGTCACCTCCAGAGCTGCAGTCACTATTCTGCTGTTACATCGTGTCTTATCCTCCAGCCACCTCCAGAGCTGCAGTCACTATTCTGCTGTTACATCAGGTCTTATCCTCCACTCACCTCCAGAGCTGCAGTCACTATTCTGATGTTACATCAGGTCTTATCTTCCAGTCACCTCCAGAGCTGCTGTCACTATTCTGTTGTTACATCAGGTCTTATCCTCCGTTCACCTCCAGAGATGCACTCACTATTCTGCTGTTACATCTTGTCTTATCCTCCAGTCACCTCCAGATCTGCAGTCACTATTCTGCTGTTACATCGTGTCTTATCCTCCAGTCACCTCAAGAGCTGCAGTCACTATTCTGCTGTTACATCATGTCATATCCTCCAGTCACCTCATGAGCTGCAGTCACTATTCTGCTGTTACATCGTGTCTTGTCCTCCAGTCACCTCCAGAGCTGCACTCACTATTATGCTGTTACTTCATGTCTTATCCTCCACTCATCTCCAGAGCTGCAGTCACTATTCTGCTGTTACATCATGTCTTATCCTCCAGTCACCTCCAGAGCTGCAGTCACTATTCTGTTGTTAAATCGTTTCTTATCCTCCATTCACCTCCAGAGATGCAATCACTGTTCTGCTGTTACATGGTGTCTTATCCTCCAGTCACTTCCAGAGCTGCAGTCACTATTCTGCTGTTACATCGTGTCGTTTCCTCCAGTCACCTCCAGAGCTGCACTCACTATTATGCTGATTCTTCATGTCTTATCCTCCAGTCACCTCAAGAGCTGCACTCACTTTTCTGCTGTTACATTGTGTCTTATCCTCCAGTCACCTCAAGAACTGCACCCACTATTCTGCTGTTACCTCATGTCCTATCTACCAGTCACCTCCAGAGCTGCACTGACTATTCTGCTGTTACATCGTGTCTTATGCTCCAGTCACCTCCAGAGCTGCACTCACTATTCTGCTGTTACATCGTGTCTTATCCCCTTGTCACCTCCAGAGCTGCAATCACTATTCCACTGTTACATCATGTCTTATCCTCCAGTCACCTCCAGAGCTGCAGTCACTATTCTGCTGTTACATCGTATCTTATCCTCCAGTCAACTCCAGAGCTGCACTCACTATTCTGCTTTTAAATCATGTCTTATCCTCCAGCCACCTCCAGAGCTGCACTCACTATTCTGCTGTTACATCATGTCTTATCCTCCACTCACCTCCAGAGCTGCAGTCACTATTCTGATGTTACATTAGGTCTTATCCTCCAGTCACCTCCAGAGCTGCTGTCACTATTCTGTTGTTACATCAGGTCTTATCCTCCGTTCACCTCCAGAGATGCACTCACTATTCTGCTGTTACATCTTGTCTTATCCTCCAGTCACCTCCAGAGCTGCAGTCACTATTCTGCTGTTACATCATGTCTTATCCTCCAGTCACCTCATGAGCTGCACTCACTATTCTCCTATTACATCGGGTCTTGTCCTCCAGTCACCTCCAGAGCTGCACTCACTATTATGCTGTTACTTCATGTCTTATCCTCCACTCATCTCCAGAGCTGCAGTCACTATTCTGCCGTTACATCGTGTCTTATCCTCCAGTCACCTCCAGAGCTGCAGTCACTATTCTGCTGTTACATCGTGTCTTATCCTTCAGTCACCTCCAGAGCTGCAGTCACTGTTCTGCTGTAACATCATGTCTTATCCTCCAGCCACCTCCAGAGCTGCACTCACTATTCTGCTGTTACATCATGTCTTATCCTCCAGTCACCTCCAGAGCTGCTGTCACTATTCTGTTGTTACATCAGGTCTTATCCTCCATTCACCTCCAGAGATGCAATCACTGTTCTGCTGTTACATGGTGTCTTATCCTCCAGTCACCTCCAGAGCTGCAGTCACTATTCTGCTGTTACATCGTGTCTTGTCCTCCAGTCACCTCCAGAGCTGCACTCACTAGTATGCTGCTACTTCATGTCTTATCCTCCAGTCACCTCAAGAGCTGCACTCACTTTTCTGCTGTTACATTGTGTCTTATCCTCCAGTCACCTCAAGAACTGCACTCACTATTCTGCTGTTACATCATGTCTTATCCTCCAGTCACCTCCAGAGCTGAACTCACTATTCTGCTGTTACCTCATGTCCTATCTACCAGTCACCTCCAGAACTGCACTGACTATTCTGCTGTTACATCGTGTCTTATGCTCCAGTCACCTCCAGAGCTGCACTCACTATTCTGCTGTTACATCGTGTCTTATACTCCAGTTACCTCCAGAGCTGCTGTCACTATTCTGCTGTTACATCATGTCTTATCCTCCAGTCACCTCCAGAGCTGCACTCACTATTCTGCTGTTACATCATGTCTTATCCTCCAGTCACCTCCAGAGCTGCAATCACTATTCTGCTGTTACATCATCTATTGTCCTCCAGCCACCTCCAGAGCTACAGTCACTATTCTACTGTTACATCGTGTATTATCCTCCAGTTACCTCCAGAGCTGAATTCACCATTCTGCTGTTACATCATGTCTTATCTTCCTGTCACCTCCAGAGCTGCAGTCACTATTCTGCTGTTACATCAGGTCTTATCCTCCAGTCACCTCCAGAGCTGCAGTCACTATTCTGCTGTTACATCATCTATATTCCTCCAATCACCTCAAGAGCTGCACTCTCTATTCTGCTGTTACATCGTATCTTATCGTCCAGTCAACTCCAGAGCTGCACTCACTATTCTGCTGTTACTTCATGTCTTATCCTTCAGTCACCTCCAGAGCTGCAGTCACTGTTCTGCTGTGACATCATGTCTTATCCTCCAGCCACCTCCAGAGCTGCACTCACTATTCTGCTGTTACATCATGTCTTATCCTCCAGCCACCTCCAGAGCTGCGCTCACTATTCTGCTGTTACATCGTGTCTTATCCTCCAGTCACCTCCAGAGCTGCAGTCACTAGTCTGCCGTTACATCGTGTCTTATCCTCCAGTCACCTCCAGAGCTGCAGTCACTATTCTGCTGTTACATCGTGTCTTATCCTCCAGCCACCTCCAGAGCTGCAGTCACTATTCTGCTGTTACATCAGGTCTTATCCTCCACTCACTTCCAGAGCTGCACTCACTATTCTGCTGTTACATCATGTCTTATCCTCCAGTCACCTCCAGAGCTGCTGTCACTATTCTGCTGTTACATCAGGTCTTATCCTCCATTCACTTCCAGAGATGCACTCACTCTTCTACTGTTACATCGTGTCTTATCCTCCAGTTACCTCCAGAGCTGAATTCACCATTCTGCTGTTACATCATGTCTTATCCTCCAGTCACCTACAGAGCTGCACTCACCATTCTGCTGTTAAATCATGTCTTATCTTCCAGTCACCTCCAGAGCTGCAGTCACTATTCTGCTGTTACATCAGGTCTTATCCTCCAGTCACCTCCAGAGCTGCAATCATTATTCTGCTTTTAGATCGTGTCTTATCCCCTTGTCACCTCCAGAGCTGCAATCATTATTCTGCTGTTACATCGTGTCTTATCCCCTTGTCACCTCCAGAGCTGCAATCACTATTCCACTGTTACATCATGTCTTATCCTCCAGTCACCTCCAGAGCTCCACTCACTATTCTGCTGTTACATCGTGTCTTATACTCCAGTTACCTCCAGAGCTGCTGTCACTATTCTGCTGTTACATCATGTCTTATCCTCCAGTCACCTCCAGAGCTGCACTCACTATTCTGCTGTTACATCATGTCTTATCCTCCAGTCACCTCCAGAGCTGCAATCACTATTCTGCTGTTACATCATCTATTATCCTCCAGCCACCTCCAGAGCTACAGTCACTATTCTACTGTTACATCGTGTATTATCCTCCAGTTACCTCCAGAGCTGAATTCACCATTCTGCTGTTACATCATGTCTTATCTTCCTGTCACCTCCAGAGCTGCAGTCACTATTCTGCTGTTACATCAGGTCTTATCCTCCAGTCACCTCCAGAGCTGCAGTCACTATTCTGCTGTTACATCATCTATATTCCTCAAATCACCTCAAGAGCTGCACTCTCTATTCTGCTGTTACATCGTATCTTATCGTCCAGTCAACTCCAGAGCTGCACTCACTATTCTGCTGTTACTTCATGTCTTATCCTTCAGTCACCTCCAGAGCTGCAGTCACTGTTCTGCTGTAACATCATGTCTTATCCTCCAGCCACCTCCAGAGCTGCACTCACTATTCTGCTGTTACATCATGTCTTATCCTCCAGCCACCTCCAGAGCTGCACTCACTATTCTGCTGTTACATCGTGTCTTATCCTCCAGTCACCTCCAGAGCTGCAGTCACTAGTCTGCCGTTACATCGTGTCTTATCCTCCAGTCACCTCCAGAGCTGCAGTCACTATTCTGCTGTTACATCGTGTCTTATCCTCCAGCCACCTCCAGAGCTGCAGTCACTATTCTGCTGTTACATCAGGTCTTATCCTCCACTCACTTCCAGAGCTTCACTCACTATTCTGCTGTTACATCATGTCTTATTCTCCAGTCACCTCCAGAGCTGCTGTCACTATTCTGCTGTTACATCAGGTCTTATCCTCCATTCACATCCAGAGATGCACTCACTCTTCTACTGTTACATCGTGTCTTATCCTCCAGTTACCTCCAGAGCTGAATTCACCATTCTGCTGTTACATCATGTCTTATCCTTCAGTCACCTACAGAGCTGCACTCACCATTCTGCTGTTAAATCATGTCTTATCTTCCAGTCACCTCCAGAGCTGCAGTCACTATTCTGCTGTTACATCAGGTCTTATCCTCCAGTCACCTCCAGAGCTGCAATCATTATTCTGCTGTTAGATCGTGTCTTATCCCCTTGTCACCTCCAGAGCTGCAATCATTATTCTGCTGTTACATCGTGTCTTATCCCCTTGTCACCTCCAGAGCTGCAGTCACTATTCCACTGTTACATCATGTCTTATCCTCCAGTCACCTCCAGAGCTGCACTCACTATTCTGCTGTTACATCGTATCTTATCCTCCAGTCAACTCCAGAGCTGCACTCACTATTCTGCTTTTAAATCATGTCTTATCCTCCAGCCACCTCCAGAGCTGCACTCACTATTCTGCTGTTACATCATGTCTTATCCTCCACTCACCTCCAGAGCTGCAGTCACTATTCTGATGTTACATTAGGTCTTATCCTCCAGTCACCTCCAGAGCTGCTGTCACTATTCTGTTGTTACATCAGGTCTTATCCTCCGTTCACCTCCAGAGATGCACTCACTATTCTCCTGTTACATCGGGTCTTGTCCTCCAGTCACCTCCAGAGCTTGACTCACTATTATGCTGTTACTTCATGTCTTATCCTCCACTCATCTCCAGAGCTGCAGTCACTATTCTGCTGTTACATCATGTCCTATCCTCCAGCCACCTCCAGAGCTGCACTCACTATTCTGCTGTTACATCATGTCTTATCCTCCAGTCACCTCCAGAGCTGCAGTCACTATTCTGCCGTTACATCGTGTCTTATCCTCCAGTCACCTCCAGAGCTGCAGTCACTATTCTGCTGTTACATCGTGTCTTATCCTCCAGCCACCTCCAGAGCTGCAGTCACTATTCCACTGTTACATCATGTCTTATCCTCCAGTCACCTCCAGAGCTGCACTCACTATTCTGCTGTTACAACGTATCTTGTCCTCCAGTCAACTCCAGAGCTGCACTCACTATTCTGCTTTTAAATCATGTCTTATCCTCCAGCCACCTCCAGAGCTGCACTCACTATTCTGCTGTTACATCATGTCTTATCCTCCACTCACCTCCAGAGCTGCAGTCACTATTCTGATGTTACATCAGGTCTTATCCTCCAGTCACCTCCAGAGCTGCTGTCACTATTCTGTTGTTACATCAGGTCTTATCCTCCGTTCACCTCCAGAGATGCACTCACTATTCTGCTGTTACATCTTGTCTTATCCTCCAGTCACCTCCAGAGCTGCAGTCACTATTCTGCTGCTACATCGTGTGTTATCCTCCAGTCACCTCAAGAGATGCAGTCACTATTCTGCTGTTACATCATGTCTTATCCTCCAGTCACCTCCAGAGCTGCAGTCACTATTCTCCTGTTACATCGTGTCTTGTCCTCCAGTCACCTCCAGAGCTGCACTCACTATTATGCTGTTACTTCATGTCTTATCCTCCACTCATCTCCAGAGCTGCAGTCACTATTCTGCTGTTACATCATGTCCTATCCTCCAGTCAACTCCAGAGCTGAAGTCACTATTCTGCTGTTACATCATGTCTTATCCTCCAGTCACCTCCAGAGCTGCTGTCACTATTCTGTTGTTACATCAGGTCTTATCCTCCATTCACCTCCAGAGATGCAATCACTGTTCTGCTGTTACATGGTGTCTTATCCTCCAGTCACCTCCAGAGCTGCAGTCACTATTCTGCTGTTACATCGTGTCTTGTCCTCCAGTCACCTCCAGAGCTGCACTCACTAGTATGCTGCTACTTCATGTCTTATCCTCCAGTCACCTCAAGAGCTGCACTCACTTTTCTGCTGTTACATTGTGTCTTATCCTCCAGTCACCTCAAGAACTGCACTCACTATTCTGCTGTTACATCATGTCTTATCCTCCAGTCACCTCCAGAGCTGAACTCACTATTCTGCTGTTACCTCATGTCCTATCTACCAGTCACCTCCAGAACTGCACTGACTATTCTGCTGTTACATCGTGTCTTATGCTCCAGTCACCTCCAGAGCTGCACTCACTATTCTGCTGTTACATCGTGTCTTATACTCCAGTTACCTCCAGAGCTGCTGTCACATCATGTCTTATCCTCCAGTCACCTCCAGAGCTGCACTCACTATTCTGCTGTTACATCATGTCTTATCCTCCAGTCACCTCCAGAGCTGCAATCACTATTCTGCTGTTACATCATCTATTGTCCTCCAGCCACCTCCAGAGCTACAGTCACTATTCTACTGTTACATCGTGTATTATCCTCCAGTTACCTCCAGAGCTGAATTCACCATTCTGCTGTTACATCATGTCTTATCTTCCTGTCACCTCCAGAGCTGCAGTCACTATTCTGCTGTTACATCAGGTCTTATCCTCCAGTCACCTCCAGAGCTGCAGTCACTATTCTGCTGTTACATCATCTATATTCCTCCAATCACCTCAAGAGCTGCACTCTCTATTCTGCTGTTACATCGTATCTTATCGTCCAGTCAACTCCAGAGCTGCACTCACTATTCTGCTGTTACTTCATGTCTTATCCTTCAGTCACCTCCAGAGCTGCAGTCACTGTTCTGCTGTGACATCATGTCTTATCCTCCAGCCACCTCCAGAGCTGCACTCACTATTCTGCTGTTACATCATGTCTTATCCTCCAGCCACCTCCAGAGCTGCGCTCACTATTCTGCTGTTACATCGTGTCTTATCCTCCAGTCACCTCCAGAGCTGCAGTCACTAGTCTGCCGTTACATCGTGTCTTATCCTCCAGTCACCTCCAGAGCTGCAGTCACTATTCTGCTGTTACATCGTGTCTTATCCTCCAGCCACCTCCAGAGCTGCAGTCACTATTCTGCTGTTACATCAGGTCTTATCCTCCACTCACTTCCAGAGCACTATTCTGCTGTTACATCATGTCTTATCCTCCAGTCACCTCCAGAGCTGCTGTCACTATTCTGCTGTTACATCAGGTCTTATCCTCCATTCACTTCCAGAGATGCACTCACTCTTCTACTGTTACATCGTGTCTTATCCTCCAGTTACCTCCAGAGCTGAATTCACCATTCTGCTGTTACATCATGTCTTATCCTCCAGTCACCTACAGAGCTGCACTCACCATTCTGCTGTTAAATCATGTCTTATCTTCCAGTCACCTCCAGAGCTGCAGTCACTATTCTGCTGTTACATCAGGTCTTATCCTCCAGTCACCTCCAGAGCTGCAGTCACTATTCTGCTGTTACATCATCTATATTCCTCCAATCACCTCAAGAGCTGCACTCTCTATTCTGCTGTTACATCGTATCTTATCGTCCAGTCAACTCCAGAGCTGCACTCACTATTCTGCTGTTACTTCATGTCTTATCCTTCAGTCACCTCCAGAGCTGCAGTCACTGTTCTGCTGTAACATCATGTCTTATCCTCCAGCCACCTCCAGAGCTGCACTCACTATTCTGCTGTTACATCATGTCTTATCCTCCAGCCACCTCCAGAGCTGCACTCACTATTCTGCTGTTACATCATGTCTTATCCTCCAGCCACCTCCAGAGCTGCGCTCACTATTCTGCTGTTACATCGTGTCTTATCCTCCAGTCACCTCCAGAGCTGCAGTCACTAGTCTGCCGTTACATCGTGTCTTATCCTCCAGTCACCTCCAGAGCTGCAGTCACTATTCTGCTGTTACATCGTGTCTTATCCTCCAGCCACCTCCAGAGCTGCAGTCACTATTCTGCTGTTACATCAGGTCTTATCCTCCACTCACTTCCAGAGCTGCACTCACTATTCTGCTGTTACATCATGTCTTATCCTCCAGTCACCTCCAGAGCTGCTGTCACTATTCTGCTGTTACATCAGGTCTTATCCTCCATTCACTTCCAGAGATGCACTCACTCTTCTACTGTTACATCGTGTCTTATCCTCCAGTTACCTCCAGAGCTGAATTCACCATTCTGCTGTTACATCATGTCTTATCCTCCAGTCACCTACAGAGCTGCACTCACCATTCTGCTGTTAAATCATGTCTTATCTTCCAGTCACCTCCAGAGCTGCAGTCACTATTCTGCTGTTACATCAGGTCTTATCCTCCAGTCACCTCCAGAGCTGCAGTCACTATTCTGCTGTTACATCATCTATATTCCTCCAATCACCTCAAGAGCTGCACTCTCTATTCTGCTGTTACATCGTATCTTATCGTCCAGTCAACTCCAGAGCTGCACTCACTATTCTGCTGTTACTTCATGTCTTATCCTTCAGTCACCTCCAGAGCTGCAGTCACTGTTCTGCTGTAACATCATGTCTTATCCTCCAGCCACCTCCAGAGCTGCACTCACTATTCTGCTGTTACATCATGTCTTATCCTCCAGCCACCTCCAGAGCTGCACTCACTATTCTGCTGTTACATCGTGTCTTATCCTCCAGTCACCTCCAGAGCTGCAGTCACTAGTCTGCTGTTACATCGTGTCTTATCCTCCAGTCACCTCCAGAGCTGCAGTCACTATTCTGCTGTTACATCGTGTCTTATCCTCCAGCCACCTCCAGAGCTGCAGTCACTATTCTGCTGTTACATCAGGTCTTATCCTCCACTCACTTCGAGAGCTGCACTCACTATTCTGCTGTTACATCATGTCTTATCCTCCAGTCACCTCCAGAGCTGCTGTCACTATTCTGCTGTTACATCAGGTCTTATCCTCCATTCACTTCCAGAGATGCACTCACTCTTCTACTGTTACATCGTGTCTTATCCTCCAGTTACCTCCAGAGCTGAATTCACCATTCTGCTGTTACATCATGTCTTATCCTCCAGTCACCTACAGAGCTGCACTCACCATTCTGCTGTTAAATCATGTCTTATCTTCCAGTCACCTCCAGAGCTGCAGTCACTATTCTGCTGTTACATCAGGTCTTATCCTCCAGTCACCTCCAGAGCTGCAATCATTATTCTGCTGTTAGATCGTGTCTTATCCCCTTGTCACCTCCAGAGCTGCAATCATTATTCTGCTGTTACATCGTGTCTTATCCCCTTGTCACCTCCAGAGCTGCGATCACTATTCCACTGTTACATCATGTCTTATCCTCCAGTCACCTCCAGAGCTGCACTCTCTATTCTGCTGTTATATCGTATCTTATCCTCCAGTCAACTCCAGAGCTGCACTCACTATTCTGCTTTTAAATCATGTCTTATCCTCCAGCCACCTCCAGAGCTGCACTCACTATTCTGCTGTTACATCATGTCTTATCCTCCACTCACCTCCATAGCTGCAGTCACTATTCTGATGTTACATTAGGTCTTATCCTCCAGTCACCTCGAGAGCTGCTGTCACTATTCTGTTGTTACATCAGGTCTTATCCTCCGTTCACCTCCAGAGATGCACTCACTATTCTGCTGTTACATCTTGTCTTATCCTCCAGTCACCTCCAGAGCTGCAGTCACTATTCTGCTGTTACATCATGTCTTATCCTCCAGTCACCTCATGAGCTGCAGTCACTATTCTCCTGTTACATCGTGTCTTGTCCTCCAGTCACCTCCAGAGCTGCACTCACTATTATGCTGTTACTTCATGTCTTATCCTCCACTCATCTCCAGAGCTGCAGTCACTATTCTGCTGTTACATCATGTCCTATCCTCCAGCCACCTCCAGAGCTGCACTCACTATTCTGCTGTTACATCATGTCTTATCCTCCAGTCACCTCCAGAGCTGCAGTCACTATTCTGCCGTTACATCGTGTCTTATCCTCCAGTCACCTCCAGAGCTGCAGTCACTATTCTGCTGTTACATCGTGTCTTATCCTCCAGCCACCTCCAGAGCTGCAGTCACTATTCCACTGTTACATCATTTCTTATCCTCCAGTCACCTCCAGAGCTGCACTCACTATTCTGCTGTTACATCGTATCTTATCCTCCAGTCAACTCCAGAGCTGCACTCACTATTCTGCTGTTACATCATGTCTTATCCTCCACTCACCTCCAGAGCTGCAGTCACTATTCTGATGTTACATCAGGTCTTATCCTCCAGTCACTTCCAGAGCTGCTGTCACTGTTCTGTTGTTACATCAGGTCTTATCCTCCGTTCACCTCCAGAGATGCACTCACTATTCTGCCGTTACATCGTGTCTTATCCTCCAGTCACCTCCAGAGCTGCAGTCACTATTCTGCTGTTACATCGTGTCTTATCCTCCAGCCACCTCCAGAGCTGCAGTCACTATTCCACTGTTACATCATTTCTTATCCTCCAGTCACCTCCAGAGCTGCACTCACTATTCTGCTGTTACATCGTATCTTATCCTCCACTCACCTCCAGAGCTGCAGTCACTATTCTGCTGTTACATCATGTCTTATCCTCCAGTCACCTCAAGAGATGCAGTCACTATTCTGCTGTTACATCATGTCTTATCCTCCAGTCACCTCATGAGCTGCAGTCACTATTCTCCTGTTACATCGTGTCTTGTCCTCCAGTCACCTCCAGAGCTGCACTCACTATTATGCTGTTACTTCATGTCTTATCCTCCACTCATCTCCAGAGCTGCAGTCACTATTCTGCTGTTACATCATGTCCTATCCTCCAGTCACCTCCAGAGCTGAAGTCACTATTCTGCTGTTACATCATGTCTTATCCTCCAGTCACCTCCAGAGCTGCTGTCACTATTCTGCTGTTACATCGTGTCTTGTCCTCCAGTCACCTCCAGAGCTGCAGTCACTATTCTGCTGTTACATCGTGTCTTGTCCTCCAGTCACCTCCAGAGCTGCACTCACTATTATGCTGTTACTTCATGTCTTATCCTCCAGTCGCCTCAAGAGCTGCATTCACTTTTCTGCTGTTACATTGTGTCTTATCCTCCAGTCACCTCCAGAGCTGCACTCACTATTCTGCTGTTACCTCATGTTCTATCTACCAGTCACCTCCAGAGCTGCACTGACTATTCTGCTGTTACATCGTGTCTTATACTCCAGTTACCTCCAGAGCTGCTGTCACTATTCTGCTGTTACATCAGGTCTTATCCTCCAGTCACCTCCAGAGCTGCACTCACTATTCGGCTGTTACATCGTGTCTTATACTCCAGTTACCTCCAGAGCTGCTGTCACTATTCTGCTGTTACATCAGGTCTTATCCTCCAGTCACCTCCAGAGCTGCAATCATTATTCTGCTGTTACATTGTGTCTTATCCTCCTGTCACCTCCAGAGCTGCAATCACTATTCTACTGTTACATTATGTCTTATCCTCCAGTCACCTCCAGAGCTGCACTCAGTATTCTGCTGTTTCATCGTGTCTTATCCTCCAGTCACCTCCAGAGCTGCTGTCACTATTCTGCCGTTACATCGTGTCTTATCCTCCAGTCACCTCCAGAGCTGCAGTCTTATCTACTGTTACATCCTGTCTTATCCTCCATTCCCTCCAGAAATGCACTCCCTATTCTGCTGTTACATCGTGTCTTATCCTCCAGTCACCTCCAGAGCTGCTGTCACTATTCTGCCGTTACATCGTGTCTTATCCTCCAGTCACCTCCAGAGCTGCAGTCTTTTATCTACTGTTACATCCTGTCTTATCCTCCATTCACCTACAGAGATGCACTCACTATTCTGTTGTTACATCGTGTCTTATCCTCCAGTTGCCTCCAGAGCTGCAGTCACTATTCTGCTGTTACATCATGTCTTATCCTCCAGTCACCTCCAGAGCTGCACTCACTATTCTGCTGTTACATCATGTCCTATCTACCAGTCACCTCCAGAGCTGCACTCACTATTCTGCTGTTACATCATGTCCTATCTACCAGTTACCTCCATAGCTGCACTCACTATTCTGCTGTTACATCGTGTCTTATCCTCCATTCACCTACAGAGTTGCACTCACTATTCTGCTGTTACATCATGTCTTATCCTCCAGTCACCTCCAGAGCTGCACTCACTATTCTGCTGTTACATCATGTCCTATCTACCAGTCACCTCCAGAGCTGCACTCACTATTCTGCTGTTACATCCAGGGCTGTGGAGTCGGAGTCGTGGAGTCAGAGTTAGTTTTGGTTGGAGTCGGAGTCGGTAGAAATGTACCGACTCCGACTCCAGCTTTAAAAAAATGTATTAATATTTCATAATTGAACTTTCATATGAATTTTATAAATGTTACTTAAATATATATGTTCTATCAAACTATGAACAACAGTGATAAGCAGTTCTGCTGGAGATAGAGACATTTCTTACTTCTTGTGTGTCACTGTTCTCCACTGCCCTTATCTAATCTTATACTTGGTTAACCTCATGCTGCCCCAACCCCCCTACTTACAATGTATGAAACTGAAAGTGAAAATGTGTTGCAAATTCTTAGTAGTAAAGCTCCTCCTCTAGACTAGATGTTTACTAGGTGTGCGTCTTCCAAGCATCTCACAGCTGCTACTCAGAAGAGGAAGACTGTAAGAAGTATAATCTTTTCAACAAACTTTGCATCAGTTAACTGTGAGTACATGAGGAATAACAGTATTACTGACCACTATATCAGTTGTACGACCTGGCAATAATTTTGTACAATTGTTTTTAGGAAAAACAATTGTCATTTGGATTGTGAAACGCAGAATTAAAAACCTGAGAATGTCAAAGAAGCGTCACATTAAATCAGGTGTATTTGAACATTTCACCATCACTCAAGATAGAAAACATTATGTCTGTCAGTATATGACAAATGATCCAGACGAAAACAAATGCTGTGAAGCCAAGATCAGTGCATATTCAGACAAAGATAAAAATGCTCCTACCAGAGCTTCTAATCTAAAGAGACATTTACAGCGATTTCATCCAGAAGTACTGAAAGCAGTGGATGAGAGAGACTGCATCCAAACCAATGAACCAGTGCCCAGCTCTTCCAGCCAAACAAAGGAGCAGAGAACTTTGCAGCCATCAGTTGCAAGATATTTTGTCAGTGACAAAGTTACTGTGACAATGACAGTAGATACATTTAAAAAAAACAGATCATAAAGCTAGTTGTAAAGGATAGTGTGCCTATTTCATTATTTTCACGACCAGCTTTTATGTGTCTGAATGGGGAAATTGCCCGCAAGCTTGGTGTTTCTCTGGAGAGAGAGAGTATTAGAAAATTAGTAATCGAAGAAGCTTTTAAACAAAAGGAAGAACTTAAAAAAACTCTCAAGGGACGCTTTCTGCTTCTTAAAATGGATGCCTGCACACGTCACAGAGTGAACTATTTTGCCATCAATGTCCGATTTGTTTGTGACAAAAATGAAATAGTTACCAAGACATTGGCAGTAAAAGACACCAAAGCGCATCACACCAGTGAGTTTCTCCAGGTCTTGGTGGAAAAGGTTCTGCAAGACTATGAACTTAAAAAAGAGCAAGTTCAATGCTTCAAATATGATAAGTACTATTAAGCTAATGAATGAGAGTAATGATGGTGACCAGCAGCTAGAAGAACATTCTGGGTCCACAGACACAGAAATGTTTGAAATAGAGGAACACAGTATTGTAACTGAGGAGCAAACTGAAGTTGCTTCAGATGAACAGCAACATGATAGTTTAGATGATCTTGTTGAAACTGTGACAATCCGTTCTTTCATTCATCACATGCGCTGTGTTGTGCATACGCTACAGCTGGCTATAAGAGACAGTCTGCAAGAAGGACATGCTGCTGCACTGATTGGCAAGGTGAGAAAATTGGCTACTGTTGCCAGAACCCCTAAAGTTGACTCAATTTTGAAGAGACGTGCTGGAAAAGGGGCAATTATTGATCAAGCCACACGATGGGGCAGTACTTACTTAATGATTCAGCGCTTGGTTGAACTGAAAACCTTTCTTGTAGACATGGCTAACCCTCATCTGACGCTAAATGAAAGTCAGTGGAATCAGGTGACTGAGCTGGAAAAATTGCTAGAGCACCCATTTACAGTGATTAAAAAATGACAAGCAGAGGACTTAACTCCAGGTATTTTCTTAAAGGAGTGGAAGAACCTGATGTTTCGCCTGTCCCAAAGAGGAGGGTTAATTGCAAGTGGCATTGCTACATCAATGAAAGGAGAGAGGAGCTACTATTACAAAATACCATTCTTTTGGCAGCTGTTTATGTAGACCCAATGCATCGGATTCTTCTAGATGATCAACAGCTAACTAAAGGAAAAGAAGCTCTGTTTGAAATAGCAGTAAGGATGAAAGGGTTGCAGAACAGTCAGGAGGAACAAGAAGAGCTTGGTCGTCCTGCCACATCTTCACCCTCATCATCAACTGATGAAGAATTTAATTTCGAAAAATATTTGGATCACAAGGACCGTGCAAAGCGTTCCCGCATAGAAGAAGAGTCATCCCCATCAAAGAACACAGCCAGTACATTTCAGCAGAATTTTTCATGTGCACTAAAAGAAATTGAGAAATTTGACCGTTCATCAAAAATAACAGTGCAACAAGCGATTCCTCTGTATCCTGACATTGTCAGAGATGTTGCCCGAGTGGTTACTGCTTTGCCACCAACCCAAGTTAGTGTAGAGAGGTTGTTCTCTGCTCTCAAAATAATTAGATCAGATTTGAGGGCATCCATGAAGGAGGATCTGACAGAGGCAATACTTTTTCTGAGGACAAATTTATAGATTTCTTCTTATTAACTGCATAACAGTGTTTATTGCATATTTACTTACAAAAGTTTAGAAAAGTTTATAAAAGTTATTTGCTATATTCTAATTGTATTCTAATAAATATAGTTTTTGCTCTAAGTGGTCTGATTACTTATATGATGGTGAGAAACTGAATAAGCACGATGTTAATATTTTACAACAGTAAATTTATTGTTACGAATTGGCCATTTATGAAGGAGTCGGAGCCGGAGTAGGAGTCGGAACCTGATAAAATCCAGGAGTCGGAGTCGCAACTGTGGCTTACCGACTCCACAGCCCTGGTGAGCACGCAGCCTAACTCTTCAAAGGTGTTGTCCATGATTAGAAACTTGTGTTTTTTTGTCTAAAAACAGCACCACAACCTGTCTACAGGTTCAGTGTGGTATTGCAGCTCAGCTCCATTTATTTCAGTAGAGCTGAAGTCCAATGCCAGTCACAATCTATGGACAGATGTGATATTGCTTTTGAAAGAAAACAATAATGTTTTTCTAATCCTGTATGTGAAGATCTGAGGTTGTGGGTTGCAATAATCACCTAGACAAGTTAATGATGCAACAATAGTTTATCTCTTACATCCAAGGTTTTACTACAACTCTAGGTAAATGGCCAAAATACATTGCCCCCAGTGCACAAGATACCCTTCCTGGGGCGGTAGTTCAACTGCCTTTGTACCAGGCGATACTCACTGTTTCCCAACTTTTGGTTGGCTCACAGATTTCGTATCGCCAACCAGTATAGTTTGTATTCACATTCCTCGCTCCTCCAGACGACAAGATAAAACAATAGAGACACAGGTATCCAGTAGCAACAGTCCTTAAGAAAGTTCATCAAATCCAGACGACAGATTCCACAACTGTAGCATATTTATCCAGCCCAGTGATCAACCGATCTTCAAACTCCATAGGCCATTCATCCATGGGTCCAGGACCTCAGCCTAGATCCTTTCCCTTCAACGTCATTTCACCAACTTCCTAAACATGGGGCTTTTTTTCCTCCCTTCATGGGAGCATTTGAGGGTCATCAGAGAGGTT
The DNA here is from genome assembly GCF_046119375.1 of Phyllobates terribilis. Classification (NCBI taxonomy): domain Eukaryota; kingdom Metazoa; phylum Chordata; class Amphibia; order Anura; family Dendrobatidae; genus Phyllobates; species Phyllobates terribilis. The sequence goes on from NW_027363340.1 coordinate 256,172, forward strand.
CACATACAGCTATTTGAATTGGTTTTAAAAATAATATTTTTCTTTCATATATTTTCACGTTTTGGGTGCAGTTTTTGTTTATGTCCTAGATCATATTTATGACTTTTTAGCATTGTATAAATAAAGGTTACATTTTATTATTAGATCCCTTTATGATTTCTGACTTTTTGAGACCTCTATATACATTTGACCAATAACCTGCAGATTAACTGCATATCTGCAGGTTAATAGCCTTTCTTTCACGTGACAGGTTCCCTTGTAGGGTTGTCGTATGAATGCAGTCCTTAATAAACCCAATCCTGTCTATGCTATATATACCCCTGTCCAGATCTATATTATAAAAGTATACAGTTGACATCTATCTGATGGATATATTTTTTTGCCAAACCTGTTTTCTAGTTGGCCCGTTATATTCATGCTGCAGCGTGGACTTACTTTACAGAGTGTTTTTATAGCAGCGTGCTTTAGTAGAGGCATTTCCATGGGGATTTTTCACTTGATGTGATATGCATGTAACATTTTACTGTATATGCTGTGCTGCCAATGTGGTTTTCTGTAAAAAGATGTAGTAAATTAATTATTAAAACACTGCGCTACGACAGCCATCAATTAGATCCCATAATGATACAATAACCAGTACAGTTCTATTATCCTCATGTAGCGCCGGCGTCCCTGCCCTCTGCTAGGCAGGGACGCTGTTCCCCTCACCTCTCTGCTCCGTGCCCGGCGTCCTCCTCCCGCTCTGCTGGCAGCGCGCGCTCCTTCCCGGCCACTGTGCTTAGGGCGCGCGCGCTCTCCCTCCCTCTTAAAGGGGCCGCGCGCGCCGTCCTAAGGAGTCCCCGGCCAATGGCCGGAGGACTTCACCATATATAAGGCACCTCCTCCAAAATGGAGGTGCCCGAGCAATGTTGTTGCACTGTTCACTACTCTGCTTCAGCCCTCAGGTCCCGTTGCCAGTTACCTGCCAGATTCCTGCCAGCTTGCTGTCTTATTCCTGCCTGATATTCTGCTACCTGCCTGCTAGCCTGTGGTCCGACGGTCTGCCTTGCAACTCCTGTCAGTCTGTCTAAGGACCAGCTTGCCCGCTCACCTGGGAGCGCACATCAACTACCTGCCTGCTTGCCTGAGGTCCGACGGTCTGCCTTCCAACTCTTGTCAGTCTGTCTATGGACCAGCTTGCCCGCTCACCTGGGAGCGCACATCTGCTACCTGCCTGCTAGCCTACCTGGAGGCTCCGCCGTCACGTGCTGTGACCACCCGCCTGTCCAGAGACTTCTGCCCGCTCACCTGGGAGCGCTCATCTGCCGCCTGTCTGTTGGTCTTCCTGGAGGCTCCGCCGTCACATGCTGTGACCACCCGTTTATCCAGAGACTCTCGCCTGCTCACCTGGGAGCTCACGTCTACCATCAGCCGCCACAGGTCGTACCAACCCTTTACCCAGAGACTGCCCCGGTCACTTGCCGTGACCATCTGCCCGTTCCCCCAGAGACTGCCCCGGTCACTTGCCGTGACCATCTGCCCGTTCATCCAGAGACTGCCCCGGTCACTTGCCGTGACCATCTGCCCGTTCATCCAGAGACTGCCCCGGTCACTTGCCGTGACCTCCTGCCCGTTCTTCTAGAGACTGTCCCGGTCACCTGCTGTGACTGCCTGCCTGGTCGCCACCCGCTCCCTTACAAGGACCGCCCCCTTGTATAGTAGCTCAGAGGTTCCGCCTCCCAGACCCGTTACAGTTTGCTCGGGCCATGGAACCCGGTGGCACCCAAGCTCCCTCGCTCTCGGACCTGTGTCATGAACTGTCCCGTCAGAGGTCCCAACAGGAGTCCATCCTGGGCCACCTGCGGAATGTCAATTCTCGCCTGGACACTCTGACTGCTCCGCCAGCAACCTCCGCCAGTGCCATGACTCGCAATCCGGCAGCTCCGCTGCCCACTAATACCATGGTATCCTACCCCGGACCCCGGCTTTCTGCACCTCCTCGCTTCGGAGGCGACTCCGCCCAGGCTCGGGGCTTCATAAATCAGTGCACCCTGCACTTTGAACTCCTGTCCCACCAGTTTAACTCCGACCGGGCCAAAATTGCCTTCATCATGTCCCATCTCACCGGGGAGGCCCTGGCCTGGCTAAATCCTCTATGGGAGAGAGGAGACCCCCTGGTGTCTGACTTGCCTGCCTTTCTCACGGCTTTCCGGAAAGTCTTCGACGAACCCGGACGGAAGACCTCATCCGCATCATCACTGCTACGCCTCCGTCAGGGAAGTCTCACCGTGGGCTGGCCTGGGATAACGACGCTCTGGTATCCGTCTTCTGGGAGGGTCTGTCCGGCCGTATTAAAGATGAACTTGCCGGTCGGGACATTCCTACCACTCTCGATGACCTAATAACTCTTGCCACCCGGATTGACCTACGGTTCCAGGAGCGTGCCAAAGAGGTCACCCGTGAGAGGAGGTTTCCACGTCTAGCTCCTACTTTTCAGAAATCCGTCTCTCCCCAGGTACACTCTCCTGAGCCTATGCAGGTCGACCAGACCAAGATGGTCAAAACCCGTCAGGACTTACGCCGTGCCGAGGGGAGCTGCTTCTACTGTGGCAGTAAGGAGCACCGGATCCGTGCCTGCCCGGAGAGGTCGGGAAACGCCTGTGTCTAGGTTCGCTCAGAGAGGTCGACCTAGACAAGAATAAATCCTCTCCATCTCTGCTGCTGCCAGTCTCAATCGTCTGCGGGGAGAACCGTTATTTCGAACTAGCCCAACTTGACTCTGGAGCAGCCCGGAATCTTATTTCACAGTCCCTGGTAGAGAAATACCGCATCCCCACCAAACCTCTGGCTGTACCCTTGTCTGTTGCTGCCGTGGATGGGGGTCTCTTACCACGCCCCATCCAACTCATCACCGAATCCATTACTCTGCAAGTGGGAATGCTGCATTCTGAGAGTATCTCCTTTCATGTTCTGCCTGGACTCTCTCACGCCCTCTTGCTAGGTCTACCTTGGCTCCAGAGACATTCACCCGTGCTTGACTGGCAGACCGGAGAAGTCCTTCGCTGGGGACAGGACTGCCATAAGACCTGTCTGGTTCCCGTCCATCCCGTCCGTCCTTCTCCTACCCCAGCTAATCTACCTGGACTTCCGATTCCTTATTGGTCTTATGCTGATGTCTTTAATAAAAAGGAGGCAGAGACACTACCCCCTCATAGACCATACGACTGCCCTATCGACCTGTTACTCGGTACTACTCCTCCCCGTGGGCGTATTTATCCATTATCCGCTGCTGAGACCCGGTCGATGTCCGAATATATTGAGGAGAATCTGGCCAGGGGATTCATCCGGAAATCTACCTCCCCGGCGGGAGCAGGCTTCTTTTTCGTCAAAAAGAAGGACGGCTCTCTCCGTCCCTGTATAGACTATAGAGGCCTTAACCAGATCACGGTGAAGAATAAGCACCCCCTTCCGCTCATTCCGGAGTTATTTGATCGTCTGAGGGGGGCTAGAATCTTCACCAAACTGGACCTCCGAGGGGCGTACAACCTGGTTCGTATCCGTCAGGGGGATGAATGGAAGACGGCATTCAACACCCGGGACGGCCACTATGAATATCTGGTAATGCCCTTTGGTCTCTGTAACGCTCCTGCCGTCTTTCAAGAGTTGGTCAATGACATCTTCCGGGACCTTCTCTACTCCTGCGTAGTGGTGTACCTGGACGACATCTTGGTCTTCTCTCCGGATCTCCAGACTCACCGGAGGGACGTTCGTCAGGTCCTGCTCAGGCTCAGGCAGAATCACCTCTTCGCTAAATACGAGAAGTGCCTCTTTGAGCAGACCTCGCTTCCGTTTTTGGGCTACATTATTTCTCAGACCGGCCTACGAATGGATCCAGAGAAACTGTCTGCCATCGAGAAATGGCCTCGACCGGAGGGGTTGAAGGCCATTCAGCGGTTCCTGGGCTTCGCCAACTACTACCGCCTCTTCATACCGCACTTCTCTTCCCGGACTGCCCCAATTTCCGCGCTCACCCGTAAGGGTACTAATCCCAAAGAGTGGCCGCCCGAAGCAGAGGAGGCCTTTCTTTCCTTAAAACAGGCCTTCTCTTCCGCCCCGGTGCTGCATCGCCCGGACGGCAACAAGCAGTTCTTCCTGGAAGTTGACGCCTCCTCCTCTGGAGCCGGAGCGGTACTTACTCAAAAATCATCTTCCGGGAGGATGGTAACTTGCTGCTTCTTCTCTAAACTCTTCTCCTCCTCAGAGCGCAATTATTCCATAGGAGACCGAGAGTTATTGGCCATCAAACTGGCATTGGAGGAGTGGCGTTACCTGCTCGAGGGGGCTCTTCACCCGGTAATAATTTACACTGACCACAAGAACTTGGCTTACCTCCAGCATGCCCAGAGACTTAACCCGCGCCAAGCCCGGTGGTCCTTGTTTTTTGCTCGCTTTGATTTTGTTCTTCATTTTCGCCCGGCTGACAAAAACGTCAAGGCGGACGCCTTGTCTCGATCCTTTCTGGTGTCTGATCTCGAGGAAGATCCGAAACACATCATCGATCCCGCCAGAGTAATGCAGGTGGCTCCCGTGAGTCTAAATCGTCTCCCTCCCGGAAAGACGTTCGTATCCGTACCTGATCGGGAGAAGATCCTTCACTGGGGTCACTCGTCTAAACTGGCTGGCCACGCCGGTCAGAAAAAGACCCTCCAGCTTATTACCCGGCACTACTGGTGGCCTACCCTGCACAAGGACGTAATAGACTTTGTTTCTGCCTGTGTGTCCTGCGCCCGCAACAAGGTTCCGAGACATCTGCCAGCCGGTCGCCTCCTTCCGCTTTCTGTACCTGCTGCCCCCTGGCAGCATATAGCAATGGACTTTATAACTGACCTCCCAGTCTCTGCCGGTTGTACGGTCATTTGGGTGGTCGCTGACCGCTTCTCCAAGATGGCTCATTTCGTTCCCCTGCCAGGCCTCCCGTCTGCACCCGAGCCAGCTAAAGACTTTATTCGTCACATCTTTCGTCTTCATGGCCTGCCCCTCCACATCGTGTCGGATCGTGGGGTACAGTTCACCTCACGCTTCTGGAGAGCCACTTGTAAACTGCTAGACGTCACCCTGGACTTCTCTTCCGCTTACCACCCACAGTCCAATGGTCAAGTGGAGCGGATCAATCAGAACCTGACCAGTTACCTCCGGCACTTCGTTAATGCCCATCATTCAGACTGGGTGGATCTCCTACCATGGGCCGAGTTCTCTTATAACAATCACGAGAGCGAATCCTCCTCCAAATCCCCGTTTTTTGTAGTCTTCGGTCAGCATCCTCGGATTCCTTTTCCTGTCTCCACCTCTGTGGACAACCCGGCTGCGGAATCTCTCGTTAGCAAATTTTCCTCCATTTGGGAGAGTACCCGATCCGCACTCCTTCAGTCGTCCGAACGGATGAAAAGACACGCTGACAAAAAACGCCTGGATCCTCCACAATTTCGTCCTGGAGATAAAGTCTGGCTCTCATCTAAATATGTCCGACTCAAGATACCTTCTTACAAGTTAGGGCCTCGGTTCATCGGTCCTCTGGAGGTCATCAGTCAGATCAACCCGGTGGCCTATAAATTGAAACTCCCGGCCAACTTACGGATCCCTAACTCCTTCCATGTATCTCTCCTCAAACCTGTGGTACTTAACTCTTTTTCCAAGTCTACAGGTACGCCTCCTGCTCCGGTTTCTGCTGAGGACGAGTTTGAGGTAGAGAACATTCTTGCCACCAAAAGGGTAAGAGGAAAGACCTTTTTTCTAGTAGATTGGAAGGGGTTTGGTCCTGAGGAGAGAACGTGGGAGCCCCGGGAGAACATCCATGCCCCGCTCATCCTTGCTAAATTTCTGTCTGGCCTAAAAAATGGGGGGCCTAAAGGGGGGGGTACTGTAGCGCCGGCGTCCCTGCCCTCTGCTAGGCAGGGACGCTGTTCCCCTCACCTCTCTGCTCCGTGCCCGGCGTCCTCCTCCCGCTCTGCTGGCAGCGCGCGCTCCTTCCCGGCCACTGTGCTTAGGGCGCGCGCGCTCTCCCTCCCTCTTAAAGGGGCCGCGCGCGCCGTCCTAAGGAGTCCCCGGCCAATGGCCGGAGGACTTCACCATATATAAGGCACCTCCTCCAAAATGGAGGTGCCCGAGCAATGTTGTTGCACTGTTCACTACTCTGCTTCAGCCCTCAGGTCCCGTTGCCAGTTACCTGCCAGATTCCTGCCAGCTTGCTGTCTTATTCCTGCCTGATATTCTGCTACCTGCCTGCTAGCCTGTGGTCCGACGGTCTGCCTTGCAACTCCTGTCAGTCTGTCTAAGGACCAGCTTGCCCGCTCACCTGGGAGCGCACATCAACTACCTGCCTGCTTGCCTGAGGTCCGACGGTCTGCCTTCCAACTCTTGTCAGTCTGTCTATGGACCAGCTTGCCCGCTCACCTGGGAGCGCACATCTGCTACCTGCCTGCTAGCCTACCTGGAGGCTCCGCCGTCACGTGCTGTGACCACCCGCCTGTCCAGAGACTTCTGCCCGCTCACCTGGGAGCGCTCATCTGCCGCCTGTCTGTTGGTCTTCCTGGAGGCTCCGCCGTCACATGCTGTGACCACCCGTTTATCCAGAGACTCTCGCCTGCTCACCTGGGAGCTCACGTCTACCATCAGCCGCCACAGGTCGTACCAACCCTTTACCCAGAGACTGCCCCGGTCACTTGCCGTAACCATCTGCCCGTTCATCCAGAGACTGCCCCGGTCACTTGCCGTGACCATCTGCCCGTTCATCCAGAGACTGCCCCGGTCACTTGCCGTGACCATCTGCCCGTTCCCCCAGAGACTGCCCCGGTCACTTGCCGTGACCATCTGCCCGTTCATCCAGAGACTGCCCCGGTCACTTGCCGTGACCTCCTGCCCGTTCATCCAGAGACTGCCCCGGTCTCTTGCCGTGACCTCCTGCCCGTTCATCCAGAGACTGTCCCGGTCACCTGCTGTGACTGCCTGCCTGGTCGCCACCCGCTCCCTTACAAGGACCGCCCCCTTGTATAGTAGCTCAGAGGTTCCGCCTCCCAGACCCGTTACACCTCATTAGACTGCGGTGTACACAGTTTATTGTATAGACCTTTGCTGCACAATGGGACAGTGTTCATTTATGTAAAATAATCCATAGATGTGGGACAGGTCCATAGGGATATGTACAAACACACTCCATATAAATGTGCACATATAAGCTAACACTGCCCCCTACAGCTTCAGTGGCTGATCTCAGGTGCCCACAGGGAATCAGTGCCCATGTATTGTTAGTAGACTTCCATTGTAGTCTTTATTAACACATCTACAACCCTTTGTATTATTCTGAACCTCCATAGAAGTGAATGGAGAAAGCCTATCATGCACAGCCACTTCTATGTTCATATTAACTAGAGATACAGCCTTATCTCGATAGCTGCGGGGGGCTACAGAGGTGGAGCCAACATCTATTAGCCATTTATGGCTTCTTCGGTGGATATATCTGAGAGGGAAATAACCCTTTAATTGGGTTATCCACTACTAGACACCAACTATTGATGGGCCAAGGGAGGTGAGAAAACTAAAAGAAATTGATATCTCCAGACCAGCGCTGCATACCCCACTGGTTACATGAGGTTAACAACCAGTGGGGGCAACGCATGAGTGTTGCAGCTTCTGATTGGTTGCAGCATTCATATTTCATCTAAGCCAGAAGAAGTAGTGCTCACATGACACCCCTGCCTGATGTTGATGTCAGAATATTAGCGGGATACACAACAATGAGTATAAGAGGGCACTGGTTTGGGAGGTGATTTGGGGATTTTTTTATATTTTCCCCTTCCTAGGTCCACAAATAAGACCCTACAAGTTCCAGGTAACATAGGTACACAGAACACCCTTTTTGGGCTGTGCATCTTCTCTATATACAGTGGGGAAAAAAGTAAACTGCTCAAAAAAATAAAGGGAGCACTTAAACAACAGAATATAACTCCAAGTACATCAAACTTCTGTGAAATCAAACTGTCCACTTAGGAAGCAACACTGATTGACAATCAATTTCACATGCTGTTGTGCAAATGGAATACACAATAGATGGAAATTATTGGCAATTATTAAGACACCCTCAATAAAGGAGTGGTTCTGCAGGTGGGGACCACAGATCACATCTCAGTACCAATGCTTTCTGGCTGATGTTTTGGTCACTTTTGAATGTTGGTTGTGCTTTCACACTCGTGGTAGCATGAGACGGACTCTACAACCCACAGAAGTTGCTCAGGTAGTGCAGCTCATCCAACATGGCACATCAATGCAAGCTGTGGCAAGAAGGTTTGCTGCATCTGTCAGCGTAGTGTCCAGAGGCTGGAGGCGCTGCCAGGAGACAGGCCAGTACACCAGGAGACGTGGAGGGGGCCGTAGGAGGGCAACAACCCAGCAGCAGGACCGCTACCTCCGCCTTTGTGCAAGGAGGAACAGGAGGAGCACTGCCAGAGTCCTTCAAAATGACCTCCAGCAGGCCACAAATGTGCATGTGTCTGCACCAACGGTTTGAAACAGACTCCATGAGGGTGGTATGAGGGCCTGACGTCCACAGATGGGGGTGGTGCTCACAGCCCAACACCGTGAAGGACACTTGGCATTTTCCACAGAACACCAGGATTGGCAAAGTCGCCACTGGCACCCTGTGCTCTTCATAGATGAAAGCAGGTTCACACTGAGCTCATGCGACAGACGAGACAGAGTCTGGAGACGCCGTGGAGAGCGCATAGTGGGTAAACAACCTTACGCGGTGAAATGAGCTGCATCTGGATCTCGTCCACCTAAAGGGACTGTCAGCACAGAATGACTGTTCAAACTAAGTCCCAACTCTCGGTGCTTCGGGGCCAATCATTTATATACACCTTCCCATCTGCTTGTTTTCCCTCTATCCACACCCTCCTCTTCTTTGATTGACAGCTCTGGCTTCATAGAACCAGAGAAGGAAGGAGACAGAGGTAAAACAAGCAGGTTGGAAGGTGTATATAAATGATTGGCCCACGCCGTGATCCATGGAGCGCTTGTACTTGGTTTCAACAGTCATTCTGTGCTGACAGTCCCTTTAAAATCAGTGTTTCCCAAACTCCAGTCCCCACGGCCCCCCACAGGTCATGTCTTCAGGATTTCTATAGTATTGCACAGGTGAGAGAATTCCTGATTCCTTGATGATACTTTCATCACATGTGTAATACTGAGGAAATCCTGAAAACCTGACCTGTTGGGGGGAAAACCTGACCTGTTGGGGGCCATGAGGACTGGAGTTTGGGAAACACTGCCTTAAATGGAGCGGTGCTGCAGTTTTATTATTCAGCGATTAGCAGGTTCCCCCAACAATTTCTTAAGCAATGAGAAAATGCAGTCCCTAATGATGTCCTCTGACAATAAGCGGATCACGGACAGCAGATGCATTGGGTTCTGCATTTCTTGGAGAATGGGATGGGGCAGCTTCTGTCTTCTCAGTGATACAATCAGGAAGGAGATGCAGCGTGAGACAATCCCTGTCTAGATCTTTGATCTGATCATCAATACAGAGGGCTGATTGGGGAAGACAGAGGGAAAGGCTAATAAGATTATTAAAAAAAAATTAGTTTTTCAGCTGGTACTTCCTCTGGGGTCAGTATGCCAACCTCATTGACTTCATAGCACTTGCCAGAGTGGGCAGACACGATTTATTGCCTTTACACACGTCACCTCCACACAGGGCGATGCTGGCTACCACGCCTCTGTAGTGATCAAACGTTGAGTCAAACAGCAGGGCTTTAAGAGGGCTGCCCTTTTCAATCTTGGGACTAAAACACAAAAATAAGACATCCTGTTAAGGGGTATAAAGGTAAGTAAACCGCGTTCAGTCCGGGGTGATGAATTCCAAAAGACAAAGTTTATTCTGCCATCACATAACGTTTCGACCTGTTATAGGTCTTTATCAAGTATATACAAAGACATACAGGGATACTGATCCCCCTGGTCAGTGGCCAGAACCCTGTAAATTCCCCTTAAATGGTCCAAAACTGAAACTGTGGGAACAATCGAATCCACTTAGGGTTCAGCAAACTTACAGTCAAGGGTTTGATAAAGTTATCTACACCCTTGTGTCTCCGGGAAGCATGGCGTACGTTCACGTGCTGAAAATGCCGACCAGTGCTGGAGTGAGCGGAGGTCCGCAGCTTGTGAAACTACAGATCCCAGCAGGCTGACGGTCTCTCATCAAGTTATGCTGGGAGTCGCAGTTTCACAAATAGTGCTAGAGGATCCATGTCAGAAATATGAGGCTGCCACTAGGGTTTCTCCCACAAATATGTAATCGGACGTGGAGCAGATCCGCACGTGGATGAGCCATATTCTCTATCTGTGAACATACTACTCTCCTTCACTCAGATTGTAAGTGGTTCTGCAGCGCATCTGTGCAGAGCAAGCTGTCAATCAAAATCCGGGCCAGGTTTACAGCCGTCACCTCCGATATAGTGAGCGGTGCTGTGATCCAAGACTGTAGCCGCTCTGTGCACAACGATGAGTGAAGGCCGGCGGCTGCAGGGAGGAAAGAAGTTAATTTTCTCCTGGTACCTGCATTATCAATAAGGCGGCCGGGCAACATTGTAACAATATTTATCTGCAGATTAACCCTATACCTGCAGGTACATAGCATTTTTCAAGGTGACAGGTTCCCTTTAATAAAGAGAAGATGGATAGAGCCGCATTAGTCCATACTCACAGTGGAAGCCTCCTGACAACTTCTTGAAGAACACTTTCCATATTTGTTCCAAGCTTTGCCGAGATCTAATAGAAATAAACAGAGAAATTAATTTCTTAATACAGTTTAGAACTCGGCTCCAATGAATCACAAGAAATGAAACCTGTTTGAAGCTGACAAGCAATCAAGCCCCTCCGTAAGCCACACAGAACATGGCTACTTATGTCATCTGCAGGTGATTAAAGGAACCTGTCATGTTGAAATGGTATAAGATCTGTAGGGGGATGTTGTAGAGCAGAGAAGTTGATCAGACTGATAGACATATCTGTGGGAAGAGAGTCAGTAAGACTTGCATTTTATGCAGAGAAAGTCCTGCCGTATGTACACTAGTCCAGTGGGCGGTCCTAAGTGATTGACAGTTCCCTGTATGACCATGCAGGCAAAGATAGCTGTCAATCACTAGCATGACCGCCCACTGGACTCATCTATACAAACAGCAGGATTCCACTGAATAAATTGATACAGGAAAAATATCTATCTTTGTACTGTGTTAGCCAGTAGATAGAAGAGTATTTAGATTTGAGAGTCCTCAGTGGTTGATACCTTTTAATGGCTAACGGAAAAGATGGTAACAAATTGCAAGCTTTCCAGACTACTCAGGTCTCAGGTCTGCCTGATGAAGAGGCCTGAGCAGTTTGGAAAGCTTGCAATTTGTTACCATCTTTTCAGTTAGCCATTAAAGGTATCAACCACTGAGGACTCTCAAATCTAATGAATGAATTACAATTTATACTGAATCTTCTCCCACAAACCTATATATCGTTCTGCTCAGTTTCTCATGGGTAAAACCTGTAAGTCTGAATGGGGCTGTAATGTTATTACAATCATGTTGTAATGGGGTTTGGGAGGTGGAACCTCTGAGCAACTATACAAGGGGGCGGTCCTTGTAAGGAAGCGGGTGGCTCCCAGGGAAGAAGGGCAGGTAGTCACAGCAAGTGACAGGGACAGTCTCTGGGTAGAAGGGCAGGTAGTCACGGCAAGTGACAGGGACAGTCTCTGGGTAGAAGGGCAGGTAGTCACGGCAAGTGACAGGGACAGTCTCTGGGTAGAAGGGCAGGTAGTCACGGCAAGTGACAGGGACAGTCTCTGGGTAGAAGGACAGCAGGCAGGTGGCTGGTGAGCGCTCCCAGGTGAGCAGGCGAGAGTCTCTGGACAGGCATGTGGTCACGGCAAGTGACGGCAGAGCCTCCAGGTAGACTAGCAGACAGGTAGCAGGTGGACGCTCCCAGTTGAGCGGGCAAGAGTTTCTGGACAGACAGGTGGTCACGGCAAGTGACGGCAGAGCCTCCAGGTAGACTAGCAGACAGGTAGCAGGTGGACGCTCCCAGTTGAGCGGGCAAGAGTCTCTGGACGGGCAGGTGGTCACGGCAAGTGACGGCAGAGCCTCCAGGTAGGCTAGCAGGCAGGTAGCAGGTGAGCGCTCCCAGGTGAGCGGGCAAGAGTCTCTGGACAGGCAGGTGGTCACGGCAAGTGACGGCAGAGCCTCCAGGTAGGCTAGCAGGCAGGTAGCAGGTGAGCGCTCCCAGGTGAGCGGGCAGGCTGGTCCATAGACACTCTGACAGGTGTCGGAAGGCAGACCGTCGGACCGCAGGCTTGCAAGCAGGTAAGCGGATATCAGGCAGGTATCAAGCAGGAATCTGGCAGGTAACAAGCAGGAATCTGGCAGGTGACTGGCAGGTAACAAGCAGGAATCTGGCAGGTGACTGGCAGGTAACTGGTAACGGGACCTGAGGGCTGAAGCAGAGTGAAGGCTTTGCAACAACATTGCTCGGGCACCTCCATTTTGGAGGAGGTGCCTTATATATGGTGAAGTCCTCCGGCCATTGGCCGGGGACTCCTTAGGACGGCGCGCGCGGTCCCTTTAAGAGAGGGGGAGCGCGCCCGCGCGCGCCCTAAGCACCGTGGCCGGGAAGCAGCGCGCGCTGCCAGCAGAGCGGGAGGAAGACACCGGGCACGGAGCGGAGAGGTGAGGGGAACAGCATCCCTGCCTAGCAGGAGGCAGGGACGCCGACGCTACAGTACCCCCCCCTTTAGGCCCCCCCTTTTTTAAGCCAGAGAGAAATTTATCAAGGATGAGAGGGGCATGGATGTTCTCCCGGGGCTCCCACGTTCTCTCCTCAGGACTAAACCCCTTCCAATCTACCAGAAAAAAGGTTTTTCCTCTTACCCATTTGGTGGCCAGAATGTTCTCTACCTCAAACTCGTTCTCAGCGGAAACCGGAGCAGGGGGCGTACCTGTAGACTTGGAAAAAGAGTTAAGTACCACGGGTTTGAGGAGAGATACATGGAAGGAGTTAGGGATCCGTAAGTTGGCCGGGAGTTTCAATTTATAGGCCACCGGATTGATTTGTTTGATAACTTCCAGTGGGCCGATGAACCGAGGCCCTAACTTGTAGGAGGGAATCTTGAGCCGGACATACTTGGACGAGAGCCAGACTTTATCTCCAGGACGGAATTGTGGAGGATCCAGTCGTTTTTTGTCAGCGTGTTTTTTCATCCGCTCGGACGACTGAAGGAGTGCGGATCGGGTACTCTCCCAAATGGAGGAGAATTTGCTAATGAGAGATTCCGCAGCCGGATTGTCCACCGAGGTGGAGACGGGAAATGGGATCCGAGGATGCTGACCGAAGACTACAAAAAGCGGGGATTTGGAGGAAGATTCGCTCTCGTGATTATTGTAAGAGAATTCAGCCCATGGTAGGAGATCCACCCAGTCCGAATGGTGGGCATTAACGAAGTGCCGGAGGTAACTGGTCAGGATCTGATTGATCCGCTCCACTTGCCCATTGGACTGTGGGTGGTAAGTTGAGGAGAAGTCCAGGGTAACGTCAAGCAGCTTACATGTGGCTCTCCAGAAGCGTGAGGTGAACTGAACCCCACGATCTGACACGATGTGGAGGGGCAGGCCATGGAGACGGAAGATGTGACGGATAAAGTCTTTAGCCAGTTCGGGTGCAGACGGGAGACCCGGCAGGGGAATGAAGTGCGCCATCTTGGAAAAGCGGTCAGCGACCACCCAAATGACCGTACAACCGGCAGAGACAGGGAGATCCGTTATAAAGGCCATAGCTATATGCTGCCACCAGGCAGCAGGTACTGGAAGAGGAAGGAGGCGACCGGCTGGCAGGTGTCTCGGAACTTTGTTGCGGGCGCAGGACACACAGGCTGAAACAAAGTCTATTACATCCTTGTGCAGGGTAGGCCACCAGTAATGCCGGGTAATAAGCTGGAGGGTCTTTTTCTGACCGGCGTGGCCAGCTAGCTTAGATGAGTGACCCCAGAGTAGGACCTTCTTCCGATCAGGTACTGTTACGAACGTCTTACCGGGACGGAGACGATTTAGATTCACGGGAGCCACCTGCATTACTCTGGCGGGATCAATGATGTGCTTCGGTTCCTCCTCTAGGTCAGACACCAGGAAGGATCGGGACAAGGCGTCAGCTTTGATGTTTTTGTCTGCCGGGCGAAAATGAAGAACGAAATCAAAGCAGGCAAAAAACAAGGACCACCGGGCTTAGCGCGGGTTAAGTCTCTGGGCACTCTGGAGGTAAGCCAAGTTCTTGTGGTCCGTGTAAATAATTAACGGGTGAAGAGCCCCCTCGAGCAGGTAACGCCACTCCTCCAGTGCCAGCTTAATGGCCAATAACTCTCGATCTCCTATAGAATAATTGCGCTCAGAAGAGGAGAAGAGTTTGGAGAAGAAGCCGCAAGTTACCATTCTTCCGGAAGGCGACTTTTGGGTAAGTACCGCTCCGGCTCCAGAGGAGGAGGCGTCAACTTCCAGGAAGAATTGTTTGTTGCCGTCCGGACGATGCAGCACCGGGGCGGAAGAGAAAGCCTGTTTTAAGGAAAGAAAGGCTTCCTCTGCTTCGGGCGGCCATTTTCTGTAATTAGTGCCCTTACTGGTGAGCGCAGAGATTGGGGCAGTCCGGGAAGAGAAGTGCGGTATGAAGAGGCGGTAGTAGTTGGCGAAACCCAGGAACCGCTGAATAGCTTTCAAACCCTCTGGTCGGGGCTACTTCTGGATGGCAGACAGTTTCTCAGGATCCATTCGTAGGCCGGTCTGAGAGATTATGTAGCCCAGAAACGGAAGCGAGGTCTGCTCAAAGAGGCACTTCTCATATTTAGCGTAGAGGTGGTTCTGCCTGAGCCTGAGCAGAACCTGACGAACATCCCTCCGGTGTGTGGGGAGATCCAGAGAGAAGACCAAGATGTCGTCCAGGTACACCACTACGCAGGAGTAGAGAAGGTCCCGGAAGATGTCATTGACCAACTCTTGAAAGACGGCGGGAGCGTTACAGAGACCGAAGGGCATTACCAGGTATTCATAGTGGCCGTCCCGGGTGTTGAATGCCGTCTTCCATTCATCCCCCTGACGGATACAGACCAGGTTATACGCCCCACGGAGGTCCAGCTTGGTGAAGATTCTAGCCCCCCTCAGACGGTCAAATAATTCCGGAATGAGCGGAAGGGGGTATTTATTCTTCACCGTGATCTGGTTAAGGCCTCTATAGTCTATACAGGGACGGAGTGAGCCGTCCTTTTTGATGAAGAAGAAGCCTGCTCCCGCCGGGGAAGTAGATTTCCGGATGAATCCCCGGGCCAGATTCTCCTCAATATATTCTGACATGGATCGGGTCTCAGCAGCGGACAAAGGGTAAATGCGCCCACGGGGAGGAGTAGCGCCGGGCATCAGGTCGATTGGGCAGTCGTATGGTCTATGAGGGGGTAATGTCTCTGCCTCCTTTTTATTAAAGACGTCCGCATACGACCAATAAGGAGCCGGAAGACCAGGTAGATTGGCTGGAGTAGGAGAAGGACGGACAGGATGGACGGGAACTAAGCAAGTCTTATGGCAGTCCTGTCTCCAGCGAAGGACTTCTCCGGTCTGCCAATCAAGCACGGGTGCATGTCTCTGAAGCCAAGGTAGGCCTAATAAGAGGGCGTGAGAGAGTCCAGGCAGAACATGAAAGAAGATGCTCTCAGAGTGCAGCATTCCCACCTGCAGGGTTATGGATTCGGTGATGAGTTGGATGGGATGTGGTAAGAGGCCCCCATCCACGGCAGCGACAGATAAGGGTACAGCTAGAGGTTTGGTGGGAATGCGGTATTTCTCTACCAGAGACTGAGAAATGAGATTTCCGGCAGCTCCAGAGTCAAGTTGGGCTAGTTCAAAATAACGGTTCTCCCCGCAGATGATAGAGACCGACAGCAACAGAGATGGAGAGGATTTACTCTTGTCTAGGACGACCTCTCTGAGCGATCCTAGACACAGGCGTTTCCCGACCTCTCCGGGCAGGAACGGATCCGGTGCTCCTTACTGCCACAGTAGAAGCAGCTCCCCTCGGCTCGGCGTAACTCTTGACGGGTTTTGACCATCTTGGTCTGGTCGACCTGCATAGGCTCAGGTGAGTGCGCCTGGGTAGTAACGGGAGAAGTGACAGGTTTCTGGAAGGTAGGGGCTAGACGTGGAAACCTCCTCTCACGGGTGACCTCTTTGGCGCGCTCCTGGAACCGGATGTCAATCCGGGTGGCAAGTGTTATTAAGTCGTCGAGAGTGGTAGGAATGTCCCGACCGGCGAGTTCATCTTTAATACGGCCGGACAGACCCTCCCAAAAGACAGACACCAGGGCGTCGTTATCCCAGGCCAGCTCCGAAGCAAGGGTACGGAACCGTATGGCGTATTGGCCCACGGAGAGATTTCCTTGACGGAGGCGTAGCAGAGATGATGCGGATGAGGTCTTCCGTCCTGGTTCGTCGAAGACTTTCCGGAAGGCCGTGAGAAAGGCTGGCAGGTTGGACACCAGGGGGTCTCCTCTCTCCCATAGAGGATTTAGCCAAGCCAGTGCCTCTCCCGTGAGATGGGACATGATGAAGGCTACTCTGGCTCGGTCGCTGGAAAACTGGTGTGTCAACAGTTCGAAGTGCAGAGTGCACTGGTTAATGAAGCCCTGTGCCTGGCTGGGATCTCCGCCAAAACGAGGAGGGGCGGAGAGGCGGGGACCGGGAAGAGATGCCATGGTGTTGATGGGCTGCGGCGGTGCCGGGGTAGTAAGTGTGCGAGTGGAGACAGCTCCGGAAGAGGTAGTCAATGTGTCCAGGCGGGAGATAACACCACGCAGGTGACTCAGGATGGACTCCTGTTGGGACCTCTGATGGGAAAGTTCATGACATAGGTCCGAGAGCGAGGGAGCTTGGGTGCCACCGGGTTCCATGGCCCGAGCAAACTGTAACGGGTCTGGGAGGTGGAACCTCTGAGCAACTATACTATTACTATTCCTTGTAAGGAAGCGGGTGGCTCCCAGGGAAGACGGGCAGGTAGTCACAGCAAGTGACAGGGACAGTCTCTGGGTAGAAGGGCAGGTAGTCACGGCAAGTGACAGGGACAGTCTCTGGGTAGAAGGGCAGGTAGTCACGGCAAGTGACAGGGACAGTCTCTGGGTAGAAGGGCAGGTAGTCACGGCAAGTGACAGGGACAGTCTCTGGGTAGAAGGACAGCAGGCAGGTGGCTGGTGAGCGCTCCCAGGTGAGCAGGCGAGAGTCTCTGGACAGGCAGGTGGTCACGGCAAGTGACGGCAGAACCTCCAGGTAGACTAGCAGACAGGTAGCAGTTGGATGCTCCCAGGTGAGCGGGCAAGAGTCTCTGGACGGGCAGGTGGTCACGGCAAGTGACGGCAGAGCCTCCAGGTAGACTAGCAGACAGGTAGCAGGTGGACGCTCCCAGTTGAGCGGACAAGAGTCTCTGGACAGGCAGGTGGTCACGGCAAGTGACGGCAGAGCCTCCAGGTAGACTAGCAGACAGGTAGCAGGTGGACGCTCCCAGTTGAGCGGGCAAGAGTCTCTGGACCGGCAGGTGGTCACGGCAAGTGACGGCAGAGCCTCCAGGTAGGCTAGCAGGCAGGTAGCAGGTGAGCGCTCCCAAGTGAGCGGGCAAGAATCTCTGGACAGGCAGGTGGTCACGGCAAGTGACGGCAGAGCCTCCAGGTAGGCTAGCAGGCAGGTAGCAGGTGAGCGCTCCCAGGTGAGCGGGCAGGCTGGTCCATAGACAGACTGACAGGTGTCGGAAGGCAGACCGTCGGACCGCAGTCTTGCAAGCAGGTAAGCGGATATCAGGCAGGTATCAAGCAGGAATCTGGCAGGTGACTGGCAGGTAACAAGCAGGAATCTGGCAGGTAACAAGCAGGAATCTGGCAGGTGACTGGCAGGTAACTGGTAACGGGACCTGAGGGCTGAAGCAGAGTGAAGGCTTTGCAACAACATTGCTCGGGCACCTCTATTTTGGAGGAGGTACCTTATATATGGTGAAGTCCTCCGGCCATTGGCCGGGGACTCCTTAGGACGACGCACGCGGCCCCTTTAAGAGAGGGGGAGCGCGCCCGCGCGCGCCCTAAGCACCGTGGCCAGGAAGCAGCGCGCGCTGCCAGCAGAGCTGGAGGAAGACGCCGGGCACGGAGCGGAGAGGTGAGGGGAACAGCGTCCCTGCCTAGCAGGAGGACTACACATGTAAACACATGTAAACGCAGATCACAAAATCTTTCAGATGATCTTTTTTTTTTAACACTCAAATCCCCTATGGATATTTATGTTTACTAAAGGATTCCTTACCAATTCTTCTGACAGCTCTTCTTTAGGTATGGACACATACCGGCATCCGGCATAAAAACATCTGGAGACTTTTCCTTTTTCTGTGATATTGGATAATCTTGTTCATTTCTAACGCTTTAAATCTTTCAAATTCTTTTCGAAAAATGTATCAAAAAGCGACTTCCTCAGGTCAGTTTTGCTTGTGGTTGTGTTACCATTATTTGTGCCAAATGTATCAAAGAGTTGCACGATGTTTGATAAATGTTTATGTAGCACTTCCATCTTTATTTATTCATTTTACTCACTTATATAGCATCAACCTATTCCGATGCGCTTTACAGACATTATCATTGCTGTCCCCATTGGGGCTCACAATCTACATTCCCTATCAGTATGTCTTTGGAGTGTGGGAGGAAACCGACGCAAACATGGGGAGAACATACAAACTTCTTGCAGATGTTATCCTTGGTGGGATTTGAAACCAGGATCCCAGTGCTGCAAAGCACCAATGCTAACCACTGAGCCACCGTGTATCTTTATCCACTGAGCCACCGTGTATCTTTATCCACCGAGCCACCGTGTATCTTTATCCACCGAGCCACCGTGTATCTTTATCCACTGAGCCACCGTGTATCTTTATCCACTGAGTCACCGTGTATCTTTATCCACTGAGCCACCGTGTATCTTTATCCACTTTTAACGTCACCAGTCGTTCTTAGACCTGTGTAGCTTTCCAAGCCCAATTTCTAAAAGTTGCAAGAGTGCTGTAAAATAGGAAGCTGCACATTTTTGCTCAAAAATGATGCGTCACAAAATAGTTTCGTGTTTTTTTAACACCAAAAATTTTTTGTAAATTCCTCGCTACATTGCCCCTTTTCCAGCCAAATTTTGTAGAAAAAAAAAAAAAGACAAGGTACAGACAGTGAAGTTAAATTTGCCTACAGGAATGATTTTGATCTGGAGCGCATTGTACCCGGATACAGTCACTAGCGGGAATGTCAACCATCTTCTCAATTTGTTTCTCCACCCTCTCCGGATCTGCATTCTTCAAGTCTATCTAAAAGCAAAAGTATAAATACTAATTATTTATCAAAGCTGGACAAAATCTAGAAACCATATAATAAAACTGGCATAAAATATAGTGCTGAACAAGAGTTTAGGGAGAGATGTACAACTGGCACTGGCCTTTAGAAGGGATTGTGTAATCGCACAAAACTAGCAAAAATGTAAAGTGCCTGTAAAACAAGGAACGTGCAATTTACCTCTTAGTAAAAATCCTATTCTTTCTCAAGAACGGGAGGAATTTTAATTTCATGACTTTTTTTTAAATCAAATAATTTTTATTGAAAAACTCCAAATACAAATTTTCCATCTTTCAAATAACATACATGACATAGTAATTCCATAGTATAAAACATGAACAAAGTATCTGAACTTCAATTCCCTAACCCACCCTAAACCCAAATCCCAACACTCCAGAGAGAACCATTTTCAGAGCAGTTCTAGAATAACGGACTACAGCATTCGTAGAAGGGGGAAGAAGATAAAAAAGTGACTAACAAAGGGATAGCAGCGTGTTAATTTTATCATTTACTGCTTGATGCCTGAGCCGGGAAGTGCACGCTTGAAAACTGTTGCAGGCTGCTGTAATCACAGGACACAAGCAAACAGCATGGCATTTCCTATCAGCAGGGAGGAAGTAAAGGGAACAGTAATGAAAGTCTCCTCCTACTCCGCTCCATAATGAAATGAACAGTGTGCATGCTACAAATGCGATGCATACAGCAAACAATTCATTTTCCATACACAGGTTTTGAGTTGACCACTGGATATACACATGTGTATAACTAATTACCAGAACTGGAAATCGAAAAAAAAGACGAGCAAGTTTGGGGTGAATCCTGCCTTCATTACTGCACAGCCGCTCATAGAGGGATCGGTACTAGGAACAGCAGCAGTGCCGGCGATGTTCACAGATTTACCTGCTGCGGGACTGAAGGAGTCTGATAGTGTTCGGCTCTAAGCTTTTTACCTTGTTTACGACAGGAATAATTGAAAGCTGTGCTTCAAAGGCGAGGAAGAAGTTGGTCACTGTCTGCGCTTGAATACCCTTAAGAGGGGAAAAAATATATATATACATATATACAAATACTGAAACATCTAAATGCATTAGAACATCAAACCTGGTGAAGCGGTAAATGACTTGTCCTCCAGGGATACAGGCTACTGTCATTCAGTAATTATTTAATAGGAATTTTACATTTTATGTGATCACCACGCTAGAATGTAAATGATGAAAACACAACACAACTCCTCACCATATGAAGATATTTTGTGTTTTATAGAACAGCATTTCTGTGGAATAACACGACTGATTTACTGTGTATGCACCATAGCCTTCATTTGATGTCACTTACTGTCACCTGTCACCTTGCCCCAACTCTGCAATCCCCAATATCAGTCCATGACCTCAATGGGGTCACTATAAAATTCTAAAGAGGACTGGTTATGTCTCTATTAGAAAATAGACAAACTTAGGATAGAAACAATATGAGCATATACCCTGCTATAAGTAAGTAAAAAGCAATAGTGAATATATATAATATAGGGTACTTAGTAAACATGGTTTTTGATTTAAAAAAAGCCATCCCACCCGCACCAAGGTGTACCCAGTCAGTTATGTGAAATATATAATAAAATACACTTTAGTACAATATTAGTGTTTTGTCCCTTTAAATCTGCTGCTACTTCTGTCACCATGGTAACTGCATTCATGCTCAGCCAATAGGATTGCTCGGTTTGAATTTGGGAAAAAAAAAAAGTCCTATATCGTCAGTTTGTTCCTTCTCATCTGAGTGTGAAGACAGACACCTGCGATCAGCGAGAGATTATAGGTATAAGACGTGATATAATATAACGGACGGAGCCACATCCAATCACACGCACTCAGCGACCACAACTCACAGGAATCAGCACATTTACCAGACAATAAGTTATTATTCCCCAACACATGATACGCTGAGACACCAGTGGGGGGCGCCGCACTCGTTACATCTCCCATCTGGATGGATCCAGCGACGAGATCCTGATATTTCCCCCCAGCTCCGCTCCTCCATAGGGAATGGCCCAGATGCACGCAGAACGGACCGAAGTGTAATACTGCTAGAACTCTGCATGATATCACATCCTCCATATATACCACATAATAAAGGGGTGCTCCCACTGGGACAGGTCATCACCTATCCAGAGATCAGTGATAACTTGTTCCAACTAGACATCCCCTTTAATGGAAGAGATCACATCTCTAACAGTCAATCCGCTATTCATTCCCAATCTTCCCTGGCCCCAGTAATGCCCCTGAGTATATCGCCAATATGAGCCAATCATCAAACCCTCTGCTGACTGTTCCCGATGTTTTATAGAGTTTGGAGACGTTGCTACAAGAGAAGATATCAGCGGACACCATGGGGGTGGAGTATTCTGCCAGCGATGGAGCAGGTAGTATCCACCAGTCTGTGATATCTGACCTTCCTCCATATTCTGCTCTTACATGCGTTTCTTCAGCTTTACCCCTTCCCGACATAACCAATTTATGTTTTTTTTCTGTTTTTTCCTCCGCTTTTTCCAAGGGCTATAACTTTTTGGTATCTGTCCACATAGTGTGAGGTCTTGTTATTTTGTAGGATGAGCTGTCCTTATAAATGACACCATTCATTTACCACATAGTCCTAGAAAACGGGAAAAACATTTCAAGTGCAGTAAAAGTGCGAAAAAAAAGCCTGACATTGTTTTTTCTGGGAACGGTTTTAACGGCGCACATTGTGTGGTAAAAATGACCTGGTAATAGGATCCTACTCCTCAGTGTGATTACAGCAAGACCAAACTTCTCCAATAGTTTTGGCAAAAGAAAAAAACTTTTTTTTGATGCTGTCACCATTTTTTCTGAGACCCGTAACATTTTCAGTTTTCGGGTTGATGGAGCTGTGTGGGGGCTTATTTTTTGAAGGGCAAGAGGACTTTATTGATAACATTTTGGGACACATATGTCATGGTCATCGCTTCTTACAGGATTTTCTGCAGTATTGAGGCGAACGAAAAAATGCAATTTTGTCTTTTTGAATTTTTTTCTGTGTTCACTGATCGTTTTTTTTTTTTATATTTTGATAGATTGTATTTCTCTGAAAGAGACCAAACCACAAAATGTGTATATTTTTATTATCTTTATTTTTAGTGGGAGGTGAGTTGAACGTGTGGGGTTTTAATAAATATATATATACTTTTTTTCACTGTATTTGTATACATCATCTGATTGCTTGTGCTATATACAGCGATACCACAGTAATGCTCCATATAGCAAAACCACGGTCTTCTTTACAGCCCAAATGAAGCTTTATGATGACAGACACGGAGGCTTCAGCAGACCCCCGGATGTCATAGCAGTCCATCGGCGCCCTATGATCGCGTCACAGGAGCGCCGGTGGGCGTATGGAACGACGCGTACCAATGCTGGCGCGCTGTTAATGCTGCTGTTAGAGATTGACAGCAGCACTGAACAGGTTAACAGTGGTGGGCAGATCTTCGCTCCACTCGCAGCTGTTAGAGGCAGGTCCTGGTTGTTTGTCACAGCCATTATCTGCCATGTACGGGGCGAGCTGACCCTGCTCCATACACCCGCTACTGACTTATACCATACATGTACAGCAGATGTTGGTAAGGAGTTAAAGCGGTTGTCCAGCTTTGGGGCCATTTTTTTTTACTTTAATGCAAGTATTTGGGGCTAAAATTGATTTCTGTAATTGAGTTTCATTAAAAATGTTGCCTTCTGTAGCATCTGTGCTGCACTGTCTATTGCTGGCTGCAAAATTAGCTAACTGAGAATCTATCAGTGAGCTCCTTAGTCTTAAGGGAGAGTTTGTAGATCTTTAATCTGTTTTTTTTTCCTGAGTGCCTATTAGCTGATCTATGCCCAAAGAAAACACAAAACTTGAATGTGCAGGGAAACAATAAGTCTGTAATAGCCGGTGAAAAACACTTAATGAAACCTAAATGTAAAAAATTACTTTTAGTAGTAAATACATGACATGAGAAAATATACACTGCTCAAAAAAATAAAGGGAACACTTAAACAACAGAATATAACTCCAAGTAAATCAAACTGCTGTGAAATCAAACTGTCCACTTAGGAAGCAACACAGATTGACAATCAATTTCACATGCTGTTGTGCAAATGGAAGACAATAGAGGGAAATTATTGGCAATTATCAAGACACACTCAATAAAGGAGTGGTTCTGCAGGTGGAGACCACAGACCATATCTCAGTACCAATGCTTTCTGGCTGATGTTTTGGTCACTTTTGAATGTTGGTTGTGCTTTCACACTCGTGGTAGCATGAAACGGACTCTACAACCCACAGAAGTTGCTCAGGTAGTGCAGCTCATCCAGGATGGCACATCAATGCGAGCTGTGGCAAGAAGGTTTGCTGCGTCTGTCAGCGTAGTTCCAGAGGCTGGAGGCGCTACCAGTAGACATGCCAGTACACCAGGAGACGTGGAGGAAGCCATAGGAGGGCAACAACCCAGCAGCAGGACCCCTACCTCCGCCTTTGTGCAAGGAGGAACAGGAGGAGCACTTCCAGAGCCATGCAAAATGACCTACAGCAGGCCACAAATGTGCATGTGTCTCCATAAACTGTTAGAAACCGACTCCATGAGAGTGGGATGAGGGCCAGACGTCCACAGATGGGGGTTGTGCCCAATGCCAGACCTCATGTGGCTGGAGAGTGTCAGCAGTTCCTGCAAGATGAAGGCATTGAAGCTATGGACTGGCCTGCCCGTTCCCCAGACCTGAATCCCATTGAGCACATCTGGGACATCATGTCTCACTCCATCCACCAACGTCACGTTGCACCACAGACTGTCCAGGAGTTGGTGGATGCTTTAGTCCAGGTCTGGGAGGAGATCCCACAGGAGACCATCCGCAACCTCATCAGAAGCATGTCCAGGCGTTGTAGGGAGGTTATACAGGCACGTGGAGGCCACACACAATACTGAGCCTCATTTTGACTTGTTTTAAGGACATTACATCAAAATTGGATCAGCCTGTAGTGTGTTTTTCCACTTTAATTTTGGGGGTGACTCCAAATCCAGGCCTCCATTGGTTAATACATTTGATTTCTATTGATGATTTTTGTGTGATTTTGTTGTCAGCACATTCAACTTTGTACAGAACAAAGTATTCAATGAGAATATTTCATTCATTCATATCTAGGATGTGTTATTTGAGTGTTCCCTTTATTTTTTTGAGCAGTGTGTATATATAATATAAACAATTACTGCAGCTTTAATGCTATTTATTACGTCTCAGGAGGAGGACGGAAGAGGAAGAGGACGGAAGAGGCGGAGGACGGAAGAGATGGAGGACGGAAGAGGCGGAGGATGGAAGAGGAGGAGGACAGAAGAGGAGGAGGACGGAAAAGGAGGAGGACGGAAGAGGAGGAGGATGGAAGAGAAGGAGGACGGAAGAGGCGGAGGATGGAAGAGGCGGAGGATGGAAGAGGTGGAGGACAAAAGAGGCGGAGGACGGAAGAGGGGGAGGATGGAAGAGAAGGAGGACCGAAGAGGAGGAGGACGGAAGATGAGGAGGACGTAAGAGGAGGAGGACGTAAGAGGAAGAGGACGGAAGAGGAGGAGGACGGAAGAGGCGGAGGACAGAAAAGGCGGAGGAAGGAAGAGGCGGAGGACAGAAGAGGCGGAGGACGGAAGAGGCGGAGGACAGAAGAGAAGGAGGATGGAAGAGAAGGAGGACGGAAGAGGAGGAGGATGGAAGAGGAGGAGGACGGAAGAGGAGGAGGACGTAAGAGGAAGAGGACGGAAGAGGAGGAGGACGGAAGTGGAGGAGGATGGAAGAGGAGGAGGACAGAATAGGAGGAGGAGGACAGAACTGCACCTTAAGATCCCTAAGGGGAAAGGGATGGTAGTAATATAGTGGTAGTATATCCATATTAGTGTAATATGAGTAATAATACTAGTGATAATAGTAAGAAAGTAATAAAATAACAGTAGTAATAGTAGTAGGTAGAATAGCAGTGTGATCCAGGGTCCTAGGACTGATCGCCTTTTCTCGGGGTCAAGAAGGAATTTTTCCCCTGTGACACAAATTGGCTGAAGGTGTCCTGGGGTTTTTGCCTTCTTCTGGATCAACACTGTAGGTATAGGGCAGTATTAGTAGTGATAGGAAAGAAGAATAATACTGTAATAAGATAGCACAATGTAATAATAACCATATCAAATAGATTTATAAAAACAAATTAAAATAACTCCAGTAGTACAATAATTAGTGTAATATTATATAACTTCTAATAACATTATTAGGTTTGATCCAGGGTCCTAGGACTGATCGCCTTTTGCCGGGGTCAAGAAGGAATTTTTCCCCTGTGACACAAATTGGCTGAAGGTGTCCTGGGGTTTTTGCCTTCTTCTGGATCAACACTGTAGGTTTAGGGCAGTATTAGTAGTGAAAGGAAAGAAGAATAATACTGTAATAAGATAGCACAATATAATAATAACCATATCAAATAGATTTATAAAAACAAATTAAAATAACTCCAGTAGTACAATAATTAGTGTAATATTATATAACTTGTAATAACATTATTAGGTTTGATCCAGGGTCCTAGGACTGATCGCCTTTTGCCGGGGTCAAGAAGGAATTTTTCCCCTATGACACAAATTGGCTGAAGGTGTCCTGGGGTTTTTGCCTTCTTCTGGATCAACAGCTTTAGGCATAGGGATTTTAGTAATACCATTATTAGAATCACAAGATTAATAAAAAAAAAATAGAATTACATTTTTTTAATTAGTTTTATAACAGTTACAATTAATTGCATTAATGCAATAATAATAAATAGTAAAAATGGTGGTAATAATAATAATACAAAAAACTAGTCCCAGTTAGTAAGTTAGTGTAATGTTAGTGTAGGGACCCATCTGAAGAGGTCGCCTTGACGTTGGCAGATGGGCTCGCACAATTTGCTCAAAATGTGCGCTAAGAACCTCATATTTCTATGTACAGGAGATCTAGCAGTAATACCATTCAGGAGATAGATATCTGTGTACACACATTTTGTTATATACTTTTGTGCAGCACACAGGGCAGGCATACAGGTACAGGGCGAGAGTGTTACAGTGATATTATAACTCGGCCTTAAGGATAAAATGCTGATAACTACAGATCCTGGAAACACATCCGAAACTAGACCTTGTAAGTAACTGGTTCCCAGCTAGTGGTAAATATGTACAGGGCAGTCCGGTACCAAGACCTGCTCTATAGGACACATTATCATCAGGCAGGTCCTTACAAGATCTGCGGCAGAAGTGTGGCTGTGTAACACAGTCCTGCTCCTGCCTCAGCTGCCCACAGTGGAGCCAACCTTGATCCTGGCAGCTTAATCCATTGTATGACACAGTAGGGGGCTTCCACAGCATTTAGGCACTTTAGACAGGAGAGGGAGGCATGATCATGGTGCCAATGAGTTTCTATGGCAGCTGAGATCTAACAATGGACCCCATGACGGCCATCTTACTGCTCCTATTAGACCCCGGCTGAGGAAAGGTCTATGAGGACACCGGTCAGACTTATGTCGCCTGCTCTGCACATATTAGAAATACCTAGGGCTGATTAGTTTGCCATTTGTAAATCTGATCCAGCAGCGCTGGGCTACCACTGACGTGATCAGGGCTATTGATCTCCTAGATTGGGCAGAGGAGCTCAGTATTCAGCAGGAGCTGGCCGAGGAGAGCAGAGCAACTTGCATGGGGCTGCTGCACAAGAAGCAACTCACAAGGTGGAGATTTACCCGGAGACGCTGTGCTCGGGCTGTGATCTGCTGTGCAGGCTGCATAGTAGATGCCTCGAAGGACCCGAACTTCACCCCTAACAGGCACAGCAGAGCTCGGACGGCTGCAAGTGAACGGAGAGTGGCTGATGAGTAACTGCTGCATCTCCTGCAGCTCAGATAAGAGCCGCACAGAGCGGGGGTTCAGTAATGATGAATATGGGAAGTGTCCGCCCCTCACATGCCCTATATGCGGCCTCCAGAGGTAAAGTCTCCCCTGTAACCAGCGCCTCCTCCCACCTTCTCTGCTGGCATGCTCCATTACTTAAAGGGGATGTCTGAAGAAAACAAGTTATCACTTATCCACAGGCTCGGTGATCACTTACTGATCGTGGGGTCTGACCGCTGCGAGCCATCGTCTGATCGGGAAGGAGTGGAAAGTCAGGGATCAACTGCAGCTCCATTCATTCTCTATGGGGCTCCGGAAAAGCCGAGCTCAGCGCTTGAATGCCACATAGGGAATGAATGGAGCGGATCCTGGAGTAATAACATGTCCTCCTCTCCTCAGCTTTCTGTCTGTGTAAGTGGCTCAGCCCTTGTCTCCCCTTCTGCTCCGGCTTCTGTGCTGGTCCTTGTGAGGAAGAGGAAACCCTCTGCCCTTCTGCTCCGGCTTCTGTGCTGGTCCCTGTGAGGAAGAGGAAACCCTCTGCCCTTCTGCTCTCAGTTCTCTGCGACTTTTCACAATCGCTCAGTGCACCCATTATATGTAATAAGGATCATTCTTCATCCCTTGTCCAGCTTTCATCCCCCCCAGTCTGACCAGCGGACAAGATAATAAACATGTGAGTGGAAGGTTCACAATTATTAGATGTGTTGTGAATAGTCTCCACAGCATTATCCGGAGAAAACTGCAGGGTGACCGCTTGTGAAACCAGCACAAAATCCAGCGGACTGCGCTTCCCTGCCCCCCGCCGGTCTCTGTATCCTGGCATTCAGCTATTCCATTTGGTGCTTATTCTGGAAGGAAAACAAAAATGTGATGTTCTTACACAGACGCCTGAAGACGCAGCTTTTCATCATCCATGTTGGGCTGTTGTATGACGTGTGGATTACTCTGCTTGTTGGATTCTTGCATTACCACAAACACTGCCTTTATTTTGTGATTTCTGTGCCGCTTCCCACTTCTATTGGCAGTGTGATATATCAGCACGTGAGGGCTGCCACAATCATGTGTCAATAGGTTATTGCTGGAGGCCTTGATATAGAGACCATCCTGGACCAGGGAGGAGTTGGTACAGAAGCACCTAGAGAGGGGGGTATAGGGGCTTCATTTCAATTTTAAACTTAGCTGGATTGTGTTTAGCTACAAGAATGGAAAGTAAAATAATAAAATCTTTATTTTTTTTTTCTATTTGGCAAAATCGTCCATCAGAGGTTTGGCCACTACCGAAAAGTTTTTGATGAACTTACAGTAGTAGCTGGCGAAACCCAAAAAACTTTGTAACGCCTTTAAGTCTTGAATATAATACCAATCCAGTACCGTCCGGACTTTGGCCAGATCCATGCAAAAACGGTGAATGATAAGAACTAACCCTGAATGGAGAACATACATTTCTCTGGTTTGACAAATAATTTATTATCTTTGAGTATCTGTAAGACCTGCCTGACATGTACCTGATGTGACTGGAGGTAAATAAATTAATATGTAATCAAGATTGGTTTGTTGTGATCTACCTGCCAGATGACTAAAAATGTCACTAACAGTGTTGAAAGAAAGCGGGAGCATTAGTCAACCCAAATGCCATCACAAGCTTTTCATAGTGCCCCTCAGGAGTATTGAAGGCCATCTTCCACTCATCTCCTCAATGTGAATGAGATTATAAGCCCCCCTGAGGTCTAGTTTAATCAAATCGTAGGAGCCAAATTTTTTTCTAAAGAGGTCGGGGATGAGAGGGAGAGGATATGCATCCCAGACCGTGATCCGATTAAACTCGCGAAAATCAAGGCGGGGGCGCAACCCCCAGTCTTTTTTTTTGACAAATAAAAACCCCACCGCAACGGGAGATGAAGAACGTCTTATATGGCCCAATGGTAGACTGACTGACCATGCTGTTCTGAACTGCCACCCTAAGATGGCTTCCCATTATATACCTACTGTATAAGTGCTCCCTCTAACGGCTTCCTCCACCCACACCCACTACTGGTTCCCCCTACCTTTGGGTTCCCCCAACTCCAGCCAGGGACAGGGCTCAGCAGCTGCACTCTGCATGTTGGATGCAGGTGTTTTGGGGGGTTCCATGCAGCACTCCCATCTTACCTGAGTGAAGGGAGACACCACACCTCTGGGTCAGGTGCAGTACCGCTGTGTCGACTGAACACTCAGGGGCGCCACATTCCCCCCCCCGGTAAAACACAGCACGTCCGCGGGCTGGAACAGAGCAAAACCAGGCATAACTGACATGCAAAATTTTTAAGATGCATCCGCATATAAGACCATAAAACAACATTTCTTCCCTTTATGGGAGGCACATTTCTTTTAATGTTACTGGTTACATTATAAAACATCATAAGAGCATTGTCATATAAAACAATTTTCAAGACAGTTCCAGCACCAGGGTGCAACAGTAGCAGCATGAGGGACCCGTCCACAAACCCTCAACGTAGGCCCTGGGCATGGCTGCAGGGCATAGACGATCCAATCCTGGACCTCGTCTTCCGCCACGCCAAACGGGTTTTTGTTCTGAGGTATATTTGTAATTATAAAACCAATAGGATGCACTTTAAGAAGTGCTAAACTATGTACAATGTCAACGTCCGGCTTCTCACAGTCCTCAGCCTGTCAGTCTCTGTACCCTGACGGGTAACTGGGTAGCAAACATGAAGTCAACTGCACCCTTCCGGGCAACTTATGTACAGTCCAGTTAACTAAAACAGTTTAACAGTGGGGCCCCCTCCGGGGGAACCCCTGGTTTCTGCAGGCTGACCCAGCCTGGTCATCAGCCTCAGGCTGCAGGGGGACCAGGGATGGAGCAGCGCCAGCCGCATTTGGGAAAGGGACATCACTCCTACCTGCTCCCGCGACTGCGTCAGCTCGTCCTGACACCTCCCTGTTTTTACGCAGCTTCTCTCCACCTCCTCTCCTCTTTCGGGGGCGGTCCCATGGCACTTTGCTGTCGGTCACTCCCTGTGTCGGCCTCCCCGCTTTGACGGACACATCTATGCGGACAGTCACTGTTTCAAGGGGCAGGGCCTGCTTTTGGCGCCATTCTGGGACTCGGCCCACGACGGGAGGTTCCATTCTGTTGTTCTTTAGCACGCACATAATGGTGCTCGTTCTTCTGGGGCGGGCGCCACATTTAAGGCAGAAAACACTTCTTTAGGCGCACATTACCCGCAGATGGCAGGCTGGTCACGTATCCTGTTCGTGACGCCAAGTGGTGACTCGCTGCCCCCTGGGCCGCGGGGCACACGGCAGCCGGGCCTTATGGCTGCTTTGGGGAATATCACGGTGGCTGGCCCGGGGCGGTCAGCTCAAAAGGGATTATTTATAGGATTTGTCGTGAAGCCACCTGTGGTGTCTGGTGAGGATCACCAGTGCTGCAACAGTCCTCTGAGGCAGATGTTAGGGCAGCTAGAGATGGAACGGCTCCCCACAGGTGGAGCGGGCCTCAGGGCAGTGTAAATTGATGGAGGGTGCGCTGGGCGTTATAGTGCAGGGAGGGAAATGGCACCAGTGAAGGAATAGACGGAGGCAACTCAGTGCAGTCGTCCAAGATTTTTATTCACAGTTCTTCAGGAAACACACAAGTGCACGTTACAGGTGAAGACCTCCCACGTTGCGCCGTGGTCACCCTGGCAGGGGTTCAATCCTTCCTCAGGAAGTTTAGGAATGCTTGGCAGAACCCCACTTTCTCGTGTTCCTACTTTGACCGTCTTCACACTAGGTCCTTCTCCCTGCTGCCCTGCGCTGCCCACTCTCAATCCCGCTCGGGTATGCTGAAGTCCTTCCTATACGTCGGATCCGGGACCAACCTCACCCCCTGGAGATTAGAATGCAGCAACCGATCCCTCTGTCTTCTGACAGATGCGGGGTGTACGGGTGCTGTCCTCCACGCGCCGTACCCCTGGGATCCCTTCTTAGAATGGAGTCTACTCCCTGCTCCCCTCCGGGGCCTCTATCCCGGGCCCTTCTTGTGGAGCAGAACTCCTGCTGAGCCTCTGCTCCCAGACAGTCCTCACTGACCGTCTGTACTGTACTGACTGACCATTCTGTTCTGAACTGCCACCCTAAGATTGCTTCCCATTATATACCTACTGTGTGCTCCTTCTAACTGCTTCCTCCACCCACACCCACTACTGGTTCCCCCTACCTTTGGGTTTCCCCCACTCCAGCCAGGGACAGGGCTCAGCAGCTGCGCTCTGCATGTTGCCCTTCCAGCCGGTCTGAAGCAGTGTAATGTTGGATGCAGGTGTTTTGGGGGGTTCTCTGCAGCACTCCCATCTTACCTGAGTGAAGGGAGACACCACACCTCTGGGTGAGGTGCAATACCTCTGTGGCGACTGAACCCTCAGGGGCGCCACATGCCCACGATGCAGAAATGCTCCGGATTTTTCCTGAGTGTTTCTGCATCTCCCTGGCAGAAAAAACGCATGCAGATTTTACATGCGTTTTTCCTGCCAGGGACAAACGTAAGTGAAGCGTTTTTCACATGCATGTCCGCATGCGGGTTGTCAACTGCTTTCCAAGCGATTTTAGCATCACTTGGAAAGTGCTTGACAACTTGGTCACACTATATAAATCCTTGCAACCGGCATGTATTTATATAGTGTGACCAAGTTAATAGTTGAAAAAAAGAATAAAAATGGTAAAAAAAGAAAAATAGAATTAGACTTACCGGTAATTCTGTTTCTAAGACCCTCCACGACAGCACACCTGGAGGTAGCCTCCCCATCCTAATTAGGGACAGGAAAACAAGATGTTAAATAGCCCCTCTCTGCTACAATCCCCAGTGTTTTCAAAGGACCACACAGTATGAATGCTCTAAATATTTATTAACACTAAGAATTTTTCCAATCAATAAAGAGATGGAGGGAACTACCCATGCTGTTGTGGAGGGTCTTAGAAACCGAATTACTGGTAAGTCTAATTCTATTTTCTCCAATCCCCTCCATGACAGCACACCTGGAGTAATACCAAAGAATGAATTTTAGGGAGCGACAACAGCCTGAAGGACTTTCCTTCCAAATGCTAAGTCTCTATTAGATATTACATCTAGTCTATAATGCTTAGCAAAGGTATGGACAGACGACCATGTAGCTGCCCGGCAAATCTGCTCAATGGATGCACTAGCTTTTTCCGCCCAGGAGACCGACATAGCACTAGTAGAAAGAGCTTTCAAGGATTCCAGAGGAGGCAAATCTTGAACTATGTATGTTTCACAAATTGCTTTCTTAATCCAATTTGCTAGCGTATTTTTGCAATTTGCTTTCCTTTATTGGGGCCTCCATATTGGACAAATAGGTTCTGATCCTTCCTCCAGGTTTCAGTCTGCCTCAAATAGCGGATTATAGTCCTTCTTACATCCAACGCGTGGAATTCTTCTTCCTTGCTATTTGATGGATTTTGACAGAATGACGGAAGAATTATGGGCTGAGACATATGAAAATTAGACGACACTTTAGGTAGAAAAGAAGGATCCAACTGGAGGATGATCCTGTCCTCCAAAATACAACAATAAGTCTCTCTGATAGACAGGGCTTGGATTTCACTCACTCTTCTGGCTGTAGTCAGAGCTACAAGCAATGCCGCTTTCCAAGACAATTTGTCTATGTGTGCCTCGGCTATTGGCTCGAAAGGATGCATAGTTAGACCTCTAAGAACTACGTTGAGATCCCAAGGTGGAACTATTTTAGCTCTTGTTGGATTAATCCGAGAAGCAGCTATCATGAACCTCTTAATCCATCTGTTTTGGGCCAAATCAGCATCAAAATAGGAACATAAAGGCGAGACTTGGACCTTCAGCGTGCTTGGTCTTAATCCTTTAGACAGACCGTTCTGTAGGAAATCCAAGATTCTGGCCACGTCAGGCCGAAAGGGATCTAATGGACGAGGCTCATACCATAGCTTGAAAGCTTTCTAGATTTTTCCATAGATGGAATTTGTGACTGGTTTTCTGCTTTTCTGCAGTGTATGTGACTCGCCCCCAGGGGTGTCGCGGGGCACCCAGCAGCCGGGCCTAAGACTGCCTGCGGGGATTATCGCGGTGGCTGGCCCAGGGCGGTCAGTGCCAAAAGGAATTATTTGTAGGGAATTTGTTGTGACGCCACCTGTGGTGTCTGGTGAGGATCACCAGCACTGCAACAGTCCTCCGAGGCAGATGTCAGGACAGCTTGAGATGGAACGGCTCCCCACAGGTGCAGCAGGCCTCAGGGCAGTATAAATGATGCAGGTTGCGCTGAGCGTTGTGGTGCAGGGAAAGCGATGGCACAGCAGGAGTAACGGACAGAGACAGGGGATTTGCTTCATTACCTTTACTGGTACAGCTGTTAGGTACGGTCCAGGGTACTCCAGATGAAGGGCGCACTTTTGGACTTCTCCCCAGGGAGCGGGTATAGGGCCTCCTGATCCGTGTCTGTCCCTATGTATGCTCCTGGCCAGCCTGCAACTGGGCATAGCTTATGTGTCCTGCTTTTACTTCACCAGATGCTCAGAAACAGGACCTCTGGTTGGTAACCACTTTCCCTGGACGTCGGGGCCTTCGTGGTTCCTGATCCTGTGTGTGTCTAGCCTTCAGGTTTGCCAGGGACTTGTAGTCCTCCTGGGATTCCGGTTATCCCCACTGGGTGTAAAGGGTCCCTGTAGGTGCGGACCCGGTGTCCGGTAGATATAACGGGGTGAGCTTATTGTGCTCCTCTGCCCCCTTGGTTTCACTCCCCTTTTTCTCCTTGCCGTCGGCCAAACTCGGGGCCCGCACTACTAGGCAGCTGACGTGCTGCGTCTTCACCGCTATCTGAGCGTCGGCACGTTCTCAGGCTCTCTCTCTATCTGGGCTCCCTCTGCTGGTATGAGTTGGAAGGTAGAGGTGTTTGTATGTAGTGAGGGCCTCTTGTGGAGAAATCCATCCATGCACCCTTCTAGGTTCTGTGGCACCAATGCACAGCAGGGCGCCACATTTGGATCACCTGTACTGAGAAGCCTTTGGCTTTTCAGAGGGCGGTCTCAGAAGCCAAGCAGCTAGAGCCAAATTCTGAGGGGCCGGATGGAAAATCTGGCCCTAATGCAGCAGATCGTGGATTCGAGGAAGCATCAATGGATCATCCATTCTTAGACTGCTCAATGTTCCGAACCATGCTCTTTTTGGCCACATTGGAGCTATTAGGATAGTCTTGACCCCTTCCGACCTGATTTTTTGTAAAGTCCTTGGTATTAACAGAATCAGGGGAAAAGCATTAGCGAGCCCAACTTTCCAAGGGTGAGCGAATGCATCTATCCCTGTTGCTGAATCCTCGGGTTTTAAAGAGAAAAAGGCTCTTACTTTTGCGTTTTCCTGGTTCGCAAACAGGTCCACATCTGGGTATTCCCACTTTTGAACAATCATCTGAAATATCTTCGAGTTCATGCTCCACTCCCCTGGATGAATGTCTTTTCTGCTCAGAAGATCTGCATGATAGTTGTCGGAGCCCCTCAGATGCAGAGCCGATAAGGATAGTAGATTATGCTCCGCCCAGTGGAAGATCCTTTCGGAGATCATCTGTAACCTCCTGTTTCTTGTACTTTCCTGATGTCTCAAGTGGGCTACAGTTGTCATATTGTCCGAGTAGACTCTGACATGCGACCCCTGAAGCACAGTAGTGGCTGCCCATAGGGTTTCTTCCACCACTTTCATTTCTCTTAAGTTTGAGTACTGCTCTGCTATTTCTTGCGACCAGACCCCTTGGAAGGCCACGTGGGAGACTACTGCTCCCATCCCCTTTTGCTTGCGTCTGTTTTGACGGATAACAAGGGAAGTTGAATCCATGCTGAACTTTTCTCCAGATTTCCTGGACAGAGCCACCAATTTAAAGATGCTTTCACCTTCTCTGGCAGATGAATTCTGTTGGAGAGGGAACTTGGAGATCTGTCCCAACAGGAAAGGATGTAGTTTTGAAGGACCCTTGAATGCGCTTGAGCCCAAGGTACCGCCTGAATAGATGAGGTCATGGACCCGAGGACGGACATGGCGAATCTTAATGACACTCCGCTCTGGTTCTTTAGTGCATAAACTTTCGACCTCAACTGAATCTGCTTCTCTTTTGGCAGAAAAGAGGCTTGTTGCTGAGAATCCAGGAGAATTCCCAAGGAGGTCTTCCTGGTGGAGGGAATCAGATCTGACTTTTGGTAGTTTATCAACCATCCCAAGGATTCCAGGATCTGGAGGGTCATCTGGAGGTCTCTTTCCAAACTTGAAACCGAGGGAACCATCACCAAAAAATTGTCTAAATATGGGACGATGCAGATATTCAGTTTCCTTAGATAAACCTACTACCTCTGCCATGATCTTTGTAAACAGGCGGGGTGCTGACGAAATGCCGAAGGGGAGTACATTGAATTGAAAATGAAGTACCTCTCGGTTCTGAGTTACAGCAAATCTGAGAAATTTTCTGTAATCCGGATGAATTGGCACGTGGTAGTAAGCCTCTGGCTGGTCTACTGTTGCCACGACAAATCCTTTTCCAATCAATAAGCTGCCATTGAGGAAGGAAGCTCGCAATTCTGCCTCCTACCTTCTTGGCGTCATTGTCTGTCCTGCCTAGAACCTTGAAAGATATTCCTACCTCTTCCCCCTTTTGTGTAACTCCAGCGACCAGTTTTACCCTTGCCTCTGTACTGAAATGCTTGCTGCTGTTGTTGTTGAGGGAGAAGAAATGGTCTCTTTCTGAAACTTTTTGGATTCTTTGGCTCTGGCAGAGACTTCTTCTTGTCGGATGCTTTCTCCAACAACTCGTCTAGGACCGCCCCAAACATATACTCTCCTTTAAATGGAATGGAACAAAGCTTAGATTGTGATGCGTTGTCCCCACTCCACATCTTGAACCACAAAGCTCTTCTCGTAGAATTTGATAATGCTGCCAATCTTGCCGCAATCTTGACCGACTCCGCCAAGGCATCCGCTAGGAATCCAGTGGCCTTCTGCAGAAAAGGAAGAGATGCTAGGAGGTCCTCTTGAGTGGTACCTTTCCAGAGATGTTCCTCTAGTTGTTGGAGCCAGAGGAACTTGGAACGAGCTACACAAGTTGAAGCGATATTAGTCTTCAGTGAAGCCGCCGATGTTTCCCATGCCTTCCTTAGAAGGCTTTCCATCTTCCTATCCATAGGATCTTTGAGCTGTGACGAGTCTTCAAAGGGAAGGGTTGTTTTCTTCGCAACCCTTGCCACCTGTACATCAACCTTCGGGACTTCCATCCATAGCTTAGCCGCCTTTTCATCTAGAGGGAATCTATCCTTCATTTCTCCTGCCATACTAAGCCTTTTCTCAGGTGACTCCCATTCATCCAAAATAAGACTCCAAATGTTGTCATGCACAGGGAACACTACCTTCTTCTTGGATTTCAGACCGCCAAACATTTCATCCTGAACTGTACTGGTTTCCTTCTCCTCTTCCACCTGCATCGTGTCTCTCACCTGCGACAACAATTCCTCCATATTCTCAGACGAAAAGTAATATTTCCTATCTTCCTCATGATCTTCACTTAGGACCCCTTCTTCCGGTTCCTCCATAGACCCTAATTCTGAATCAGAGGTCTCCCTAACCGTATATTTTCTCCTTTTGGGGGGAGATGGACCTTCAGCTCTGGCTTGTGAGAAGGAGGCTAGGGAAGATTGTATTTCCTGCCGAACCATTCCCCTGACTTCTTCCATAAGGGAAGGCTGTTCTTCCTTCACAATGTTGTCAGTGCATTTCCAGCAGAGGGGTTTCTTATGCCCTGAAGCTAGCTTTTTTATACAGATGGCACATTTGCGAACTGTAGTGCTTTCTCCCACTGTCGGTGCAGGATCCTTGTCTCCCTAAATTAAAAATAAAAAAAGGGGAGATTTAAAATATATTTAGGATCCTGCTCAAAAGAGAGTGGGGAATAACCTAGGACCTAGTACTTACTGGGGCCGGGTTAGCGCTGGGCTCTGCAGACGCAGGCTTTGGAACAGCACCCTCCATAGTAGCAGAATATTCTGTCCTACCTTAATGGAGTCTTCTTATCTGGGTCTTTTATAGGGGAGACCGAGATCCAGTGCCAAATTTTCACCTATCTAGTGAAGGATCCTCATTTTCAGGGCAAACCGCGGCTTCTCCTTTTGAATTTCCCGCCGCGGCCCCATGCGTTCCACGGTGGAACGCACCAGAAGTGACGTCCCGCTGGCCAAAAGCCTGACTTCCGGCACGCCGCCATGGAGGACAGAGGAGACTCCGGCCGGGGAGCAACAGGAGGCCCCCAGCCCCCAAAACCCTACTCGGCTTTACACGCAGGCGAGTGTGTGTGGGGGGGGTCCCGCTCTCAAGGAGACACGGGAGCTGCAAAGGAAGGAAGGTCGGAGGCGATCGCTCCCTGCAGCCCGGCAGGTAAATTTAATAGGGCCCTGCTTGCCGGCCGCAGGCACCCCAGGTAACCTCTTCATCCCATAGGGACAGGAAAACACTGGGGATTGTTGGGGGAAGGGGCTATTTAACCTCTTGTTTTCCTGTCCCTAATTAGGATGGGGATGCTACCTCCAGAAAATAACATTATACTTACCTTCTGATGGCCCCCGGTCTTTTCTCCACTGCGTCTGGTCTCTTGTATGGCTCGCGGTGGAGTGAAAGGATCTTCCATGACGTCATTTAGTCATTGGACAGGTCACGAGACTGCCGTGACCTGTTGAACATCCGCAACAAGACCACAGAGAAACAAATCAAGAAGAAACGTCACACTCACCGGAGTGTTGATCAGGTTCAGGAGATATTTCTTTCCCTCGTAAGTGTAAAACAGAGACGCAGTCAGGGCCTTCACCGTAATCCCGCGCTCCCTCTCCACCTGCAGCTTGTCCAGAACTTGCTTATTGGAGGAGGCTTTTGGCATACAACCTGAGGGAAGGAGCGAGACACCAGAATCCACACTGTTAGATCGTAGTGGCAGTGTCTCCCTCCATACTTATCTGTCAATGGTAGCTTGTTTCTGTGTTTTATATATGTATTTTAGGTGTGTAAACCCTCTTCATGTGTACAGCAGCCTGGAATGAACGCTGCTTAAAAAATAAATAATAGAGTAAGGCCTCATTCAGACTTTCATCAGCTTTGTTTTGCATCCGAGAAACTCTAAACTTTGATTTGGATCAAAATTCGACAGGTCAACGTGTTTCAGTGAAAAATACGCGGTCCGCAGAAATATGTGAACAGCCCTAGACTATAATAGATATGAGTTCTGTGAAAAACAAGGATCGAGCTCGTACGAAATCCAACATTTCATTCTATAAATCTACATAAATTAAGTAACGTGCCAAATTGCTTTTTTTTTGGTTTATGTTTTGCGTGTACGGAGGGAAAGTTCCCAGTGCTAGTGTCTAGCTCACTGATTTTCCTTGCTTGGTGCCTGACGTCCCAAAAAACTGACAGTGAGCTATCAATCAAGATACAGAGGCTGGTGCTGGGCAGGGAAGCAACCTTGGAAGGCTGAGGCTTGGTTAGTGCTCCGTTACACCCAGAGCACTCAGAAATGCAGCAACAGATAAAAGATATAGAGGTGTCTATGGATTTAGCTTTCCAAATCCTGCATGGTCATGAATGGGAATTGGAGGGAGGGGTATATCTGATGGATTCCCTTAAATTGTTAATTGGCAGTTGCAGTTCACATAGTTGCATATTACTTAATCATTAGAGCTACAAAAAATTGCACTTCAAGCACCAGTAAAACAGAGGCCAAAAAAGATTCCTTAGAGGCATCTGGTCACTATTAGTGATGATCGAGCGTGTTCTATCAACCCCTTCGGCAAGCACGCTCGGGTGCTCGCCGAGTATTTTGGCATGCTCGGCATTTCTTTTAAGGTCGCCGTGCCTGCAAGTGTCACGGCTGTTAGCGTGCTCGCTGAATGGGTTCATAGAACACGCTCGATCATCACTAGTCACTATACATTAGTATACAATAAAAAAACACATATCACATAGTGAATAACACAGACACTATTCAATACAGCAGGGTTGAGGTGTACTTTGTGGGACAAAATTACAGCATTTTTGAAAGACGCCATTCACTTTACTGTGCAACATATAGAAAAAAAAGGGCAATGAATTCCAAATAAAGTGAAATGGTGCAGAAGAAAACAAAAACATTTTACTGCTTTTAAAAAATTCTAAACTTTGCAAACAAATTGTTTGGCTTGTGTTCCAATTTTCTAAGACCGTTTTTAATACCATTTTGGGGTACAACTTTTTGATTGCTCCATCAAATGAATAGTCGTAAGTTACTTACCGGTAACGGGATTTTTCAGAGACCATGACAGCACCACGAGAGAGGGGATCCGCCCACCAAGGAGAGGAAACATACAGGCTTAAAAGGGCGCCACCTCTCTCCCGCCTCAGTTTGGATTACAGAGCATTGAGAGGACCGCCAGGTTAATAAACACAGCAAACAATCACAAAATTGCCATACCAGACGAAACCTACTGAGTGTGAGATTATAATTAATAAAACGGGAGTGTTCCCACAAACGTGAAAGGAGGGAATATAAGGGTGCTGTCATGGTCTCCGAAAAATCCCATTACCGGTATGTAATTTAATATTTTATCGGTCGACCATGACAGCACCACGAGAGAATTACAGAGATGAAGTAATCTATTGAAGGACCACAGCCTGGAACACTCTTCTCCCAAAGGTGAGGTCAGCCGACACACCTATATCTAACCTATCGTGTCTATGGAATGTAGAGGGACAGGACCAGGTAGCAGCCTTAAATATGTCTTCTATCGAGACACCTGTCTTCTCAGCCCAGGAGGTCGCCACAGCCCGGGTGGAATGAGCCTTCAGCCCTTCTGGCCCTTCCTCGCCGCTAGATGTACAGACCAAAAGTTTGGACACACCTTCTCATTTAAAGATTTTTCTGTATTTTCATGACTATGAAAATTGTACATTCACACTGAAGGCATCAAAACTATGAATTAACACATGTGGAATTATATGCTTAACAAAAAAGTGTGAAACAGCTGAAAATATGTCTTATATTCTAGGTTCTTCAAAGTAGCCACCTTTTGCTTTGATGACTGCTTTGCACACTCTTGGCATTCTCTTGATGAGCTTCAAGAGATAGTCACTGGAAATGGTTTTCACTTCACAGGTATGTCTTGTCAGGTTTAATAAGTGGGATTTCTTGCCTTATGAATGGGGTTGGGACCATCAGTTGTGTTGTGCAGAAGTCTGGTGGATACACAGCTGATAGTCCTACTGAACAGACTGTTAGAATGTGTATTATGGCAAGAAAAAAGCAGCTAAGTAAAGAAAAACGAGTGTCCATCATTACTTTAAGAAATGAAGGTCAGTCAGTCCGAAAAATTGGGAAAACTTTGAAAGTGTCCCCAAGTGCAGTTGCAAAAACCATCAAGCGCTACAAAGAAACTGGCTCACATCAGGACCGCCCCAGGAAAGGAAGACCAAGAGTCACCTCTGCTTCTGAGGATAAGTTTATCCGCGTCACCAGCCTCAGAAATCGCAGTTTAACAGCAGCTCAGATTAGAGACCAGGTCAATGCCACACAGAGTTCTAGCAGCAGACACATCTCTACAACAACTGTTAAGAGGAGACTTTGTGCAGCAGGCCTTCATGGTAAAATAGCTGCTAGGAAACCACTGCTAAGGACAGGCAACAAGCAGAAGAGACTTGTTTGGGGTAAAGAACACAAGGAATGGACATTAGACCAGTGGAAATCTGTGCTTTGGTCTGATGAGTCCAAATTTGAGATCTTTGGTTCCAACCACCGTGTCTTTGTGCGACGCAGAAAAGGTGAACGGATGGACTCTACATGCCTGGTTCCCACCGTGAAGCATGGAGGAGGAGGTGTGATGGTGTGGGTGTGCTTTGCTGGTGACACTGTTGGGGATTTATTCAAAATTGAAGGCATACTGAACCAGCATGGCTACCACAGCATCTTGCAGCAGCATGCTATTCCATCCGCTTTGCGTTTAGTTGGACCATCATTTATTTTTCAACAGGACAATGACCCCAAACACACCTCCAGGCTGTGTAAGGGCTATTTGACCAAGAAGGAGAGTGATGGGGGACTACGCCAGATAACCTGGCCTCCACAGTCACCAGACCTGAACCCAATCGAGATGGTTTGGGGTGAGCTGGACCGCAGAGTGAAGGCAAAAGGGCCAACAAGTGCTAAGCATCTCTGGGAACTCCTTCAAGATTGTTGGAAGACCATTTCCGGTGACTACCTCTTGAAGCTCATCAAGAGAATGCCAAGAGTGTGCAAAGCAATCATTAAAGCAAAAGGTGGCTACTTTGAAGAACCTAGAATATAAGACATATTTTCAGTTGTTTCACACTTTTTTGTTAAGTATATAATTCCACATGTGTTAATTCATAGTTTTGATGCCTTCAGTGTGAATGTACAATTTCCATAGTCAAGAAAATACAGAAAAATCTTTAAATGCGAAGGTGTGTCCAAACTTTTGGTCTATACTGTATATGATAGAGAAATGGCCTCCCAATTCCATCTAGCTATGGTGGACTTCGTGACCTTAGACCGTTCCTAGTCCCTTGGTAGGATATAAACAACGAGTTATCTTTCCTAAAGCTTTTGGTAACTGAATGTTACCTAACCAGACATCTCCTCACTTCTAACGTATGTAACTCCACCTCTTTCTGGTTACTAGGATGTGGACAAAAGGAGGGTAGGAGGACTTCCTGAAGTCTGTTAAAACGAGTAGCTACCTTAGGGAGAGAGAGTGATTTTTAGACCAGATCCTGCCTATCATCCAGAATTTGAGTAAACGGCGAGGCCATAGACAGGGCCTGGATGTTACTAATGCTCCTGGCCGAGGTTAAAGATATTAAAGCGGTCTTAAGAGAGAGGGATTTAAGGGTTGCTGACTATTAGCTCAAACAGCGAGATAGTCAAGGCCTTTAGAACCAAATTTAAATACCAGGGAACCAAGCTGCTTTTAATAATGAGTCTAGATCTAAAAGCTGCCTTAATGAACCGAGAAACCCAGTAGCTACAAGCTACATCACAGCTATATAGGGCACCCAAGGCAGAAATCTGTACTTTAAGGGTGCTGGTGGATAACCCTAGTTCAAGACTTTTTTGTAAAAACTCCAAAGATTTGTCCTATTGGCACCCCCTCCCCATCAACCCCAGAACCAGAGAAAGACAAAAACTTTCTCCAACTTGTGGCATAAATCTGGGTTGTAACAGGTTTTCTCCTGTGCAGGATGGTTACTAGACCTTTGGAAAAACCTTTCTGATTTGGCAGTGTCCTTTCAAGTTCCACACCGTCAAGTGGAGGCCAGTTGCTTGAGGATGGAATATCGGACCCCGGAGAAGGAGATATGGAATCTCTGGAAGAACCCAAGGATCGTAGATGGACACCCTCCTGGGCCAAAAGGGTGCGATCAGCAGAACCCTGGCCTTGTCCTCCCTGATCTTTCTTATTACCATGAGAAGAACAGCCAACCAGGGGGGGAGGAGTCATACGCCAGGCTGAAATACCAACGAATCAGGAAAGCGTCCACAGCTAGGGGATTTAGGGAACACAAGATCTTTGTCTTCCGATTTAGTTTTGTGGCAATCGGATCTACCTGACCGGAGGCCCCCCCCCCATCTTCGGCTATTTGGGTAAAAATTCCTTGATTTAGTTCCCATTCCCCTTGCATCAGAGGATAGCAGCTTGGGAAATCTGCTCTCATGTTTTCTTTTTCCCTTATATAGAGGGCCATCAGGGAAAGGAGGTGACTTTCTGTAATCTGGAAGAGATGATCTGTCACTCTCATCAGCGATCTTGACCATGTATCCCCCTGGTGGTTCACATATGCTACCGCAACTAGATTATCCAAGAGGATCTTTACATTCTGGCCCTGAAGGAAAGGTAAGAAATTATTCACCGCCTTGTCTACCGCCAGAAGTTCTTTTGCATTGGAGGAGAGACCCTTTTCGATATCTGACCAGGTCCCCTGGGCTACCATATCTCCCAGATGGGCTCCCCACCCTCTCGGACTCGCATCTGTGGTAATTGTTCTAGTGACCCTAAGTACCCAGGGAACCCCTCGAGATAGGTTAGGCTCATCCTGCCACCACTATAAAGATTTTACTGACCGGGGTGATAAGGACATCTTCCCTTCCAAGTGCCCCTTAAGAGAAACTTCATTATGTAGCACATCCCACTGTAGAACTGTGGCGCCCCTGAAGATTCGACCCCCACAGGGATGCTGCACTTCTGTAATGGAGTGTAGTGTTCCTCC
This sequence comes from Phyllobates terribilis, assembly GCF_046119375.1. NCBI lineage: Eukaryota > Metazoa > Chordata > Amphibia > Anura > Dendrobatidae > Phyllobates > Phyllobates terribilis. The sequence goes on from NW_027363340.1 coordinate 299,825, forward strand.
TCCGAGGTAAGAACAGCGTGATGGTCGGGACCCAACCTTTGCATCCAACACCACATTTCTCCACCAGAGGGGGCTAGTATGCACCAAGTGCTGCCCTCCTGGTTACAGGGAGACTGGGGAACCAAGAGTGAGGGGAACCAGTTAGTGGGTGAGGGTGGAGGACTTACAATTTAGTGACACTTTAAATTTCATATTTAATAAAAAGCCATCTTTGGTTTTGGTCTTTGTGCTGTTAATTACTGTGAGGTATTGTGATCTCCCACCCTGAACGTGGATCCTGTGTGAACCTACAGTGGATGGAGACACAGCCCTCATACCCCAGCCTTGGAACGAGGGGCAGGTTGCAGACGAGGAATGTCTCAACCCGGTCAAGGACCACGACCAAGAAGGCCCGGAGCTAAAGAGTGTAGCTCCACAGCAAATGGATCCCGGGGAGGATGCAGACGGAGCAGTGTACGCCACCTGTCCTCACCACCTGATATATTCAGAGGGAGTCCAGCTGCAAGAGGGGTACCAGCCCCCGACACCCGACCTTGCTACTCCATGTCCTGGTTGGTAAAGCCCGGTAGGCCCAGAGGATCCCATCGGGTATCGGAAGGAGCAGAGCTGCCACCCGTGACCTTGATCTGAGAGGAGTTCAGAGGGAGATCCGGCCTATCTACACACACACAGACAGGAGAGGATACGGTCTGTAGTTCAGGAACACTCAGGTGCGGGGTCCCGATTGAATGCTGGACTTGCTCGGAGGTTGTCGGACCCCGGTCCCTGGTGACCGCAGGACTCCGTGGGGAGCAGGGAGTCGCCTTCCTTCTGCCATCTCTAATGTGAGTAAAAATTCATCCCTATGGCCTCCGGACTGTTCATTACGCGCCATTCCGTGCGACGCCGCGTCCCTACTGCCGCACTACTACCCCCCCCTTTATCCTGCTTTACCGGCCCTGAGGCCGCGCTCCGCCTGTAGGGAGCGGCGAGAACTTTAGCTGCCATGACTCCAGGCCTCAGCGGACTGTAGTTGCGCTGGTGGCGCATCACCAGACACCACAGGTGGCGTAGTCGACAATTACCACTCAACCCGGAAAGCCCTAGCATTATTTTCAATGTGACGGCCCTGGGCAAGGAACGGGTCCAGGCCACGACTGCACCCCCGTTCTCAACATCTGACCCGACTCCGAGTACCCCCATCTTCCCAGGGCAGGGCTGAGAGCGTCACATCACCATGTGTAGGGGTGGATTCAGTGAGGAGAAGTGAGAGGAGCAGGGGCTCTGCAGGAGCTCTGCTCGGCAGGCAGGCTCGGCCTGTCATGCCCAAGAAGGAGAGAGGAGTGGGAGCTAGGGAGGAAGGCTCCAGTAACTTAAGGGATCCCAGGGGGTACGGTGAGTGCAGGACGGCACCCGTACGCCCGAATCTGCCAGGTGTCAGAGGGATCAGGCTGCAAGAAGGGAACCGGTCCCTGGACTAGCCGAGTTACTTCAGGTCTCGGCTGGAAAACTTTCATTGTGCAGTTGCCACAACCTCACCTAAGCCGCCGTGAAGGGCACCAAGCAAGGTCCGGGAACTTCAAGTTGCCCAGAGGGATCTCAAGGTAACAGATCGGCACTTTGTGTGGCGGGGCGCATGGCAGGAGGGAGAAGACCCACCGCGGGAAGTCAGCTAAGAAAGGAACATACAGAAAGGGGGTCCCGTTAAGTGCTCTTGAAGTACGTGGGAGAGTGCTGAGCCCCTGCCTGGTAAACGCAGCGCGACATGGGAGGCTGACACCTGTACAGTGCACCTGAGGAAGCTAAAGAACTGTGAGTAAACTCGGATGACTGCACCCCATTGTTTCTGTCAGTTATTTCTACAACGCTATCGCTCCTGCACTACAACGCCCAGCATCACCATCTGCATCTACACTGCCCTGGAGCTGTGCTCTGCCTGTGGAGAGCCATGCCAACCCAGCTGCCCTAACATCTGCTTCAGAGGTCTGCAGCAGCGCCGGTACTCATTACCGGAAACCACAGGTGGCGTCACGAGACAAAACTGTTAACAAACCCTTTTTTTTTAAAGAGTGACCCCAGGGTACGGGCCCGTGACATCCGAAGAAGGTAAAGGCCCGGGTACCGAGTCACCCATATTCCCCCTGGGCGAGTCATACTACACCACACAGGAGAGCCGACAGATCCTCTATATACTACACCACACAGGAGAGCTGACAGATCCTCTATATACTACACCACACAGGACAGATCCTCTATATACTACACCACACAGGAGAGCTGACAGATCCTCTATATACTACACCACACAGGAGAGCCGACAGATCCTCTATATACTACACCACACAGGAGAGCTGACACATCCTCTATATACTACACCACACAGGAGAGCTGACAGATCCTCTGTATACTACACCACACAGGAGAGCTGACAGATCCTCTATATACTACACCACACAGGAGAGATGACAGATCCTCTATATACTACACCACACAGGAGAGATGACAGATCCTGTATATACTACACCACACAGGAGAGCTGACAGATCCTCTATATACTACACCACACAGGAGAGCTGACACATCCTCTATATACTACACCACACAGGAGAGCTGACAGATCCTCTATATACTACACCACACAGGAGAGCTGACACATCCTCTATATACTACACCACACAGGAGAGCTGACAGATCCTCTATATACTACACCACACAGGAGAGCTGACAGATCCTCTATATACTACACCACACAGGAGAGCTGACAGATCGTCTATATACTACACCACACAGGAGAGCTGACACATCCTCTATATACTACACCACACAGGAGAGCTGACACATCCTCTATATACTACACCACACAGGAGAGCTAACAGATCCTCTATATACTACACCACACAGGAGAGCTGACAGATCCTCTATATACTACACCACACAGGAGAGCTGACACATCCTCTATATACTACACCACACAGGAGAGCTGACAGATCCTCTATATACTACACCACACAGGAGAGCTGACAGATCCTCTATATACTACACCACACAGGAGAGCTGACAGATCCTCTATATACTACACCACACAGGACAGCTGACAGATCCTCTATATACTACACCACACAGGAGAGCTGACAGATCCTCTATATACTACACCACACAGGAGAGCTGACAGATCCTCTATATACTACACCACACAGGAGAGCTGACAGATCCTCTATATACTACACCACACAGGAGAGCTAACCGATCCTCTATATACTACACCACACAGGTGAGCTGACAGATCCTCTATATACTACACCACACAGGAGAGCTGACACATCCTCTATATACTACACAATACAGGAGAGCTGACAGATCCACTATATACTACACCACACAGGAGAGCTGACAGATCCTCTATATACTATACCACACAGGAGAGCTGACAGATCCTCTATATACTACACCACACAGGAGAGCCGACAGATCCTCTATATACTACACCACACAGGTGAGCTGACAGATCCTCTATATACTACACCACACAGGAGAGCTGACACATCCTCTATATACTACACAATACAGGAGAGCTGACAGATCCACTATATACTACACCACACAGGAGAGCTGACAGATCCTCTATATACTACACCACACAGGAGAGCTGACAGATCCTCTATATACTACACCACACAGGAGAGCTGACAGATCGTCTATATACTACACCACACAGGAGAGCTGACACATCCTCTATATACTACACCACACAGGAGAGCTGACACATCCTCTATATACTACACCACACAGGAGAGCTAACAGATCCTCTATATACTACACCACACAGGAGAGCTGACAGATCCTCTATATACTACACCACACAGGAGAGCTGACACATCCTCTATATACTACACCACACAGGAGAGCTGACAGATCCTCTATATACTACACCACACAGGAGAGCTGACAGATCCTCTATATACTACACCACACAGGAGAGCTGACAGATCCTCTATATACTACACCACACAGGACAGCTGACAGATCCTCTATATACTACACCACACAGGAGAGCTGACAGATCCTCTATATACTACACCACACAGGAGAGCTGACAGATCCTCTATATACTACACCACACAGGAGAGCTGACAGATCCTCTATATACTACACCACACAGGAGAGCTGACAGATCCTCTATATACTACACCACACAGGAGAGCTGACACATCCTCTATATACTACACAATACAGGAGAGCTGACAGATCCACTATATACTACACCACACAGGAGAGCTGACAGATCCACTATATACTACACCACACAGGAGAGCTGACAGATCCTCTATATACTACACCACACAGGAGAGCCGACAAATCCTCTATATACTACACCACACAGGAGAGCCGACAAATCCTCTATATACTACATCACACAGGAGAGCTGACACATCCTCTATATACTACACCACACAGGAGAGCTGACAGATCCTCTATATACTACACCACACAGGAGAGCTGACACATCCTCTATATACTACACAATACAGGAGAGCTGACAGATCCTCTATATACTACACCACACAGGAGAGCCGACAAATCCTCTATATACTACACCACACAGGAGAGCCGACAAATCCTCTATATACTACATCACACAGGAGAGCTGACACATCCTCTATATACTACACAATACAGGAGAGCTGACAGATCCACTATATACTACACCACACAGGAGAGCTGACAGATCCACTATATACTACACCACACAGGAGAGCTGACAGATCCTCTATATACTACACCACACAGGAGAGCTGACACATCCTCTATATACTACACCACACAGGAGAGCCGACAGATCCTCTATATACTACACCACACAGGAGAGCTGACACATCCTCTATATACTACACCACACAGGAGAGCTGACAGATCCTCTATATACTACACCACACAGGAGAGCTGACACATCCTCTATATACTACACAATACAGGAGAGCTGACAGATCCACTATATACTACACCACACAGGAGAGCTGACAGATCCTCTATATACTACACCACACAGGAGAGCTGACACATCCTCTATATACTACACCACACAGGAGAGCTGACAGATCCTCTATATACTACACCACACAGGAGAGCTGACAGATCCTCTATATACTACACCACACAGGAGAGCTGACAGATCCACTATATACTACACCACACAGGAGAGCTGACAGATCCTCTATATACTACATCACACAGGAGAGCTGACAGATCCTCTATATACTACACCACACAGGAGAGCCGACAAATCCTCTATATACTACATCACACAGGAGAGCTGACAGATCCTCTATATACTACACCACACAGGAGAGCTGACAGATCCTCTATATACTACATCACACAGGAGAGCTGACACATCCTCTATACACTACACCACACAGGAGAGCTGACACATCCTTTATATACTAAACCACACAGGAGAGCTGACAGATCCACTATATACTACATCACACAGGAGAGCTGACACATCCTCTATATACTACACAATACAGGAGAGCTGACAGATCCTCTATATACTACACCACACAGGAGAGCTGACAGATCCTCTATATACTACACCACACAGGAGAGCTGACAGATCCTCTATATACTACACCACACAGGAGAGCTGACAGATCCTCTATATACTACACCACACAGGAGAGCTGACAGATCCTCTATATACTACACCACACAGGAGAGCTGACAGATCCTCTATATACTACACCACACAGGAGAGCCGACAGATCATCTATATACTACACCACACAGGAGAGCTGACAGATCCTCTATATACTACACCACACAGGAGAGCTGACAGATCCTCTATATACTAAACCACACAGGAGAGCTGACAGATCCTCTATATACTACACCACACAGGAGAGCCGACAGATCCTCTATATACTACACCACACAGGAGAGCTGACATATCCTCTATATACTACACCACACAGGAGAGCTGACAGATCCTCTATATACTACACCACACAGGAGAGCTGACAGATCCTCTATACACTACACCACACAGGAAAGCTGACAGATCCTCTATATGCTACATCACACAGGAGAGCTGACATATCCTCTATATACTACACCACACAGGAGAGCTGACAGATCCTCTATATACTACACCACACAGGAGAGCTGACAGATCCTCTATACACTACACCACACAGGAAAGCTGACAGATCCTCTATACACTACACCACACAGGAGAGCTGACAGATCCTCTATATACTACACAATACAGGAGAGCTGACAGATCCACTATATACTACACCACACAGGAGAGCTGACACATCCTCTATATACTACACAATACAGGAGAGCTGACAGATCCACTATATACTACACCACACAGGAGAGCTGACAGATCCTCTATATACTACACCACACAGGAGAGCTGACAGATCCTCTATATACTACACCACCCAGGAGAGCTGACAGATCCTCTATACACTACACCACACAGGAGAGCTGACACATCCTCTATATACTACACAATACAGGAGAGCTGACAGATCCTCTATATACTACACAATACAGGAAAGCTGACACATCCTCTATATACTACACCACACAGAAGAGCTGACAGATCCTCTATATACTACACCACACAGGAGAGCTGACACATCCTCTATATACTACACCACACAGGAGAGCTGACAGATCCTCTATATACTACACCACACAGGAGAGCTGACAGATCGTCTATATACTTCACCACACAGGAGAGCTGACACATCCTCTATATACTACACAATACAGGAGAGCTGACAGATCCTCTATATACTACACAATACAGGAGAGCTGACACATCCTCTATATACTACACCACACAGGAGAGGTGACAGATCCTCTATATACTACACCACACAGGAGAGCTGACAGATCCTCTATATACTACACCACACAGGAGAGCTGACACATCCTCTATATACTACACCACACAGGAGAGCTGACAGATCCTCTATATACTACACCACACAGGAGAGCTGACAGATCATCCATATACTACACCACACAGGAGAGCCGAGAGATCCTCTATATACTACACCACACAGGAGAGCTGACACATCCTCTATATACTACACCACACAGGAGAGCTGACAGATCCTCTATATACTACACTACACAGGAGAGCTGACAGATCCTCTATATACTACACCACACAGGAGAGCTGACAGATCCTCTATATACTACACCACACAGGAGAGCCGTCAGATCCTCTATATACTACACCACACAGGAGAGCTGACAGATCCACTATTTACTACACCACACAGGAGAGCTGACAGATCCTCTATATACTACACCACACGGGAGAGCCGATAGATCCTCTATATACTACACCACACAGGAGAGCTGACAGATCCTCTATATACTACACCACACGGGAGAGCCGACAGATCCTCTATATACTACATCACACAGGAGAGCTGACAGATCCTCTATATACTACACCACACAGGAGATCCGACAGATCCTCTATATACTACACCACACAGGAGAGCTGACAGATCCTCTATATACTACACCACACAGGAGAGCTGACAGATCCTCTATATACTACACCACACAGGAGAGCTGACAGATCCTCTATATACTACACCACATAGGAGAACTGACAGATACTCTATATACTACACCACACAGGAGAGCTGACAGATCCTCTATATACTACACCACACAGGAGAGCTGACAGATCCACTATATACTACACCACACAGGAGAGCCGACAGATCCTCTATATACTACACCACACAGGACAGATCCTCTATATACTACACCACACAGGAGAGCTGACACATCCTCTACATACTACACCATACAGGAGAGCTGACACATCCTCTATATACTACACCACACAGGAGAGCTGACAGATCCTCTATATACTACACCACACAGGAGAGCTGACACATCCTCTATATACTACACCACACAGGAGAGCTGACAGATCCTCTATATACTACACTACACAGGAGAGCTGACAGATCCTCTATATACTACACCACACAGGAGAGCTGACAGATCCTCTATATACTACACCACACAGGAGAGCCGTCAGATCCTCTATATACTACACCACACAGGAGAGCTGACAGATCCACTATTTACTACACCACACAGGAGAGCTGACAGATCCTCTATATACTACACCACACGGGAGAGCCGATAGATCCTCTATATACTACACCACACAGGAGAGCTGACAGATCCACTATATACTACACCACACAGGAGAGCCGACAGATCCTCTATATACTACACCACACAGGACAGATCCTCTATATACTACACCACACAGGAGAGCTGACACATCCTCTATATACTACACCACACAGGAGAGCTGACAGATCCTCTATATACTACACCACACAGGAGAGCTGACACATCCTCTATATACTACACCACACAGGAGAGCTGACAGATCCACTATATACTACACAACGCAGGAGAGCTGACAGATCCTCTATATGCTACATCACAGAGGAGAGCTGACAGTTCCACTATATACTACACCACACAGGAGAGCTGACAGATCCACTATATACTACACCACACAGGAGAGCCGACAGATCCTCTATATACTACACCACACAGGAGAGCTGACAACTCTCTGGTATCTTCCAGTCACCTCCAGAGCTGCAGTCACTATTCTGCTGTTACATCGTGTCTTATCCTCCAGTCACCTCCAGAGCTGCAGTCACTATTCTGATGTTACATCAGCTCTTATCCTTCACTCACCTCCAGAGCTGCACTCACTATTCTACTGTTACATCGTGTCTTATCCTCCAGTCACCTACAGAGCTGCACTCACCATTCTGCTGTGATATTATGTCTTATCCTCCAGTCACCTCCAGAGCTGCAGTTACTATTCTGATGTTACATCAGCTCTTATCCTCCAGTCACCTCCAGAGCTGCACTCACCATTCTGCTGTTACATCGTGTCTTATCCTCCAGTCACCCACAGAGCTGTAGTTTCTATTCTGCTAATACATCAGGTCTTATCCTCCAGTCACCTCCAGAACTGCAGTCACTATTCTGCTGTTACATCATGTCTTATCCTCCAGTCATCTCCAGAGCTGCGATAACTATTCCGCTGTTATATCAGGTCTTATCCTCCAGTCACCTGCAGATCTGCACTCTCTATTCTGCTGCTACATCATGTCTTACCCTCCAGTCACCTCCAGAGCTGCAGTCTCTATTCTGCTGTTACATCAGGTCTTATCCTCCAGTCACCTCCAGAACTGCAGTCAATATTCTGCTGTTACATCATGTCTTGTCCTCCAGTTACCTCCAGAGCTGCACTCACTATTATGCTGTTAGTTCATGTCTTATCCTCCAGTCACCTCCAGAGCTGCACTCACTATTCTGCTGTTACATCGTGTCTTATCCTCCAGTCACCTCCAGAGCTGCAGTCACTATTCTGCTGTTACATCGTGTCTTCTCCTCCAGTCACCTCCAGAGCTGCAGTCACTATTCTGCTGTTAGTTCGTGTCTTATCCTCCAGTCACCTCAAGAGCTGTAGTCACTGTTCTGCTGTTACATAGTGTCTTAACCTCCAGACACCTCCAGAGCTGCACTCACTATTCTGCTGTTACATCGTGTCTTATCCTTCAGACACCTCCAGAGCTGCACTCACTATTCTCCTGTTACATCGTGTCTTATCCTTCAGACACCTCCAGAGCTGCAGTCACTATTCTGCTGTTACATCGTGTCTTATCCTCCAGTCACCTCCAGAGCTGCAGTCACTATTCTGCTGTTACATCATATCTTATCCTCCAGTCACCTCCGGAGCTGTAGTCTCTATTCTGCTGTTACATCAGGCCTTATCCTCCTGTCACCTCCAGAGCTGCAGTCACTATTCTGCTGTTACATCATGTCTTATCCTCCAGTTTCCTCCAGAGCTGCAGTCACTATTCTGCTGTTACATCGTGTCTTATCCGCCAGTCACCTCCAGAGCTGTAGTCACTATTCTGCTATTACATCGTGTCTTATCCTCCAGTCACCTCCAGAGCTGCAGTCTCTTTTCTGCTGTTACATCATGTCTTATCCTCCAGTCACCTCCAGAGCTGCAGTCTCTATTCTACTGTTACATCGTGTCTTATCCTCCAGTCACCTCCAGAGCTGCACTCACTATTCTACTGTTACATCATGTCTTATCCTCCAGTCACCTCAAGGGCTGCACTCACTATTCTGCTGTTACATCGTGTCTTATCCTCCTGTCACTTCCAGAGCTGCACTGACTATTCTGCTGTTACATTATGTCTTATCCTCCTGTCACCTCCAGAGCTGCTGTTACACCATGTCTTATCCTCCATTCATCTCCAGAGCTGCAGTCACTATTCTGCTGTTACATCGTGTCTTATCCTCCAGCCACCTCCAAAGCTGCACTCAATTTTCTGCTGTTACATCGTGTCTTATCCTCCAGTCACATCCAGAGCTGCACTCACTATTCTGCTAAAATTTCATGTTTTATCCTCCAGTTACCTCCAGAGCTGCACTCACTATTCTGCTGTTACATCGTGTCTTATCCTACAGACACCTCCAGAGCTGCAGTCACTATTCTGCTGTTACATTATGTATTATCATCCAGTCACCTCCAGAGCTGTAGTCACTATTCTGCTGTTACACCATGTATTATCCTCCAGTCACCTCCAGAGCTGCAGTCACTATTCTGTTCTTACAACATGTCTTATGCTCCAGTCACCTCCACAGCTGCACTCACTATTCTGCTGTTATATCATGTTTTATCCGCCAGTCACCTCCAGAGCTGCACTCACTATTCTGCTGTTACATCATATCTTATTCTCCAGTCACCTTCAGAGCTGCAGTCACTTTTCTGCTGTTACATCGTGTCTTATCCTCCAGTCACCTCCAGTGCTGCACTCACTATTCTGCTGTTACATTGTGTCTTATCCTCCAGTCACCTCCAGAGCTGCAGTCACTATTCTGCTGTTTCATGACATCTTATCCTCCAGTTACCTCCAGAGCTGCAGTCACTATTCTGCTGTTACATCAAGTCTTATCCTCCAGTCACCTCCAGAGCTGCACTCACTATTCTGCTGTAACATCGTGTCTTATCCTCCAGTCACCTCCAGAGCTGCAGTCACTACTCTGCTGTTATGTCATATCTTATCCTCCAGTCAACTCAATAGCTGCAGTCACTATTCTGCTGTTACATTATGTCTTATCCTCCAGTCACCTCCAGAGCTGCACTCACTATTCTGCTGTTACAATGTGTCTTATCCGCCAGCCACCTCCAGAGCCGCACTCCCTAATCTTCTGTTACATCGTGTCTTATCCGCCAGTCACCTCCAAAGCTGCAGTCACTATTCTGCTGTTACATCGTGTCTTATCCTCCAGTCACCTCCAGAGCTGCAGTCACTATTCTGATGTTACATCGTGTCTTATCCTCCAGTCACCTCCAGAGCTGCAGTCACTATTCTGCTGTTACATCATGTTTTATCCTCCAGTCACCTCCAGAGCTGCACTCACTATTCTGCTGTTATATCGTGTCTTATCCTCCAGTCACCTCCAGAGTTGCAGTCACTATTCTGCTGTTACATTGTGTCTTATCCTCCAGTCACCTCCAGAGCTGCAGTGACTATTCTGCTGTTAGTTCGTGTCTTATCCTCCAGTCACCTCAAGAGCTGCAGTCACTATTCTACTATTATTTCATGTCTTATCCTCCAGTTACCTCCAGAGCTGTAGTCACTATTCTACTGTTACATCGTATCTTATCCTCCAGTCACCTCCAGAGCTGCAGTCACTATTCTGTTGTTACAACACGTCTTATGCTCCAGTCACCTCCAGAGCTGCACTCACTATTCTGCTGTTACATCATATCTTATCCTCCAGTCACCTCCAGAGCTGTAGTCACTATTCTGCTGTTACACCATGTATTATCCTCCAGTCACCTCCACAGCTGCACTCACTATTCTGCTGTTATATCATGTTTTATCCGCCAGTCACCTCCAGAGCTGCACTCAATATTCTGCTGTTTCATCGTGTCTTATCCTCCTGTCACCTCCAGAGCTGCAATCACTATTCTGCTGTTTCATCAGGTCTTATCCTCCAGTCACCTCCAGAGCTGTAGTTTCTATTCTGCTATTACATCAAGTCTTATTCTCCAGTCACCTCCAGAGCTGCACTCATTGTTCTGCTGTTACATCATGTCTTATCCTCCAGTCACCTCCAGAGCTGCAGTCGCTTTTCAGCTGTTATATCGTGTCTTATCCTCCAGTCACCTCAAGAGCTGCAGTCACTTTTCAGCTGTTACATCGTGTCTTATCCTCCAGTTACCTCCAGAGCTGCAGTCACTATTCTGCTGTTACATCGTGTCTTATCCTCCAGTCACCTCCAGAGCTACACTCACTATTCTGCTGTTACATCATGTCTTATCCTCCAGTCACCTCAAGTGCTGCACTCACTATTCTGCTGTTACATCGTGTCTTATCCTCCTGTCACCTCCAGAGCTGCTGTTACACCATGTCTTATCCTCCAGTCATCTCCAGAGCTGCAGTCACTATTCTGCTGTTACATCGTGTGTTATCCTCCAGTCACCTCCAAAGCTGCACTCAATATTCTTCTTTTACATCATGTCTTATCCTCCAGTCACCTCCAGAGCTGCAGTCACTCTTCTGCTGTTGCAACCTGTCTTATCCTCCAGCCACCTCCAGAGCTGCAGTCACTATTCTGCTGTTACATCAAGTCTTATCCTCCAGTCACCTCCAGAGCTGCAGTCACTATTCTGCTGTTACATCGTGTCTTATCCTCCAGTCACATCCAGAGCTGCACTCACTATTCTGCTATTATTTCATGTCTTATCCTCCAGTCACCTCCAGAGCTGCAGTCACTATTCTGCTGTTACAACACGTCTTATCCTCCAGTTTCCTCCGGAGCTGCACTCACTATTCTGCTGTTACATCGTGTCTTATCCTCCAGTCACCTCCAGAGCTGCAGTCACTATTCTGCTGTTACATCGTGCCTTATCCTCCAGTCACCTCCAGAGCTGCAGTCACTATTCTGCTGTTGCATCATGTCTTATCCTCCAGTCACCTCCAGAGCTGTAGTCTCTATTCTGCTGTTACATCAGGTCTTATCCTCCAGAGCTGCAGTCTCTATTCTGCTCTTACATCGTGTATTATTCTCCAGTCACCTCCAGAGCTGCACTCACTTTTCTGCTGTTACATCGTGTCTTATCCTCCAGTCACCTCAAGGGCTGCACTCACTATTCTGCTGTTACATCGTGTCTTATCCTCCTGTCACCTCCAGAGCTGCTGTTACACCATGTCTTATCCTCCAGTCATCTCCAGAGCTGCAGTCACTATTCTGCTGTTAAATCGTGTCTTTTCCTCCAGCCACCTCCAAAGCTGCACTCAGTATTCTGCTGTTACATCATGTCTTATCCTCCAGCCACCTCCACAGCTGCAGTCACTATTCTGCTGTTACATCAAGTCTTATCCTGCAGTCACCTCCAGAGCTGCAGTCACTAATCTGCTGTTAGTTCGTGTCTTATCCTCCAGTCACCTCAAGAGCTGCAGTCACTATTCTGCTGTTACATCGTGTCTTATCCTCTAGTCTCATCCAGAGCTGCACTCACTATTCTGCTATTATTTCATGTCTTATCCTCCAGTCACCTCAAGAGCTGCACTCACTATTCTGCTGTTACATCGTGTCTTATCCTCCAGTCACCTCCAGATCTGTAGTCACTGTTCTGCTGTTACATCTTATCTTTTCCTCCAGTCACGTCCAGAGCTGCACTCACTATTCTGCTGTTACATCATGTTTTATCCGCCTGTCTCCTCCAGAGCTGCACTCACTATTCTGCTGTTACATCCTGTCTTATACTCCACTCACCTCCAGAGCTGCAGTCACTATTCTGCTGTTACATCGTGTCTTATCCTCCTGTCACCTCCAGAGCTGCCCTCACTGTTCTGCTGTTACATCAGGTCTTATCCTCCAGTCACCTCCAGAGCTGCAGTCACTATTCTGCTGTTACATCGTGTTTTATCCTCCAGCCACCTCCAGAGCTGCAGTCACTATTCTGCTGTTACATCAGGTCTTATCCTCCAGTCACCTCCGGAGCTTCAGTCACTATTCTGATGTTACATCAGCTGTTATCCTCCACTCGCCTCCAGAGCTGCACTCACTATTCTGTTACATCGTGTGTTATCCTCCAGTCACCTCCAGAGCTGCACTCAACATTCTGCTGTTACAACGTGTCTTATCCTCCAGTCACCTACAGAGCTGCTCTCACCATTCTGCTGTGATATTATGTCTTATCATCCATTCACCTCCAGAGCTGCACTCACTATTCTGCTGTTACATTGTGTCTTATCCTCCTGTCACCTCCAGAGCTGCACTCACTATTCTGCTTTTACATCCTGTCTTATCCTCCTGTCACTTCCAGAGCTGCAGTCACTATTCTGCTGTTACATCCTGTCTTAACCTCCAGTCACCTCCAGATCTGCACTTACCATAATGCTGTTACATCGTGTCTTATCCTCCAGTCACCTCCAGAGCTGTAGTCACTATTATGCTGTTACATCATGTCTTAGCCTCTAGACACCTCCAGAGATGCAGTCACTATTCTGCTGTTACATCATGTCTTATCTTCCAGTCACCTCCAGAGGTTACAGTCACTATTCTGCTGTTTCATGACATCTTATCCTCCAGTTACCTCCAGAGCTGCAGTCACTATTCTGCTGTTACATCAAGTCTTATCCTCCAGTCACCTCCAAAGCTGCACTCACTATTCTGCTGTAACATCGTGTCTTATCCTCCAGTCACCTCCAGAGCTGCAGTCACTACTCTGCTGTTATGTCATATCTTATCCTACAGTCAACTCAATAGCTGCTGTCACTATTCTGCTGTTACATTATGTCTTATCCTCCAGTCACCTCCAGAGCTGCACTCACTATTCTGCTGTTACAATGTGTCTTATCCGCCAGCCACCTCCAGAGCCGCACTCCCTAATCTTCTGTTACATCGTGTCTTATCCGCCAGTCACCTCCAAAGCTGCAGTCACTATTCTGCTGTTACATCGTGTCTTATCCTCCAGTCACCTCCAGAGCTGCAGTCACTATTCTGCTGTTACATCGTGTCTTATCCTCCAGTCACCTCCAGAGCTGCAGTCACTATTCTGCTGTTTCATGACATCTTATCCTCCAGTCACCTCCAGACCTGAACGCACTATTCTGCTTTTACATCGTGTCTTATCCTCCAGTCACCTCCAGAGCTGCACTCACTATTCTGCTGTTACATCATGTCTTATCCTCCAGTCACCTTCAGCGCTGCACTCACTATTCTGCTGTTACATCGTTTCTTATCGTCCAGTCACCTCCATTGCTGCAGTCACTATACTGCTGTTACATCGTGTCTTATCCTCCAGTCACCTCCCGAGCTGCAGTCACTATTCTGCTGTTACATCGTGTCTTATCTTCCAGTCACCTCCAGAGCTGCACTCACTATTCTGCTGTAACATCGTGTCTTAACCTCCAGTCACCTCCAGAGCTGCACTTACCATACTGCTGTTACATCGTGTCTTATCCTCCAGTCACCTCCAGAGTTGCAGTCACTACTCTGCTGGTACATCATGTCTTATCCCCCAGTCATCTCCAGAGCTGTAGTCACTATTCTGCTGTTACGTCATGTCTTATCCTCCAGTCACCTCAATAGCTGCGGTCAATATTCTGCTGTTACATTATGTCTTATCTTCCAGTCACCTCCAGAGCTGCACTCACTATTCTGCTGTTACATTGTGTCTTATCCGCCAGCCACCTCCAGAGCTGCACTCCCTATTCTGCTGTTACAATGTGTCTTATCCGCCAGCCACCTCCAGAGCTGCACTCCCTATTCTTCTGTTACATCGTGTCTTATCCGCCAGCCACCTCTAGAGCTGCACTCAATATTCTGCTGTTACATCATGTCTTATCCTCCAGACACCTCCAGAGCTGCACTCACTATTCTGCCGTTACATCGTGTCTTATCTTCCAGTCACCTCCAGAGCTGCAGTCACTATTTTGCTGTTACATCGTTTCTTCTCCTCCAACCACCTCCAGAGCTGCAGTCTCTACTCTGCAGTTACATCATGTCTTATCCTCCAGTCATCTCCAGAGCTGTAGTCACTATTCTGCTGTTACATCGTGTTTTATCCTCCAGTCACCTCCAGAGCTGCAGTCACTATTCTGATGTTACATCCTGTCTTATCCTCCAGTCACCTCCAGAGCTGCAGTCACTATTCTGCTGCTACATCCTGTCTTATCCTCCAGTCACCTCCAGAGCTGCAGTCACTATTCTGATGCTACATCCTGTCTTATCCTCCAGTCACCTCCAGAGCTGCAGTCACTATTCTGATGCTACATCCTGTCTTATCCTCCAGTCACCTCCAGAGCTGCAGTCACTATTCTGCTGTTACATCATGTCTTATCCTCCAGACACCTACAGACCTGCGGTCACTATTCTGCTGTTACATCATGTCTTATCCTCCAGTCACCTCCAGAGCTGTAGTCACTATTCTGCTTCTACGTCATGTCTTATCCTTCAGTCACTATTCTGCTGTTACATCGTGTGTTATCCTCCAGTCACCTCCAGAGCTGCAGTCACTCTTCTGCTGTTACATCGTGTCTTATCCTCCAGTCACCTCCAGAGCTGCAGTCACTCTTCTGCTGTTACATCGTGTCTTATCCTCCAGTCACCTCCAGAGCTGCTGTCACTATTCTGCTGTTACATCGTGTCTTTTCCTCCAGCCACTTCCAGAGCTGCTATCAAAATTCTGCTGTTACATCATGTCTTATCCTCCAGTCACCTCCAGAGCTGCAGTCACTCTTCTGCTGTTACATCGTGTCTTATCCTCCAGTCACCTCCAGAGCTGCTGTCACTATTCTGCTGTTACATCGAGTCTTCTCCTCCAGTCACCTCCAGAGCTGCAGTCACCATTCTGCTGTTACTTCCTGTCTTATCCTCCAGTCACCTCCAGAGCTGCAGTCACTATTCTGCTGTTACATCCTGTCTTATCCTCCAGTCATCTCCAGAGCTGTAGTCACTATTCTGCTGTTACGTCATGTCTTATCCTCCAGTCACCTCCAGAGGTGCACTCACTATTCTGCTGTTACATCGTGTCTTATCCTCCAGCCATCTCCGGAGCTGCACTCACTATTCTGCTCTTATATCATGTCTTATCCTCCAGTCACCTCAATAGCTGCGCTCACTATTCTGCTGTTACATTCTGTATTATCCGCCAGCCACCTCCAGAGCTGCACTCACTATTCTGCTGTTACATCTTGTCTTATCCGCCAGTCACCTCTAGAGCTGCACTCACTATTCTGCTGTTACATCATGTCTTATCTTCCAGTCACCTCCAGAGCTGCAGTCACTATTCTGCAGTTACATCGTGTCTTATTCTCCAGCCACCTCCAGAGCTGCAGTCACTATTCTGCTGTTACATCAGGTTTATCCTCCAGTCACCTCCAGTGCTGCAGTCACTATTATGCTATTACATCAGGTCTTATCCTCCAGTTACCTCCAGAGCTGCAGTCACTATTCTGCTGTTACATTCTGTATTATCCTCCAGTCACTTCCAGAGCTGCACTCACTATTCTGCTGTTACATTGTGTTTTATCCTCCAGTCACCTCCAGAGCTGTAATCACTATTCTGCTGTTACATCGTGTTTTATCCTCCAGTCACCTCCAGAGCTGCAGACACTATACTGCTGTTACATCGTGTCTTATCCTCCAGTCACCTTCAGAACTGCACTCACTATTCTGCTGTTACATCGTGTCTTAACCTCCAGTCACCTCCAGAGCTGCACTCACCATTCTGCTGTTACATTGTGTCTTATCCTCCAGTCACCTCCAGAGCTGCAGTCACTATTCTGGTGTAACATCATGTCTTATCCTCTAGTTACCTCCAGAGCTGCACTCACTATTCTGCTGTTACATCGTGTCTTATCCTCCAGTCACCTCCAGAGCTTCAGTCTCTATTCTGCTGTTACATCATGTCTTATCCTCCAGTCACCTCCAGAGCTGCAGTCACTTTTCTGCTGTTACATCGTATCTTATCCTCCAGTCACCTCCAGAGCTGCAGTTACTATTCTGCTGTTACATCATGTCTTATCCTCCAGTCACCTCCAGAGCTGCACTCACTATTCTGCTGCTACATCAGGTCTTATCCTCCAGTCACCTCCAGAGCTGCGGTCACTATTCTGCTGTTACATCTTGTCTTATCCTCCAGTCACCTCCAGAGCTGCAATCACTATTCTGCTTTTACATCATGTCTAATCCTCCAGTCACCTCCAGAGCTGCATTCACTCTTCTGCTGTTACATCGTGTCTTATCCTCCACTCACCTCCAGAGCTGCAGTCACTATTCTGCTGTTACATCGAGTCTTATCCTCCAGTCACCACAAGAGCTGCACTCACTATTCTGCTGTAACATCGTGTCTTAACCTCCAATCACCTCCAGATCTGCACTTACCATACTGCTGTTACCTTGTGTCTTATCCTCCAGAGCTGCACACACTATTCTGCTGTTACATCGTGTCTTATCCGCCAGCCACCTCTAGAGCTGCACTCACTATTCTGCTGTTACAAACGTGTCTTATCCTCCAGTCACCTCCAGAGCTGCAGTCACTATTCTGCTGTTACTTCATGTCTTATCCTCCAGTCACCTCCTGAGCTGCACCCACTATTCTGCTGTTACATCGTGTCTTATCCTCCAGTCACCTCCAGAGCTGCAGTCAGTACTCTGCTGTTACATCATGTCTTATCCTCCAGTCATCTCCAGAGCTGTAGTCACTATCCTGCTGTTACATCATATCTTATCCTCCAGTCACCTCCAGAGCTGCACTCACTATTCTGCTGTTAAAATGTGTCTTAAACGTCAGTCACCTCCAGAGCTGCACTCACTATTCTGCTGTTACATTGTGTCTTATCCTCTTGCCACCTCCGGAGCTGCAGTCACTATTCTGCTGTTACATCAGGCCTTATCCTCCAGTCACCTCCAGAGCTGCACTCACTATTCTGCTCTTACATCATGTCTTATCCTCCAGTTACCTCCAGAGCTGCAGTCACTATTCTGCTATTACATCAGGTCTTATCCTCCAGCCACCTCCAGAGCAGCACTCACTATTCTGCTCTTACATCATGTCTTATCCTCCAGTTAACTCCAGAGCTGCAGTCACTATTCTGCTGTTACGTCATGTCTTATCCTCCAGTCACCTCAATAGCTGCTCTCACTATTCTGCTGTTACATTATGTCTTATCCTCCAGTCACCTCCAGAGCTGCATTCACTATTCTGCTGTTACATCGTGTCTTATCCGCCAGTCACCTCCAGAGCTGCAGTCACTACTCTGCTGTTACATCATGTCTTATCCTCCAGTCATCTCCAGAGCTGTAGTCACTATTCTGCTGTTACGTCATGTCTTATCCTCCAGTCACCTCCAGAGCTACACTCACTATTCTGCTGTTAAAATGTGTCTTAATCGTCAGTCACCTCCAGAGCTGCACTCACTATTCTGCTGTTACATTGTGTCTTATCCTCTTGCCACCTCCGGAGCTGCAGTCACTATTCTGCTGTTACATCAGGCCTTATCCTCCAGTCACCTCCAGAGCTGCAGTCACTATTCTGCTATTACATCAGGTCTTATCCTCCAGCCACTTCCAGAGCTGCACTCACTATTCTGCTCTTACATCATGTCTTATCCTCCAGTTACCTCCAGAGCTGCAGTCACTATTCTGCGATTACATCAGGTCTTATCCTCCAGCCACCTCCAGAGCTGCACTCACTATTCTCTTACATCATGTCTTATCCTCCAGTTACCTCCAGAGCTGCAGTCACTATTCTGCTGTTACGTCATGTCTTATCCTCCAGTCACCTCAATAGCTGCTCTCACTATTCTGCTGTTACATTATGTCTTATCCTCCAGTCACCTCCAGAGCTGCATTCACTATTCTGCTGTTACATCGTGTCTTATCCGCCAGTCACCTCTAGAGCTGCACTCACTATTCTGCTGTTACATCATGTCTTATCTTCCAGTCACCTCCAGAGCTGCAGTCACTATTCTGCTGTTACATCAGGTCTTATCCTCCAGTCACCTCCAGAGCTGCAGTCACTAATATGCTATTACATCAGGTCTTATCCTCCAGCCACCTCCAGAGCTGCACTCAATATTCTGATCTTACATCATGTCTTATCCTCCAGTTACCTCCAGAGCTGCAGTCACTATTCTGATCTTACATCATGTCTTATCCTCAAGTTACCTCCAGAGCTGCAGTCACTATTCTGCTGTTACATTCTGTCTTATCCTCCAGTCACTTCCGGAGCTGCACTCACTATTCTGCTGTTACATTGTGTCTTATCCTCCAGTCACCTCCAGAGCTGTAATCACTATTCTGCTGTTACATCGTGTTTTATCCTCCAGTCACCTACAGAGCTGCGGTCACTATTCTGCTGTTACATCGTGTCTTATCCTCCAGTCACCTCCAGAGCTGCAGTCTCTATTCTGCTTTTATATCATGTCTAATCCTCCAGTCACCTCCAGAGCTGCTTTCACTATTCTACTGTTACATGACACATTATTCTCCAGTCACCTCCAGAGCTGCATCACTGTTCTGCTGTTACATGACATCTTATCCTCCAGCCACCTCCAGAGCTGCAGTCACTGTTCTGCTGTTACATGACATCTTATCCTCCAGCCACCTCCAGAGCTGCTGTCACTATTCTGCTGTTACATTATGTCTTATCCTCCAATTACCTCCAGAGCTGCAGTTACTATTCTGCTGTTACATCATTTCTTATCCTCCAGTCACCTCCAGAGCTGCAGTCACTATTCTGCTGTTACATCGTGTCTTATCCTCCAGTCACCTCCAGAGCTGCATTCACTATTCTACTGTTACATGACATCTTATCCTCCAGTCACCTCCAGAGCTGCACTAAGTATTTTGCTGTTACTTCGTGTCTTATCCT
This sequence comes from Phyllobates terribilis, assembly GCF_046119375.1. Classification (NCBI taxonomy): domain Eukaryota; kingdom Metazoa; phylum Chordata; class Amphibia; order Anura; family Dendrobatidae; genus Phyllobates; species Phyllobates terribilis. The sequence goes on from NW_027363340.1 coordinate 320,796, forward strand.
CCTGTCACCTCCAGATCTGCACTCACTATTCTGCTGTTACACCTTGTACTATCCTCCAGTCACCTCCATAGCTGCACTCACTATTCTGCTGTTACATCGTGTCTTATCCTCCAGTCACCTCCAGAGCTGCACTCACTATTCTGCTGTTACATCGTGTCTTATCCTCCAGTCACCTGCAGAGCTGCAGTCACTATTCTGCTGTAACATCGTGTCATATCCTCCATTCACCTCCAGAGCTGCACTTACCATTCTGCTGTTATATTGTGTCTTATCCTCCAGTCACCTCCAGAGCAGTAGTCACTATTTTGCTGTTACATCATGTCTTATCCTCCAGACACCTCCAGAGCTGCAGTCACATTTCTGCTGTTACATCGTGTCTTATCCTCCAGTCACCTCCAGAGCTGCAGTCACTATTCTGCTGTTACATCATGTCTTATCCTCCAGTTACTTCCAGAGCTGCACTCGCTATTCTGCTGTTACATCGTGTCTTATCCTCCAGTCACCTCCAGAGCTGCAGTTACTATTCTGTTGTTAAATCATGTCTTATCCTCCAGTCAACTCCAGAGCTGTAGTCACTATTCTGCTGTTACATCGTGTCTTATCCTCCAGTCACCCCAAGAGCTGCACTCACTATTCTGCTGTTACATCTTGTCTTCTCCTCCAGTCACCTACAGAGCTGAAGTCTCTATTCTGCTGTTACATCATGTCTTATCCTGCAGTCACCTCCAGAGCTGTAGTCTCTATTCTGCTGTTACATCAGTACTTATCCTCCATTCACCTCCAGAGCTGCACTCACTATTCTGCTGTAACATCATGTTTTATCTGCCAGTCACCTCCAGAGGTGCACTCACTATTCTGCTGTTACATCGTGTCTCATCCTCCAGTCACCTCCAGAGCTGCACTCACCATTCTGCTGTTACATCGTGTCTTATCCTCCAGTCACCTCCAGAGGTGCAGTCACTATTCTGCTGTTACATCATGTCTTATCCTCCAGTCACCTCCAGAGCTGCACTCACTATTCTGTTGTTACATCATGTCTTATCCTCCTGTCACCTCCAGAGCTGCAGTCACTATTCTGCTGTTACTTCATGTCTTATCCTTCAGTCAACTCCAGAGCTGTAGTCTCTATTCTGCTGTTACATCAGGTCTTATCCTCCATTCACCTCCAGAGCTGCAGTCACTATTCTGCTGTAACATCACGCCTTATCTTCCAGTCACCTCCAGATCTGCACTCACTATTCTGCAGTTACATCGTGTCTTATCCTCCAGTCACCTCCAGATCTGCACTCACCATTCTGCTGTTACATTTTGTCTTATCCTCCAGTCACCTCCAGAGCTGCTCTCACTATTCTGCAGTAAAATCAGGTCTTTTCCTCCAGCCACCTCCAGAGCTGTTGTCACTATTCTGCTGTTACATTATCTCTTATCCTCCAGTTACCTCCTGAGCTTCAGTCACTATTCTGCTTTTACATCGTGTCTTATCCTCCATTTACCTCCAGAGCTGCCGTTACTATTCTGCTGTTACATCATGTCTTATCCTCCAGTCACCTTCAGAGCTGCACTTAATATTCTGCTGTTACATCATCTCTTATACTCCAGTCACCTCCAGAGCTGCATTCTCTATTCTGCTCTTACATCATGTCTTATCCTCCAGTCACCTCCAGAGCTGCAGTAACTATTCTGCTGTTACATCGTGTCTTATCCTCCTGTTACCTCCAGAGCTGCAGTCACTATTCTGCTGTTACATCATGGCTTATCCTCCACTCACCTCCAGAGCTGTGGTCACTATTCTGCTGTTACATCAGGTCTTATCCTCCAGTCACCTCCAGAGCTGTAGTCACTATTCTGCTGTTACATCAGGTCTTATCCTCCAGTCGCCTCTAGAGCTGCAGTCTCTATTCTGCTGTTACATCATGTCTTATCCTGTAGTCACCTCCAGAGCTGCAGTCACTTTTCTGCTGTTACATCGTGTCTTATCCTCCAGCCACCTCCAGAGCTGCACTCACTATTCTGCTGTTACATCGTGTCTCATCCTCCAGTCACCTCCAGAGCTGCAATAACTATTCTGTTGTTACATCATGTCTTATCCTCCAGTCACCTCCAGACGTGCAGTCACTATTCTGCTGTTACATCATGCCTTATCCTCCAGCCACATCCAGAGCTGCACTCACTATTCTGTTGTTACTTCATGTCTTATCCTCCAGTCAACTCCAGACGTGCAGTCACTATTCTGCTGTAACATCACGCCTTATCCTCCAGTCACCTCCAGAGCTGCACTCACTATTCTGCTTTTACATTGTCTTATCCTCCAGTCACCTCCAGAGCTGCAGTTACTATCCTGCTGTTACATCGTGTCTTATCCTCCAGTCACCTCCAGAGCTGCATTCACTATTCTACTGTTACATGACATCTTATCCTCCAGTCACCTCCAGACCTGCACTCACTATTCTGCTGTTACATCGTGTCTTATCCTCCAGTCACCTCCAGAGCTGCACTCACTATTCTGCTGTTACATCGTGTCTTATACTCCAGTGCTGCAGTCACTGTTCTGCTGTTACATCGTGTCTTATCCTCCAGTCACCTCCAGAGCTGCACTCACTGTTCTGCTGTTACATGACATCTTATCCTCCAGCCACCTCCAGAGCTGCTGTCACTATTCTGCTGTTACATTATGTCTTATCCTCCAATTACCTCCAGAGCTGCAGTTACTATTCTGCTGTTACATCGTGTCTTATCCTCCAGTCACCTCCAGAGCTGCATTCACTATTCTACTGTTACATGACATCTTATCCTCCAGTCACCTACAGAGCTGCACTAAGTACTCTGCTGTTACTTCGTATCCTATCCTCCAGTCACCTCCAGAGCTGCAGTCACTTTTCTGCTGTTACATCGTGTCTTATACTCCAGCCTCCTACAGAGCTGCACTCACTATTCTGCTGTTACATCGTGTCTTATCCTCCAGTGCTGCAGTCACTGTTCTCCTGTTACATCGTGTCTTATCCTCCAGTCACCTCAAGAGCTGCAGTCACTATTCTGCTGTTACATCATGTCTTATCCTCCAGTCACCTCCAGAGCTGCACTCACTATTCTGCTGTTACATCATGTCTTATCCTCCAGTCATCTGCAGAGCTGCAGTCACTATTCTGCTGTTACATTGTGTCTTATCCTCCAGTCACCTCCAGAGCTGTAGTCACTATTTTGCTGTTACATCGTGTCTTATCCTCCAGTCACCTCCAGAGCTGCAGTCACTTTTCTGCTGTTACATCGTGTCTTATCCTCCAGTCACCTCCAGAGCTGCAGTCACTATTCTGCTGTTACATCATGTCTTATCCTCCAGTTACTTCCAGAGCTGCACTTGCTATTCTGCTGTTATATCGTGTCTTATCCTCCAGTCACCTCCAGAGCTGCAGTTACTATTCTGCTGTAACATCATGTTTTATCTGCCAGTCACCTCCAGAGCTGCACTCACTATTCTGCTGTTACATCGTGTCTCATCCTCCAGTCACCTCCAGAGCTGCAATAACTATTCTGTTGTTACATCATGTCTTATCCTCCAGTCACCTCCAGAGGTGCAGTCACTATTCTGCTGTTACATCATGTCTTATCCTCCAGTCACCTCCAGAGCTGCACTCACTATTCTGTTGTTACATCATGTCTTATCCTCCTGTCACCTCCAGAGCTGCAGTCACTATTCTGCTGTTACTTCATGTCTTATCCTTTAGTCAACTCCAGAGCTGTAGTCTCTATTCTGCTGTTACATCAGGTCTTATACTCCAGTCACCTCCAGAGCTGCACTCACCATTCTGCTGTTACATTTTGTCTTATCCTCCAGTCACCTCCAGAGCTGCTCTCACTATTCTGCAGTAAAATCAGGTCTTACCCTCCAGCCACCTCCAGAACTGTTGTCACTATTCTGCTGTTACATTATGTCTTATCCTCCAGTTACCTCCTGAGCTTCAGTCACTATTCTGCTTTTACATCGTGTCTTATCCTCCAGTTACCTCCAGAGCTGCCGTTACTATTCTGCTGTTACATCATGTCTTATCCTCCAGTCACCTCCAGAGCTGCACTTAATATTCTGCTGTTACATCATCTCTTATCCTCCAGTCACCTCCAGAGCTGCATTCTCTATTCTGCTCTTACATCATGTCTTATCCTTCAGTCACCTCCAGAGCTGCACTAACTATTCTGCTGTTACATCGTGTCTTATCCTCCTGTTACCTCCAGAGCTGCAGTCACTATTCTGCTGTTACATCGTGTCTTATCCTCCACTCACCTCCAGAGCTGTGGTCACTATTCTGCTGTTACATCAGGTCTTATCCTCCAGTCACCTCCAGAGCTGTAGTCACTATTCTGCTGTTACATCAGGTCTTATCCTCCAGTCGCCTCCAGAGCTGCAGTCTCTATTCTGCTGTTACATCATGTCTTATCCTGTAGTCACCTCCAGAGCTGCAGTCACTTTTCTGCTGTTACATTGTGTCTTATCCTCCAGCCACCTCCAGAGCTGCACTCACTATTCTGCTGTTACATCGTGTCTCATCCTCCAGTCAGCTCCAGAGCTGCACTCACTATTCTGCTTTTACATTGTCTTATCCTCCAGTCACCTCCAGAGCTGCAGTTACTATTCTGCTGTTACATCGTGTCTTATCCTCCAGTCACCTCCAGAGCTGCATTCACTATTCTACTGTTACATGACATCTTATCCTCCAGTCACCTCCAGACCTGCACTCACTATTCTGCTGTTACATCGTGTCTTATCCTCCAGTCACCTCCAGAGCTGCACTCACTATTCTGCTGTTACATCGTGTCTTATACTCCAGTGCTGCAGTCACTGTTCTGCTGTTACATCGTGTCTTATCCTCCAGTCACCTCCAGAGCTGCACTCACTGTTCTGCTGTTACATGACATCTTATCCTCCAGCCACCTCCAGAGCTGCTGTCACTATTCTACTGTTACATTATGTCTTATCCTCCAATTACCTCCAGAGCTGCAGTTACTATTCTGCTGTTACATCGTGTCTTATCCTCCAGTCACCTCCAGAGCTGCATTCACTATTCTACTGTTACATGACATCTTATCCTCCAGTCACCTCCAGAGCTGCACTAAGTATTCTGCTGTTACTTCGTATCCTATCCTCCAGTCACCTCCAGAGCTGCAGTCACTTTTCTGCTGTTACATTGTGTCTTATCCTCCAGCCTCCTACAGAGCTGCACTCACTATTCTGCTGTTACATCGTGTCTTATCCTCCAGTGCTGCAGTCACTGTTCTCCTGTTACATCGTGTCTTATCCTCCAGTCACCTCCAGAGCTGCGCTCACTATTCTGCTGTTACATCATGTCTTATCCTTCAGTCATCTGCAGAGCTGCAATCACTATTCTGCTGTTACATTGTGTCTTATCCTCCAGTCACCTCCAGAGCTGCAGTCACTTTTCTGCTGTTACATCGTGTCTTATCCTCCAGTCACCTCCAGAGCTGCAGTCACTATTCTGCTGTTACATCATGTCTTATCCTCCAGTTACCTCCAGAGCTGCACTTGCTATTCTGCTGTTATATCGTGTCTTATCCTCCAGTCACCTCCAGAGCTGCAATAACTATTCTGTTGTTACATCATGTCTTATCCTCCAGTCACCTCCAGAGCTGCACTCACTATTCTGCTGTTACATCATGTCTTATCCTCCAGTCACCTCCAGAGCTGCACTCACTATTCTGTTGTTACATTATGTCTTATCCTCCAGTCACCTCTAGAGCTGCTCTCACTATTCTGCAGTAAAATCAGGTCTTATCCTCCAGCCACCTCCAGAGCTGTTGTCACTATTCTGCTGTACATTATGTCTTATCCTCCAGTCACCTCCTGAGCTTCAGTCACTATTCTGCTTTTACATCGTGTCTTATCCTCCAGTTACCTCCAGAGCTGCTGTTACTATTCTGCTGTTACATCATGTCTTATCCTCCAGTCACCTCCAGAGCTGCACTTAATATTCTGCTGTTACATCATCTCTTATCCTCCAGTCACCTCCCGAGCTGCATTCTCTATTCTGCTCTTACATCATGTCTTATCCTTCAGTCACCTCCAGAGCTGCAGTAACTATTCTGCTGTTACATCGTGTCTTATCCTCCTGTTACGTCCAGAGCTGCAGTCACTATTCTGCTGTTACATCATGGCTTATCCTCCACTCACCTCCAGAGCTGTGGTCACTATTCTGCTGTTACATCAGGTCTTATCCTCCACTCACCTCCAGAGCTGTGGTCACTATTCTGCTGTTACATCAGGTCTTATCCTCCAGTCGCCTCCAGAGCTGCAGTCTCTATTCTGCTGTTACATCATGTCTTATCCTGTAGTCACCTCCAGAGCTGCAGTCACTTTTCTGCTGTTACATCGTGTCTTATCCTCCAGCCACCTCCAGATCTGCACTCACTATTCTGCTGTTACATCGTGTCTCATCCTCCAGTCACCTCCAGAGCTGCAATAACTATTCTGTTGTTACATCATGTCTTATCCTCCAGTCACCTCCAGACGTGCAGTCACTATTCTGCTGTTACACCATGTCTTATCCTCCAGTCACCTCCAGACCTGCGGTCACTATTCTGCTGTTACATTATGTCTTATCCTCCAGTCACCTCCAGAGCTGTAGTCACTATTCTGCTGTTACATCATGTCTTATCCTCCAGTCAACTCCAGAGCTGTAGTCACTATTCTGCTGTTACATCAGGTTTTATCCTCCAGTCACCTCCAGAGCTGCAGTCTCTATTCTGCTGTTACATCAGGTCTTATCCTCCAGTCGCCTCCAGAGCTGCAGTCTCTATTCTGCTGTTACATCCTGTCTTATCCTCCATTCACCTCCAGAGATGCAATCACTGCTCTGCTATTACATCAGGTCTTATCCTCCAGTCACCTCCAGAGCTGCACTCAGTATCTGCTGTTACTTCGTGTCTTATCTTCCAGTCACCTCCAGATCTGCACTCACTATTCTGCTGTTACATCGTGTCTTATCCTCCAGTCTCCTCCAGAGCTGCAGTCGCTGTTCTGCTGTTACATCGTGTCTTATCCTCCAGTCACCTCCAGAGCTGCACTCATTGTTCTGCTGTTACATCGTGTCTTATCCTCCAGTCACCTCCAGAGCTGCAGTCACTATTCTGTTACATCAGGTCTTATCCTCCAGTCACCTCCAGAGCTGCACTCACTATTCTGCTGTAACATCGTGTCTTATCGTCCAGTCACCTCCAGATCTGCAATTACCATTCTGCTGTTACATTGTGTCTTATCCTCCAGTCACCTCCAGAGCTGTAGTCACTATTCTGATGTTACATCGTGTCTTATCCTCCAGTCACCCCAAGAGCTGCACTCACTATTCTGCTGTTACATCATGTCTTATCCTGCAGTCACCTCCAGAGCTGCAGTCTCTTATTCTCCTGTAACATCATGCCTTATCCTCCAGCCACCTCCAGAGCTGCAGTCAGTATTCTGCTTTTACATCGTGTCTTATCCTCGTCATCTAAAGGGCTGCACTCACTATTCTGCTGTTACATCGTGTCTTATCCTCCAGTCACCTTAAGAGCTGCACTCACTATTCTGCTGTTAAGTTACATCCTATCCTCCATTCACCTCCAGAGCTGCAGTCACAATTCTGCTATAACATCATGTTTTATCTGCCAGTCACCTCCAGAGCTGCACTCACTATTCTCCTGTTACATCGTGTCTCATCCTCCAGTCACCTCCAGAGCTGCAGTCACTATTCTGCTCTAACATCATGTGTTCTCCTCCAGTTACCTCCATAGCTGCAGTCACTATTCTGCTGTTGCATCCTGTCTTATCCTCCACTTACCTCCAGAGCTGTGGTCACTATTCTGCTGTTACATCAGGTCTTATCATCCAGTCTTCTCCAGAGCTGTAGTCACTATTCTGCTGTTACGTCATGTCTTATTTTCCACTCACCTCCAGAGCTGCAGTCACTATTCTGCTGTTACAACGTGTCTTATCCTCCAGCCACCTTCAGAGCTGCAGTCACTATTCTGCTGTTACATCAGGTCTTATACTCCAATCACCTCCAGAGCTGCAGTCACTATTTTGCTGTTACATCCTGTCTTATCCTCCATTCACCTCCAGAGATGCAATCACTGTTCTGCTATTACATCAGGTCTTATCCTCCAGTCACCTCAAAAGCTGCAGTCACTATTCTGTTGTTACATCGTGTCTCATACTCCAGTCACCTCCAGAGCTGCACTCACTATTCTGCTGTTAATTCATTTCTTATCCTCCAGTCACCTCCAGTGCTGCAGTCACTATTCTGCTGTTACATCGTGTCTTATCCTCCAGCCACCTCCAGAGCTCCACTCACTGTTCTGCTGTTACATCGAGTCTTATCCTCCAGTCACCTCCAGAGCTGCACTCACTATTCTGCTATTACATCTTGTCTTATCCTCCAGTCACCTTCAGAGCTGCTCTCACTATTCTGCTGTTACATAATGTCTTATCCTCCAGTTACCTCCAGAGCTGTAGTCACTATTCGGCTGTACATCATGTCATATCCTTTATTCCCCTCCAGAGCTGTAGTCTCTTTTCTGCTGTTACATCGTGTCTTATCCTCCAGTCACCTCCAGAGCTGCAGTCACTATTCCGCTGTTACATCGTGTCTTATCCTCCAGCTACCTCCAGAGCTGCAGTCACTATTCTGCTGTTACATCGTGTCTTATCCTCCAGCCACCTCCAGAGCTGCACTCACTATTCTGCTGTTACATCATGTCTTATCCTCCAGTCACCTCCAGAGCTGCACTCACTATTCTGCTGTTACATTACGTCTTATCCTCCAGTTACCTCCAGAGCTGCACTCACTGTTCTGCTGTTACATGACATCTTATCCTCCAATTACCTCCAGAGCTGCAGTTACTATTCTGCTGTTACATCGTGTCTTATCCTCCAGCCACCTCCAGAGCTGCACTCACTATTCTGCTGTTACATCATGTCTTATCCTCCAGTCACCTCCAGAGCTGCACTCACTATTCTGCTGTTACATTATGTCTTATCCTCCAGTCACCTCCAGAGCTGCACTCACTGTTCTGCTGTTACATGACATCTTATCCTCCAGCCACCTCCAGAGCTGCTGTCACTATTCTGCTGTTACATTATGTCTTATCCTCCAATTACCTCCAGAGCTGCAGTTACTATTCTGCTGTTACATCGTGTCTTATCCTCCAGTCACCTCCAGAGCTGCATTCACTATTCTACTGTTACATGACATCTTATCCTGCAGTCACCTCCAGAGCTGCACTAAGTATTCTGCTGTTACTTCGTATCCTATCCTCCAGTCACCTCCAGAGCTGCAGTCACTTTTCTGCTGTTACATCGTGTCTTATCCTCCAGCCTCCTACAGAGCTGCACTCACTATTCTGCTGTTACATCGTGTCTTATCCTCCAGTGCTGCAGTCACTGTTCTCCTGTTACATCGTGTCTTATCCTCCAGTCACCTCCAGAGCTGCACTCACTGTTCTGCTGTTACATCATGTCTTATCCTCCAGTCATCTGCAGAGCAGCAGTCACTATTCTGCTGTTACATTGTGTCTTATCCTCCAGTCACCTCCAGAGCTGCAGTCACTATTTTGCTGTTACATCGTGTCTTATCCTCCAGTCACCTCCAGAGCTGCAGTCACTTTTCTGCTGTTACATCGTGTCTTATCCTCCAGTCACCTCCAGAGCTGCAGTCACTATTCTGCTGTTACATCATGTCTTATCTTCCAGTTACTTCCAGAGCTGCACTTGCTATTCTGCTGTTATATCGTGTCTTATCCTCCAGTCACCTCCAGAGCTGCAGTTACTATTCTGCTGTAACATCATGTTTTATCTGCCAGTCACCTCCAGAGCTGTACTCACTATTCTGCTGTTACATCGTGTCTCATCCTCCAGTCACCTCCAGAGCTCCAATAACTATTCTGTTGTTACATCATGTCTTATCCTCCAGTCACCTCCAGAGGTGCAGTCACTATTCTGCTGTTACATCATGTCTTATCCTCCAGTCACCTCCAGAGCTGCACTCACTATTCTGTTGTTACATCATGTCTTATCCTCCAGTCACCTCCAGAGCTGCAGTCACTATTCTGCTGTTACTTCATGTCTTATCCTTCAGTCAACTCCACAGCTGTAGTCTCTATTCTGCTGTTACATCAGGTCTTATACTCCAGTCACCCCCAGAGCTGCACTCACCATTCTGCTGTTACATTTTGTCTTATCCTCCAGTCACCTCCAGAGCTGCTCTCACTATTCTGCAGTAAAATCAGGTCTTATCCTCCAGCCACCTCCAGAGCTGTTGTCACTATTCTGCTGTTACATTATGTCTTATCCTCCAGTTACCTCCTGAGCTTCAGTCACTATTCTGCTTTTACATCGTGTCTTATCCTCCAGTTACCTCCAGAGCTGCCGTTACTATTCTGCTGTTACATCATGTCTTATCCTCCAGTCACCTCCAGAGCTGCACTTAATATTCTGCTTTTACATCATCTCTTATCCTCCAGTCACCTCCAGAGCTGCATTCTCTATTCTGCTCTTACATCATGTCTTATCCTTCAGTCACCTCCAGAGCTGCACTAACTATTCTGCTGTTACATCGTGTCTTATCCTCCTGTTACCTCCAGAGCTGCCGTCACTATTCTGCTGTTACATCGTGTCTTATCCTCCACTCACCTCCAAAGCTGTGGTCACTATTCTGCTGTTACATCAGGTCTTATCCTCCAGTCACCTCCAGAGCTGTAGTCACTATTCTGCTGTTACATCAGGTCTTATCCTCCAGTCGCCTCCAGAGCTGCAGTCTCTATTCTGCTGTTACATCATGTCTTATCCTGTAGTCACCTCCAGAGCTGCAGTCACTTTTCTGCTGTTACATCGTGTCTTATCCTCCAGCCACCTCCAGAGCTGCACTCACTATTCTGCTGTTACATCGTGTCTCATCCTCCAGTCACCTCCAGAGCTGCAATAACTATTCTGTTGTTACATCATGTCTTATCCTCCAGTCACCTCCAGACGTGCAGTCACTATTCTGCTGTTACATCATGTCTTATCCTCCAGTCACCTCCAGAGCTGCACTCACTATTCTGTTGTTACTTCATGTCTTATCCTCCAGTCAACTCCAGACGTGCAGTCACTATTCTGCTGTAACATCACGCCTTATCCTCCAGTCACCTCCAGAGCTGCACTCACTATTCTGCTTTTACATTGTCTTATCCTCCAGTCACCTCCAGAGCTGCAGTTACTATTCTGCTGTTACATCGTGTCTTATCCTCCAGAGCTGCATTGACTATTCTACTGTTACATGACATCTTATCCTCCAGTCACCTCCAGACCTGCACTCACTATTCTGCTGTTACATCGTGTCTTATCCTCCAGTCACCTCCAGAGCTGCACTCACTATTCTGCTGTTACATCGTGTCTTATACTCCAGTGCTGCAGTCACTGTTCTGCTGTTACATCGTGTCTTATCCTCCAGTCACCTCCAGAGCTGCACTCACTGTTCTGCTGTTACATGACATCTTATCCTCCAGCCACCTCCAGAGCTGCTGTCACTATTCTACTGTTACATTATGTCTTATCCTCCAATTACCTCCAGAGCTGCAGTTACTATTCTGCTGTTACATCGTGTCTTATCCTCCAGTCACCTCCAGAGCTGCATTCACTATTCTACTGTTACATGACATCTTATCCTCCAGTCACCTCCAGAGCTGCACTAAGTATTCTGCTGTTACTTCGTATCCTATCCTCCAGTCACCTCCAGAGCTGCAGTCACTTTTCTGCTGTTACATCGTGTCTTATCCTCCAGTCACCTCCAGAGCTGCAGTCACTATTCTGCTGTTACATCGTGTCTTATCCTCCAGTGCTGCAGTCACTGTTCTCCTGTTACATCGTGTCTTATCCTCCAGTCACCTCCAGAGCTGCACTCACTGTTCTGCTGTTACATCATGTCTTATCCTCCAGTCATCTGCAGAGCTGCAATCACTATTCTGCTGTTACATTGTGTCTTATCCTCCAGTCACCTCCAGAGCTGCAGGCACTTTTCTGCTGTTACATCGTGTCTTATCCTCCAGTCACCTCCAGAGCTGCAGTCACTATTCTGCTGTTACATCATGTCTTATCCTCCAGTTACTTCCAGAGCTGCACTTGCTATTCTGCTGTTATATCGTGTCTTATCCTCCAGTCACCTCCAGAGCTGCAATAACTATTCTGTTGTTACATCATGTCTTATCCTCCAGTCACCTCCAGAGCTGCACTCACTATTCTGCTGTTACATCATGTCTTATCCTCCAGTCACCTCCAGAGCTGCACTCACTATTCTGTTGTTACATTATGTCTTATCCTCCAGTCACCTCTAGAGCTGCTCTCACTATTCTGCAGTAAAATCAGGTCTTATCCTCCAGCCACCTCCAGAGCTGTTGTCACTATTCTGCTGTTACATTATGTCTTATCCTCCAGTTACCTCCTGAGCTTCAGTCACTATTTTGCTTTTACATCGTGTCTTATCCTCCAGTTACCTCCAGAGCTGCCGTTACTATTCTGCTGTTACATCATGTCTTATCCTCCAGTCACCTCCAGAGCTGCACTTAATATTCTGCTGTTACATCATCTCTTGTCCTCCAGTCACCTCCCGAGCTGCATTCTCTATTCTGCTCTTACATCATGTCTTATCCTTCAGTCACCTCCAGAGCTGCAGTAACTATTCTGCTGTTACATCGTGTCTTATCCTCCTGTTACCTCCAGAGCTGCAGTCACTATTCTGCTGTTACATCATGGCTTATCCTCCACTCACCTCCAGAGCTGTGGTCACTATTCTGCTGTTACATCAGGTCTTATCCTCCACTCACCTCCAGAGCTGTGGTCACTATTCTGCTGTTACATCAGGTCTTATCCTCCAGTCGCCTCCAGAGCTGCAGTCTCTATTCTGCTGTTACATCATGTCTTATCCTGTAGTCACCTCCAGAGCTGCAGTCACTTTTCTGCTGTTACATCGTGTCTTATCCTCCAGCCACCTCCAGATCTGCACTCACTATTCTGCTGTTACATCGTGTCTCATCCTCCAGTCACTTCCAGAGCTGCAATAACTATTCTGTTGTTACATCATGTCTTATCCTGCAGTCACCTCCAGACGTGCGGTCACTATTCTGCTGTTACATCATGTCTTATCCTCCAGTCAACTCCAGAGCTGTAGTCACTATTCTGCTGTTACATCAGGTCTTATCCTCCAGTCACCTCCAGAGCTGCAGTCTCTATTCTGCTGTTACATCAGGTCTTATCCTCCAGTCGCCTCCAGAGCTGCAGTCTCTATTCTGCTGTTACATCCTGTCTTATCCTCCATTCACCTCCAGAGATGCAATCACTGTTCTGCTATTACATCAGGTCTTATCCTCCAGTCACCTCCAGAGCTGCACTCAGTATCTGCTGTTACTTCGTGTCTTTTCTTCCAGTCACCTCCAGATCTGCACTCACTATTCTGCTGTTACATCGTGTCTTATCCTCCAGTCTCCTCCAGAGCTGCAGTCGCTGTTCTGCTGTTACATCGTGTCTTATCCTCCAGTCACCTCCAGAGCTGCACTCATTGTTCTGCTGTTACATCGTGTCTTATCCTCCAGTCACCTCCAGAGCTGCAGTCACTATTCTGTTACATCAGGTCTTATCCTCCAGTCACCTCCAGAGCTGCACTCACTATTCTGCTGTTACATCGTGTCTTATCCTCCAGTCACCTCCAGATCTGCAATTACCATTCTGCTGTTACATTGTGTCTTATCCTCCAGTCACCTCCAGAGCTGTAGTCACTATTCTGATGTTACATCGTGTCTTATCCTCCAGTCACCCCAAGAGCTGCACTCACTATTCTGCTGTTACATCATGTCTTATCCTGCAGTCACCTCCAGAGCTGCAGTCTCTTATTCTCCTGTAACATCATGCCTTATCCTCCAGCCACCTCCAGAGCTGCAGTCAGTATTCTGCTTTTACATCGTGTCTTATCCTCGTCATCTAAAGGGCTGCACTCACTATTCTGCTGTTACATCGTGTCTTATCCTCCAGTCACCTTAAGAGCTGCACTCACTATTCTGCTGTTACGTCACGTCCTATCCTCCATTCACCTCCAGAGCTGCAGTCACAATTCTGCTGTAAGATCATGTTTTATCTGCCAGTCACCTCCAGAGCTGCACTCACTATTCTGCTGTTACATCGTGTCTCATCCTCCAGTCACCTCCAGAGCTGCAGTCACTATTCTGCTCTAACATCATGTTTTCTCCTCCAGTTACCTCCATAGCTGCAGTCACTATTCTGCTGTTGCATCCTGTCTTATCCTCCACTTACCTCCAGAGCTGTGGTCGCTATTCTGCTGTTACATCAGGTCTTATCATCCAGTCTTCTCCAGAGCTGTAGTCACTATTCTGCTGTTACGTCATGTCTTATTTTCCACTCACCTCCAGAGCTGCAGTCACTATTCTGCTGTTACAACGTGTCTTATCCTCCAGCCACCTTCAGAGCTGCAGTCACTATTCTGCTGTTACATCAGGTCTTATACTCCAATCACCTCCAGAGCTGCAGTCACTATTCTGCTGTTACATCCTGTCTTATCCTCCATTCACCTCCAGAGATGCAATCACTGTTCTGCTATTACATCAGGTCTTATCCTCCAGTCACCTCACAAGCTGCAGTCACTATTCTGTTGTTACATCGTGTCTCATCCTCCAGTCACCTCCAGAGCTGCACTCACTATTCTGCTGTTAATTCATTTCTTATCCTCCAGTCACCTCCAGTGCTGCAGTCACTGTTCTGCTGTTACATCGAGTCTTATCCTCCAGTCACCTTCAGAGCTGTCGTCACTATTCTGCTATTACATCTTGTCTTATCCTCCAGTCACCTTCAGAGCTGCTCTCACTATTCTGCTGTTACATACTGTCTTATCCTCCAGTTACCTCCAGAGCTGTAGTCACTATTCGGCTGTACATCATGTCATATCCTTTATTCCCCTCCAGAGCTGTAGTCTCTTTTCTGCTGTTACATCGTGTCTTATCCTCCAGTCACCTCCAGAGCTGCAGTCACTATTTCGCTGTTACATCGTGTCTTATCCTCCAGCTACCTCCAGAGCTGCAGTCACTATTCTGCTGTTACATCGTGTCTTATCCTCCAGCCACCTCCAGAGCTGCACTCACTATTCTGCTGTTACATCATGTCTTATCCTCCAGTCACCTCCAGAGCTGCACTCACTATTCTGCTGTTACATTATGTCTTATCCTCCAGTTACCTCCAGAGCTGCAGTCACTATTCTGATGTTACATCATGTCTTATCCTCCAGTTACCTCCAGAGCTGCAGTCACTATTCTGATGTTACATCATGTCTTATCCTCCAGTTACTTCCAGAGCTGCACTCACTATTCTGCTGTTACATCGTGTCTTATCCTCCAGTCACCTCCAGAGCTGCAGTCTCTATTCTGCTGTTACATCCTGTCTTATCCTCCATTCACCTCCAGAGATGCAATCACTGTTCTGCTGTTACATCAGGACTTATCCTCCAGTCACCTCCCGAGCTGCAGTCACTATTCTGCTGTTACATCGCGTCTTATTCTCCAGTCACCTCAAGAGCTGCGGTCACTATTCTGCTGTTACATCAAGTCTTATCGTCCAGTCACCTTCAGAGCTACACTCACTATTCTGCTGTTACATCAGGTCTTATCTTCCAGTCACCTCCAAAGCTGCAGTCACTCTTCTGCTGTTACATCGTGTCTTATCCTCCAGCCACCTCCAGATCTGCGCTCACTATTCTGCTGTTACATCAGGTCTTATCCTCCAGTCACCTCCAGAGCTGTAATCACTATTCTGCTGTTACATCAGGTCTTATCCTCCAGCCACCTCCAGATCTGCACTCACTATTCTGCTGTTACATCGTGTCTTATCCTCCAGTCACCTCCAGAGCTTCAGTCACTATTCTGCTGTTACATCGTGTCTTATCCTCCAGTCACCTCCAGAGCTGCTGTTACTATTCTGCTGTTACATCATGTCTTATCCTCCAGTCACCTCCAGAGCTGCACTCACTATTCTGCTGTTACATCATCTCTTATCCTCCAGTCACCTGCAGAGCTGCAGTCACTTTTCTGCTGTTACATCGTGTCTTATCCTCCAGTCACCTCCAGAGCTGCAGTCACTATTCTGCTGTTACATCGTGTCTTATCCTGCAGTCACCTCCAGAGCTGCAGTCTCTATTCTCCTGTAACATCATGTCTTATCCTCCAGTCACCTCCAGAGCTGCAGTCACTTTTCTGCTTTTACATCGTGTCTTATCCTCCAGCCACCTCCAGAGCTGCACTCACTATTCTGCTGTTACATCCTGTCTTATCCTTCAGTCACCTCCAGAGCTGCATTCACTATTCTGCTGTTACATGACATCTTATCCTCCAGTCACCTCCAGAGCTGCACTCAGTATTCTGCTGTTACTTCGTGTCTTATCCTCCAGTCACCTCCAGAGCTGCAGTCACTGTTCTGTTGTTACATCGTGTCTTATCCTCCAGTCACCTCCAGAGCTGCAGTCACTGTTCTGTTGTTCCATCGTGTTTTATCCTCCAGTCACCTACAGAGCTGCACTCACTGTTCTGCTGTTACATCGTGTCTTATCCTCCAGTCACCTCCAGAGCTGCAGTCACTATTCTGCTGTTATATCAGGTCTTATCCTCCAGTCACCTCCAGAGCTGAACTCACTATTCTGCTGTAACATCGTGTCTTATCCTCCAGTCACCTCCAGAGCTGCACTCACTATTCTGCTGTTACATCAGGTCTTATCCTCCAGTCACCTCAAGTGCTTCACTCACTATTCTGCTGTAACATCATGTCTTATCACCAGCCACCTCCAGAGCTGCACTCACTATTCTGCTGTTACATTATGTCTTATCCTCCAGTCAACTCCAGAGCTGTAGTCACTATTCTGCTATTACATCATGTTTTATCATGCAGTCACCTCCAGAGCTGCAGTCTCTATTCTCCTGTAACATCTTATCTTATCCTCCAGTCACCTCCAGAGCTTCACTCACTATTCTGCTGTTACATCCTGTCTTATCCTCCATTCAGCTCCAGAGATGCAATCACCGTTCTGCTGTTACATCGTGTCCTATCCTCCAGTCGCCTCCAGAGCTGTATTCACTATTCCGCTGTTACATCGTGTCTTATCCTCCAGTGCTGCAGTCACTGTTCTGCTGTTACATCGTGTCTTATCCTCCAGTCACCTCCAGAGCTGCACTCACTGTTCTGCTGTTACATCGTGTCTTATCCTCCAGTCACTTGCAGAGCTGCAGTCACTATTCTGCTGTAACATCGTGTCTTAACCTCCAGTCACCTCCAGAGCTGCACTTACCATTCTGCTGTTATATTGTGTCTTATCCTCCAGTCACCTTCAGAGCTGCAGTTACTATTCTGTTGTTACATCATGTCTTATCCTCCAGTCAACTCCAGAGCTGTAGTCACTATTTTGCTGCTACATCATGTCTTATCCTCCAGACACCTCCAGACCTGCGGTCACTATTCTGCTGTTACATTATGTCTTATCCTCCAGTCACCTCCAGAGCTGCAGTTGCAATTCTGTTGTTACATCATGTCTTATCCTCCAGTCAACTCCAGAGCTGTAGTCACTATTCTGCTGTTACATCGTGTCCTATCCTCCAGTCACCCCAAGAGCTGCACTCACTATTCTGCTGTTACATCATGTCTTCTCCAGTCACCTACAGAGCTGCAGTCTCTATTCTGCTGTTACATCATGTCTTATCCTGCAGTCACCTCGAGAGCTGCAGTCTCTATTCTCCTATAACATCATGTCCTATCCTCCAGTCACCTCCAGAGCTGCAGTCACTTTTCTGCTGTTACATCGTGTCTTATCCTCCAGCCACCTCCAGAGCTGCACTCACTATTCTGCTGTTAAATCGTGTCTTATCCTCCAGGCACCTCCAGAGCTGCACTCACTTTTCTGCTGTTACATCGTGTCTTATCCTCCAGTCACCTCAAGAGCTGCCCTCACTTTTCTGCTGTTACATCGTGTCTTATCCTCCAGGCACCTCCAGAGCTGCACTCACTTTTCTGCTGTTACATCGTGTCTTATCCTCCAGTCACCTCCAGAGCTGCACTCACTTTTCTGCTGTTACATCGTGTCTTATCCTCCAGTCACCTCAAGAGCTGCCCTCACTTTTCTGCTGTTACATCATGTCTTATCCTCCAGACACCTCCAGACCTGCGGTCAATATTCTGCTGTTACATTATGTCTTATCCTCCAGTCACCTCCAGAGCTGCAGTTACTATTCTTTTGTTACATCATGTCTTATCCTCCAGTCAACTCCACAGCTGTAGTCACTATTCTGCTGTTACATCGTGTCTTATCCTCCAGTCACCCCAAGAGCTGCACTCACTATTCTGCTGTTACATCATGTCTTCTCCAGTCACCTACAGAGCTGCAGTCTCTATTCTGCTGTTACATCATGTCTTATCCTGCAGTCACCTCGAGAGCTGCAGTCTCTATTCTCCTATAACATCATGTCCTATCCTCCAGTCACCTCCAGAGCTGCAGTCACTTTTCTGCTGTTACATCGTGTCTTATCCTCCAGCCACCTCCAGAGCTGCACTCACTATTCTGCTGTTACATCGTGTCTTATCCTCCAGGCACCTCCAGAGCTGCACTCACTTTTCTGCTGTTACATCGTGTCTTATCCTCCAGTCACCTCAAGAGCTGCCCTCACTTTTCTGCTGTTACATCGTGTCTTATCCTCCAGTCACCTCAAGAGCTGCCCTCACTATTCTGCTGTTACATCGTGTCTTATCCTCCAGTCACCTCAAGAGCTGTAGTCTCTATTCTGCTGTTACATCATGTTTTATCTGCCAGTCACCTCCAGAGCTGCACTCACTATTCTGCTGTTACATCGCATCTCATCCTCCAGTCACCTCCAGAGCTGCAATAACTATTCTGTTGTTACATCATGTCTTATCCTCCAGTCACCTCCAGAGGTGCACTCACTATTCTATTGTTACATCATGTCTTATCCTCCTGTCACCTCCAGAGCTGCAGTCACTATTCTGCTGTTACTTCGTGTCTTATCCTCCAGTCAACTCCAGAGCTGTAGTCTCTATTCTGCTGTTACATCAGGTCTTATCCTCCATTCACCTCCAGAGCTGCAGTCACTATTCTGCTGTTACATCACGCCTTATCCTCCAGTCACCTCCAGAGCTGCACTCACTATTCTGCTGTTACATTATGTCTTATCCTCCAGTCACCTCCAGAGCTGAACTCACTATTCTGCAGTTACATTAGGTCTTATCCTCCAGTCACCTCCAGATCTGCACTTACTATTCTGCTGTTACATCGTGTCTTATCCTCCAGTCTCCTCCAGAGCTGCACTCACCATTCTGCTGTTTCACTGTGTCTTATTCTCCAGTCACCTCCAGAGCTGAACTCACTATTCTGCAGTTAAATCAGGTCTTATCCTCCAGCCACCTCCAGAGCTGCTGTCACTATTCTGCTGTTACATTATGTCTTATCCTCCAATTACCTCCAGAGCTGCAGTTACTATTCTGCTGTTACATCATGTCTTATCCTCCAGTTACCTCCAGAGCTGCACTCACTATTCTGCTGTTACATCGTGTCTTATCCTCCAATCACCTCCAGAGCTGTGGTCATTATTCTGCTGTTACATCAGGTCTTATCCTCCAGTCATCTCCAGAGCTGCAGTCACTATTCTGCTGTTACATCATGTCTTATCTTCCAGTCACCTCCAGAGCTGCAGTCACTATTCTGCTGTTACATCGTGTCTTATCCTCCAGCCACTTCCAGAGCTGCAGTCACTATTCTGCTGTTACATAGTGTCTTATCCTCCAGCCACCTCCAGAGCTGCAGTCACTATTCTGCTGTTACATCAGGTCTTATCCTCCAGTCACCTCCAGAGCTGCAGTCTCTATTCTGCTGTTACATCAGGTCTTATCCTCCAGTCGCCTCCAGAGATGCAATCACTGTTCTGCTATTACATCAGGTCTTATCCTCCAGTCACCTCAAAAGCTGCAGTCACTATTCTGCTGTTACATCATGTCTTATCTTTCAGTCACCTCCAGAGCTGCAGTCACTATTCTGCTGGTACATCATGTTTTATCCTCCAGTCACCTCCAGAGCTGCTGTCACTATTCTGCTGTTACATTATGTTTTATTCTCCAGTTACCTCCAGAGCTGCAGTCACTATTCTGATGTTACATCATGTCTTATCCTCCAGTTACTTCCACAGCTGCACTCACTATTCTGCTCTTACATCGTGTCTTATCCTCCAGTCACCTCCAGACCTGCAGTTACTATTCTGCTGTTACATCATGTCTTATCCTGCAGTCACCTCCAGAGCTGCACTCACTGTTCTGCTGTTACATCAGGTCTTATCCTCCAGCCACCTCCAGATCTGCACTCAGTATTCTGCTGTTACATGAGGTCTTATCCTCCAGTCACCTCCAGAGCTGTAATCACTATTCTGCTGTTACATCAGGTCTTATCCTCCAGCCACCTCCAGATCTGCACTCAGTATTCTGCTGTTACATCATGTCTTATCCTCCAGTCACCTCCAGAGCTGCCGTTACTATTCTGCTGTTACATCATGTCTTTTCCTCCAGTCACCTCCAGAGCTGCAGTCTCTATTCTGCTGTAACATCATGTCTTATCCTCAAGTCACCTCCAGAGCTGCAGTCACTATTCTGCTGTTACATCGTCTCTTATCCTCCAGCCACCTCCAGAACTGCACTCACTTTTCTGCTGTTACATAGTGTCTTATCCTCCAGTCACCTCCAGAGCTGCCTTCACTATTCTGCTGTTACATGACATCTTATCCTCCAGTCACCTCCAGAGCTGCACTCAGTATTCTGCTTTTACTTCGTGTCTTATCCTCCAGTCACCTCCAGAGCTGCACTCACTATTCTGCTGTTACATCGTGTCTTATCCTCCAGTCACCTCCAGAGCTGCAGTCACTATTCTGCTGTTACATCAGGTCTTATCCTCCAGTCATCTCCAGAGCTGCAGTCACTATTCTGCTGTTACATCAGGTCTTATCCTCCAGTCACCTCCAGAGCTGCAGTCACTATTCTGCTGTTACATCATGTCTTATCCTCCAGTCACCTCCAGAGCTGCAGTCACTATTCTGCTATTACATCATGTCTTATCCTCCAGTCACCTCCAGAGCTGCAGTCACTATTCTGCTGTTACATCGTGTCTTATCCTCCAGCAACCTCCAGAGCTGCGCTCACTGTTCTGCTATTACATCGTGTTTTATCCTCCAGTTACCTCCAGAGCTGTCGTCACTATTCTGCTGTTACATCATGTCTTATCCTCCAGTCACCTTCAGAACTGCACTCACTATTCTGCTGTTACATTATGTCTTATCCTCCAGTCACCTCCAGAGCTGCAGTCACTATTCCGCTGTTACATCGTGTCCTATCCTCCAGCCACCTCCTGAGCTGCAGTCACTATTCTGCTGTTACATCGTGTCTTATCCTCCAGCCACCTCCAGAACTGCACTCACTATTCTGCTGTTACATCATGTCTGATCCTCCAGTCACCTCCAGAGCTGCACTCACTAGTCTGTTACATTATGTCTTATCCTCCAGTCACCTCCAGAGCTGCAGTCACTATTCTGCTGTTACATCGTGTCTTATCCTCCAGTCACCTCCAGAGCTGCCGTTACTATTCTGCTGTTACATCATGTCTTTTCCTCCAGTCACCTCCAGAGCTGCACTCACTATTCTGCTGTTACATCATGTCTTATCCTGCAGTCACCTCCAGAGCTGCAGTCTCTATTCTGCTGTAACATCATGTCTTATCCTCAAGTCACCTCCAGAGCTGCAGTCACTTTTCTGCTGTTACATCGTGTCTTGTCCTCCAGTCACCTCCAGAGCTGCACTCAGTATTCTGCTGTTACATTGTGTCCTATCCTCCAGTCACCTCCAGAGCTGCACTCACTATTCTGCTGTTATAGTGTCTTATCCTCCAGTCACCTCCAGAGCTGCACTCACTATTCTGCTGTAACATCGTGTCTTATCCTCCAGTTACTTCCAGAGCTGCACTCGCTATTCTGCTGTTACATCGTGTCTTATCCTCCAGTCACCTCCAGAGCTGCAGTTACTATTCTGCTGTTACATCATGTCTTAACCTCCAGTTACTTCCAGAGCTGCACTCGCTATTCTGCTGTTACATCGTGTCTTATCCTCCAGTCACCTCCAGAGCTGCAGTTACTATTCTGCTGTTACATCATGTCTTATCCTCCAGTCAACTCCAGAGCTGTAGTCACTATTCTGCTGTTACATCGTGTCTTATCCTCCAGTCACCCCAAGAGCTGCACTCACTATTCTGCTGTTACATCATGTCTTATCCTCCAGTCACCTCCAGAGCTGCAGTCTCTATTCTGCTGTTACATCATGTCTTATCCTGCAGTCACCTCCAGAGCTACAGTCTCTATTCTCCTGTAACATCGTGTCTTATCCTCCAGTCACCTCCAGAGCTGCAGTCACTTTTCTGCTGTTACATTGTGTCTTATCCTCCAGCCACCTCCAGAGCTGCACTCACTAGTCTGCTGTTACATCGTGTCTTATCCTCCAGACACCTCCAGAGCTGCAGTCACTATTCTGCTGTTACATCGTGTGTTATCCTCCAGCCACCTCCAGAGCTGCACTCACTATTCTGCTGTTACATCGTGTCTTATCCTCCAGACACCTCCAGAGCTGCAGTCACTATTCTGCTGTTACATCGTGTCTTATCCTCCAGTAACCTCAAGAGCTGCACTCACTATTCTTCTGTTACATTACGTCTTATCCTCCAGTCACCTCCAGAGCTGTAGTCTCTATTCTGCTGTTACATCAGGTTTTATCCTCCATTCACCTCCAGAGCTACAGTCACTATTCTGCTGTAACATCATGTTTTATCTGCCAGTCACCTCCAGAGCTGCACTCACTATTCTGCTGTTACATCGTGTCTCATCCTCCAGTCACCTCCAGAGCTGCAATCTCTATTCTGTTGTTACATCATGTCTTATCCTCCAGTCACCTCCAGAGGTGCAGTCACTATTCTCCTGTTACTTCGTGTCTTATCCTCCAGTCACCTCCAGAGCTGTAGTCTTTATTCTGCGGTTACATCAGGTCTTATCCTCCATTCACCTCCAGAGCTGCAGTCACTATTCTTCTGTTACATCATGTCTTATCGTCCAGTCACCTCCAGAGCTGCACTCACTATTCTGCAGTTACATCAGGTCTTATCCTCCTGTCACCTCCAGATCTGCAGTCACTATTCTGCTGTTACATCGTGTCTTATCCTCCAGTAACCTCCAGAGCTGCACTCACCATTCTGCTGTTACATTGTGTCTTATCCTCCAGTCACCTCCAGAGCTGCACTCACTATTCTGCAGTTACTTCAGGTCTTATCCTCCAGCCACCTCCAGAGCTGCACTCACTATTCTGCTGTTACATTATGTCTTATCCTCCTGTCACCTCCATAGCTGCACTCACTATTCTGCTGTTACATCCAGGGCTGTGGAGTCGGAGTCGTGGAGTCAGAGTTAGTTTTGGTTGGAGTCGGAGTCGGTAGAAATGTACCGACTCCAGCTTTAAAAAAAATGTATTAATATTTCATAATTGAACTTTCATATGAATTTTATAAATGTTACTCAAATATATATGTTCTATCAAACTATGAACAACAGTGATAAGCAGTTCTGCTGGAGATAGAGACATTTCTTACTTCTTGTGTATCACTGTTCTCCACTGCCCTTATCTAATCTTATACTTGGTTAACCTCATGCTGCCACAACCCCCCTACTTACAATGTATGAAACTGAAAGTGAAAATGTGTTGCAAATTCTTAGCAGTAAAGCTCCTCCTCTAGACTAGATGTTTACTAGGTGTGCGTCTTCCAAGCATCTCACAGCTGCTACTCAGAAGAGGAAGACTGTAAGAAGTATTATCCTTTCAACAAACTTTGCATCAGTTAACTGTGAGTACATGAGGAATAACAGTATTACTGACCACTATATCAGTTGTACGACCTGGCAATAATTTTGTACCATTGTTTTTAGGAAAAACAATTGTCATTTGGATTGTGAATGCAGAATTAAAAACCTGAGAATGTCAAAGAAGCGTCACATTAAATCAGCTGTATTTGAACATTTCACCATCACTCAAGATAGAAAACATTATGTCTGTCAGTGTATGACAAATGATCCAGACGAAAACAAAAGCTGTGAAGCCAAGATCAGTGCATATTTAGGCAAAGATTAAAATGCTCCTACCAGAGCTTCTAATCTAAAGAGACATTTACAGCGCTTTCATCCAGAAGTACTGAAAGCAGTGGATGAGAAAGACTGCATCCAAACCAATGAACCAGTGCCCAGCTCTTCCAGCCAAACAAAGGAGCAGAGAACTTTGCAGCCATCAGTTGCAAGATATTTTGTCAGTGACAAAGTTACTGTGACAATGACAGTAGATACATTTAAAAAACAGATCATAGAGCTTGTTGTAAAGGATAGTGTGCCTATTTCATTATTTTCACGACCAGCTTTTATGTGTCTGAATGGGGAAATTGCCCGCAAGCTTGGTGTTTCTCTGAAGAGAGAGAGTATTAGAAAATTAGTAATCGAAGAAGCTTTTAAACAAAAGGAAGAACTTAAAAAAACTCTCAAGGGACGCTTTCTGCTTCTTAAAATGGATGCCTGCACACGTCACAGAGTAAACTATTTTGCCATCAATGTCCGATTTGTTTGTGACAAAAATGAAATAGTTACCAAGACATTGGCAGTAAAAGACACCAAAGCGCATCACACCAGTGAGTTTCTCCAGGTCTTGGTGGAAAAGGTTCTGCAAGACTATGAACTTAAAAAAGAGCAAGTTCAATGCTTCAAATATGATAAGTACTATTAAGCTAATGAATGAGAGTAATGATGGTGACCAGCAGCTAGAAGAACATTCTGGGTCCACAGACACAGAAATGTTTGAAATAGAGGAACACCGTATTGTAACTGAGGAGCAAACTGAAGTTGCTTCAGATGAACAGCAACATGATAGTTTAGATGATCTTGTTGAAACTGTGACAATCCGTTCTTTCATTCATCACATGCGCTGTGTTGTGCGTACGCTACAGCTGGCTATAAGAGACAGTCTGCAAGAAGGACATGCTGCTGCACTGATTGGCAAGGGGAGAAAATTGGCTACTGTTGCCAGAACCCCTAAAGTTGACTCAATTGTGAAGAGACGTGCTGGAAAAGGGGCAATTATTGATCAAGCCACACGATGGGGCAGTACTTACTTAATGATTCAGCGCTTGGTTGAACTGAAAACCTTTCTTGGAGACATGGCTAACCCTCAACTGACGCTAAATGAAAGTCAGTGGAATCAGGTGACTGAGTGTAATGGGTCTGGGAGGCGGAACCTCTGAGCTACTATACAAGGGGGCGGTCCTTGTAAGGGAGCGGGTGGCGACCAGGGAAGACGGGCAGGAAGTCACAGCAGGTGACCGGGACAGTCTCTGAGTGAACGGGCTGGAGGTCACGGCAAGAGACCGGGGCAGTCTCTGGATGAACGGGCAGATGGTCACGGCAAGTGACCGGGGCAGTCTCTGAATGAACGGGCAGATGGTCACGGCAAGTGACCGGGGCAGTCTCTGAATGAACGGGCAGATGGTCACGGCAAGTGACCGGGGCAGTCTCTGGATGAACGGGCAGATGGTCACGGCAAGTGACCGGGGCAGTCTCTGGTTAAAGGGTTGGTACGACCTGTGGCGGCTGATGATAGACGTGAGCTCCCAGGTGAGCAGGCGAGAGTCTCTGGATGAACGGGTGGTCACAGCATGTGACGGCGGAGCCTCCAGGAAGACCAACAGACAGGCGGCAGATGAGCGCTCCCAGGTGAGCGGGCAGAAGTCTCTGGACAGGCGGGTGGTCACAGCACGTGACGGCAGAGCCTCCAGGTAGGCTAGCAGACAGGCAGCAGATGAGCGCTCCCAGGTGAGCGGGCAGGAGTCACTGGACAGGCAGGTGGTCACAGCACGTGACGGCGGAGCCTCCAGGTAGGCTAGCAGGCAGGTAGCAGATGTGTGCTCCCAGGTGAGCGGGCAAGCTGGTCCATAGACAGACTGACAGGAGTTGGAAGGCAGACCGTCGGACCTCAGGCAAGCAGGCAGGTGGCTGAAGTGCGCTCCCAGGTGAGCGGACAGGCTGGTCCTTAGACAGACTGACAGGAGTAGTAAGGCAGACCGTCGGACCTCAGACTAGCAGGCAGGTAGCAGATAATCAGGCAGGAATAAGACAGCAAGCTGGCAGGTATCTGGCAGGTAACTGGCAACGGGACCTGAGGGCTGAAGCAGAGTAGTGAACAGTGCAACAACATTGCTCGGGCACCTCCATTTTGGAGGAGGTGCCTTATATATGGTGAAGTCCTCCGGCCATTGGCCGGGGACTCCTTAGGATGGCACGCGCGGCCCCTTTAAGAGGGAGGGAGAGCGCGCGCGCCCTAAGCACAGTGGCCGGGAAGGAGCGCGCGCTGCCAGCAGAGCGGGAGGAGGACGCCGTGCACGGAGCAGAGCGGTGAGGGGAACAGCGTCCCTGCCTAGCAGAGGGCAGGGACGCCGGCGCTACAGTACCCCCCCCCCTTTAGGCCCCCCCTTTTTTAGGCCAGACAGAAATTTAGCTAGGATAAGAGGGGCATGGATGTTCTCCCGGGGCTCCCACGTTCTCTCCTCAGGACCAAACCCCTTCCAATCTACTAGAAAAAAGGTCTTTCCTCTTACCCTTTTGGTGGCAAGAATGTTCTCTACCTCAAACTCGTCCTCAGCAGAAACCGGAGCAGGAGGCGTACCTGTAGACTTGGAAAAAGAGTTAAGTACCACAGGTTTGAGGAGAGATACATGGAAGGAGTTAGGGATCCGTAAGTTGGCTGGGAGTTTCAATTTATAGGCCACCGGGTTGATCTGACTGATGACCTCCAGAGGACCGATGAACCGAGGCCCTAACTTGTAAGAAGGTATCTTGAGTCGGACATATTTAGATGAGAGCCAGACTTTATCTCCAGGACGAAATTGTGGAGGATCCAGGCGTTTTTTGTCAGCGTGTCTTTTCATCCGTTCGGACGACTGAAGGAGTGCGGATCGGGTACTCTCCCAAATGGAGGAAAATTTGCTAACGAGAGATTCCGCAGCCGGGTTGTCCACAGAGGTGGAGACAGGAAAAGGAATCCGAGGATGCTGACCGAAGACTACAAAAAACGGGGATTTGGAGGAGGATTCGCTCTCGTGATTGTTATAAGAGAACTCGGCCCATGGTAGGAGATCCACCCAGTCTGAATGATGGGCATTAACAAAGTGCCGGAGGTAACTGGTCAGGTTCTGATTGATCCGCTCCACTTGACCATTGGACTGTGGGTGGTAAGCGGAAGAGAAGTCCAGGGTGACGTCTAGCAGTTTACAAGTGGCTCTCCAGAAGCGTGAGGTGAACTGTACCCCACGATCCGACACGATGTGGAGGGGCAGGCCATGAAGACGAAAGATGTGACGACTAAAGTCTTTAGCCAGCTCGGGTGCAGACGGGAGGGCTGGCAGGGGAATAAGGTGAGCCATCTTGGAAAAGCGATCAGCGACCACCCAAATGACCGTACAACCGGCGGAGACGGGGAGATCAGTTATGAAGTCCATAGCAATATGCTGCCAGGGGGCAGCAGGCACAGGAAGCGGAAGGAGGCGACCGGCTGGCAGGTGTCTCGGGACTTTGTTGCGGGCGCAGGACACACAGGCAGAAACAAAGTCTATTACGTCATTGTGCAGGGTAGGCCACCAGTAGTGCCGGGCAATAAGCTGGAGGGTCTTTTTCTGACCGGCGTGGCCAGCTAGTTTAGACGAATGGCCCCAGTGTAGGATCTTCTTCCGATCAGGTACTGAAACAAACGTCTTACCGGGAGGGAGACGATTTAGACTCACGGGAGCCACCTGCATTACTCTGGCGGGATCGATGATATGTTTAGGTTCTTCCTCGAGATCGGACACCAGAAAGGATCGGGACAAGGCGTCTGCTTTGACGTTTTTGTCAGCCGGGCGAAAATGAAGAACAAAATCAAAGCGAGCAAAAAACAAGGACCACCGGGCTTGGCGCGGGTTAAGTCTCTGGGCATGCTGGAGGTAAGCCAAGTTCTTGTGGTCAGTGTAAATTATTACCGGGTGAAGAGCCCCCTCGAGTAGGTAACGCCACTCCTCCAACGCCAGCTTGATGGCCAATAACTCTCGGTCTCCTATGGAATAGTTGCGCTCAGAAGAGGAGAAGAGTTTGGAGAAGAAGCCACAAGTTACCATTCTCCCGGAAGATGATTTTTGAGTAAGTACCGCTCCGGCTCCAGAGGAGGAGGCGTCAACTTCCAGGAAGAACTGCTTGTTGCCGTCCGGGCGATGCAGCACCGGGGCGGAAGAGAAGGCCTGTTTTAGGGAAAGAAAGGCCTCCTCAGCTTCGGGCGGCCACTCTTTGGGATTAGTACCCTTACGGGTGAGCGCGGAAATTGGGGCAGTCCGGGAAGAGAAGTGTGGTATGAAGAGGCGGTAGTAGTTAGCGAAGCCCAGGAATCGCTGAATGGCCTTCAACCCCTCCGGTCGAGGCCATTTCGCGATGGCAGACAGCTTCTCTGGATCCATTCGTAGGCCGGTCTGAGAAATAATGTAGCCCAAAAACGGAAGCGAGGTCTGCTCAAAGAGGCACTTCTCGTATTTAGCGAAGAGGTGATTCTGCCTGAGCCTGAGCAGGACCTGACGAACGTCCCTCCGGTGAGTCTGGAGATCCGGAGAGAAGACCAAGATGTCGTCCAGGTACACCACTACGCAGGAGTAGAGAAGGTCCCGGAAGATGTCATTGACCAACTCTTGAAAGACGGCAGGAGCGTTACAGAGACCAAAGGGCATTACCAGATATTCATAGTGGCCGTCCCGGGTGTTGAATGCCGTCTTCCATTCATCCCCCTGACGGATACGAACCAGGTTGTACGCCCCACGGAGGTCCAGTTTGGTGAAGATTCTAGCCCCCCTCAGACGATCAAATAACTCCGGAATGAGCGGAAGGGGGTACTTATTCTTCACCGTGATCTGGTTAAGGCCTCTATAGTCTATACAGGGACGGAGAGAGCCGTCCTTCTTTTTGACGAAAAAGAAGCCTGCTCCCGCCGGGGAGGTAGATTTCCGGATGAATCCCCTGGCCAGATTCTCCTCAATATATTCGGACATCGACCGGGTCTCAGCAGCGGATAATGGATAAATACGCCCACGGGGAGGACTAGTACCAGGTAACAGGTCGATAGGGCAGTCGTATGGTCTATGAGGGGGTAGTGTCTCTGCTTCCTTTTTATTAAAGACATCAGCATAAGACCAATAAGGAATCGGAAGTCCAGGTAGATTAGCTGGGGTAGGAGAAGGACGGACGGGATGGACGGGAACCAGACAGGTCTTATGGCAGTCCTGTCCCCAGCGAAGGACTTCTCCGGTCTGCCAGTCAAGCACGGGTGCATGTCTCTGGAGCCAAGGTAGGCCTAGCAAGAGGGCGTGGGAGAGTCCAGGCAGAACATGAAAGGAGATACTCTCAGAATGCAGCATTCCCACCTGCAGAGTAATGGATTCGGTGATGAGTTGGATGGGGCGTGGTAAGAGACCCCCATCCACGGCAGCAACAGACAAGGGTACAGCCAGAGGTTTGGTGGGGATGCGGTATTTCTCTACCAGGGACTGTGTAATAAGATTCCCGGCTGCTCCAGAGTCAAGTTGGGCTAGTTCGAAATAACGGTTCTCCCCGCAGACAATTGAGACTGACAACAGCAGAGATGCAGAGGATTTATTCTTGTCTAGGTCGACCTCTCTGAGCGAACCTAGACACAGGCGTTTCCCGACCTCTCCGGGCAGGTACGGATCCGGTGCTCCTTACTGCCACAGTAGAAGCAGCTCCCCTCGGCACGGCGTAAGTCCTGACGGGTTTTGACCATCTTGGTCTGGTCGACCTGCATAGGCTCAGGAGAGTGTACCTGGGTAGAGACGGAGGGAGTGACGGGTTTCTGAAAAGTAGGAGCTAGACGTGGTAACCTCCTCTCACGGGTGACCTCTTTGGCACGCTCCTGGAACCGTAGGTCAATCCGGGTGGCAAGAGTTATTAGGTCATCGAGAGTGGTAGGGATGTCCCGACCGGCAAGTTCATCTTTAATACGGCCGGACAGACCCTCCCAGAAGACGGATACCAGAGCGTCGTTATCCCAGGCCAGCTCTGAGGCAAGGGTACGGAACCGTATGGCATATTGGCCCACGGTGAGACTTCCCTGACGGAGGCGTAGCAGTGATGATGCGGATGAGGTCTTCCGTCCGGGTTCGTCGAAGACTTTCCGGAAAGCCGTGAGAAAAGCAGGCAAGTTGGACACCAGGGGGTCTCCTCTCTCCCATAGAGGATTCAGCCAGGCCAGGGCCTCCCCGGTGAGATGGGACATGATGAATGCAATTTTGGCTCGGTTGGAGTTAAACTGGTGGGACAATAGTTCAAAGTGCAGGGTGCACTGATTTATGAAGCCCCGAGCCTGGGCGGAGTCGCCTCCGAAACGAGGAGGTGCAGAAAGCCGGGGTAGGATACCATGGTATTAGTGGGCAGCGGAGCTGCCGGATTGCGAGACATGGCACTGGCGGAGGTTGCTGGTGGAGCAGTCAGAGTGTCCAGGCGAGTATTGACATTCCGCAGGTGACCCAGGATGGGCTCCTGTTGGGACCTTTGACGGGACAGTTCATGACACAGGTCCGAGAGCGAGGGAGCTTGGGTGCCACCGGGTTCCATGGCCCGAGCAAACTGTAACGGGTCTGGGAGGCGGAACCTCTGAGCTACTATACAAGGGGGCAGTCCTTGTAAGGGAGCGGGTGGCGACCAGGGAAGACGGGCAGGAAGTCACAGCAGGTGACCGGGACAGTCTCTGAGTGAACGGGCTGGAGGTCACGGCAAGAGACCGGGGCAGTCTCTGCATGAACGGGCAGATGGTCACGGCAAGTGACCGGGGCAGTCTCTGAATGAACGGGCAGATGGTCACGGCAAGTGACCGGGGCAGTCTCTGAATGAACGGGCAGATGGTCACGGCAAGTGACCGGGGCAGTCTCTGGATGAACGGGCAGATGGTCACGGCAAGTGACCGGGGCAGTCTCTGGGTAAAGGGTTGGTACGACCTGTGGCGGCTGATGATAGACGTGAGCTCCCAGGTGAGCAGGCGAGAGTCTCTGGATGAACGGGTGGTCACAGCATGTGACGGCGGAGCCTCCAGGAAGACCAACAGACAGGCGGCAGATGAGCGCTCCCAGGTGAGCGGGCAGAAGTCTCTGGACAGGCGGGTGGTCACAGCACGTGACGGCAGAGCCTCCAGGTAGGCTAGCAGACAGGCAGCAGATGAGCGCTCCCAGGTGAGCGGGCAGGAGTCACTGGACAGGCAGGTGGTCACAGCACGTGACGGCGGAGCCTCCAGGTAGGCTAGCAGGTAGGTAGCAGATGTGTGCTCCCAGGTGAGCAGGCAAGCTGGTCCGTAGACAGACTGACAGGAGTTGGAAGGCAGACCGTCGGACCTCAGGCAAGCAGGCAGGTGGCTGAAGTGCGCTCCCAGGTGAGCGGACAGGCTGGTCCTTAGACAGACTGACAGGAGTAGTAAGGCAGACCGTCGGACCTCAGACTAGCAGGCAGGTAGCAGATAATCAGGCAGGAATAAGACAGCAAGCTGGCAGGAATCTGGCAGGTAACTGGCAACGGGACCTGAGGGCTGAAGCAGAGTAGTGAACAGTGGAACAACATTGCTCGGGCACCTCCATTTTTTAGGAGGTGCCTTATATATGGTGAAGTCCTCCGGCCATTGGCCGGGGACTCCTTAGGACGGCGCGCGCGGCCCCTTTAAGAGGGAGGGAGAGCGTGCGCGCGCGCCCTAAGCACAGTGGCCGGGAAGGAGCGCGCGCTGCCAGCAGAGCGGGAGGAGGACGCCGGGCACGGAGCAGAGAGGTGAGGGGAACAGCGTCCCTGCCTAGCAGAGGGCAGGGACGCCGGCGCTACACTGAGCTGGAAAAATTGCTAGAGCACCCATTTACAGTGACTAAAAAATTACAAGCAGAGGACTTAACTCCAGGTATTTTCTTAAAGGAGTGGAAGAACCTGATGTTTCGCCTGTCCCAAAGAGGAGGGTTAATTGCAAGTGGCATTGCTACTAGTGTTGAGCGAGCACTAAAATGCTCGGGTGCTCGAAGCTCGGGCCGAGCTCACTGTGATACTCGGGTGCTCGACCCGAGCAACGAGCCCAATGTTAGTCTATGGGAGACCCGAACATTTTTGCGGCGGCTCCCCCGGCAGTCTGTAGAAAGCCTAAAAAGTGCCCAAAACGATAGTGACAGTGCTCAAATGACATGGGGACTGCATGGGGATCGCCCCTGGAAGCATTTCTGACCCCCAGGTCACTGCTGTCAACAACGTGGTCAGAGGTATTAAGCCACTTTTACAGGCTCACAATAAAACATACAAAAACGAAACTGAAAGTGCTTTCCTGTGAAATATGTTAACCCCTTAACGACCATGGGTCTTTCTGTTTTTGTGTTTTCCTTATTTGCTCCCCTTCTTCCCAGAGCCAGAACTTTTTTATTTTTCGGTCAATATGGCCATGTGAGGGCTTATTTTTTGCGGGACGAGTTATACTTTTAAACACCATCACTGGTTTTACCATATCGTGTGCTGGAAAATGGGAAAAAAAGTGCAGTGAAACTGCAAAAAAAATGCAATTCCACAGTTGTTTTTTGGGTCCTTTTTTTACCACGTTCACAGATTGCTAAAACTGACCTGCCATCATTATTTTCCAGGTCGTTACGAGTTCAAAGACACCAAACATGTATAGGTTCTTTTTTATTTAAGTGGTGAAAAAAAATCCAAAGCTTGCTAAAAAAAACAAAAAAAAAATGACACCATTTTCCGAGACCCTTAGCTTTTCCATTTTTCGGGATCTGGGGCTGGGTGAGGGCTTATTTTTTTGCGTGCCGAGCTGACGTTTTTATTGATACCATTTTGGGGTAGATCCGATGTTTTGATCGCCCGTTATTGCATTTTATTGCAAAGTTGTAGCGACCAAAAAAACTTAATTCTGGCGTTTAAAATTTTTTTCTCGTTACGCCGTTTACTGATTGTATTAATTCTTCTTTTATATTGATAGATCGGGCGATTCTGAACGCGGCGATACCAAATATGTCTATGTGTTTTTTTTTTATATATATATATATTTTATTTTGAATTGGGCGACAGGGGGGTGACTTAAAGTTTTATATATTTTTTATTTTTTTAAAAACTTTTTTTTTAAACTTTCTGCTTGCTTCTATAGTCTCCAGAGAAGACTAGAAGCAGCAGTTGTCTGATTGCTTCTACTGCATACAAGCGATGAGCAGATCGCTTGTATGCAGGAGAAATGCTCACTTGCTATGAGCGCTGACCACTAGGTGGCGCTCATAGCAATTGAGACATGACAACCACAGGCGTCTGCTGCAGACCCTGAGTTGTCATGCCCACCCATTGGTGACCCGCGATCACGTGACGGGGTCACTGATGGGCGGGGCTTAGGACTCCCGGAAGCGCGAGTTAAATGCCGCTGTCAGAGATTTAACATATTAACAGCCGCGGGTGGATTGCGATTCCAATAATCAGCTGACATGTGCTCGCTTCAGTGCGGGCTCACCGCCGGAGCCCCCGCTGAACCGGCCTTCCCGACCTGGTGCGTACTATTACTGACCAGGTCGGAAAGGGGTTAAGGAACATCCTTTCCAGGGTAAAGACTTGTGTATAAGGTAAAATAAATAACCAAAAACAAAAATACTCCTCCACACCTTGGGCTATGTTCACAAGTAGCATTTTTTATGCGTTTTTGCACTTTTGTATTGCTTTCAACCGTGACAAATGCATTCACCTTGAAATGTCATTTTAACATTTTACAACCTTATCTGGCCATGTGCTGTGTGACACATGCATACAGTGCTAAAAAGACATGGGAACACCATGGGGAAGACCCCTGGAAGCATCTCTGACACCCAGGTCACTGCCTAAAAGTGTGCCCATCAGAAGTGATCCTTGCCGCATCAGAAGATGCAGACTTGCAACTATCCCCGTGCAAGTCCTTGTCCCAGGGCAGTGTTCAATTGTACCTCCCCCATAACTTGCAATACAAGCGCAAGTATGCAGCCTGCCACCCACCCACCTCCAGGCTGCAATACCATACTGCTAGCTTGCTTGCACTTGAAATTGGGCCTTTTAGGCATGTGGAGGTGGAATCTGGCCACCACGTCATGGCTGCGTCGGTAGCCTGGTATCCATACTCAGCCGCCCGGCGGCCGGGTGTCCACGCTTGGTCCCCAGCCGCCAGGGGGTGGCCGGGTGTCCATACTCGGTCCCCAGTCGCCCCGTGGCCGGGTGCCCACACACAGTCCCCAGCCGCGTGGGGGTGGCCGGGTGTCCATAAACGGTCCCCAGCCGCCCCTATTTGTCCCGGTGCGCCTTATACACAAGCGCGCATGCCAAAACATTACCTGTGCCCTCCCCAGTGCATTTAGTGGGAAGGACAGCCTAACCACAAACACGTGGACAAGTGAATTTGGCCAGGAATGGTCCATCTCACTGACGCCTTCACACTGGGTTAATATTGTGGAAGCCGGGACACAGTTGGACACTGGGATGCAACACATCCTCCAGACATAGAGGATTGCGGGTCCTGGGTCAATCAGGCTTCAACACAAAGTTCAGAAGGTAGACAGCAGCAGTGGTCGGCCTCCTACACAACGAGTAAATTATTCATGATCATGAGGCCATCCACCTCCTTAGCTTTCTGTTCCTTGGAATGCAAGCGCATGTATGTAGTAGCAGCTAGGCCTGAGGTGGTCAGCGTTTTGGCGCTTATTCTACCTCCTTCGAGGATTGCTGAATGTTTTCCTGCTACTATCCCAGTTCTATGACTCCCGTTAAAACAAAGCTTCAGGTGATGAAAGATGGATGAGGTGGTGGAAAAGGAGAAAGAGCAGGAGGAACAGGGACCATTCACATCAATATCAGGCCAGCCAACCACACATGTCTTGTAGGATATGTTTCTGTACCAAAAGGAGCGGTTCAGCTACACAGTTATAAGGCATACAGTGAATGCAATGCCTACCAAAAATTTCGAGGCACTCCAATACCCCTTGGAAGTGACATGGAGGTCAGAGGGCCTTAACTAAACCGTTTTTTCCATTTATAGCAACTGGGTCTCCTGTACACTGTTGGCCTAAGCAGGGAATGGAAGGCTTTCCAAAAATTATTAGGCACTGCAATGCCCCTTGAAACAGACGTGGATTACAGCGTATTAAAAACCTTCTACCCATTATTGGGGAGTGGGTCTCCCTTAGTGTTCGCCTATGCATTGAAAAGCAAAAGCTGACAAAAATTAGGAGGAAATGCAATGCCCGTTGCAAGAGTCGTGGAGGTTAGAAGTAATTAAAAACAACATGTCAATGCCCCTTGGAAGAGCTGTGGAGTTCAGAGTGGTTAACAAGACGGTTTTAATGCCCCTTAGAAGAGACGTGGAGTTCAGAGTGGTTTAACAAGACAGTTTTAATGCCCCTTGGAAGAGATGTGGAGGTCACAGTAGCTTAACAAAATGGTTTTAATGCCCCTTGGAAGAGACGTGGAGTTCAGAGTGGTTTAACAAGACAGTTTTAATGCCCCTTGGAAGAGTGGTGGAGGTTACAGTGGAATAAAAAGACAATATCAATGCCCCGTGGAAGAGACGAGGTCACAGTAGCTTAACAAGATGGTTTTAATGCCCCTTGGAAGAGACGTGGAGTTCAGAGTGGTTTAACAAGACAGTTTTAATGCCCCTTGGAAGAGTGGTGGAGGTTACAGTGGAATAAAAAGACAATATCAATGCCCTGTGGAAGAGACGTGGAGGTCACAGTAGCTTAACAAGATGGTTTTAATGCCCCTTGGAAGAGTGGTGGAGGTCGCAGTGGAATAAAAAGACAATATCAATGCCCCTTGGAAGAGTGGTGGAAGTTACACTGGAATGAAAAGACAATATCAATGCCCTGTGGAAGAGACGTGGAGGTCACAGTAGCTTAACAAGATGCTTTTAATGCCCCTTGGAAGAGTGGTGGAGGTCTCAGTGGAATAAAAAGACAATATTAACGACCCTTGGAAGAGACGTGGAGGTCACAGTAGCTTAACAAGACGATTTTAATGCCCCTTACAAGAGCCATGCAGTACAGCATATTAAAAACATTATTCCCATTTTTGGGGAGTGGGTCTCCCATAGTCTTTGCCTATGCCTTCCAAGCAAAAGCTGCCAAAAATTAGGAAGGGGGAACTTGCAATGTCCCTTACAAGAGCAATGCAGTACAGCATATTAAAAACATTATTCCCATTATTGGGGAGTGGGTCTCCCATAGTCTTTGCCTATGCCTTCCAAGCAAAAGCTGCCAAAAATTAGGACAGAGGAACTTGCAATGCTGGCAACATGGACCACTGTCACCCTGGTGGTATAGTGGTCGTGGAGGCTGAGGATAAGGAGAAGAGCAAAAAACAGCCGAAATGAGGAAGCGTATACCCATGTGTGGGTGTGAAGCGATGCATGGGAATACACCTCCCGAAATAACACAGTGGATTTGACTTTATGTTACTCTGCTGTCATTTGGTGGTGATGAGAAGTCTGGCCCAATCCAGCCCTTGTTCATTTTGATGAGGGTCAGCTTGTCAGCATTGTCAGTTGACAGGCGAGTGCGCTTATCAGTTATAATTCCCCCAGCGGCACTAAAAACACGCTCCGATAACACGCTAGCGGCAGGCCAGGACCTCCAAGGCGTACAGAGTGAGTTCATTCCAAGTGTCCAGCTTGGATACCCAATAATTAAAAGGCACAGAGGAATCACGGAGGACGCTGGTACTCCCTCACCATCTTTTGAAACTTTCCACTCCTTGTGAGAGTACCCTGCGCCTCAGGGCCTGTAAGCTGGGCAGGTCTCAGAAAACTGTCCTAGAACATTGACAGTGTTCCCCTGCCTCTGCTGGATTGGAGTTGCGTCTCTCTCACCTGTATGCCTTAGTTGGGCAGCGAACTGTGACCTCTGCCGCTACCGTGTTCAGATGGGAATTTTTTTAATAGTTCTGCAGCAAGGGCCTTCTGGTGCTGCCCCATTTTTGTAGACCTCTCCAACTCAGGAATAAGAGAGTGAAAGTTCTCCTTGTAGAGGGGGTCTAAAAGTGTCATCAACCAGTAATGTCTGTCACCCAACATTTTGACAATGCGAGGGTCACGGTTAAGGCAGCGTAACATAAAGTCAGCCATGGGTGCCAGACTGGTAACAGGCAAGACTTCCGTGTCCTCACCAAGATGACGACTGATAGTGTTGAGCGATCACTAAAATGCTCGGGTGCTCGAAGCTCGGGCCGAGCTTACCGTGATACTCGGGTGCTCGACCCGAGCAACGAGCCCAATGTTAGTCTATGAGAGACCCGAGCATTTTTGCGGCAGCACCCCCGGCAGTCTGTAGAAAGCCTAAAAAGTGCCCAAAACGATAGTGACAGTGCTCAAAAGACATGGGGGCAGCATGGGGATCGCCCCTGAAAGCATTTCTGACCTCCAGGTCACTGCTGTCAACAACGTGGTCAGAGGTATTAAGCCACTTTTGCGGGCTCACAATAAAACGTTCAAAAACTAAACTGAAACGGTTTTCCTGTGAAATATGTTAAGGAATTTCCTTTCCAGGGTAAAAACTTGTGTATAAGGTAAAATAAATAACCAAAAACAAAAATACTCCTCCACACCTTGGGCTATGTTCACAAGTAGCATTTTTCATGCGTTTTTGCACTTTTGTATTGCTTTCAACCGTGACAAATGCGTTCACCGGGAAATGTCATTTTAACATTTTACAACCTTATCTGGCCATGTGCTGTGTGACACATGCATACAGTGCTGAAAAGACAAAGGATCAGCATGGGGAAGACCCCTGGAAGCATCTCTGACCCCCAGGTCACTGTCTAAAAGTGTGCCCATCAGAAGTGATCCTTGCCGCATCAGAAGATGCAGACTTGCAGCTATCCCCATGCAAGTCCTTGTCCCAGGGCAGTGTTCAATTGTACCTCCCCCATTCCTTGCAATGCAAGCGAAAATATGCAGCCAACCACCCACCCACCCGCAGGCTGCAATACCATACTGCTAGCTTTCACTTGAAATGGGGCCTTTTAGTTTGGAGGAGGCCGAAGCTGGCCACTACCTCATGGCCGCTTCGGCAGCGAGGTATCCATACTCAGTCCCCAGCCGCCCGGCGGCCGGGTGTCCACGCTCAGTCCCCAGCCGCCCGGCGGCCGGGTGTCCACGCTCGGTCCCCAGCCGCCCTGCGGCCGGGTGTCCACACACGGTCGCCAGCCGCCTGGGGGCGGCCGGGTGTCCATAAACGGTCCCCAGCCGCCCTGATTTCTCCTGTCACCTTCCCCCACACTTTTCTTAGCCTGGCCTGCTTTAGGGCAGCATTGGACAAGCCCACCAGAGAACCAGACTCCTCCGGTGGGCCCTGGCTTCTCCATCAGGGAAGTTCAGAGTGCTAAGGTGAGGAGCATGATGATGATGATAGAAGTTAGCATCTGCTTTGTTTTCTTGGAATGCAAGCGCATGTATGTAGTAGCGGCTAGGCCTGAGGTGGTCCGCGTTTTGGCGCATATCCTACCTCCTCCGAGGATTGCTGGATGTTTTCCTGCTACTATCCCAGTTCTATGACTCCCGTTAAAACAAAGCTTCAGGTGATAAATGATGGATGAGGTGGTGGCAAAGGAGAAAGAGCAGGAGGAACAGGGACCATTCACATCAATATCAGGCCAGTCAACCAGATACAGTGCCTACAAGTAGTATTCAACCCCCTGCAGATTTAGCTGGTTTGATAAGATGCAAATAAGTTAGAGCCTTCAAACTGCAAACGAGAGTAGGATTTATGAACAGAAGCATAAATCTTATAAACCAAAAAGTTATGTTGCTCAGTTGAATTTTATTAAATTTTAAACATAAAAGTGTGGGTCAATTATTATACAACCCCTATGTTTAATATTTTGTGGAATAACCCTTGTTTGCAATTACAGCTAATAATCGTCTTTTATAAGACCTGATCAGGCCGGCACAGGTCTGTGGAGTTATCTTGGCCCACTCCTCCATGCAGATCTTCTCCAAGTTATCTAGGTTCTTTGGGTGTCTCATGTGGACTTTATTCTTGAGCTCCTTCCACAAGTTTTCAATTGGGTTAAGGTCAGGAGACTGACTAGGCCACTCCAACACCTTGACTTTTTCCCTCTTGAACCAGGCCTTGGTTTTCTTGGCTGTGTGTTTTGGGTCGTTGTCTTGTTGGAAGATGAAATTACGACCCATCTTAAGATCCTTGATGGAGGAGCGGAGGTTCTTGGCCAAAATCTCCAGGTAGGCCGTGCTATCCATCTTCCCATGGATGCGGACCAGATGGCCAGGCCCCTTGGCTGAGAAACAGCACCACAGCATGATGCTGCCACCACCATGCTTGACTGTAGGGATGGTATTCTTGGGGTCGTATGCAGTGCCATCCAGTCTCCAAACGTCACGTGTGTGGTTGGCACCAAAGATCTCGATCTTGGTCTCATCAGACCATAGAACCTTGAACCAGTCTGTCTCAGAGTCCTCCAAGTGATCATGAGCAAACTGTAGACAAGCCTTGACATGACGCTTTGAAAGTAAAGGTACCTTACGGGCTCGTCTGGAACGGAGACCATTGCGGTGGAGTACGTTACTTATGGTATTGACTGAAACAAATGTCCCCACTGCCATGAGATCTTCCCGGAGCTCCTTCCTTGTTGTCCTTGGGTTAGCCTTGACTCTTCGGACATGCCTGGCCTCGACACGGGAGGACACTTTCAAAGGCTGTCCAGGCCGTGGAAGGCTAACAGTAGTTCCATAAGCCTTCCACTTACGGATGATGCTCCCAACAGTGGAGACAGGTAGGCCCAACTCCTTGGAAAGGGTTTTGTACCCCTTGCCAGCCTTGTGACCCTCCACGATCTTGTCTCTGATGGCCTTGGAATGCTCCTTTGTCTTTCCCATGTTGACCATGTCTGAGTGCTGTTCACAAGTTTGGGGAGGGTCTTAAATAGTCAGAAAAGGCTGGCAAAAGAGATCTTTAATCCACACATGTGAAGCTCATTATTCTTGGTGCCTGAACTACTTCTTAATACTTTAGGGGGACCAAAAAGAATTCTTGTGGTTTGAGGGGTTGAATAATAAATGACACTCTGAATTAACTTTTAACGTTTTAAAAAAAACAAAAAAAAACAAACAAAAACAATATTTGCTGCAGTGCATTTCCCACTTCCAGGCTGATCTACAGTACAAATGTCACAATGCCAAGTTAATTCCGCATGTGTCAACCAGCTAAATCTGCAGGGGGTTGAATACTACTTGTAGGCACTGTATGTCTTGTAGGATATGTTTCTGTAACAAAAGGAGTGGTTCGGCTACACAGTTATAGGGCATACAGTGAGTGCAATGCCTACCAAAAATTTCGAGCCACTCCAATGCCCCTTGGAAATGACATGGAGGTCAGAGGGCGTTAACTAAACCTTTTTTTCCATTTATAGCAACTGGGTCTCCCGTGCACTGTTGGCCTAAGCAGTGAATGGAAGGCTTTCCAAAAATTATGAGGAACTGCAATGCCCCTTACAAGAGCCATGTGTGGCAACCCAGGGGTCTGGTCACCACAGTAATAGAGATATTACGTCGGAGAGCAAGTGGGAGGTTTCCTGGTCAGGATCCCTTAAACATGCAACATCCTCCTGCACCAGTCCTGGGAGGGGAGAATTCTGCCCTTATAAACTGGATCTGGGGTGGGGTTGAGTGAGTCAGAGAACAGTCAGAGTCAGAGTGAGAGCAAGGGAAAGTAACAGCAAGGAGCTCTGTAGGAGCTAAAGACCAGGGGCTGGAAGCTGAGCAGAGCTCGCCCTGGCAGAAGACAATAGGAACCGGAAACAGGAGTCCGAAGCTGTGAGGACTTATATATCCAGCAGCAGAAACCAGCCGGCAGGGGATTTCAGGTCCTCTGGCCATAGAAGCCCGGAGGCTCAGTCACAAGCAAGGGACCAGCACCGCCGTCGTGGAGCGGAGGCTAACAGAAGGCCCCAAGTCACCAGCCATACGGGTGAGCACTACACGGTACACTCAGGGACGTGGGCTACTTCTACCCGCTTACAGCAAGGTAGCCAGGAAGAGTGCAGACAGACGGGGAGGCCTACAACTCCACCTGGCCAGGGGAACTCCTGCTTGCTCACAGACTGACCAGGCCTCTTATGCTAGCCAGTACTCCTGGGAGGGTCTACCTTATAATCATCAGTAAAGACCCTGAACTGCACTGCAAAGACTCTGAGTCGTTCCTGCTGCGCTCGTGCACCATCACCCCCATCATCCACACTCACTGCCCTGAGGCTATACTCCTCCCGAGGGGAGTTATCCCATTCTATGCTGCGCACACAACACCAGCCTCAGCGGTCTGCCTCGCAGCGGTGGCACTCCCTGACCGCAATCCACGGGTGGCGCAGTCGGACAATTAACCTCAAAACCTAAGAAAGACTGCCACTGGTTTGACCAGCCTGAGCCACGGGACCGGGTCACCGCCACGGAGACTACAGACCCCAGAGACCCCGCACCGGGTATCCCACACACGTGTACACACGGCCCAGGGGGCGCGTCACATGCAGTACAGCATATTACAAACATAAGTCCCATTATTGGGGAGTGGGTGTCCCATGGTATTTGCTTATGCTTTCCAAGCAAAAGCTGCCAAAAATTAGGACGGAGCAACTTGCAATGCCCCTTACAAGAGCCATGCAGTACAGCATATTACAAACATAAGTCCCATTATTGGGGAGTGGGTGTCCCATGGTACTTGCTTATGCTTTCCAAGCAAAAGCTGCCAAAAATTAGGACGGAGCAATTTGCAATGCCCCTTACAAGAGCCATGCAGTACATCATATTACAAACATAAGTCCCATTATTGGGGAGTGGGTGTCTCATAGTATTTGCTTATGCCTTGCAAGCAAAAGCTGCCAAAAATAAGGACGGAGGAACTTGCAATGCTGGCACCCTGGTGGTATAGTGGTGGTGGAGGCTGAGGATAAGGAGAAGAGGATAAAACAGCCGAAACGAGGAAGCGTATACCCATGTGTGGGTGTGAAGCGGTGCATGTGAATACACCTCCCGAAATAACACAGTGGATTTGACTTTATGTTACTCTGCTGTCATTTGGTGGTGATGAAAAGTCTGGCCCAATCCAGCCCTTGTTCATTTTGATAAGGGTCAGCTTGTCAGCATTGTCAGTTGACAGGCGAGTGCGCTTATCAGTTATAATTCCCCCAGCGGCACTAAAAACACGCTCCGATAACACGCTAGCGGCAGGGCAGGCCAGGACCTCCAAGGCGTACAGAGCGAGTTCATTCCAAGTGTCCAGCTTGGATACCCAATAATTAAAAGGCACAGAGGAATCACGGAGGACGCTGGTACGATCGGCAAGGTACTCCCTCACCATCTTTTGAAACTTTCCACTCCTTGTGAGATTACCCCGCGCCTCAGGGCCTGTAAGCTCGGCGGGTGTCAGAAAACTGTCCCAGAACGTTGACAGTGTTCCCCTGCCTCTGCTGGATTGGAGTTGCATCTCTCTCGCCTGTATGCTTTGGTTGGGCAACGAACTGTGACTTCTGCCGCTAGCGTGTTCAGATGGGAATTTTTTTAAGAGTTCTGCAGCAAGGGCCTTCTGGTACTGCCCCATTTTTGTAGACCTCTCCACCCCAGGAATAAGAGAGTGAAAGTTCTCCTTGTAGCGGGGGTCTAAAAGTGTCACCAACCAGTAATGACTGTCACCCAACATTTTGACAACGCGAGGGTCACGGTTAAGGCAGCGTAACATAAAGTCAGCCATGCGTGCCAGACTGGTAACGGGCAAGATTTCCGTGTCCTCACCAAGATGACGACTGACCATGCTCTCCTCCTCCTCCTCTTCCTCCTCCCCCCCTGTCCTCAGGCCACCCACGCTGAACCGACGGTATGAAACTTGTACAGGTACTACCGTCTACAATGCCTGATAGCATCTCCTGTTCTTCCTCTTCCTCCTCTCCCTCATTGTCCCCCAATGCACGTTGGAATGAGATGAGGCTGGGCTGTGTGTAATCGCCCGCTACGGCTTCTTGATCCATCTCATCATACTCTGGCTGCAATGCCTCCTCTTTAATTCTCTGCAGAGAGCGTTGCAAAAGACAGACAAGTGGGATGCTGACATAATGATGGCGTCATCGCCACTCACCATCTTGGTGGCCTCCTCAAAGTTTGTCAGGATGGTACATATGTCAGACATCCAGGTCCACTCCTGAGGTCTTATGTGTGGAGTCTGACCTGAATATCGACAGCCTTGTTGCAGCTGGTACTCCACAACTGCTCTCTTCTGCTCACAAATCCTTTGCAACATGTGGAGGGTAGAGTTCCAACGTGTGGGGACATCACACACCAGTCGGTGTGCCGGAAGCTGCAAACGCTGCTGCAACACAGCAAGGGCGGCGGAAGCTGTAGCCGACTTGCAAAAATGAGATGACAGGTGGTGTACTTTCACGAGCAGATCTGGCAACTCGGGGTACGATTTAAGAAACCGCTGAACCACGAGGTTAAGCACATGAGCCAGGCATGGTACGTGTGTGATCTCACCTCGCCTCAGAGCCGCCACCAGGTTACGGCCATTGTCACACACGACCATGCCGGGATGTAGGTTCAGCGGTCTCAGCCACAGATCTGCCTGCTCTTTCACAGCTGTCCACAACTCACAAGCAGTGTGAGGTTTATCACCTAAGCTTATGAGTTTCAGCACAGCCTGTTGCCGCTTGGCGGAGGCAGTACTGCAATGCTTCCAGCTTGTAACTGATGTGGTGATATCTGAGATGGAGGCTGAACATGAGGAGGAGGATGCGCAGGAGCTGTACACTGTGGGGGCAACTCTGACTGACATAGGGCCCGCAATCCTCGGTGTGGGGAGGATGTGTTCCGTCCCAAGGTCCGACTGGGTCCCGGCTTCCACTATGTTTACCCAGTGTGCCGTCAGAGATGTACCGTCCCTGGCCACAAGCACTTGTCCACGTGTCCGTTGTCAGGTGGACTATCCCAGTAACTGCGTTGTTGAGGGCACGGCAGATGCTTTGGGACACGTGCTTGTGTAGTGCGGGGATGGCACACCGGGCAAAATAGTGTCGGCTGGGGACCGAGTACCGAGGGACGGCCACCGCCATAAGATTGCGGAAGGATTCCGTCTCCACCAGCCTAAAAGGCAGCATTTCCAATGCAAGCA
This sequence comes from Phyllobates terribilis, assembly GCF_046119375.1. Classification (NCBI taxonomy): domain Eukaryota; kingdom Metazoa; phylum Chordata; class Amphibia; order Anura; family Dendrobatidae; genus Phyllobates; species Phyllobates terribilis. Next base: position 365,183 of record NW_027363340.1, read on the forward strand.
GTTGTGAAATGTGCGAATTTAGGACTGTGGCCTGTGGGGCGTTAGCTGCGAATTTCCGCTTTCGTTCAAAGGTCTGGGATATGGACAATTGAACGCTGCGGTGGGACGTGGACGTTGATGCTGTTTCTTGAGAAACTGCCATAACAAGTGAAGACTGAGAGGAGGGGGCATCTTTACATGCAGTATGGACAGGGGATTGCCTTGCACACACAACAGGGGGTTTTATTGCACGCACAACAGTGGAAGAAGCAGTGGTGACACCCGCTGACACTGGTCGTGGACCCTGGGTTTCGCCCCACAAAGTCGGGTGCTTTGCTGCCATGTGCCTGATCATGCTGGTGGTGGTCAGGCTGGTAGTTTTGTCACCCCTGCTGATGCTGGCATGGCAGGTGGAACATATGGCCTTTTTGGGGTTATCAGCAGAGTCTTTAAAAAAATTCCAGACTCTGGAAGACCTACCGCTTGTACTGGCAACGTCCCTCGTGTTGGTGTTACGGGGAACGGTTGCCTGCCTTCTGTCTGCGGCCACCACACTGCTTCTTCCTGCCTGTTGGGGTACTCTGCCTCCCTCCCCCTGTGTGCTGCTGGCCTCACTCTGCATGTCCTCCTTCCACGTTGGGTCAGTTACTAGATCATCCACCACCTCCTCCTCTTCCACTTGCGCACCACAATCCTCCTCCTCACTTCCTGGCAATTGTGTCTCGTCATCGTCCACCTCTTGTGACAAATTGCCAACGTCGACTTCCTGTGGCCATGGCTGTTCAAATATTTGGGCATCGCAACATGGGATCTCCTCTTCCACCACTTCAAGCTTATCAGGCGAGGGGCCCAAATATGGAAATGGACCAGTGAACAGCTCTTCAGAGTGTCCAAGTGTGGGATCACTTGCTGTCTGACGACACTCGGCATGGTGGGAGGAAGGAGCATCAGGGTGAGGAGGAGTATGCGGTCGAGACTCACGGCTACTAAGAGTTGACCGTGTGGAAGACAGACCGGAGGTGGTGGTGCCCAGGTAACTGGAAGTATTATCTGCTATCCAATTAATAACCTGTTCACACTGATCAGTTCTCAATACTGGTTTTGTTCTGTGCTTCCCTAGTAATTCGGTCAAGAAGTGGGAGCGAGAAGATGTGGCTGTTGGTTGTGGCACATTTTCACCTTGGCCACGGCCCCGTCCTCTGCACGAACCATCACCAGAACGTCCACTTCCACGTCCCTTGCCATGCGCCTTGCCCATTGTAAATGAAGTAAAATAGCTTACACTTGCACTATCAATGGAAAAAGGGTAATAAAGAGTAGATTAGAACCGTGGAAGAGGAAAACCACAGTTATTGTTTACTGGAGTATACCACACTTTTTTAAATAGAGATATTTGCGGCTGAACAGTGAGCGACACACTCAAACTGCTTTTTTTTTAGATACCAAAGGCCCAAAACTGGATAGTACAGCGATTTGACCTGTAGAACTGCGAAACCACACTGGGATGTCGGGCCTACACAAGACTATTTTCAACAGATATATTTTTGTGTCACAACAGTCAGGAGACACTACTGTTTTTCTTTACGGAAAAAACTACCAAAAGCTGAATAATAGAGATTTTTTACCGTGGGATGGCAAAACCACAGTTATTGTTTACTGGGGTATACCACACTTTTTTAAATAGAGATATTTGCGGTTGAACAGTGAGCGACACACTCAAACTGCTTTTTTTTTTAGATACCAAAGGCCCAAAACTGGATAGTACAGCGATTTGACCCGTGGAACTGCGAAACCACACTGGGATGTCGGGCCTACACAAGACTATTTTCAACAGATATATTTTTGTGTCACAACAGTCAGGAGACACTACTGTTTTTCTTTACAGAAAAAACTACCAAAAGCTGAATAATAGAGATTTTTTACCGTGGGATGGCAAAACCACAGTTATTGTTTATTGGGATATACCACACTTTTTTAAATAGAGATATTTGTGGCTGAACAGTGAGCGACACACTCAAACTGCTTTTTTTTTTAGATACCAAAGGCCCAAAACTGGATAGTACAGCGATTTGACCCGTGGAACTGCGAAACCACACTGGGATGTCGGGCCTACACAAGACTATTTTCAACAGATATATTTTTGTGTCACAACAGTCAGGAGACACTACTGTTTTTCTTTACGGAAAAAACTACCAAAAGCTGAATAATAGAGATTTTTTACCATGGGATGGCAAAACCACAGTTATTGTTTACTGGGGTATACCACACTTTTTTAAATAGCGATATTTGCGGCTGAACAGTGAGCGACACACTCAAACTGCTTTTTTTTTAGATAGCAAAGGCCCAAAACTGGATAGTACAGCGATTTGCCCCGTGGAACTGCGAAACCACACTGGGATGTCGGGCCTACACAAGACTATTTTCAACAGATATATTTTTGTGTCACAACAGTCAGGAGACACTACTGTTTTTCTTTACGGAAAAAACAACACTTCTGTTTCTCTAGCCTACACCAGACTATTTTCAACAGTTATATTTGTGTCTGAAAAATCAGAGACACGCTTTTTTTTTGGGGGGGTGGGGGGGACACACCAAAAGGTTAATAAGACGGGTATTTGTACAGTGTGAAGGAGGAAAAAAAAAGGAGGATTTTTCCTGGCCCCCGACATCTGGTGCTAAGTCCAGCAATTTCACCAACAGGAGCACACAGGACTGTAATGCAGCGTTTGCTGGTATAACCAATGTGTCTCCTATACAGCCTGCCTGCCTGGTATCTGGGATGGATATTAGTCCTGAGAAGGACTGTTTGTTCTGGCAGCCTTTACAGACCCTACACTAACTATTTCGCAGCTTATATCTCTCCCTAAATCAGCAGCGCTGTCCCTACACTGTCTAATCCAGAGCGACTGTGTCCAAGATGGCGGCGCCCCGTTTTAAATACTCGAGGTGACGCTGTGCGGCCAGCCAATCACTGTAATGCCCACAACCAACATGGCTGCAGCATTACAGTGACTGGCTGGCAATCCCTGCATGTTCATTGGCTCTGAGAGCGCCAAACATGCAGGGCGGAGACCCGAGCTCCCGCCCAAGTAACCCGAAAATGCTCGGTGCTCGCCGAACATCCCGAGTAGCGTGATGCTCGGGCGAGTACTGAGCAGTGTCGAGCATGTTCGCTCAACACTAATTGCTACATCAATGAAACGGAGAGAGGAGCTACTATTACAAAATAACATTCTTTTGGCTGCTGTTTATGTAGACCCAATGCATCGGATTCTTCTAGATGATCAACAGCTAACTAAAGGAAAAGAAGCTCTGTTTGAAATAGCAGTAAGGATGAAAGGGTTGCAGAACAGTCAGGAGGAACAAGAAGAGCTTGGTCGTCCTGCCACATCTTCACCCTCATCATCAACTGATGAAGAATTTAATTTCGAAAAATATTTGGATCACAAGGACCGTGCAAAGCGTTCCCGCATAGAAGAAGAGTCATCCCCATCAAAGAACACAGCCAGTACATTTCAGCAGAATTTTTCATGTGCACTAAAAGAAATTGAGAAATTTGACCGTTCATCAAAAATAACAGTGCAACAAGCGATTCCTCTGTATCCTGACATTGTCAGAGATGTTGCCCGAGTGGTTACTGCTTTGCCACCAACCCAAGTTAGTGTAGAGAGGTTGTTCTCTGCTCTCAAAATAATTAGATCAGATTTGAGGGCATCCATGAAGGAGGATCTGACAGAGGCAATACTTTTTCTGAGGACAAATTTATAGATTTCTTCTTATTAACTGCATAACAGTGTTTATTGCATATTTACTTACTAGAGTTTAGAAAAGTTTATAAAAGTTATTTGCTATATTCTAATTGTATTCTAATAAATATAGTTTTTGCTCTAAGTGGTCTGATTACTTATATGATGGTGAGAAACTGAATAAGCACGATGTTAATATTTTACAACAGTAAATTTATTGTTACGAATTGGCCATTTATGAAGGAGCCGGAGCCGGAGTAGGAGTCGGAACCTGATAAAATCCAGGAGTCGGAGTCGCAACTGTGGCTTACCGACTCCACAGCCCTGGTGAGCACGCAGCCTAAGTCTTCAAAGGTGTTGTCCATGATTAGAAACTTGTGTTTTTTTGTCTAAAAACAGCACCACAACCTGTCTACAGGTTCTGTGTGGTATTGCAGCTCAGCTCCATTTATTTCAGTAGAGCTGAAGTCCAATGCCAGTCACAATCTATGGACAGATGTGATATTGCTTTTGAAAGAAAACAATAATGTTTTTCTAATCCTGTATGTGAAGATCTGAGGTTGTGGGTTGCAATAATCACCTAGACAAGTTAATGATGCAACAATAGTTTATCTCTTACATCCAAGGTTTTACTACAACTCTAGGTAAATGGCCAAAATACATTGCCCCCAGTGCACAAGATACCCTTCCTGGGGAGGTAGTTCAACTGCCTTTGTAGCAGGCGATACTCACTGTTTCCCAACTTTTGGTTGGCTCACAGATTTCGTATCGCCAACCAGTGTAGTTTGTATTCACATTCCTCGCTCCTCCAGACGACAAGATAAAACAATAGAGACACAGGTATCCAGTAGCAACAGTCCTTAAGAAAGTTCATCAAATCCAGACGACAGATTCCACAACTGTAGCATATTTATCCAGCCCAGTGATCAACCGATCTTCAAACTCCATAGGCCATTCACCCATGGGTCCAGGACCTCAGCCTAGATCCTTTCCCTTCAACGTCATTTCACCAACTTCCTAAACATGGGGCTTTTTTTCCTCCCTTCATGGGAACATTTGAGGGTCATCAGCTGTGCTGCCAATGTGGTTTTCTGTAAAAAGATGTAGTAAATTAATTATTAACCCCTTAAGCCCCGGAGCATTTTCCGTTTTTGCATTTTCGTTTTTGCTCCCCTTGTTCCCAGAGCCATAGCGTTTTTATTTTTTGGTCAATATGGCCATGTGAGGGCTATTTTTTTGCGGGACGAGTTGTACTTTTCAACGCCATTACTAGTTTTACCATATCCTGTACGGGAAAACGGGAAAAAAATTCCAAGTGCGGTAAAATTGTAAAAAAAGTGCAATACCACAGTTGTTTTTTATTTATTTTTTTTACCACGTTCACTGAATGCTAAAACTGAACTGCCCTTCTTATTCTACAGGTCATTACGAGTTCATAGACACCAAACATGTATAGGTTCTTTTATATTTAAGTGGTGAAAAAAAATTCCAAAATTTGGTAAAAAAATAAATAAAAAAAGTGCCATTTTCTAAGACCCGTAGCGTCTCCATTTTTCGTGATCTGGGGCTGGTTGATGGCTTATTTTTTGCGCACCGGGCTGACGTTTTTATTGATAACATTTGTGGTAGATCCGATGTTTTGATCGCCCGTTATTGCATTTTATTGCAATTTTGCGGCGACCGATCGGATTAATTCTTTTTTTATATTGATAGATCGGGCGATTCTGAATGCGGCGATACCAAATATGTGTATGTGTTTTTTTTTTATATATATTTTATTTTGAATGGGGCGAAAGGGGGGTGATTTAAACTTTTATATTTTTTTATTTTTTTTTATATTTTTAAAAACTTTTTTTTTTTACTTTTTGCATGCTTCAATAGTCTCCATAGGAGACTAGAAGCAGCAACTATCCGATCGCCTCTGCTACATACAGGGGACGAGCAGGTCCCCTGCATGCAGCAGAAATGGTCCTGTGCTATGAGCGCCGATCACTAGGTGGCGCTCATAGCGACAAGATCATGACAACCACAGGCGTCTGCTGCAGACCCTGGGTTGTCATGCCCACCCATCGGCGACCCGCAATCACGTGACGGGGTCGCCGGTGGGCGGGGCTTATGACGCGCTACCCGGAAGCGCGCGTTAAATGCTGCTGTCGGAGATTGACAGCGGCATTTAACATGTTAACAGCCGCGGGTGGATCTCGATTCCACCCGCGGCTGTTGCGGGCACATGTCAGGTGTAAGAATCAGCTGACATGTGCTCCGTTCAGTGAGGGCTCAGCGCAGCAGCCCTCACTGAACGGGCAGTACGCAAATATGCGTACTAATACGTCCCCGGTATTTAAGGGGTTAAAACGCTGCGCTACGACAGCCATCAATTAGATCCCATAATGATACAATAACCAGTACAGTTCTATTATCCTCATTAGACAGCGGTGTACACAGTTTATTGTATAGACCTTTGCTGCACAATGGGACAGTGTTCATTTATGTAAAATAATCCATAGATGTGGGACAGGTCCATAGGGATATGTACAAACACCCTCCATATAAATGTGCACATATAAGCTAACACTGCCCCCTACAGCTTCAGTGGCTGATCTCAGGTGTCCACAGGGAATCAGTGCCCATGTATTGTTAGTAGACTTCCATTGTAGTCTTTATTAACACATCTACAACCCTTTGTATTATTCTGAACCTCCATAGAAGTGAATGGAGAAAGCCTATCATGCACAGCCACTTCTATGTTCATATTAACTAGAGATACAGCCTTATCTCAATAGCTGCGGGGGGCTACAGAGGTGGAGCCAACATCTATTAGCCATTTATGGCTTCTTTGGTGGATATATCTGAGAGGGAAATAACCCTTTAATTGGGTTATCCACTACTAGACACCAACTATTGATGGGCCAAGAGAGGTGAGAAAACTAAAAGAAATTGATATCTCCAGACCAGCGCTGCATACCCCACTGGTTACCTGAGGTTAACAACCGGTGGGGGCAACGCATGAGTGTTGCAGCTTCTGATTGGTTGCAGCATTCATATTTCATCTAAGCCAGAAGAAGTAGTGCTCACATGACACCGCTGCCTGATGTTGATGTCAGAATAATGGCGGGATACACAACAATGAGTATAAGAGGGCACTGGTTTGGGAGGTGATTTGGGGATTTTTTAATATTTTCCCCTTCCTAGGTCCACAAATAAGACCCTACAAGTTCCAGGGAACATAGGTACACAGAACACCCTTTTCGGGCTGTGCATCTTCTCTATATACAGTGGGGAAAAAAAGTAAACTGCTCAAAAAAATAAAGGGAGCACTTAAACCACTGAATATAACTCCAAGTAAATCAAACTTCTGTGAAATCAAACTGTCCACTTAGGAAGCAACACTGATTGACAATCAATTTCACATGCTGTTGTGCAAATGGAATAGACAATAGATGGAAATTATTGGCAATTATCAAGACACCCTCAATAAAGGAGTGGTTCTGCAGGTGGGGACCACAGACCACATCTCAGTACCAATGCTTTCTGGCTGATGTTTTGGTCACTTTTGAATGTTGGTTGTGCTTTCACACTCGTGGTAGCATGAGACGGACTCTACAACCCACAGAAGTTGCTCAGGTAGTGCAGCTCACCCAGCATGGCACATCAATGCAAGCTGTTGCAAGAAGGTTTGCTGCATCTATCAGCGTAGTGTCCAGAGGCTGGAGGCGCTGCCAGGAGACAGGCCAGTACACCAGGAGACGTGGAGAGGGCCGTAGGAGGGCAACAACCCAGCAGCAGGACCGCTACCTCCGCCTTTGTGCAAGGAGGAAAAGGAGGAGCGCTGCCAGAGCCCTGCAAAATGACCTCCAGCAGGCCACAAATGTGCATGTGTCTGCACAAACAGTTTGAAACAGACTCCATGAGGGTGGTATGAGGGCCTGACGTCCACAGATGGGGGTTGTGCTCACAGCCCAACACCGTGCAGGACACTTGGCATTTTCCACAGAAGACCAGGATTGGCAAAGTCGCCACTGGCGCCCTGTGCTCTTCATAGATGAAAGCAGGTTCACACTGAGCTCATGCGACAGACGTGACAGAGTCTGGAGACGCCGTGGAGAGCGCATAGTGGGCAAACAACCTTACGCGGTGAAATGAGCTGCATCTGGATCTCGTCCACCTAAAGGGACTGTCAGCACAGAATGACTGTTCAAACTAAGTCCCAACTCTCGGTGCTTCATGACGGGGCCAATCATTTATATACACCTTCCCACCTGCTTGTTTTCCCTCTATCCACACCCTTCTCTTCTTTGATTGACAGCTCTGGCTTCATAGAACCAGAGAAGGAAGGAGACAGAGGTAAAACTAGCAGGTGGGAAGGTGTATAGAAATGATTGGCCCACGCCGTGATCCATGGAGCGCTTGTACTTGATTTCAACAGTCATTCTGTGCTGACAGTCCCTTTAAAATCAGTGTTTCCCAAACTCCAGTCCCCACGGCCCCCCACAGGTCATGTCTTTAGGATTTCTATAGTATTGCACAGGTGAGAGAATTCCTGATTCCTTGATGATACTTTCATCACATGTGTAATACTGAGGAAATCCTGAAAACATGACCTGTTGGGGGGAAAACCTGACCTGTTGGGGGCCATGAGGACTGGAGTTTGGGAAACACTGCCTTAAATGGAGAGTTGTTGCAGTTTTATTTTTCGGCGATTAGCAGGATCCCCCAACAATTTCTAAGCAATGAGAAAATGCAGTCCCTAATGATGTCCTCTGACAATAAGCGGATCACGGACAGCAGATGCATTGGGTTCTGCATTTCTTTGAGAATGGGATGGGGCAGCTTCTGTCTTCTCAGTGATACAATCAAGAAGGAGATGCAGCGTGAGACAATCCCTGTCTAGATCTTTGATCTGATCATCAATACAGAGGGAAAGGCTAATAAGATTATTAAAAAAAACTTAGTTTTTCAGCTGGTACTTCCTCTGGGGTCAGTATGCCAACCTCATTGACTTCATAGCACTTGCCAGAGTGGGCAGACACGATTTATTGCCTTTACACACGTCACCTCCACACAGGGCGATGCTGGCTACGACGCCTCTGTAGTGATCAAACGTTGAGTCAAACAGCAGGGCTTTAAGAGGGCTGCCCTTTTCAATCTTGGGACTAAAACACAAAAATAAGACATCCTGTTAAGGGGTATAAAGGTAAGTAAACCGCGTTCAGTCCGGGGTGATGAATTCCAAAAGACAAAGTTTATTCTGCCATCACATAACGTTTCGACCTGTTATAGGTCTTTATCAAGTATATACAAAGACATACAGGGATACTGATCCCCCTGGTCAGTGGCCAGAACCCTGTAAATTCCCCTTAAATGGTCCCAAACTGAAACTGTGGGAACAATCGAATCCACTTAGGGTTCAGCAAACTTACAGTCAAGGGTTTGATAAAGTTATCTACACCCTTGTGTCTCCGGAAAGCATGGCGTACGTTCACGTGCTGAATATGCCGACCAGTGCTGGAGTGAGCGGAGGTCCGCAGCTTGTGAAACTACAGATCCCAGCAGGCTGACGGTCTCTCATCAAGTTATGCTGGGAGCCGCAGTTTCACAAATAGTGCTAGAGGATCCATGTCAGAAATATGAGGCTGCTACTAGGGTTTCTCCCACAAATATGTAATCGGACGTGGAGCAGATCCGCACGTGGATGAGCCATATTCTCTATCTGTGAACATACTACTCTCCTTCACTCAGATTCTAAGTGGTTCTGCAGCGCATCTGTGCAGAGCAAGCTGTCAATCAAAATCCGGGCCAGGTTTACAGCCGTCACCTCCGATATAGTGAGCGGTGCTGTGATCCAAGACTGTAGCCGCTCCGTGCACAACGATGAGTGAAGGCCGGCAGCTGCAGGGAGGAAAGAAGTTAATTTTCTCCCGGTACCTGCACTATCAATAAGGCGGCCGGGCAACATTGTAACAATATTTATCTGCAGATTAACCCTATACCTGCAGGGACATAGCATTTTTCAAGGTGACAGGTTCCCTTTAATAAAGAGAAGATGGATAGAGCCGCATTAGTCCATACTCACGGTGGAAGCCTCCTGACAACTTCTTGAAGAACACTTTCCATATTTGTTCCAAGCTTCGCCGAGATCTAATAGAAATAAATAGAGAAATTAATTTCTTAATACAGTTTAGACCTCGGCTCCAATGAATCACAAGAAATGAAACCTGTTTGAAGCTGACAAGCAATCAAGCCCCTCCGTAAGCCGCACAGAACATGGCTACTTATGTCATCTGCAGGTGATTAAAGGAACCTGTCATGTTGAAATGGTATAAGATCTGTAGGGGGATGTTGTAGAGCAGAGAAGTTGATCAGACTGATAGACATATCTGTGGGAAGAGAGTCAGTAAGACTTGCATTTTATGCAGAGAAAGTCCTGCAGTATGTATACTAGTCCAGTGGGCGGTCCTAAGTGATTGACAGTTCCCTGTATGACCATGCAGGCAAAGATAGCTGTCAATCACTAGCATGACCGCCCACTGGACTCATCTATACAAACAGCAGGATTCCACTGAATAAATTGATAAAGGAAAAATATCTATCTTTGTACTGTGTTAGCCAGTAGATAGAAGAGTATTTAGATGTGAGAGTCCTCAGTGGTTGATACCTTTTAATGGCTAACGGAAAAGATGGTAACAAATTGCAAGCTTTCCAGACTACTCAGGTCTCAGGTCTGCCTGATGAAGAGGCCTGAGCAGTTTGGAAAGCTTGCAATTTGTTACCATCTTTTCAGTTAGCCATTAAAGGTATCAACCACTAAGGACTCTCAAATCTAATGAATGAATTACAATTTATACTGAATCTTCTCCCACAAACCTATATATCGTTCTGCTCAGTTTCTCATGGATAAAACCTGTAAGTCTGAATGGGGCTGTAATGTTATTACAATCATGTAAACGCAGATCACAAAATCTTTTAGATGATCTTTTTTTTTTTAACACTCAAAACCCCTATGGATATTTATGTTTACTAAAGGATTCCTTACCCATTCTTCTGACAGCTCTTCTTTAGGTATGGACACATACCGGCATCCGGCATAAAAACATCTGGAGACTTTTCCTTTTTCTGTGATATTGGATAATCTTGTTCATTTCTAACGCTTTAAATCTTTCAAATTCTTTCCGAAAAATGTATCATAAAGCGACTTCCTCAGGTCAGTTTTGCTTGTGGTTGTGTTACCATTATTTGTGCCAAATGTATCAAAGAGTTGCACGATGTTTGATAAATGTTTATGCAGCACTTCCATCTTTATTTATTCATTTTACTCACTTATATAGCATCAACCTATTCCGATGCGCTTTACAGACATTATCATTGCTGTCCCCATTGGGGCTCACAATCTACATTCCCTATCAGTATGTCTTTGGAGTATGGGAGGAAACCGACGAAAACATGGGGAGAACATACAAACTTCTTGCAGATGTTATCCTTGGTGGGATTTGAAACCAGGATCCCAGTGCTGCAAAGCACCAATGCTAACCACTGAGCCACCGTGTATCTTTATCCACTTTTAACGTCACCCGTCGTTCTTAGACCTGTGTAGCTTTCCAAGCCCAATTTCTAAAAGTTGTAAGAGTGCTGTAAAATAGGAAGCTGCACATTTTTGCGCAAAAATGATGCGTCACAAAATAGTTTCGTGTTTTTTTAACACCAAAAATTGATGTGAATTCCTCGCTACATTGCCCCTTTTCCAGCCAAATTTTGTAGAAAAAAAAAAAAAGACAAGGTACAGACAGCGAAGTTAAATTTGCCTACAGGAATGATTTTGATCTGGAGCGCATTGTACCCGGATACAGTCACTAGCGGGAATGTCAACCATCTTCTCAATTTGTTTCTCCACCCTCTCCAGATCTGCATTCTTCAAGTCTATCTAAAAGCAAAAGTATAAATACTAATTATTTATCAAAGCTGGACAAAATCTAGAAACCATATAATAAAACTGGCATAAAATATAGTGCTGAACAAGAGTTTAGGGAGAGATGTACAACTGGCACTGGCCTTTAGAAGGGATTGTGTAATCGCACAAAACTAGCAAAAATGTAAAGTGCCTGTAAAACAAGGAACGTGCAATTTACCTCTTAGTAAAAATCCTATTCTTTCTCAAGAACGGGAGGAATTTTAATTTCATAATTTTTTTTAATCAAATTATTTTTATTGAAAAACTCCAAATACAAATTTTCCATCTTTCAAATAACATACATGACATAGTAATTCCATAGTATAAAACATGAACAAAGTATCTGAACTTCAATTCCCTAACCCACCCTAAACCCAAATCCCAACACTCCAGAGAGAACCATTTTCAGAGCAGTTCTAGAATAACGGACTACAGCATTCGTAGAAGAGGGAAGAAGATAAAAAAGTGACTAACAAAGGGATAGCAGCGTTTTAATTTTATCATTTACTGCTTGATGCCTGAGCCGGGAAGTGCACGCTTGAAAACTGTTGCAGGCTGCTGTAATCACAGGACACAAGCAAACAGCATGGCATTTCCTATCAGCAGGGAGGAAGTAAAGGGAACAGTAATGAAAGTCTCCTCCTACTCCGCTCCATAATGAAATGAACAGTGTGCATCCTACAAATGCGATGCATACAGCAAACAATTCATTTTCCATACACAGGTTTTGAGTTGACCACTGGATATACACATGTGTATAACTAATTACCAGAACTGGAAATCGAAAAAAAAGACGAGCAAGTTTGGGTGAATCCTGCCTTCATTACTGCACAGCCGCTCATAGAGGGATCGGTACTAGGAACAGCAGGAGTGCCGGCGATGTTCACAGATTTACCTGCTGCGGGACTGAAGGAGTCTGATAGTGTTCGGCTCTAAGCTTTTTACCTTGTTTACGACAGGAATAATTGAAAGCTGTGCTTCAAAGGCAAGGAAGAAGTTTGTCACCGTCTGCGCTTGAATACCCTTAAGGGGGGAAAAAATATATATACATATATACAAATACTGAAACATCTAAATGCATTAGAACATCAAACCTGGTGAAGCGGTAAATGACTTGTCCTCCAGGGATACAGGCTACTGTCATTCAGTAATTATTTCATAGGAATTTTACATTTTATGTGATCACCACGCTAGAATGTAAATGATGAAAACACAACACAACTCCTCACCATATGAAGATATTTTGTGTTTTATAGAACAGCATTTCTGTGGAATAACACGACTGATTTACTGTGTATGCACCATAGCCTTCATTTGATGTCACTTACTGTCACCTGTCACCTTGCCCCAACTCTGCAATCCCCAATATCAGTCCATGACCTCAATGGGGTCACTATAAAATTCTAAAGGGGACTGGTCATGTCTTTATTAGAAAATAGATAAACTTAGGATAGAAACAATATGAGCATATACCCTGCTATAAGTAAGTAAAAAGCAATAGTGAATATATATAATATAGGGTACTTAGTAAACGTGGTTTTTGATTTAAAAAAAGCCATCCCACCCGCACCAAGGTGTACCCAGTCAGTTATGTGAAATATATAATAAAATACACTTTAGTACAATATTAGTGTTTTGTCCCTTTAAATCTGCTGCTACTTCTGTCACCATGGTAACTGCATTCATGCTCAGCCAATAGGATTGCTCGGTTTGAATTTGGGAAAAAAAAAAAGTCCTATATCGTCAGTTTGTTCCTTCTCATCTGAGTGTGAAGACAGACACCTGCGATCAGCGAGAGATTATAGGTATAAGACGTGATATAATATAACGGACGGAGCCACATCCCATCACACGCACTCAGCGACCACAACTGACAGGAATCAGCACATTTACCAGACAATAAGTTATTATTCCCCAACACATGATACGCTGAGACACCAGTGGGGGGCGCCGCACTCGTTACATCTCCCATCTGGATGGATCCAGCGACGAGATCCTGATATTTCCCCCCAGCTCCGCTCCTCCATAGGGAATGGCCCAGATGCACGCAGAACGGACCGAAGTGTAATACTGCTAGAACTCTGCATGATATCACATCCTCCATATATACCACATAATAAAGGGGTGCTCCCACTGGGACAGGTCATCACCTATCCAGAGATCAGTGATAACTTGTTCCAACTAGACATCCCCTTTAATGGAAGAGATCACATCTCTAACAGTCAATACGCTATTCATTCCCAATCTTCCCTGGCCCCAGTAATGCCCCTGAGTATATCGCCAATATGAGCCAATCATCAAACCCTCTGCTGACTGTTCCCGATGTTTTATAGAGTTTGGAGACGTTGCTACAAGAGAAGATATCAGCGGACACCATGGGGGTGGAGTATTCTGCCAGCGATGGAGCAGGTAGTATCCACCAGTCTGTGATATCTGACCTTCCTCCATATTCTGCTCTTACATGCGTTTCTTCAGCTTTACCCCTTCCCGACATAACCAATTTATGTTTTTTTTCTGTTTTTTCCTCCGCTTTTTCCAAGGGCTATAACTTTTTGATATCTGTCCACATAGTGTGAGGTCTTGTTATTTTGTAGGATGAGCTGTCCTTATAAATGACACCATTCATTTACCACATAGTCCTAGAAAACGGGAAAAACATTTCAAGTGCAGTAAAAGTGCGAAAAAAAAAGCCTGACATTGTTTTTCTGGGAACGGTTTTAACGGCGCACATTGTGTGGTAAAAATGACCTGGTAATAGGATCCTACTCCTCAGTGTGATTACAGCAAGACCAAACTTCTCCAATAGTTTTGGCAAAAGAAAAAAACTTTTTTTTGATGCTGTCACCATTTTTTCTGAGACCCGAAACATTTTCAGTTTCCGGGTTGATGGAGCTGAGTGGGGGCTTATTTTTTGAAGGGCAAGAGGACTTTATTGATAACATTTTGGGGCACATATGTCATGGTCATCGCTTCTTACAGGATTTTCTGCAGTATTGAGGCGAACGAAAAAATGCAATTTTGTATTTTTGAATTTTTTTCTGTGTTCACTGATCGTTTTTTTTTTATATTTTGATAGATTGTATTTCTCTGAAAGAGACCATACCACAAAATGTGTATATTTTTATTATCTTTATTTTTAGTGGGAGGTGAGTTGAACGTGTGGGGTTTTAATAAATATATATATACTTTTTTTCACTGTATTTGTATACATCATCTGATTGCTTGTGCTATATACAGCGATACCACAGTAATGCTCCATATAGCAAAACCACGGTCTTCTTTACAGCCCAAATGAAGCGTTATGATGACAGGCACGGAGGCTTCAGCAGACCCCCGGATGTCATAGCAGTCCATCGGCGCCCTATGATCGCGTCACAGGAGCGCCGGTGGGCGTATGGAACGACGCGTCCCAATGCTGGCGCGCTGTTAATGCTGCTGTTAGAGATTGACAGCAGCACTGAACAGGTTAACAGTGGTGGGCAGATCTTCGCTCCACTCGCAGCTGTTAGAGGCAGGTCCTGGTTGTTTGTCACAGCCATTATCTGCCATGTACGGGGCGAGCTGACCCTGCTCCATACACCCGCTACTGACTTATACCATACATGTACGGCAGATGTTGGTAAGGAGTTAAAGCGGTTGTCCAGCTTTGGGGCCATTTTTTTTACTTTAATGCAAGTATTTGGGGCTAAAATCGATTTCTGTAATTGAGTTTCATTAAAAATGTTGCCTTCTGTAGCATCTGTGCTGCACTGTCTATTGCTGGCTGCAAAATTAGCTAACTGAGAATCTATCAGTGAGCTCCTTAGTCTTAAGGGAGAGTTTGTAGATCTTTAATCAGTTTTTTTTTCCTGAGTGCCTATTAGCTGATCTATGCCCAAAGAAAACACAAAACTTGAATGTGCAGGGAAACAATAAGTCTGTAATAGCCGGTGAAAAACACTTAATGAAACCTAAATGTAAAAAATTACTTTTAGTAGTAAATACATGACATGAGAAAATATACACTGCTCAAAAAAATAAAGGGAGCACTTAAACAACAGAATATAACTCCAAGTAAATCAAACTTCTGTGAAATCAAACTGTCCACTTAGGAAGCAACACAAATTGACAATCAATTTCACATGCTGTTGTGCAAATGGAAGACAATAGAGGGAAATTATTGTCAATTATCAAGACACACTCAATAAAGGAGTGGTTCTGCAGGTGGAGACCACAGACCATATCTCAGTACCAATGCTTTCTGGCTGATGTTTTGGTCACTTTTGAATGTTGGTTGTGCTTTCACACTCGTGGTAGCATGAAACGGACTCTACAACCCACAGAAGTTGCTCAGGTAGTGCAGCTCATCCAGGATGGCACATCAATGCGAGCTGTGGCAAGAAGGTTTGCTGCGTCTGTCAGCGTAGTTCCAGAGGCTGGAGGCGCTACCAGTAGACATGCCAGTACACCAGGAGACGTGGAGGGAGCCATAGGAGGGCAACAACCCAGCAGCAGGACCCCTACCTCCGCCTTTGTGCAAGGAGGAACAGGAGGAGCACTTCCAGAGCCATGCAAAATGACCTACAGCAGGCCACAAATGTGCATGTGTCTGCATAAACTGTTAGAAACCGACTCCATGAGAGTGGGATGAGGGCCAGACGTCCACAGATGGGGGTTGTGCCCAATGCCAGACCTCATGTGGCTGGAGAGTGTCAGCAGTTCCTGCAAGATGAAGGCATTGAAGCTATGGACTGGCCCGCCCGTTCCCCAGACCTGAATCCCATTGAGCACATCTGGGACATCATGTCTCACTCCATCCACCAATGTCACGTTGCACCACAGACTGTCCAGGAGTTGGTGGATGCTTTAGTCCAGGTCTGGGAGGAGATCCCACAGGAGACCATCCGCAACCTCATCAGAAGCATGTCCAGGCATTGTAGGGAGGTTATACAGGCACGTGGAGGCCACACACAATACTGAGCCTCATTTTGACTTGTTTTAAGGACATTACATCAAAATTGGATCAGCCTGTAGTGTGTTTTTCCACTTTAATTTTGGGGGTGACTCCAAATCCAGGCCTCCATTGGTTAATACATTTGATTTCTATTGATGATTTTTGTGTGATTTTGCTGTCAGCACATTCAACTTTGTACAGAACAAAGTATTCAATTGAGAATATTTCATACATTCAGATCTAGGATGTGTTATTTGAGTGTTCCCTTTATTTTTTTGAGCAGTGTGTATATATAATATAAACAATTACTGCAGCTTTAATGCTATTTATTACGTCTCAGGAGGAGGACGGAAGAGGAAGAGGACGGAAGAGGCGGAGGACGGAAGAGATGGAGGACGGAAGAGGCGGAGGATGGAAGAGGAGGAGGACAGAAGAGGAGGAGGACGGAAAAGGAGGAGGACGGAAGAGGAGGAGGATGGAAGAGAAGGAGGACGGAAGAGGCGGAGGATGGAAGAGGCAGAGGATGGAAGAGGCGGAGGAGAAAAGAGGCGGAGGACGGAAGAGGGGGAGGACGGAAGAGAAGGAGGACCGAAGAGGAGGAGGACGGAAGATGAGGAGGACGGAAGAGGAGGAGGACGTAAGAGGAAGAGGACGGAAGAGGAGGAGGACGGAAGAGGCGGAGGACAGAAAAGGCGGAGGAAGGAAGAGGCGGAGGACAGAAGAGGCGGAGGACGGAAGAGGCGGAGGACAGAAGAGGAGGAGGACGGAAGAGAAGGAGGACGGAAGAGGAGGAGGATGGAAGAGGAGGAGGACGGAAGAGGAGGAGGACGTAAGAGGAAGAGGACGGAAGAGGAGGAGGACGGAAGTGGAGGAGGATGGAAGAGGAGGAGGACAGAATAGGAGGAGGAGGACAGAACTGCACCTTAAGATCCCTAGGGGGAAAGGGATGGTAGTAATATAGTGGTAGTATATCCATATTAGTGTAATATGAGTAATAATACTAGTGATAATAGTAAGAAAGTAATAAAATAACAGTAGTAATAGTAGTAGGTAGAATAGCAGTGTGATCCAGGGTCCTAGGACTGATCGCCTTTTCTCGGGGTCAAGAAGGAATTTTTCCCCTGTGACACAAATTGGCTGAAGGTGTCCTGGGGTTTTTGCCTTCTTCTGGATCAACACTGTAGGTATAGGGCAGTATTAGTAGTGATAGGAAAGAAGAATAATACTGTAATAAGATAGCACAATGTAATAATAACCATATCAAATAGATTTATAAAAACAAATTAAAATAACTCCAGTAGTACAATAATTAGTGTAATATTATATAACTTGTAATAACATTATTAGGTTTGATCCAGGGTCCTAGGACTGATCGCCTTTTGCCGGGGTCAAGAAGGAATTTTTCTCCTATGACACAAATTGGCTGAAGGTGTCCTGGGGTTTTTGCCTTCTTCTGGATCAACAGCTTTAGGCATAGGGATTTTAGTAATACCATTATTAGAATCACAAGATTAATAAAAAAAAAATTAGAATTACATTTTTTTAATTAGTTTTATAACAGTTACAATTAATTGCATTAATGCAATAATAATAAATAGTAAAAATGGTGGTAATAATAATAATACAAAAAACTAGTCCCAGTTAGTAAGTTAGTGTAATGTTAGTGTAGGGACCCATCTGAAGAGGTCGCCTTGACGTTGGCAGATGGGCTCGCACAATTTGCTCAAAATGTGCGCTAAGAACCTCATATTTCTATGTACAGGAGATCTAGCAGTAATACCATTCAGGAGATAGATATCTGTGTACACACATTTTGTTATATACTTTTGTGCAGCACACAGGGCAGGCATACAGGTACAGGGCAAGAGTGTTACAGTGATATTATAACTCGGCCTTAAGGATAAAATGCTGATAACTACAGATCCTGGAAACACATCCGAAACTAGACCTTGTAAGTAACTGGTTCCCAGCTAGTGGTAAATATGTACAGGGCAGTCCGGTACCAAGACCTGCTCTATAGGACACATTATCATCAGGCAGGTCCTTACAAGATCTGCGGCAGAAGTGTGGCTGTGTAACACAGTCCTGCTCCTGCCTCAGCTGCCCACAGTGGAGCCAACCTTGATCCTGGCAGCTTAATCCATTGTATGACACAGTAGGGGGCTTCCACAGCATTTAGGCACTTTAGACAGGAGAGGGAGGCATGATCATGGTGCCAATGAGTTTCTATGGCAGCTGAGATCTAACAATGGACCCCATGACGGCCATCTTACTGCTCCTATTAGACCCCGGCTGAGGAAAGGTCTATGAGGACACCGGTCAGACTTATGTCGCCTGCTCTGCACATATTAGAAATACCTAGGGCTGATTAGTTTGCCATTTGTAAATCTGATCCAGCAGCGCTGGGCTACCACTGACGTGATCAGGGCTATTGAGCTCCTAGATTGGGCAGAGGAGCTCAGTATTCAGCAGGAGCTGGCCGAGGAGAGCAGAGCAACTTGCATGGGGCTGCTGCACAAGAAGCAACTCACAAGGTGGAGATTTACCCGGAGACGCTGTGCTCGGGCTGTGATCTGCTGTGCAGGCTGCATAGTAGATGCCTCGAAGGACCCTAACTTCACCCCTAACAGGCACAGCAGAGCTCGGACGGCTGCAAGTGAACGGAGAGCGGCTGATTAGTAACTGCTGCATCTCCTGCAGCTCAGATAAGAGCCGCACAGAGCGGGGGTTCAGTAATGATGAATATGGGAAGTGTCCGCCCCTCACATGCCCTATATGCGGCCTCCAGAGGTAAAGTCTCCCCTGTAACCAGCGCCTCCTCCCACCTTCTCTGCTGGCATGCTCCATTACTTAAAGGGGATGTCTGAAGAAAACAAGTTATCACTTATCCACAGGCTCGGTGATCACTTACTGATCGTGGGGTCTGACCGCTGCGAGCCATCGTCTGATCGGGAAGGAGTGGAAAGTCAGGGATCAACTGCAGCTCCATTCATTCTCTATGGGGCTCCGGAAAAGCCGAGCTCAGCGCTTGAATGCCACATAGGGAATGAATGGAGCGGATCCTGGAGTAATAACATGTCCTCCTCTCCTCAGCTTTCTGTCTGTGTAAGTGGCTCAGCCCTTGTCTCCCCTTCTGCTCCGGCTTCTGTGCTGGTCCTTGTGAGGAAGAGGAAACCCTCTGCCCTTCTGCTCCGGCTTCTGTGCTGGTCCCTGTGAGGAAGAGGAAACCCTCTGCCCTTCTGCTCCGGCTTCTGTGCTGGTCCCTGTGAGGAAGAGGAAACCCTCTGCCCTTCTGCTCTCAGTCCTCTGCGACTTTTCACAATCGCTCAGTGCACCCATTATATGTAATAAGGATCATTCTTCATCCCTTGTCCAGCTTTCATCCCCCCCAGTCTGACCAGCGGACAAGATAATAAACATGTGAGTGGAAGGTTCACAATTATTAAATGTGTTGTGAAAAGTCTCCACAGCATTATCCGGAGAAAACTGCAGGGTGACCACTTGTGAAACCAGCACAAAATCCAGCGGACTGCGCTTCCCTGCCCCCCGCCGGTCTCTGTATCCTGGCATTCAGCTATTCCATTTGGTGCTTATTCTGGAAGGAAAACAAAAATGTGATGTTCTTACACAGACGCCTGAAGACGCAGCTTTTCATCATCCATGTTGGGCTGTTGTATGACGTGTGGATTACTCTGCTTGTTGGATTCTTGCATTACCACAAACACTGCCTTTATTTTGTGATTTCTGTGCCGCTTCCCACTTCTATTGGCAGTGTGATATATCAGCACGTGAGGGCTGCCACAATCATGTGTCAATAGGTTATTGCAGGAGGCCGTGATATAGAGACCATCCTGGACCAGGGAGGAGTTGGTACAGAAGCACCTAGAGAGGGGGGTACAGGGGCTTCATTTCAATTTTAAACTTAGCTGGATTGTGTTTAGCTACAAGAATGGAAAGTAAAATAATAAAATCTTTATTTTTTTTTTCTATTTGGCAAAATCGTTCATCAGAGGCTTGGCCACTACCGAAAAGTTTTTGATGAACTTACAGTAGTAGCTGGCGAAACCCAAAAAACTTTGTAACGCCTTTAAGTCTTGAATATAATACCAATCCAGTACCGTCCGGACTTTGGCCAGATCCATGCAAAAACGGTGAATGATAAGAACTAACCCTGAATGGAGAACATACATTTCTCTGGTTTGACAAATAATTTATTATCTTTGAGTATCTGTAAGACCTGCCTGACATGTACCTGATGTGACTGGAGGTAAATAAATTAATATGTAATCAAGATTGGTTTGTTGTGATCTACCTGCCAGATGACTAAAAATGTCACTAACAGTGTTGAAAAAAAGCGGGAGCATTAGTCAACCCAAATGTCATCACAAGCTTTTCATAGTGCCCCTCAGGAGTATTGAAGGCCATCTTCCACTCATCTCCTCAATGTGAATGAGATTATAAGCCCCCCTGAGGTCTAGTTTAATCAAATCGTAGGAGCCAATTTTTTTTCTAAAGAGGTCGGGGATGAGAGGGAGAGGATATGCATCCCAGACCGTGATCCGATTAAACTCGCGAAAATCAAGGCGGGGGCGCAACCCCCAGTCTTTTTTTTTGACAAATAAAAACCCCACTGCAACGGGAGATGAAGAACGTCTTATATGGCCCAATGGTAGACTGACTGACCATGCTGTTCTGAACTGCCACCCTAAGATGGCTTCCCATTATATACCTACTGTATAAGTGCTCCCTCTAACGGCTTCCTCCACCCACACCCACTACTGGTTCCCCCTACCTTTGGGTTCCCCCCACTCCAGCCAGGGACAGGGCTCAGCAGCTGCACTCTGCATGTTGGATGCAGGTGTTTTGGGGGGTTCCGTGCAGCACTCCCATCTTACCTGAGTGAAGGGAGACACCACACCTCTGGGAGAGGTGCAGTACCGCTGTGGCGACTGAACACTCAGGGGCGCCACATTCCCCCCCCCGGTAAAACACAGCACGTCCGCGGGCTGGAACAGAGCAAAACCAGGCATAACTGACATGCAAAATTTTTAAGATGCATCCGCATATAAGACCATAAAACAACATTTCTTCCCTTTATGGGAGGCACATTTCTTTTAATGTTACTGGTTACATTATAAAACATCATAAGAGCATTGTCATATAAAACAATTTTCAAGACAGTTCCAGCACCAGGGTGCAACAGTAGCAGCATGAGGGACCCGTCCACAAACCCTCAACGTAGGCCCTGGGCATGGCTGCAGGGCATAGACGATCCAATCCTGGACCTCGTCTTCCGCCACGCCAAACGGGTTTTTGTTCTGAGGTATATTTGTAATTATAAAACCAATAGGATGCACTTTAAGAAGTGCTAAACTATGTACAATGTCAACGTCCGGCTTCTCACAGTCCTCAGCCTGTCAGTCTCTGTACCCTGACGGGTAACTGGGTAGCAAACATGAAGTCAACTGCACCCTTCCGGGCAACTTATGTACAGTCCAGTTAACTAAAACAGTTTAACAGTGGGGCCCCCTCCGGGGGAACCCCTGGTTTCTGCAGGCTGACCCAGCCTGGTCATCAGCCTCAGGCTGCAGGGGGACCAGGGATGAAGCAGCGCCAGTGGCATTTGGGAAAGGGACATCACTCCTACCTGCTCCCGCGACTGCGTCAGCTCGGCCTGACACCTCCCGGTCTTTACACAGCTTCTCTCCACCTCCTCTCCTCTTTCGGGGGCGGTCCCATGGCACTTTGCTGTCGGTCACTCCCTGTGTCGGCCTCCCCGCTTTGACGGACACATCTATGCGGACAGTCACTGTTGCAAGGGGCAGGGCCTGCTTTTGGCGCCATTCTGGGACTCGGCCCACGACGGGAGGTTCCATTCTGTTGTTCTTTAGCACGCACATAATGGTGCCCGTTCTTCTGGGGCGGGCGCCACATTCAAGGCAGAAAACACTTCTTTAGGCGCACATTACCCGCAGATGGCGGGCTGGTCACATATCCTGTTCGTGACGCCAAGTGGTGACTCGCTGCCCCCTGGGCCGCGGGGCACACGGCAGCCGGGCCTTATGGCTGCTTTGGGGAATATCACGGTGGCTGGCCCGGGGCGGTCAGTTCAAAAGGGATTATTTATAGGATTTGTCGTGAAACCACCTGTGGTGTCTGGTGAGGATCACCAGTGCTGCAACAGTCCTCTGAGGCAGATGTTAGGGCAGCTAGAGATGGAACGGCTCCCTACAGGTGGATCGGGCCTCAGGGCAGTGTAAATTGATGGAGGGTGCGCTGGGCGTTATAGTGCAGGGAGGGAAATGACACCAGTGAAGGAATAGACGGAGGCAACTCAGTGCAGTCGTCCAAGATTTTTATTCACAGTTCTTCAGGAAACACACAAGTGCACGTTACAGGTGAAGACCTCCCACGTTGCGCCGTGGTCACCCTGGCAGGGGTTCAATCCTTCCTCAGGAAGTTTAGGAATGCTTGGCAGAACCCCACTTTCTCGTGTTCCTACTTTGACCGTCTTCACACTAGGTCCTTCTCCCTGCTGCCCTGCGCTGCCCACTCTCAATCCCGCTCGGGTATGCTGAAGTCCTTCCTATACGTCGGATCCGGGACCAACCTCACCCCCTGGAGATTAGAATGCAGCAACCGATCCCTCTGTCTTCTGACAGATGCGGGGTGTACGGGTGCTGTCCTCCACGCGCCGTACCCCTGGGATCCCTTCTTAGAATGGAGTCTACTCCCTGCTCCCCTCCGGGGCCTCTATCCCGGGCCCTTCTTGTGGAGCAGAGCTCCTGCTGAGCCTCTGCTCCCAGACAGTCCTCACTGACCGTCTGTACTGTACTGACTGACCATTCTGTTCTGAACTGCCACCCTAAGATTGCTTCCCATTATATACCTACTGTGTGCTCCTTCTAACTGCTTCCTCCACCCACACCCACTACTGGTTCCTCCTACCTTTGGGTTTCCCCCACTCCAGCCAGGGACAGGGCTCAGCAGCTGCGCTCTGCATGTTGCCCTTCCAGCCGGTCTGAAGCAGTGTAATGTTGGATGCAGGTGTTTTGGGGGGTTCTCTGCAGCACTCCCATCTTACCTGAGTGAAGGGAGACACCACACCTCTGGGTGAGGTGCAATACCTCTGTGGCGACTGAACCCTCAGGGGCGCCACATGCCCACGATGCAGAAATGCTCCGGATTTTTCCTGAGTGTTTCTGCATCTCCCTGGTAAACGTAAGTGAAGCATTTTTCACATGCATGTCCGCATGCGGGTTGTCAACTGCTTTCCAAGCGATTTTAGCATCACTTGGAAAGTGCTTGACAACTTGGTCACGCTATATAAATCCTTGCAACCGGCATGTATTTATATAGTGTGACCAAGTTAATAGTTGAAAAAAAGAATAAAAATGGTAAAAAAAGAAAAATAGAATTAGACTTACCGGTAATTCTGTTTCTAAGACCCTCCACGACAGCACACCTGGAGGTAGCCTCCCCATCCCAATTAGGGACAGGAAAACAAGATGTTAAATAGCCCCTCTCTGCTACAATCCCCAGTGTTTTCAAAGGACCACACAGTATGAATGCTCTAAATATTTATTAACACTAAGGATTTTTCCAATCAATAAAGAGATGGAGGGAACTACCCATGCTGTTGTGGAGGGTCTTAGAAACCGAATTACTGGTAAGTCTAATTCTATTTTCTCCAATCCCCTCCATGACAGCACACCTGGAGTAATACCAAAGAATGAATATTAGGGAGCGACAACAGCCTGAAGGACTTTCCTTCCAAATGCTAAGTCTCTATTAGATATTACATCTAGTCTATAATGCTTAGCAAAGGTATGGACAGACGACCATGTAGCTGCCCGGCAAATCTGCTCAATGGATGCACTAGCTTTTTCCGCCCAGGAGACCGACATAGCACTAGTAGAAAGAGCTTTCAAGGATTCCAGAGGAGGCAAATCTTGAACTATGTATGTTTCACAAATTGCTTTCTTAATCCAATTTGCTAGCGTATTTTTGCAATTTGCTTTCCTTTATTGGGGCCTCCATATTGGACAAATAGGTTCTGATCCTTCCTCCAGGTTTCAGTCTGCCTCAAATAGCGGATTATAGTCCTTCTTACATCCAATGCGTGGAATTCTTCTTCCTTGCTATTTGATGGATTTTGACAGAATGACGGAAGAATTATGGGCTGAGACATATGAAAATTAGACGACACTTTAGGTAGAAAAGAAGGATCCAACTGGAGGATGATCCTGTCCTCCAAAATACGACAATAAGTCTCTCTGATAGACAGGGCTTGGATTTCACTCACTCTTCTGGCTGTAGTCAGAGCTACAAGCAATGCCGCTTTCCAAGACAATTTGTCTATGTGTGCCTCGGCTATTGGCTCGAAAGGATGCATAGTTAGACCTCTAAGAACTACGTTGAGATCCCAAGGTGGAACTATTTTAGCTCTTGTTGGATTAATCCGAGAAGCAGCTATCATGAACCTCTTAATCCATCTGTTTTGGGCCAAATCAGCATCAAAATAGGAACATAAAGGCGAGACTTGGACCTTCAGCGTGCTTGGTCTTAATCCTTTAGACAGACCGTTCTGTAGGAAATCCAAGATTCTGGCCACGTCAGGCCGAAAGGGATCTAATGCTTGAAAGCTTTCTAGATTTTTCCATAGATGGAAATTGTGACTGGTTTTCTGCTTTTCTGCAGTGTATGTGACTCGCCCCCAGGGGTGTCGCGGGGCACCCGGCAGCCGGGCCTAAGACTGCCTGCGGGGATTATCGTGGTGGCTGGCCCAGGGCGGTCAGTGCCAAAAGGAATTATTTGTAGGGAATTTGTCGTGACGCCACCTGTGGTGTCTGGTGAGGATCACCAGCGCTGCAACAGTCCTCTGAGGCAGATGTCAGGACAGCTTGAGATGGAACGGCTCCCCACAGGTGCAGCAGGCCTCAGGGCAGTATAAATGATGCAGGTTGCGCTGAGCGTTGTGGTGCAGGGAAAGCGATGGCACAGCAGGAGTAATGGACAGAGACAGGGGATTTGCTTCATTACCTTTACTGGTACAGCTGTTAGGTACGGTCCAGGGTACTCCAGATGAAGGGCGCACTTTTGGACTTCTCCCCAGGGAGCGGGTATAGGGCCTCCTGATCCGTGTCTGTCCCTATGTATGCTCCTGGCCAGCCTGCAACTGGGCATAGCTTATGTGTCCTGCTTTTACTTCACCAGATGCTCAGAAACAGGACCTCTGGTTGGTAACCACTTTCCCTGGACGTCGGGGCCTTCGTGGTTCCTGATCCTGTGTGTGTCTAGCCTTCAGGTTTGCCAGGGACTTGTAGTCCTCCTGGGATTCCGGTTATCCCCACTGGGTGTAAAGGGTCCCTGTAGGTGCGGACCCGGTGTCCGGTAGATATAACGGGGTGAGCTTATTGTGCTCCTCTGCCCCCTTGGTTTCACTCCCCTTTTTCTCCTTGCCGTCGGCCACACTCGGGGCCCTCACTACTAGGCAGCTGACGTGCTGCGTCTTCACCGCTATCTGAGCGTCGGCACGTTCTCAGGCTCTCTCTCTATCTGGGCTCCCTCTGCTGGTATGAGTTGGAAGGTAGAGGTGTTTGTATGTAGTGAGGGCCTCTTGTGGAGAAATCCATCCATGCACCCTTCTGGGTTCTGTGGCACCAATGCACAGCAGGGCGCCACATTTGGATCACCTGTACTGAGAAGCCTCTGGCTTTTCAGAGGGCGGTCTCAGAAGCCAAGCAGCTAGAGCCAAATTCTGAGGGGCCGGATGGAAAATCTGGCCCTAATGCAGCAGATCGTGGATTCGAGGAAGCATCAATGGATCATCCATTCTTAGACTGCTCAATGTTCCGAACCATGCTCTTTTTGGCCACATTGGAGCTATTAGGATAGTCTTGACCCCTTCCGACCTGATTTTTTGTAAAGTCCTTGGTATTAACAGAATCAGGGGAAAAGCATTAGCGAGCCCAACTTTCCAAGGGTGAGCGAATGCATCTATCCCTGTTGCTGAATCCTCGGGTTTCAAAGAGAAAAAGGCTCTTACTTTTGCGTTTTCCTGGTTCGCAAACAGGTCCACATCTGGGTATTCCCAATTTTGAACAATCATCTGAAATATCTTCGAGTTCATGCTCCACTCCCCTGGATGAATGTCTTTTCTGCTCAGAAGATCTGCATGATAGTTGTCGGAGCCCCTCAGATGCAGAGCCGATAAGGATAGTAGATTATGCTCCGCCCAGTGGAAGATCCTTTCGGAGATCATCTGTAACCTCCTGTTTCTTGTACTTTCCTGATGTCTCAAGTGGGCTACAGTTGTCATATTGTCCGAGTAGACTCTGACATGCGACCCCTGAAGCACAGTAGTGGCTGCCCATAGGGTTTCTTCCACCACTTTCATTTCTCTTAAGTTTGAGTACTGCTCTGCTATTTCTTGCGACCAGACCCCTTGGAAGGCCACGTGGGAGACTACTGCTCCCATCCCCTTTTGCTTGCGTCTGTTTTGACGGATAACAAGGGAAGTTGAATCCATGCTGAACTTTTCTCCAGATTTCCTGGACAGAGCCACCAATTTAAAGATGCTTTCACCTTCTCTGGCAGATGAATTCTGTTGGAGAGGGAACTTGGAGATCTGTCCCAACAGGAAAGGATGTAGTTTTGAAGGACCCTTGAATGCGCTTGAGCCCAAGGTACCGCCTGAATAGATGAGGTCATGGACCCGAGGACGGACATGGCGAATCTTAATGACACTCCGCTCTGGTTCTTTAGTGCATAAACTTTCGACCTCAACTGAATCTGCTTCTCTTTTGGCAGAAAAGAGGCTTGTTGCTGAGAATCCAGGAGAATTCCCAAGGAGGTCTTCCTGGTGGAGGGAATCAGATCTGACTTTTGGTTGTTTATCAACCATCCCAAGGATTCCAGGATCTGGAGGGTCATCTGGAGGTCTCTTTCCAAACTTGAAACCGAGGGAACCATCACCAAAAAATTGTCTAAATATGGGACGATGCAGATATTCAGTTTCCTTAGATAAACCTACTACCTCTGCCATGATCTTTGTAAACAGGCGGGGTGCTGACGAAATGCCGAAGGGGAGTACATTGAATTGAAAATGAAGTACCTCTCGGTTCTGAGTTACAGCAAATCTGAGAAATTTTCTGTAATCCGGATGAATTGGCACGTGGTAGTAAGCCTCTGGCTGGTCTACTGTTGCCACGACAAATCCTTTTCCAATCAATAAGCTGCCATTGAGGAAGGAAGCTCGCAATTCTGCCTCCTACCTTCTTGGCGTCATTGTCTGTCCTGCCTAGAACCTTGAAAGATATTCCTACCTCTTCCCCCTTTTGTGTAACTCCAGCGACCAGTTTTACCCTTGCCTCTGTACTGAAATGCTTGCTGCTGTTGTTGTTGAGGGAGAAGAAATGGTCTCTTTCTGAAACTTTTTGGATTCTTTGGCTCTGGCAGAGACTTCTTCTTGTCGGATGCTTTCTCCAACAACTCGTCTAGGACCGCCCCAAACATATACTCTCCTTTAAATGGAATGGAACAAAGCTTAGATTGTGATGCGTTGTCCCCACTCCACATCTTGAACCACAAAGCTCTTCTCGTAGAATTTGATAATGCTGCCAATCTTGCCGCAATCTTGACCGACTCTGCCAAGGCATCCGCTAGGAATCCAGTGGCCTTCTGCAGAAAAGGAAGAGATGCTAGGAGGTCCTCTTGAGTGGTACCTTTCCAGAGATGTTCCTCTAGTTGTTGGAGCCAGAGGAACTTGGAACGAGCTACACAAGTTGAAGCGATATTAGTCTTCAGTGAAGCCGCCGATGTTTCCCATGCCTTCCTTAGAAGGCTTTCCATCTTCCTATCCATAGGATCTTTGAGCTGTGACGAGTCTTCAAAGGGAAGGGTTGTTTTCTTCGCAACCCTTGCCACCTGTACATCAACCTTCGGGACTTCCATCCATAGCTTAGCCGCCTTTTCATCTAGAGGGAATCTATCCTTCATTTCTCCTGCCATACTAAGCCTTTTCTCAGGTGACTCCCATTCATCCAAAATAAGACTCCAAATGTTGTCATGCACAGGGAACACTACCTTCTTCTTGGATTTCAGACCGCCAAACATTTCATCCTGAACTGTACTGGTTTCCTTCTCCTCTTCCACCTGCATCGTGTCTCTCACCTGCGACAACAATTCCTCCATATTCTCAGACGAAAAGTAATATTTCCTATCTTCCTCATGATCTTCACTTAGGACCCCTTCTTCCGGTTCCTCCATAGACCCTAATTCTGAATCAGAGGTCTCCCTAACCGTATATTTTCTCCTTTTGGGGGGAGATGGACCTTCAGCTCTGGCTTGTGAGAAGGAGGCTAGGGAAGATTGTATTTCCTGCCGAACCATTCCCCTGACTTCTTCCATAAGGGAAGGCTGTTCTTCCTTCACAATGTTGTCAGTGCATTTCCAGCAGAGGGGTTTCTTATGCCCTGAAGCTAGCTTTTTTATACAGATGGCACATTTGCGAACTGTAGTGCTTTCTCCCACTGTCGGTGCAGGATCCTTGTCTCCCTAAATTAAAAATAAAAAAAGGGGAGATTTAAAATATATTTAGGATCCTGCTCAAAAGAGAGTGGGGAATAACCTAGGACCTAGTACTTACTGGGGCCGGGTTAGCGCTGGGCTCTGCAGACGCAGGCTTTGGAACAGCACCCTCCATAGTAGCAGAATATTCTGTCCTACCTTAATGGAGTCTTCTCATCTGGGTCTTTTATAGGGGAGACCGAGATCCAGTGCCAAATTTTCACCTATCTAGTGAAGGATCCTCATTTTCAGGGCAAACCGCGGCTTCTCCTTTTGAATTTCCCGCCGCAGCCCCATGCGTTCCACGGTGGAACGCACCAGAAGTGACGTCCCGCTGGCCAAAAGCCTGACTTCCGGCACGCCGCCATGGAGGACAGAGGAGACTCCGGCCGGGGAGCAACAGGAGGCCCCCAGCCCCCAAAACCCTACTCGGCTTTACACGCAGGCGAGTGTGTGTGTGGGGGGTCCCGCTCTCAAGGAGACATGGGAGCTGCAAAGGAAGGAAGGTCGGAGGCGATCGCTCCCTGCAGCCCGGCAGGTAAATTTAATAGGGCCCTGCTTGCCGGCCGCAGGCACCCCAGGTAACCTCTTCATCCCATAGGGACAGGAAAACACTGGGGATTGTTGGGGGAAGGGGCTATTTAACCTCTTGTTTTCCTGTCCCTAATTAGGATGGGGATGCTACCTCCAGGTGTGCTGTCATGGAGGGGATTGGAGAAAATAACATTATACTTACCTTCTGATGGCCCCCGGTCTTTTCTCCACTGCGTCTGGTCTCTTGTATGGCTCGCGGTGGAGTGAAAGGATCTTCCATGACGTCATTTAGTCATTGGACAGGAGACGAGACTGCCGTGACCTGTTGAACATCCGCAACAAGAGCACAGAGAAACAAATCAAGAAGAAACGTCACACTCACCGCAGTGTTGATCAGGTTCAGGAGATACTTCTTTCCCTCGTAAGTGTAAAACAGAGACGCAGTCTGGGCCTTCACCGTAATCCCGCGCTCCCTCTCCACCTGCAGCTTGTCCAGAACTTGCTTATTGGAGGAGGCTTTTGGCATACAACCTGAGGGAAGGAGCGAGACACCAGAATCCACACTGTTAGCTCGTAGTGGCAGTGTCTCCCTCCATACTAGTCTGTCAATGGTAGCTTGTTTCTGTGTTTTATATATGTATTTTAGGTGTGTAAACCCTCTTCATGTGTACAGCAGCCTGGAATGAACGCTGCTTAAAAAATAAATAATAGAGTAAGGCCTCATTCAGACTTTCATCAGCTTTGTTTTGCATCCGAGAAACTCTAAACTTTGATTTGGATCAAAATTCGACAGGTCAACGTGTTTCAGTGAAAAATACGCGGTCCGCAGAAATATGTGAACAGCCCTAGACTATAATAGATATGAGTTCTGTGAAAAACAAGGATCGAGCTCATGCGAAATCCAACATTTCATTCTATAAATCTACATAAATTAAGTAACGTGCCAAATTGCTTTTTTTTTGGTTTATGTTTTGCGTGTACGGAGGGAAAGTTCCCAGTGCTAGTGTCTAGCTCACTGATTTTCCTTGCTTGGTGCCTGACGTCCCAAAAAACTGACAGTGAGCTATCAATCAAGATACAGAGGCTGGTGCTGGGCAGGGAAGCAACCTTGGAAGGCTGAGGCTTGGTTAGTGCTCCGTTACACCCAGAGCACTCAGAAATGCAGCAACAGATAAAAGATATAGAGGTGTCTATGGATTTAGCTTTCCAAATCCTGCATGGTCATGAATGGGAATTGGAGGGAGGGGTATATCTGATGGATTCCCTTAAATTGTTAATTGGCAATTGCAGTTCACATAGTTGCATATTGCTTAATCATTAGAGCTACAAAAAATTGCACTTCAAGCACCAGTAAAACAGAGGCCAAAAAAGATTCCTTAGAGGCATCTGGTCACTATTAGTGATGATCGAGCGTGTTCTATCAACCCCTTCGGCAAGCACGCTCGGGTGCTCGCCGAGTATTTTGGCATGCTCGGCATTTCTTTTAAGGTCGCCGTGCCTGCAAGTGTCACGGCTGTTAGCGTGCTCGCTGAATGGGTTCATAGAACACGCTCGATCATCACTAGTCACTATACATTAGTATACAATAAAAAAACATATATCACATAGTGAATAACACAGACACTATTCAATACAGCAGGGTTGAGGTGTACTTTGTGGGACAAAATTACAGCATTTTTGAAAGACGCCATTCACTTTACTGTGCAACATATAGAAAAAAAAGGGCAATGAATTCCAAATAAAGTGAAATGGTGCAGAAGAAAACAAAAACATTTTACTGCTTTTAAAAAATTCTAAACTTTGCAAACAAATTGTTTGGCTTGTGTTCCAATTTTCTAAGACCGTTTTTAATACCATTTTGGGGTACAACTTTTTGATTGCTCCATCAAATGAATAGTCGTAAGTTACTTACCGGTAACGGGATTTTTCAGAGACCATGACAGCACCACGAGAGAGGGGATCCGCCCACCAAGGAGAGGAAACATACAGGCATAAAAGGGCGCCACCTCTCTCCCGCCTCAGTTTGGATTACAGAGCATTGAGAGGACCGCCAGGTTAATAAACACAGCAAACAATCACAAAATTGCCATACCAGACGAAACCTACTGAGTGTGAGATTATAATTAATAAAACGGGAGTGTTCCCACAAACGTGAAAGGAGGGAATATAAGGGTGCTGTCATGGTCTCCGAAAAATCCCATTACCGGTATGTAATTTAATATTTTATCGGTCGACCATGACAGCACCACGAGAGAATTACAGAGATGAAGTAATCTATTGAAGGACCACAGCCTGGAACACTCTTCTCCCAAAGGTGAGGTCAGCCGATACACCTATATCTAACCTATCGTGTCTATGGAATGTAGAGGGACAGGACCAGGTAGCAGCCTTAAATATGTCTTCTATCGAGACACCTGTCTTCTCAGCCCAGGAGGTCGCCACAGCCCGGGTGGAATGAGCCTTCAGCCCTTCTGGCCCTTCCTCGCCGCTAGATGTACAGACCAAAAGTTTGGACACACCTTCTCATTTAAAGATTTTTCTGTATTTTCATGACTATGAAAATTGTACATTCACACTGAAGGCATCAAAACTATGAATTAACACATGTGGAATTATATACTTAACAAAAAAGTGTGAAACAGCTGAAAATATGTCTTATATTCTAGGTTCTTCAAAATAGCCACCTTTTGCTTTGATGACTGCTTTGCACACTCTTGGCATTCTCTTGATGAGCTTCAAGAGATAGTCACTGGAAATGGTTTTCACTTCACAGGTATGTCTTGTCAGGTTTAATAAGTGGGATTTCTTGCCTTATAAATGGGGTTGGGACCATCAGTTCTGTTGTGCAGAAGTCTGGTGGATACACAGCTGATAGTCCTACTGAACAGACTGTTAGAATGTGTATTATGGCAAGAAAAAAGCAGCTAAGTAAAGAAAAACGAGTGTCCATCATTACTTTAAGAAATGAAGGTCAGTCAGTCGTAAAAATTGGGAAAACTTTGAAAGTGTCCCCAAGTGCAGTTGCAAAAACCATCAAGCGCTACAAAGAAACTGGCTCACATCAGGACCGCCCCAGGAAAGGAAGACCAAGAGTCACCTCTGCTTCTGAGGATAAGTTTATCCGCGTCACCAGCCTCAGAAATCGCAGTTTAACAGCAGCTCAGATTAGAGACCAGGTCAATGCCACACAGAGTTCTAGCAGCAGACACATCTCTTCAACAACTGTTAAGAGGAGACTTTGTACAGCAGGCCTTCATGGTAAAATAGCTGCTAGGAAACCACTGCTAAGGACAGGCAACAAGCAGAAGAGACTTGTTTGGGGTAAAGAACACAAGGAATGGACATTAGACCAGTGGAAATCTGTGCTTTGGTCTGATGAGTCCAAATTTGAGATCTTTGGTTCCAACCACCGTGTCTTTGTGCGACGCAGAAAAGGTGAACGGATGGACTCTACATGCCTGGTTCCCACCGTTTAGCATGGAGGAGGAGGTGTGATGGTGTGGGGGTGCTTTGCTGGTGACACTGTTGGGGATTTATTCAAAATTGAAGGCATACTGAACCAGCATGGCTACCACAGCATCTTGCAGCAGCATGCTATTCCATCCGCTTTGCGTTTAGTTGGACCATCATTTATTTTTCAACAGGACAATGACCCCAAACACACCTCCAGGCTGTGTAAGGGCTATTTGACCAAGAAGGAGAGTGATGGGGGACTACGCCAGATAACCTGGCCTCCACAGTCACCAGACCTGAACCCAATCGAGATGGTTTGGGGTGAGCTGGACCGCAGAGTGAAGGCAAAAGGGCCAACAAGTGCTAAGCATCTCTGGGAACTCCTTCAAGATTGTTGGAAGACCATTTCCGGTGACTACCTCTTGAAGCTCATCAAGAGAATGCCAAGAGTGTGCAAAGCAATCATTAAAGCAAAAGGTGGCTACTTTGAAGAACCTAGAATATAAGACATATTTTCAGTTGTTTCACACTTTTTTGTTAAGTATATAATTCCACATGTGTTAATTCATAGTTTTGATGCCTTCAGTGTGAATGTACAATTTCCATAGTCAAGAAAATACAGAAAAATCTTTAAATGCGAAGGTGTGTCCAAACTTTTGGTCTATACTGTATATGATAGAGAAATGGCCTCCCAATTCCATCTAGCTATGGTGGACTTCGTGACCTTAGACCGTTCCTAGTCCCTTGGTAGGATATAAACAACGAGTTATCTTTCCTAAAGCTTTTGGTAACTGAATGTTACCTAACCAGACATCTCCTCACTTCTAACCTATGTAACTCCACCTCTTTCTGGTTACTAGGATGTGGACAAAAGGAGGGTAGGAGGACTTCCTGAAGTCTGTTGAAACGAGTAGCTACCTTAGGGAGAGAGAGTGATTTTTAGACCAGATCCTGCCTATCATCCAGAATTTGAGTAAACGGCGAGGCCATAGACAGGGCCTGGATGTCACTAATGCTCCTGGCCGAGGTTAAAGATATTAAAGCGGTCTTAAGAGAGAGGGATTTAAGGGTTGCTGACTATTAGCTCAAACAGCGAGATAGTCAAGGCCTTTAGAACCAAATTTAAATACCAGGGAACCAAGCTGCTTTTAATAATGAGTCTAGATCTAAAAGCTGCCTTAATGAACCGAGAAACCCAGCAGCTACAAGCTACATCACAGCTATATAGGGCACCCAAGGCAGAAATCTGTACTTTAAGGGTGCTGGTGGATAACCCTAGTTCAAGACTTTTTTGTAAAAACTCCAAAGATTTGTCCTATTGGCACCCCCTCCCCATGAACCCCAGAACCAGAGAAAGACAAAAACTTTCTCCAACTTGTGGCATAAATCTGGGTTGTAACAGGTTTTCTCCTGTGCAGGATGGTTACTAGACCTTTGGAAAAACCTTTCTGATTTGGCAGTGTCCTTTCAAGTTCCACACCGTCAAGTGGAGGCCAGTTGCTTGAGGATGGAATATCGGACCCCGGAGAAGGAGATATGGAATCTCTGGAAGAACCCAAGGATCGTAGATGGACACCCTCCTGGGCCAAAAGGGTGCGATCAGCAGAACCCTGGCCTTGTCCTCCCTGATCTTTCTTATTACCATGAGAAGAACAGCCAACCAGGGGGGGAGGAGTCATACGCCAGGCTGAAATACCAACGAATCAGGAAAGCGTCCACAGCTAGGGGATTTAGGGAACACAAGATCTTTGTC
This sequence comes from Phyllobates terribilis, assembly GCF_046119375.1. Taxonomy (NCBI): domain Eukaryota; kingdom Metazoa; phylum Chordata; class Amphibia; order Anura; family Dendrobatidae; genus Phyllobates; species Phyllobates terribilis. Next base: position 400,096 of record NW_027363340.1, read on the forward strand.
TTCCGATTTAGTTTTGTGGCAAACGGATCTACCTGACCGGAGGCCCCCCCCATCTTCGGCTATTTGGGTAAAAATTCCTTGATTTAGTTCCCATTCCCCTTGCATCAGAGGATAGCAGCTTGGGAAATCTGCTCTCATGTTTTCTTTTTCCCTTATATAGAGGGCCATCAGGGAAAGGAGGTGACTTTCTGTAATCTGGAAGAGATGATCTGTCACTCTCATCAGCGATCTTGACCATGTATCCCCCTGGTGGTTCACATATGCTACCGCAACTAGATTATCCAAGAGGATCTTTGCATTCTGGCCCTGAAGGAAAGGTAAGAAATTTTTCACCGCCTTGTCTACCACCAGAAGTTCTTTTGCATTGGAGGAGAGACCCTTTTCGATATCTGACCAGGTCCCCTGGGCTACCATATCTCCCAGATGGGCTCCCCACCCTCTCGGACTCGCATCTGTGGTAATTGTTCTAGTGACCCTAAGTACCCAGGGAACCCCTCGAGATAGGTTAGGCTCATCCTGCCACCACTATAAAGATTTTACTGACCGGGGTGATAAGGACATCTTCCCTTCCAAGTGCCCCTTAAGAGAAACTTCATTATGTAGCACATCCCACTGTAGAACTGTGGCGCCCCTGAAGATTCGACCGCCACAGGGATGCTGCACTTCTGTAATGGAGTGTAGTGTTCCTCCTCCGAGGTAAGAACAGCGTGATGGTCGGGACCCAACCTTTGCATCCAACACCACATTTCTCCACCAGAGGGGGCTAGTATGCACCAGGTGCTGCCCTCCTGGTTACAGGGAGACTGGGGAACCAAGAGTGAGGGGAACCAGTTAGTGGGTGAGGGTGGAGGACTTACAATTTAGTGACACTTTAAATTTCATATTTAATAAAAAGCCATCTTTGGTTTTGGTCTTTGTGCTGTTAATTACTGTGAGGTATTGTGATCTCCCACCCTGAACGTGGATCCTGTGTGAACCTACAGTGGATGGAGACACAGCCCTCATACCCCAGCCTTGGAACGAGGGGCAGGTTGCAGACGAGGAATGTCTCAACCCGGTCAAGGACCACGACCAAGAAGGCCCGGAGCTAAAGAGTGTAGCTCCACAGCAAATGGATCCCGGGGAGGATGCAGATGGAGCAGTGTACGCCACCTGTCCTCACCACCTGATATATTCAGAGGGAGTCCAGCTGCAAGAGGGGTACCGGCCCCCGACACCCGACCTTGCAACTCCATGTCCTGGTTGGTAAAGCCCGGTAGGCCCAGAGGATCCCATCGGGTATCGGAAGGAGCAGAGCTGCCACCCGTGCCCTTGTTCTGAGAGGAGTTCAGAGGGAGATCCGGCCTATCTACACACACACAGACAGGAGAGGATACGGTCTGTAGTTCAGGAACACTCAGGTGCGGGGTCCCGATTGAATGCTGGACTTGCTCGGAGGTTGTCGGACCCCGGTCCCTGGTGACCGCAGGACTCCGTGGGGAGCAGGGAGTCGCCTTACTTCTGCCATCTCTAATGTGAGTAAAGCCTTGGAAATTCATCCCTATGGCCTCCGGACTGTTCATTACGCGCCATTCCGTGCGACGCCGCGTCCCTACTGCCGCACTACTACCCCCCATTTATCCTGCTTTACCGGCCCTGAGGCCGCGCTCCGCCTGTAGGGAGCGGCGAGAACTTTAGCCGCCATGACTCCAGGCCTCAGCGGACTGTAGTTGCGCTGGTGGCGCATCACCAGACACCACAGGTGGCGTAGTCGACAATTACCACTCAACCCGGAAAGCCCTAGCATCATTTTCAATGTGACGGCCCTGGGCAAGGAACGGGTCCAGGCCACGACTGCACCCCCGTTCTCAACATCTGACCCGACTCCGAGTACCCCCATCTTCCCAGGGCAGGGCTGAGAGCGTCACATCACCATGTGTAGGGGTGGATTCAGTGAGGAGAAGTGAGAGGAGCAGGGGCTCTGCAGGAGCTCTGCTCGGCAGGCAGGCTCGGCCTGTCATGCCCAAGAAGGAGAGAGGAGTGGGAGCTAGGGAGGAAGGCTCCAGTAACTTAAGGGATCCCAGGGGGTACGGTGAGTGCAGGACGGCACCCGTACGCCCGAATCTGCCAGGTGTCAGAGGGATCAGGCTGCAAGAAGGGAACCGGTCCCTGGACTAGCCGAGTTACTTCAGGTCTCGGCTGGAAAACTTTCATTGTGCAGTTGCCACAACCTCACCTAAGCCGCCGTGAAGGGCACCAAGCAAGGTCCGGGAACTTCAAGTTGCCCAGAGGGATCTCAAGGTAACAGATCGGCACTTTGTGTGGCGGGGCGCATGGCAGGAGGGAGAAGACCCACCGCGGGAAGTCAGCTAAGAAAGGAACATACAGAAAGGGGGTCCCGTTAAGTGCTCTTGAAGTACGTGGGAGAGTGCTGAGCCCCTGCCTGGTAAACGCAGCGCGACATGGGAGGCTGACACCTGTACAGTGCACCTGAGGAAGCTAAAGAACTGTGAGTAAACTCGGATGACTGCACCCCACTGTTTCTGTCAGTTATTTCTACAACGCTATCGCTCCTGCACTACAACGCCCAGCATCACCATCTGCATCTACACTGCCCTGGAGCTGTGCTCTGCCTGTGGAGAGCCATGCCAACCCAGCTGCCCTAACATCTGCTTCAGAGGTCTGCAGCAGCGCCGGTACTCATTACCGGGAACCACAGGTGGCGTCACGAGACAAAACTGTTAACAAACCCTTTTTTTTTAAACAGTGACCCCAGGGTACGGGCCCGTGACATCCGAAGAAGGTAAAGGCCCGGGTACCGAGTCACCCATATTCCCCCTGGGCGAGTCATACTACACCACACAGGAGAGCCGACAGATCCTCTATATACTACACCACACAGGAGAGCTGACAGATCTTCTATATACTACACCACACAGGAGAGCTGACACATCCTCTATATACTACACAATACAGGAGAGCTGACAGATCCTCTATATACTACACCACACAGGACAGATCCTCTATATACTACACCACACAGGAGAGCTGACACATCCTCTATATACTACACAATACAGGAGAGCTGACAGATCCTCTATATACTACACCACACAGGACAGATCCTCTATATACTACACCACACAGGAGAGCTGACACATCCTCTATATACTACACCACACAGGACAGATTGTCTATATACTACACCACACAGGAGAGCTGACAGATCCTCTATATACTACACAATACAGGAGAGCTGACAGATCCACTATATACTACACCACACAGGAGAGCTGACAGATCCACTATATACTACACCACACAGGAGAGCTGACAGATCCTCTATATACTACACCACACAGGAGAGCTGACACATCCTCTATATACTACACCACACAGGAGAGCTGACAGATCCTCTATATACTACACCACACAGGAGAGCTGACACATCCTCTATATACTACACCACACAGGAGAGCCGACAGATCCTCTATATACTACACCACACAGGAGAGCCGACAGATCCTCTATATACTACACCACACAGGAGAGCCGACAGATCCTCTATATACTACACCACACAGGAGAGCCGACACATCCTCTATATACTACACCACACAGGAGAGCCGATAGATCCTCTATATACTACACCACACAGGAGAGCTGACAGATCCTCTATATACTACACCACACAGGAGAGCCGACAGATCCTCTATATACTACACCACACAGGAGAGCTGACAGATCCTCTATATACTACACCACACAGGAGAGCTGACAGATCCTCTATATACTACACCACACAGGAGAGCTGACACATCCTCTATATACTACACCACACAGGAGAGCTGACAGATCCACTATATACTACACCACACAGGAGAGCCGACAGATCCTCTATATACTACACCACACAGGAGAGCCGACAGATCCTCTATATACTACACCACACAGGAGAGCCGACAGATCCTCTATATACTACACCACACAGGACAGATCCTCTATATACTACACCACACAGGAGAGCTGACAGATCCTCTATATACTACACCACACAGGAGAGCTGACAGATCCACTATATACTACACCACACAGGAGAGCTGACAGATCCTCTATATACTACACCACACAGGATAGCTGACAGATCCTCCATATACTACACAATACAGGAGAGCTGACAGATCCACTATATACTACACCACACAGGAGAGCTGACAGATCCTCTATATACTACACCACACAGGAGAGCTGAGAGATCCTCTATATACTACACCACACAGGAGAGCTGACAGATCCTCTATATACTACACCACACAGGAGAGACGACAGATCCTCTATATACTACACCACACAGGAGAGCCGACAGATCCTCTATATACTACACCACACAGGAGAGACGACAGATCCTCTATATACTACACCACACAGGAGAGCCGACAGATCCTCTATATACTACACCACACAGGACAGATCCTCTATATACTACACCACACAGGAGAGCTGACAGATCCTCTATATACTACACCACACAGGAGAGCTGACACGTCCTCTATATACTACACCACACAGGAGAGCTGACAGATCCTCTATATACTACACCAAACAGGAGAGCCGACACATCCTCTATATACTACACCACACAGGAGAGCTGACACATCCTCTATATACTACACCACACAGGAGAGCTGACACATCCTCTATATACTACACCACACAGGAGAGCTGACAGATCCTCTATATACTACACCACACAGGAGAGCTGACAGATCCTCTATATACTACACCACACAGGAGAGCCGACAGATCCTCTATATACTACACCACACAGGAGAGCTGACAGATCCACTATATACTACACCACACAGGAGAGCTGACAGATCCTCTATATACTACACCACACAGGAGAGCCGACAGATCCTCTATATACTACACCACACAGGAGAGCTGACAGATCCACTATATACTACACCACACAGGAGAGCCGACAGATCCTCTATATACTACACCACACAGGAGAGCTGACAGATCCACTATATACTACACCACACAGGAGAGCCGACAGATCCTCTATATACTACACCACACAGGAGAGCTGACAGATCCTCTATATACTACACCACACAGGAGAGCTGACAGATCCTCTATATACTACACCACACAGGAGAGCTGACACATCCTCTATATACTACACCACACAGGAGAGCTGACACATCCTCTATATACTACACCACACAGGAGAGCTGACACATCCTCTATATACTATACCACACAGGAGAGCCGACAGATCCTCTATATACTACACCACACAGGAGAGCTGACAGATCCTCTATATACTACACCACACAGGAGAACCGACAGATCCTCTATATACTACACCACACAGGAGAGCTGACAGATCCACTATATACTACACCACACAGGAGAGCTGACAGATCCTCTATATACTACACCACACAGGAGAGCCGACAGATCCTCTATATACTACACCACACAGGAGAACTGACAGATCTTCAATATACTACACCACACAGGAGAGCCGACAGATCTTCAATATACTACACCACACAGGAGAGCTGACAGATCCTCTATATACTACACCACCCAGGAGAGCTGACAGATCCTCTATACACTACACCACACAGGAGAGCTGACACATCCTCTATATACTACACAATACAGGAGAGCTGACACATCCTCTATATACTACACAATACAGGAGAGCTGACACATCCTCTATATACTACACCACACAGGAGAGCTGACAGATCCTCTATATACTACACCACACAGGAGAGCTGACAGATCCTCTATATACTACACCACACAGGAGAGCTGACACATCCTCTATATACTACACCACACAGGAGAGCCGACAGATCCTCTATATACTACACCACACAGGAGAGCTGACAGATCCACTATATACTACACCACACAGGAGAGCCGACAGATCCTCTATATACTACACCACACAGGAGAGCTGACAGATCCTCTATATACTACACCACACAGGAGAGCTGACAGATCGTCTATATACTACACCACACAGGAGAGCTGACACATCCTCTATATACTACACCACACAGGAGAGCTGACACATCCTCTATATACTATACCACACAGGAGAGCCGACAGATCCTCTATATACTACACCACACAGGAGAGCTGACAGATCCTCTATATACTACACCACACAGGAGAACCGACAGATCCTCTATATACTACACCACACAGGAGAGCTGACAGATCCACTATATACTACACCACACAGGAGAGCTGACAGATCCTCTATATACTACACCACACAGGAGAGCCGACAGATCCTCTATATACTACACCACACAGGAGAGCTGACACATCCTCTATATACTACACCACACAGGAGAGCTGACACATCCTCTATATACTACACAATACAGGAGAGCTGACACATCCTCTATATACTACACAATACAGGAGAGCTGACACATCCTCTATATACTACACAATACAGGAGAGCTGACACATCCTCTATATACTACACAATACAGGAGAGCTGACACATCCTCTATATACTACATCACACAGGAGAGCTGACAGATCCTCTATATACTACACCTCACAGGAGAGCTGACAGATCCTCTATATACTACACCACACAGGAGAGCTGACAGATCCTCTATATACTACACCACACAGGAGAGCTGACAGATCCTCTATATACTACACCACACAGGAGAGCTGACACATCCTCTATATACTACATCACACAGGAGAGCTGACAGATCCTCTATATACTACACCACACAGGAGAGCTGACAGATCGTCTATATACTACACCACACAGGAGAGCTGACAGATCATCCATATACTACACCACACAGGAGAGCCGAGAGATCCTCTATATACTACACCACACAGGAGAGCTGACACATCCTCTATATACTACACCACACAGGAGAGCTGACAGATCCTCTATATACTACACCACACAGGAGAGCTGACACATCCTCTATATACTACACCACACAGGAGAGCTGACAGATCCTATATATACTACACCACCCAGGAGAGCTGACAGATCCTCTATATACTACACCACACAGGAGAGCTGACAGATCCTCTATATACTACACCACACAGGAGAGCTGACAAATACTCTATATACTACACCATACAGGAGAGCTGACAGATCCTCTATATACTACACCACACAGGAGAGCTGACAGATCCACTATATACTACACCACACAGGAGAACCGACAGATCCTCTATATACTACACCACACAGGAGAGCTGACAGATCCTCTATATACTACACCACACAGGAGAGCTGACAGATCCTCTATATACTACACCACACAGGAGAGCTGACACATCCTCTATATACTACACCACACAGGAGAGCTGACACATCCTCTATATACTACACCACACAGGAGAGCTGACAGATCGTCTATATACTACACCACACAGGAGAGCTGACACATCCTCTATATACTACACAATACAGGAGAGCTGACAGATCCTCTATATACTACACCACACAGGAGAGCTGACAGATCCTCTATATACTACACCACACAGGAGATCCGACAGATCCTCTATATACTACAGCACACAGGAGGGCTGACAGATCCTCTATATACTATACCACACAGGAGATCCGACAGATCCTCTATATACTACAGCACACAGGAGAGCTGACAGATCCTCTATATACTACACCACACAGGAGAGCTGACAGATCCACTATATACTACACCACACAGGAGAGCTGACACATCCTCTATATACTACACCACACAGGAGAGCCGACAGATCCTCTATATACTACACCACACAGGAGAGCTGACACATCCTCTATATACTACACAATACAGGAGAGCTGACAGATCCACTATATACTACACCACACAGGAGAGCTGACAGATCCTCTATGTACTACACCACACAGGAGAGCTGACAGATCCTCTATATACTACACCACACAGGAGAGCTGACAGATCCTCTATATACTACACCACACAGGAGACATCCTCTATACACTACACCACACAGGAGAGCTGACAGATCCTCTATATACTACACCACACAGAAGAGCTGACAGATCCTCTATATACTACACCACACAGGAGAGCTGACAGATCCTCTATATACTACACCACACAGGAGAGCTGACAGATCCTCTATATACTACACCACACAGGAGAGCTGACAGATCCTCTATATACTACACCACACAGGACAGATCCTCTATATACTACACCACACAGGACACATCCTCTATACACTACACCACACAGGAGAGCTGACAGATCCTCTATATACTACACTACACAGGAGAGCTGACAGATCCTCTATATACTACACCACACAGGAGAGCAGACAGATCCTCTATATACTACACCACACAGGAGAGCCGACAGATCGTCTATATACTACACCACACAGGAGAGCAGACAGATCCTCTATGTACTACACCACACAGGAGAGCTGACAGATCCTCTTTATACTACACCACACAGGAGAGCTGACAGATCCTCTATATACTACACCACACAGGAAAGCTGACAGATCCACTATATACTACACCACACAGGAGAGCTGACAGATCCTCTATATACTACACAACACAGGAGAGCTGACAGATCCACTATATACTACACAACACAGGAGAGCTGACAGATCCACTATATACTACACCACACAGGAGAGCCGAGAGATCCTCTACATACTACACCATACAGGAGAGCTGACAGATCCTCTATATACTACACAACACAGGAGAGTTGACAGATCGACTATATACTACACCACACAGGAGAGCTGACAGATCCTCTATATACTACACAACACAGGAGAGCTGACAGATCCACTATATACTACACCACACAGGAGAGCTGACAGATCCTCTATATACTACACAACACAGGAGAGCTGACAGATCCACTATATACTACACAACGCAGGAGAGCTGACAGATCCACTATATACTACACCACACAGGAGAGCTGTAAGATCTTCTATATACTACACCACACAGGAGAGCTGAGAGATCCACTATATACTACACCACACAGGAGAGCTGAGAGATCCTCTATATACTACACCACACAGGAGAGCTGACAGATCCACTATATACTACACCACACAGGAGAGCTGACAGATCATCCATATACTACACCACACAGGAGAGCCGAGAGATCCACTATATACTACACCACACAGGAAAGCTGACAGATCCACTATATACTACATCACATAGGAGAGCTGACAGATCCTCTATATACTACATCACACAGGAGAGCTGACAGATCCTCTATATACTACACCACACAGGAGAGCTGACAGATCCACTATATACTACACCACACAGGAGAGCTGACACATCCTCTATATACTATACCACACAGGAGAGCCGACAGATCCTCTATATACTACACCACACAGGAGAGCTGACACATCCTCTATATACTACACAATACAGGAGAGCTGACAGATCCACTATATACTACACCACACAGGAGAGCTGACAGATCCTCTATGTACTACACCACACAGGAGAGCTGACAGATCCTCTATATACTACACCACACAGGAGAGCTGACAGATCCTCTATATACTACACCACACAGGACACATCCTCTATACACTACACCACACAGGAGAGCTGACAGATCCTCTATATACTACACCACACAGAAGAGCTGACAGATCCTCTATATACTACACCACACAGGAGAGCTGACAGATCCTCTATATACTACACCACACAGGAGAGCTGACAGATCCTCTATATACTACACCACACAGGAGAGCTGACAGATCCTCTATATACTACACCACACAGGACAGATCCTCTATATACTACACCACACAGGACATATCCTCTATACACTACACCACACAGGAGAGCTGACAGATCCTCTATATACTACACTACACAGGAGAGCTGACAGATCCTCTATATACTACACCACACAGGAGAGCTGACAGATCCTCTATATACTACACCACACAGGAGAGCCGACAGATCGTCTATATACTACACCACACAGGAGAGCAGACAGATCCTCTATGTACTACACCACACAGGAGAGCTGACAGATCCTCTATATACTACACCACACAGGAGAGCTGACAGATCCTCTATATACTACACCACACAGGAAAGCTGACAGATCCACTATATACTACACCACACAGGAGAGCTGACAGATCCTCTATATACTACACAACACAGGAGAGCTGACAGATCCACTATATACTACACAACACAGGAGAGCTGACAGATCCACTATATACTACACCACACAGGAGAGCCGAGAGATCCTCTACATACTACACCATACAGGAGAGCTGACAGATCCTCTATATACTACACAACACAGGAGAGCTGACAGATCGACTATATACTACACCACACAGGAGAGCTGACAGATCCTCTATATACTACACAACACAGGAGAGCTGACAGATCCACTATATACTACACCACACAGGAGAGCTGACAGATCCTCTATATACTACACAACACAGGAGAGCTGACAGATCCACTATATACTACACAACGCAGGAGAGCTGACAGATCCACTATATACTACACCACACAGGAGAGCTGACAGATCATCTATATACTACACCACACAGGAGAGCTGAGAGATCCACTATATACTACACCACACAGGAGAGCTGAGAGATCCTCTATATACTACACCACACAGGAGAGCTGACAGATCCACTATATACTACACCACACAGGAGAGCTGACAGATCATCCATATACTACACCACACAGGAGAGCCGAGAGATCCACTATATACTACACCACACAGGAAAGCTGACAGATCCACTATATACTACATCACATAGGAGAGCTGACAGATCCTCTATATACTACATCACACAGGAGAGCTGACAGATCCTCTATATACTACACCACACAGGAGAGCTGACAGATCCTCTATATACTACACCACACAGGAGAGCTGACAGATCCTCTATATACTACACCAGACAGGAGAGGTGACAGATCCTCTGTATACTACACCACACAGGAGAGCTGACAGATCCTCTATATACTACACCACACAGGAGAGCTGACAGATCCTCTATACACTACACCACACAGGAAAGCTGACAGATCCTCTATATGCTACATCACATAGGAGAGCTGACAGATCCTCAATATACTACATCACACAGGAGAGCTGACAGATCCTCTATATACTACACCACACAGGAGACCTGACAGATCCTCTATATACTACACCAGACAGGAGAGGTGACAGATCCTCTATATACTACACCACACAGGAGAGCTGACAGATCCTCTATATTCTACACCACACAGGAGAGCTGACAGATCCTCTATACACTACACCACACAGGAGAGCTGACAGAACCTCTATATACTACACCACACAGGAGAGCTGACAGATCCTCTATATACTACATCACACAGGAGAACTGACAGATCCTCTATATACTACATCACACAGGAGAGCTGACAGATCCTCTATGTACTACACCACACAGGAGAGCTGACAGATCCTCTATATACTACACCACACAGGAGAGCTGACAGATCCTCTATATACTACCTCACACAGGAAAGCTGACAGATCCTCTATATATTACACCACACAGGAGAGCTGACAGATCCTCTATATATTACACCACACAGGAGAGCTGACAGATCCTCTATATACTACACCACACAGGAGAGATGACAGATCATCTATATATTACACCAAACAGTAGAGCCGACAGATCCTCTATACACTACACCACATAGGAGAGCTGGCAGATCCTCTATATATTGCACCACACAGGAGAGTCGACAGATACACTATATACTACACCACACAGGAGAGCTGACAGATCCTCTATATACTACACCACACAGGAGAGCTGACAGATCCTCTATATACTACACCACACAGGAGAGCTGACAGATCCTCTATACATTACACCGCACAGGAGATCTGACAGATCCTCTATATACTACACCACACAGCAGAGCTGACAGATCCTCTATATACTACACCACACAGGAAAGCTGACAGATCCTCTAAATACTACACCACACAGGAGAGCTGATAGATCCTGTATATACTACACCACACAAGAGAGCTGACAGATCCTCTATATACTACACCACACAGGAGAGCTGTCAGATCCTCTATACACTAAACCACACAGGAGAGCTGATAGATCCTGTATATACTACACCACACAGGAGAGCTGATAGATCCTGTATATACTACACCACACAGGAGAGCTGACAGATCCTCTATATACTACACCACACAGGAGAGCTGACAGATCCTCTATATACTACACCACACAGGAGAGCTGACAGATCCTCTATACACTACATTACACGGGAGAGCCGACAGATCCACTATATACTACACCACACAGGAGAGCTGACAGATCCTCAATATACTACACCACACAGGAGAGCAGGCAGATACTCTATATACTACACCACACAGTAGAGCTAATAGATCATCTATATATTACATCACACAGGAGAGCTGACAGATACTCTATATACTACAGCACACAGTAGAGATGACAGATCCTCTATATACTACACCACACAGGAGAGCTGACAGATCCACTATATACTACACCACAAAGGAGAAATGTCAGATCCTCTATATACTACACCACAAAGGAGAACTGTCAGATCCTCTATATACTACACCACACAGGAGAGCTGACAGATCCTCTATATATTACACCACAGAGGAGAGCTGACAGATCCTCTATATACTACACCACACAGGAGAGCTGACAGATCCTCTATATACTACAACACACAGGAGAGCTGACAGATCCTCTATATACTACACCACACAGGAGAGCTGACAGATCCTCTATACACTACATTACACGGGAGAGCCGACAGATCCACTATATACTACACCACACAGGAGAGCTGACAGATCCTCAATATACTACACCACACAGGAGAGCAGGCAGATACTCTATATACTACACCACACAGTAGAGCTAATAGATCATCTATATATTACATCACACAGGAGAGCTGACAGATACTCTATATACTACAGCACACAGTAGAGATGACAGATCCTCTATATACTACACCACACAGGAGAGCTGACAGATCCACTATATACTACACCACAAAGGAGAAATGTCAGATCCTCTATATACTACACCACAAAGGAGAACTGTCAGATCCTCTATATACTACACCACACAGGAGAGCTGACAGATCCTCTATATATTACACCACAGAGGAGAGCTGACAGATCCTCTATATACTACACCACACAGGAGAGCTGACAGATCCTCTATATACTACAACACACAGGAGAGCTGACAGATCCTCTATATAATACACCACACAGGAGAGCTGACAGATCCTCTATATACTACACCTTACAGGAGAGCGGGCAGATACTCTATATAGTACACCACACAGGAGAGCTGACAGATCATCTATATATTACACCACACAGGAGAGCTGACAGATCCACTATATACTACACCACACAGGAGAGCTGACAGATCCTCTATATACTACACCACGCAGGAGAGCTGACAGATCCACTATATACTACAACACACAGGAGAGCTGACAGAACCTCTATATACTACACCACACAGGAGAGCCGACAGATCCTGTATATACTACACCACACAGGAGAGCTGACAGATCCTCTATATACTACACCACACAGGAGAGCTGACAGATCCTCTATATAATACACCACACAGGAGAGCTTACAGATCCTCTATATACTACACCACACAGGAGAGCTGACAGATCCTCTATATACTACACCACACAGGAGAGCTGACAGATCCACTATATAGTACACCACAACGGAGAGCTGACAGATCCTCTATATACTACACCACACAGGAGAGCGGGCAGATACTCTATATACTACACCACACAGGAGAGCTGACAGATCATCTATATATTACACCACACAGGAGAGCTGACAGATCCACTATATACTACACCACACAGGAGAGCTGACAGATCCTCTATATACTACACCACGCAGGAGAGCTGACAGATCCACTATATACTACAACACACAGGAGAGCTGACAGAACCTCTATATACTACACCACACAGGAGAGCCGACAGATCCTGTATATACTACACCACACAGGAGAGCTGACAGATCCTCTATATACTACACCACACAGGAGAGCTGACAGATCCTCTATATACTACACCACACAGGAGAGCCGACAGATCCTCTACACACTACACCACATAGGAGAGCTGGCAGATCCTCTATATATTACACCACACAGGAGAACCGACAGATCCACTATATTCTACACCACACAGGACAGCTGACAGATCCTCTATATACTACACCACACAGGAGAGCTGACAGATCCTCTATATACTACACCACACAGGAGAGATGACAGATCCTCTATATACTACACCACACAGTAGAGATGACAGATCCTCTATATACTACACCATACAGGAGAGCTGACAGATCCTCTATATACTACACCACACAGGAGAGCCGACAGATCCTCTATATACTACACCACACAGGAGAGCTGACACATCCTCTATATACTACACAATACAGGAGAGCTGACAGATCCACTATATACTACACCACACAGGAGAGCTGACAGAACCACTATATACTACACCACAAAGGAGAACTGTCAGATCCTCTATATACTACACCACACAGGAGAGCTGACAGATCCTCTATATACTACACCACACAGGAGAGCTGACACATCCTCTGTATACTACACCACACAGGAGAGCTGACAGATCCTCTATATACTACACCACACAGGAGAGCTGACACATCCTCTATATACTACACCACACAGGAGAGCTGACACATCCTCTATATACTACACCACACAGGAGAGCTGACAGATCCTCTATATACTACACCACACAGTAGAGCTGACAGATCCTCAATATACTACACCAGACAGGAGAGCTGACAGATCCTCCATATACTACACTACACAGGAGAGCTGACAGATCCACTATATACTACACCACACAGGAGAGCTGACAGATCCTCTATATACTACACCACGCAGGAGAGCTGACAGATACTCTATATACTACACCACCCAGGAGAGCTGACAGATCCTCTATATACTACACCACACAGGAGAGCTGACAGATCCTCTATATACTACACCACACAGGAGAGCTTACAGATCCTCCATATACTACACCACACAGGAGAGCTGATAGATCATCTATATATTACATCACACAGGAGAGCCGACAGATACTCTATATACTACACCATACAAGAGAGATGACAGATCCTCTATGTACTACACCACACAGGAGAGCCGACAGATCCTCTATATAATACACCACACAGGAGAGCTGACAGATCCTCTAAATACTACACCACACAGGAGAGCTGACAGATCCTCTATATACTATACCACACAGGAGACCTGACAGATCCTCTATATACTACACCACACAGGAGAGCTGACAGATCCTCTATATACTTCACCACACAGGAGAGCTGACAGATCCTCTATATACTACACCACACAGGAGAGCTGTCAGATCCTCTATATACTACACCACACAGGAGAGCTGACAGATCCACTATTTACTACACCACACAGGAGAGCTGACAGATCCTCTATATACTACACCTCACAGGAGAGCCGACAGATCCTCTATATACTACACCACACAGGAGAGCCGACAGATCCTCTATATACTACACAATACAGGAGAGCTGACAGATCCACTATATACTACACCACACAGGAGAGCTGACAGATCCTCTATATACTACACCACACAGGAGAGCCGACAGATACTCTATATACTACACTATACAAGAGAGATGACAGATCCTCTATATACTACACCACACAGGAGAGCCGACAGATCCTCTATATACTACACCACACAGGAGAGCTGACAGATCCTCTATATACTACACCACACAGGAGAGCTGACAGATCCTCTATATACTACACAATACAGGAGAGCTGACACATCCTCTATATACTACACAATACAGGAGAGCTGACACATCCTCTATATACTACACCACACAGGAGAGCTGACAGATCCTCTATATACTATACCACACAGGAAAGCTGACAGATCCACTATATACTACACCACACAGGAGAGCTGACAGATCCTCTATATACTTCACCACACAGGAGAGCTGACAGATTCTCTATATACTACACCACACAGGAGAGCCGTCAGATCCTCTATATACTACACCACACAGGAGAGCTGACAGATCCTCTATATACTTCACCACACAGGAGAGCTGACAGATTCTCTATATACTACACCACACAGGAGAGCCGTCAGATCCTCTATATACTACACCACACAGGAGAGCTGACAGATCCACTATTTACTACACCACACAGGAGAGCTGACAGATCCTCTATATACTACACCTCACAGGAGAGCCGACAGATAATCTATATACTTCACCACACAGGAGAGCTGACAGATCCTCTCTATACTACACCACACAGGAGAGCTGACAGATACTCTATAAACTACACCACACAGGAGAGCTGACAGATCCTCTATATATTACACCACACAGTAGAGCTGACAGATCCTCTATATACTACACCACACAGGAGAGCTGACAGATCCTCTATATATTACACCACACAGGAGAGCTGACAGATCCTCTATACACTACACCACATAAGAGAGCTGGCAGATCCTCTATATATTACACCACACAGGAGAGCCGACAGAGCCACTATATACTACACCACACCGGACAGCTGACAGATCCTCTATATGCTACACCACACAGGAGAGCTGACAGATCCTCTATATACTACACCACACAGGAGAGCTGACAGATCCTCTATACACTACACCACACAGGAAAGCTGACAGATCCTCTATATATTACACCACACAGGAGAGCTGACAGATACTCTATATACTACACCACACAGGAGAGCTGACAGATCCAATATATACTACACCACACAGGAGAGCTGACAGATCCTCTATATACTACACCACACAGGAGAGCTGACACATCCTCTATATACTACACCACACAGGAGAGCTGACAGATCCTCTATATATTACACCACACAGGAGAGCTGACAGATACTCTATATACTACACCACACAGGAGAGCTGACAGATCCAATATATACTACACCACACAGGAGAGCTGACAGATCCTCTATATACTACACCACACAGGAGAGCTGACACATCCTCTATATACTACACCACACAGGAGAGCTGACAGATCCTCTATATACTACACCACACAGGAGAGCTGACAGATACTCTATATACTACACCACACAGGAGAGCCGACAGATCCTCTATATACTACACCACACAGGAGAGCTGACAGATCCTCTATATACTACACCTCACAGGAGAGCCGACAGATAATCTATATACTTCACCACACAGGAGAGCTGACAGATCCTCTCTATACTACACCACACAGGAGAGCTGACAGATACTCTATAAACTACACCACACAGGAGAGCTGACAGATCCTCTATATATTACACCACACAGTAGAGCTGACAGATCCTCTATATACTACACCACACAGGAGAGCTGACAGATCCTCTATATATTACACCACACAGGAGAGCCGACAGAGCCACTATATACTACACCACACAGGACAGCTGACAGATCCTCTATATGCTACACCACACAGGAGAGCTGACAGATCCTCTATATACTACACCACACAGGAGAGCTGACAGATCCTCTATACACTACACCACACAGGAAAGCTAATAGATCATCTATATATTACATCACACAGGAGAGCCAACAGATACTCTATATACTACACGACACAGGAGAGCTGACAGATCCTCTATATACTACACCACACAGGAGAGCTGACAGATCCACTATATACTACACCACAAAGGAGAACTGTCAGATCCTCTATATACTACACCACACAGGAGAGCTGACAGATCCTCTATATATTACACCACACAGGAGAGCTGACAGATACTCTATATACTACACCACACAGGAGAGCTGACAGATCCTCTATATACTACACCACACAGGAGAGCTGACAGATCCTCTATATACTACACCACACAGGAGAGCTGACACATCCTCTATATACTACACCACACAGGAGAGCCGACAGATCCTCTATATACTACACCACACAGGAGAGCTGACAGATACTCTATATATTACACCACACAGGACAGATCCTCTATATACTACACCACACAGGAGAGCTGACAGATCCTCTATATACTACACCACACAGGAGAGCTGACAGATCCTCAATATACTACACCACACAGGAGAGCCGACAGATCCTCTATATACTACACCATACAGGAGAGCTGACAGATCCTCTATATATTACACCACACAGGACAGATCCTCTATATACTACACCACACAGGAGAGCTGACAGATCCTCTCTATACTACACCACACAGGAGAGCTGACAGATCCTCTATACACTACACCACACAGGAGAGCTGACAGATCCTCTATATACTACACCACACAGGAGAGCTGACAGATCCTCTATATACTACACCACACAGGAGAGCTGACAGATCATCTGTATACTACACCCCACAGGAGAGCTGACAGATCCTCTATATACTACACCACACAGGAGAGCTGACAGATCCACTATATACTACACCACACAGGAGAGCTGACAGATCCTCTATATACTACACCACACAGGAGAGCTGACAGATCCTCTATATACTACACCACACAGGAGAGCTGACACATCCTCTATATACTACCCCACACAGGAGAGCTGACAGATCCTCTATATACTACACCACACAGGAGAGCTGACAGATACTCTATATATTACACCACACAGGACAGATCCTCTATATACTACACCACACAGGAGAGCCGACAGATCCTCTATATACTACACCACACAGGAGAGCTGACAGATCCTCAATATACTACACCACACAGGAGAGCCGACAGATCCTCTATATACTACACCATACAGGAGAGCTGACAGATCCTCTATATACTACACCACACAGGAGAGCTGACAGATCATCTATATACTACACCACACAGGAGAGCTGACAGATCCTCTATATACTACACTACACAGGAGAGCTGACAGATCATCTGTATACTACACCCCACAGGAGAGCTGACAGATCCTCTATATACTACACCACACAGGACAGATCCTCTATATACTACACCACACAGGAGAGCTGACAGATCCTCTCTATACTACACCACACAGGAGAGCTGACAGATCCTATATACACTACACCACACAGGAGAGCTGACAGATCCTCTATATACTACACCACACAGGAGAGCTGACAGATCCTCTATATACTACACCACACAGGAGAGCTGACAGATCATCTGTATACTACACCCCACAGGAGAGCTGACAGATCCTCTATATACTACACCACACAGGAGAGCTGACAGATCCACTATATACTACACCACACAGGAGAGCTGACAGATCCTCTATATACTACACCACACAGGAGAGCTGACAGATCATCTATATACTACACCACACAGGAGAGCTGACAGATCCTCTATATACTACACTACACAGGAGAGCTGACACATCCTCTATATACTACACCACACAGGAGAGCTGACAGATCCTCTATATACTACACCACACAGGAGAGCTGACAGATCCAATATATACTACACCACACAGGAGAGCTGACAGATCCTCTATATACTACACCATACAGGAGAGCTGACAGATCCTCTATATACTACACCACACAGGAGAGCTGACAGATACTCTATAAACTACACCACACGGGAGAGCTGACAGATCCACTATATACTACACCACACAGGAGAGCTGACAGATCCTCTATATGCTACACCACACAGGAGAGCCGACAGATCCTCTATACACTACACCACACAGGAGAGCTGACAGATCCTCTATATACTACACCACACAGGAGAGCTGACAGGTACTCTATATACTACACCACCCAGGAGAGCTGACAGATCCTCTATATACTACACCACACAGGAGAGCTGACAGATCCTCTATATACTACACCACACAGGAGAGCTGACATATCCTCTTTATACTACACCACACAGGAGAGCTGACAGATACTCTATATACTACACCACACAGGAGAGCTGACAGATCCTCCATATACTACACCACACAGGAGAGCTGACACATCCTCTATATACTACACCACACAGGAGAGCCGACAGATCCTCTATATACTACACCACACAGGAGAGCTGACAGATCCTCTATATACTACACCACACAGGAGAGCTGACAGATCCTCTATATACTACACCACACAGGAGAGCTTACAGATCCTCCATATACTACACCACACAGGAGAGCTGATAGATCATCTATATATTACATCACACAGGAGAGCCGACAGATACTCTATATACTACACCATACAAGAGAGATGACAGATCCTCTATATACTACACCACACAGGACAGCCGACAGATCCTCTATATACTACACCACACAGGAGAGCTGACAGATCCTCTATATACTACACCACACAGGAGAGCTGACAGATCCTCTATATACTATACCACACAGGAGAGCTGACAGATCCTCTATATACTACACCACACAGGAGAGCTGACAGATCCTCTATATACTTCACCACACAGGAGAGCTGACAGATCCTATATATACTACACCACACAGGAGAGCCGTCGGATCCTCTATATACTACACCACACAGGAGAGCTGACAGATCCACTATTTAGTACACCACACAGGAGAGCTGACAGATCCACTATATACTACACCACACAGGAG
Organism: Phyllobates terribilis; assembly: GCF_046119375.1. NCBI lineage: Eukaryota > Metazoa > Chordata > Amphibia > Anura > Dendrobatidae > Phyllobates > Phyllobates terribilis. The sequence goes on from NW_027363340.1 coordinate 420,894, forward strand.
AGCCGACAGATCCTCTATATACTACACCACACAGGAGAGCCGACAGATCCTCTATATACTACACAATACAGGAGAACTGACAGATCCACTATATACTACACCACACAGGAGAGCTGACAGATCCTCTATATACTACACCACACAGGAGAGCCGACAGATACTCTATATACTACACCATACAAGAGAGCCGACAGATCCTCTATATACTACACCACACAGGAGAGCTGACAGATCCTCTATATACTACACCACACAGGAGAGCTGACAGATCCTCTATATACTATACCACACAGGAGAGCTCACAGATCCACTATATACTACACCACACAGGAGAGCTGACAGATCCTCTATATACTTCACCACACAGGAGAGCTGACAGATCCTCTATATACTACACCACACAGGAGAGCCGTCAGATCCTCTATATACTACACCACACAGGAGAGCTGACAGATCCACTATTTACTACACCACACAGGAGAGCTGACAGATCCTCTATATACTACACCTCACAGGAGAGCCGACAGATAATCTATATACTTCACCACACAGGAGAGCTGACAGATCCTCTATATACTACACCACACAGGAGAGCTGACAGATACTCTATAAACTACACCACACAGGAGAGCTGACAGATCCTCTATATATTACACCACACAGTAGAGCTGACAGATCCTCTATATACTACACCACACAGGAGAGCTGACAGATCCTCTATATATTACACCACACAGGAGAGCTGACAGATCCTCTATACACTACACCACATAAGAGAACTGGCAGATCCTCTATATATTACACCACACAGGAGAGCCGACAGAGCCACTATATACTACACCACACAGGACAGCTGACAGATCCTCTATATACTACACCACACAGGAGAGCTGACAGATCCTCTATATACTACACCACACAGGAGAGCTGACAGATCCTCTATATACTACACCACACAGGAGAGCTGACAGATCCTCTATATACTACACCACACAGGAGAGCTGACAGATCATCTGTATACTACACCCCACAGGAGAGCTGACAGATCCTCTATATACTACACCACACAGGAGAGCTGACAGATCCACTATATACTACACCACACAGGAGAGCTAACAGATCCTCTATATACTACACCACACAGGAGAGCTGACAGATCATCTATATACTACACCACACAGGAGAGCTGACAGATCCTCTATATACTACACTACACAGGAGAGCTGACACATCCTCTATATACTACACCACACAGGAGAGCTGACAGATCCTCTATATACTACACCACACAGGAGAGCTGACAGATCCAATATATACTACATCACACAGGAGAGCTGACAGATCCTCTATATACTACACCATACAGGAGAGCTGACAGATCCTCTATATACTACACCACACAGGAGAGCTGACAGATACTCTATAAACTACACCACACAGGAGAGCTGACAGATCCACTATACACTACACCACACAGGAGAGCTGACAGATCCTCTATATGCTACACCACACAGGAGAGCCGACAGATCCTCTATACACTACACCACATAGGAGAGCTGGCAGATCCTCTATATATTACACCACACAGGAGAGCTGACAGATCCTCTATATACTACAACACACAGGAGAGCCGACAGATCCTCTATATACTACACCACACAGGAGAGCTGACAAATCCTCTATATACTACACCACACAGTAGAGCTGACAGATCCACTATATACTACACCACACAGGAGAGCTGACAGATCCTCTATATACTACACCACACTGGAGAGCTGACAGATCCTCTATATACTACACCACACAGGAGAGCTGACAGATCCTCTATATACTACACCACACAGGAGAGCTGACAGATCCTCTATATTCTACACCACACAGGAGAGCCGACAGATCCTCTATATACTACACCACACAGGAGAGCTGACAGATCCTCTATATACTACACCACACAGTAGAGCTGACAGATCCTCTATATACTACACCACACAGGAGAGCTGACAGATCCTCTATATACTACAGCAGAGAGGAGGGCTGACAGATCCTCTATACACTACACCACAAAGGAGAGCTGACAGATCCTCTATGTACTACACCACACAGGAGAGCTGACAGATCCTCTATATACTACACCACACAGGAGAGCTGACAGATCCTCTATATACTACACCACACAGGAGAGCTGACAGATCCTCTATATACTACAGCACACAGGAGGGCTGACAGATCCTCTATACACTACACCACAAAGGAGAGCTGACAGATCCTCTATATACTACACCACACAGGAGAGCTGACAGATCCACTATATACTACACCACACAGGAGAGCTGACAGATCCTCTATATACTACACCACACAGGAGAGCTGACAGATCCTCTATATACTACACCACACAGGAGAGCCAACAGATCCTCTATATACTACACCACACAGGAGAGCTGACAGATCCTCTATATACTACACCACACAGGAGAGCTGACAGATCCTCTATATAGTACACCACACAGTAGAGCTGACAGATCCACTATATACTACACCACACAGGAGAGCTGACAGATCCTCTATATACTACACCACACAGGAGAGCTGACAGATCCTCTATATACTACACCACACAGGAGAGCCGACAGATCCTCTATATACTACACCACACGGGAAAGCTGACAGATCCTCTATATACTACAGCACACAGGAGGGCTGACATATCCTCTATACACTACACCACAAAGGAGAGCTGACAGATCCTCTATATACTACACCACACAGGAGAGCTGACAGAGCCTCTATATACTGCACCACACAGGAGAGCTGACAGATCCACTATATACTACACCACACAGGAGAGCTGACAGATCCTCTATATACTACACCACACAGGAGAGCGGGCAGATCCTCTATATACTACCTGTGAAGCACCTGAAGGGTTAATAAACTTCTTGAATGTGGTTTGAGTACCTTGAGGGGTGCAGTTTTTAGAATGGTGTCACTTTTGGGTATTTTCTGTCATAAAGGCCTTTTAAAGTCACTTAAAATGTGATGCGGTCCCTAAAAAAATGGTTTTGTAAATTTTGTTGGAAAAATTAGAAATCGCTGGTCAAATTTTAACCCTTATAGCTCTCTAATAAAAAAAAAGTAGACATGTGGAAATGTTATTTATTAACTATTTTGTGTGACATCTCTCTGATTTAAGGGCATAAAAATTCAAATTTTGAAAATTGCTAAAGTTTCAAAATTTTTGCAGATTTCCTTTTTTTTCACAAATAAACGCAAGTGTTATCGAAGAAGTTTTACCACAATCATGAAGTACAATATGTCAAGAAAAAAGAATCTCAGAATCAGGGGGATCCATTGAAGCGTTCCAGAGTAATTACCTCATAAAGTGACAGTGGTCAGATTTGTAAAAATTGGCCCGGTCATTAATGTGTAAACCACCTTAGGTTGTAAAGGGGTTAAGCATTATATATGAGGATTGGAAGAAAATAAGAATTGTCCTTTATTAGAATGCATATAGAATAAATGTACAGGCAAAAATAAAATAAAACCTGGTGAAAAAAAAGCTGGTGAAGTTTGAAAGATTGCTGTATGCAATTAGGCTACTTTCCCTGCATCTTTGACGGTGATTTAATAGCGCTATACCTCTGTTTTGCGCATGCGCTGATGATTCTAAGATGTTTCCCTTACGAAGAAAACGCTGGGAAGCTTCATAGCATGCTCGCGCATGCGCAAAGTGTTTGTTTTCCACTACCTTTCTGTTTTGACATGCGCATTGTACCCAGCAGGACGCCGATGTTGGCGCTTTTTTCACAAATTGTATGGGGTGAGTCATCAAGTGATCAATCATATAAAGCTGTTCTTAAATAATAATAATGACTCTTTTCATGTATTTTGTATGTTATCTTCACAGCACAGGCACTATAATGAACTTTAACTTGATTGTATATACTTGAATTGCCATTCACTCCTTGTATATCGTATCTCCATTATATGATATGCTCCTATTTGTATAATTACTGTTAACACTATTTGTAATTGTTATACTATATAAGGTTCACTATGTTCACTTTGTTAATACTTGAGAGGCTCACACCTGTCTGTCTGTCTATCTACCTATCACTCTCTCATTATGACATCAGGGTAAAATCTACAGTAAGTCACAGTGATGTGATGACATCATCACATTCTATATCCCAGTGTTACAGCCCAAGGGAAATCACTGCCTCACAGACTTACAAGGGTGAGGGAGTACCTTTTGTTTTTCGTGACGAACGAAGCAAAAATTTATTCTAAAATGAAGAGAAGACGAGCCCAAAGAGATCGGGTTCTGAGAGAAAGGAGAGGAATAAATGAAGAGCAGGTATTGTTGTTCGCTTTAGGGCGAAAAGACATTAATCTACCGGACATGGACCCTGACGCCTCAGAAATGGCGTCCAAACGACAACATTTAGAGAAAATGAGAAAGTCCAAAAGACAAGAGATCCTTACACAGAGAAGGAACATGGAGAACCTCATGGAGTCTGACTCTGCTGCCTCCGCTGAGCTTCAGAGGGCCTTTATTATCTCCTTGAAAAAAATCGGAGATCTGGTCCCTGAAATAAGGAGGAGGAATAAAGAAGCCATCCTCAATAAGCAGAGAAACATCAGCGTAGAGATAGAGCTGGAGGAAGTTCTCCAAGAAACTTCAAGACAGGTCTCATCCAAGGCTGAAAGCCAAGACACCCTGAACCTGCAAAGAGCGGCAGCCCAGAAAAGAATGAGGAACAGCAGAGACTGGGTTGTCCAATGCAGGAGACATCTGAGATATGCTACACCCATCATTAATGGGAATGGTGCCCTATGGAGATCCCACTCATCAACCAAAACCATCTCCATCTCGGATTTTCTGTTCCATCTGAGTGTTTCTTCACCAGACAGATCAATGGATAAAGATGAACCAGGTAAGAAATAAACTTACTCAGTATAATAAGACTGGGGGTGAGGGGGATTATACTCCTAATATTATGTACAGGCCTCAATTATAAATGCTGACTAATGGAAGAACTGTCCTTGTTGCCCATAGCAACCAGTCACCTTTCAGTGTTCTATAGAATGTTGAGAAATAGAATCTGTGCTGTGAATCGTTGCTATGGGCAACAGGGTCAGTTTTGCTATTAGAGAGTTTTGATAAATGAAGGACCAAATATTAGACATTTCCTGCTCATTTACATAGTTTTGTTTAAAATTATAATATATGCGCTGGAGCTATATCTATTAACCCCCCTTTGACCGGAAAAACTTTCGCTTTTTTTCTTCCTTCTTCGAAAAGCCATAACTTTTCTTTTATTTGCATGTGAGCTTGCTTTTTTAGTGGACCGAGCTGCAGTTTTGAAGAACACTATTTATTTTGTCTTTCAATTATTTAGAAAAGAGGGGAAAAAATCAAAGAGTGGTAAAATTGTGGGACGGGGGGAGGGATTCCGACATTGTTCTTTTCTATTGTGTTCATTGTGTGGTAAAAATGACCTCATAAAGTAATTCTCCATGTCAGTGACAAGTGTGGTAATGCTGAACATGCATGGGTTTCCTTTTGACATAAGTGGTGGAAGAAAATTAAAAATGTAATAAAAAACATTGATTTGTGTCTCCATATTCTGAGACATTGTAACTTTGTGATTGTGATACCTCAATGGCGCAGTGTAAAGGCTTCTTTATTGTGTATGAAGCTGTAGCTTTTAATGATCCTTTCTTGGGTAGACAGGACATTACGATATCTTTTTATTGCTATTGTTAGATATTTTTTTTTCTCATTTTAGTATTTACTGTTTGGGAAAATTATTTTTATATTTTTGTATAACGGACTTATACTAATGCCGTGATCCCAGTTATGCTTATTTTTCATTTTTTATTATTATTATTATTATTATTATTATTCATTAGGAAAGTTGTTTCATTCAAATTATATTTTTAAATAATTTTTTGGGTTTATTAATTTTTTTTAATTTATTTAATTTTTTAGTCTCCTTAGAAGACTTGAACCTGCAATTTTTTGATCGCTTGTACTACAAGTGCTTCTCACTAAATTAGAATATCATCAAAAAGTAAATTTATTTTTAGTTCTTCAATACAAAAAGTGAAACTCATATATTATATAGAGTCATTACAAACAGAGTGATCTATTTCAAGTGTTTATTTCTGTTAATGTTGATGATTATGGCTTACAGCCAATGAAAACACAAAAGTCATTATCTCAGTAAATTAGAATATTTTATAACACCAGTTTGAAAAATGATTTTAAAATCTGAAATGTATGTTCAGTAAATGAACTCAATACTTGGTCGGGGCGCCTTTTGCATCAATTACTGCATCAATGCCGCGTGGCATGGAGGCGATCAGCCTGTGGCACTGCTGAGGTGTTATGGAAGCCCAGGTTGCTTTGATAGCAGCCTTCAGCTTGTCTGCATTGTTGGGTCTGGTGTCTCTTATCTTCCTCTTGACAATACCCTATAGATTCTCTATGGGGTTAAGGTCAGGCAAGTTTGCTGGCCAATCAAGCACAGTGATAGTGTTGTTTTTAAACCAGGTATTATTTTTGTATTGAAGAACTGAAAGAAATTAACTTTTTGATGATATTCTAATTTAGTGAGAAGCACCTGTATGTGCTGTAATGGAACTGTATCGCTGTATATGGCTATATTATATGTTATCATAAGAAATTAAACCAGGCTGGTCTAAACAGGAGGACAAAAGTGAAAGATATGGGTTTTCAGTAGGTCCAGATAGTCATTACAGTTAATTAACCTCTTGCAATTGTGACCTGGTGGGGGCTAATGGGTGCTGGTAGCAAATTGGCAATCACTTCATTTAAATACCACTGTCAGCATTGAAACGGTTAAACCGCAGTAATCAGAGTGTGCTCCAGTCGCTGTATTTATTGGCACGTGGCAGCTATGTAATACAGCCGGTATCAGCCTGGTAAAATGCAGGCTCAGCGACTGAGCCCGCTCCATACACTTACCACACAACATGACAAACATTTCCATTATGTCTTCTCAAAGAGACTAACAAATCTTGTATCATCTCAGCAGGTGGAAGCCTTATGATGCCCTCTGACATAGCAGACATGCCAGCACATGCTGATGCCAGATCCCTTCTTTTACCCCAGAGAGAACTGGTTAAAATGGAAAATCCTGTTGACCTGTGCAGCCTTGAATTCCACAAAGATCTTGGAGTGGGAGGCTTTGGAAAGGTAAGTGTGAATTTCTCCTTCTCTGTGTTCCTCAATGTATCCTGCACCAGATACACAGGAGGATATACATATTCATTACAGGATGTTCATATGTAATGGTGATTGGGATAAACCAGTGATCCATTACACAGATCCCTATAATAGATGGGAGTTTGGTCTGATCTCCTTTGATTTTTCTCCAGGTCCTCTTGGCATCAGATCCGGTCAGCGGAGAACTGCTGGCTATTAAAATGATGGACAAGAGTCGTATTGATGAGGACACAATCTCTACAGAATTAGACATCCTCTGTATGGCCACTGGCTGCCGCTTCCTAACATCTCTGCGGGGGTTTATGGAAACACCATTAGAATATATATTAGCCATGGAGTATATGGCCGGAGGAGATCTGTTTCACCACCTGGCTCCATCTAATTCATTTGATATGGAAACATCAAGGTAAACTTCTAACAGCCAAATCCTAATAATCTGCTGCCCGTACATTGTAGTCCTAGAGTGTATGTAACCACTGATCCATCCTCTACTTTCTACTCCACAGACTCTTTGCGGCAGAAATGGTTTGCGGACTCCAGTTCCTCCATGAACATGGCGTGATACATTGGTAATCAGTTCATCTTCATAAATCTCTGTTGTCTCCTTACATATCTATTGTATAAAGTTATTTTCATGAATTATCCTCACAATCAGTATCTGCTCCTTCTCCCTTCAGTGACCTGAAGCCACAGAACATTCTCATCGATGACATGGGACATATAAAAATCTCTGACTTTGGCTTATCAGTCATGAATATGGGCGAGGATGACCTATTAGAAGAACAAGTTGGCACTCAGGGTTATGTGACACCCCAGGGGTCTGGTTGCCACAGTGATAGAGATATTACGTCTGAGAGCAGGTGGGAGGTCCTTTGGTCAGGGATCCTGTGCATGCCACACCTCCTGCCCAGTCTTGGGAGGGGAAGAACTTCCCCTGTATAAACCCTGGGCTGAGGCAGGGTTAGTCAGTCAAGGAGAGTAGAGACAAGAAACAGTCACAGGAAGAAACAGCTGGAGCTCAGTGGGAGCAATACTACTACAAGTCAGGGGCTGGCAGCTGCAGAGCTCGCCCTGACTGAGAAGATTTCTTACCGGACCCGGAGTCCGAGGCTGTGGGGACTAACTCTTACCCAGCAGCAGAAGCCGACCGGCAGGGGATTTCAGGTCCTCAGGCCCAGAAACCCGAAGGCACGGTCACACGTGTGGGACCAGCACCGCCATCGTGGAGCGGAAGCCAATAGAAGGCCCCGAGTCACCGGCCATACGGGTGAGCACCACACGGTACACTCAGGGACGTGGGCTACTTATATCCGCTTCTAGCAAGGTAGCCAGAAGAGTACAGTCAGTTTGGGAGGCCTACAACTCCGCCTGGCCAGGGGAGATCCCATCTGCTCAAGGACTGACCAGGCCCCGTTCGCTAGCAAGTACTCCGGGAGGGTCTATCGTTGTTACCAGTAAAGACCCTGAATTACACCGCACCGTCTCTGAGTGGTTCCTGCTACCCCCATCTTCCACGTCGGCTGCCCTGAGGCCATACCCCTCCCGTTGGGGGTTATACTATCACGCTGCACAATTCTACACCGGCCTCAGCGGTCTGCCCTGCAGCGGCAGCTCCATAGCTGCAAATCAACGGGTGGCGTAGTCGACACTCAAATAACATCTATCAAGACTGCCACACACTGAGTCTGACCCCCTGGGCACGGACCGGGTCCCCGGCACTCGGAGACTACAACCCTCATCTGATCCGGTTCCGGGTAAGCCCCCGTGCGCGAGACGCTGCGCGACACAGCAGGCCCAGGGGCGCGTCAACTTTTGGCGTAGTCGGCAGGATTTCGTGCCCGCAACCACCGGGTACTGCGTGCCTGAAAAAAGAGACTTTTAAAACTTACCATCCGTGAAGTTTTCCCGCCATCGGTGAAGATTCCCGCCATCCGGCGCCATTTTCAGCCTTCTTCCCGCCATCTGCGAAGATTCCCGCCATCCGGCGCCATCTTCAGCCTTCTTCCCGCCATCCGTGGAGTTTTCCCGCCGTTGGACGCTATCTTGAGGACGCCGCGCGGGAAGAAGAGGGGCGTGGACTCCGAAAGCGCGCGAGAACTGAAGCCCCGCCTCACGTCCGGACGTTGCGTAAGGTCCTGGAAGGAGCCCAGCAGACGCCGACGTCACCGGAGCGCGACGGAAGGTCCTCAACCCTGACGATCTACTGCGGAGCCGCGGCCTACGGAACAGGATCATCGCAAGGTAGGCCACGGTCCACTAGGGGGGAGGAAGATGTCGGATACGGAGGAGAGCTTCACTGCCTCAACCCCCGCCAGCGCTACCGCTGCTGCAGTTATGCCCTTCACCATGCCCTATATCCCGGGAGCAGCTTGGCTACCCCAGTACTCAGGGGAGTCACATACCCTGCATGACTTTAGAGAAAAGCTGGATAGCCTCTTCCAGGTGTACCCCCTCACAGAAGAGCAAAAAGTGAGCATCCTGGTGGCCCAACTAACCGGGGCAGCCAAAAGGGAAGTAAAATCCTGGCCACCTGGGAGGAAGACTGTCGCAGGGATACTAACCCGGCTGAAGGACACCTTTGATACCCGCACCTCAGCCGAGATTAAGCTTAGATTCTACGGGTGCAAGCAGCGAGCGCATGAGAGTATAAGGGACTATGCACTAAACCTACAAGAGGCCCTGAGGGCCATTAAGCAGACCGACCCTGATGGAGTGGGAAACGAGGACAGGCTGTTGACCGAACAGTTTATAGAGGGACTGTATTGTAATACCCACCGAACCCAGTTGCGGGCAATGGCCTTACAGGATCCCCATCTGGGCTTTGCACAGTTCAAGGACAGAGCCATACGGGTGCTCCGAGAACCGGCACCGGGTGGCGTTGTGACCCACAAGCGCCCTGCTATCACTTACCACCAGGAGGCGGCGCCCTTGTCGGCAGGGCCTGTGGGAGCTGATGCGCAGGCTTTGGACAATGACCCGGCTCCAGACCTACACCATCAGGTCCAAGAGCTAGCTAAGAGCGTTGCTGCGCTAACCCGAACTGTGCAGTCTTTACAGGCTTCCACCCCAGGGAAGATCCAGCTGGCATCCGGACCGGAGGACATCCCGTGGCGTCGACCAAGGAGGACCCCACCGGCCAGAGGAAGACCCAGTGACCGATACAGCGAGGACGGACGACCCATCTGCCGCCGCTGCAATCAACCTGGACATATGGCAAGGTACTGTTCTTTAAACGGGCACAACCTGGGGTAGAGGGCCAACCCCCAGGAAAAAGTTCACCAGGCCCATCGAACTGGCGCGACAGATATGTGGGAGGACGTCCAGTCTTGCCTGTGGTACTGGATGGCATTCCCATGAGTGCCCTACTGGACACCGGGTCACAGGTCACCACCATCCCGTACGTGCTCTTTAAGCAGTACTGGAATGACTCGGATATTACCCGCTACCCTGACGACGACTTGAGTATCATCGCCAGCAATGGCCAGCCCGTGCCACAGATCGGATTTAAAGAGGTGACCATCAAAATCGGTAGAGTCGAACTGGCAGCACAGGGACTGATCATTGTAGATATTGACAAACATGAGAGTCACCCAAAAATAACTCTAGGAACTAATGTAATTGAAAATTGTCTTGCAGAGGTGATTTTCCTTTTACAGCAGGTTGCCAAGAACGCCAGCTCCGGCGAGCAGCGGGTGCTCCAGAAAGAGATCCGGGCACTGATGCGACGGCAACAGGTGGAACTCTCCGGCGGTGAGATTGGTAGCGTAAGAATGTGTGACCCTTTTCCTATTGCCATGCCCCCAAAAAGTGAAATGATGATTTGGTGCCGGGCAGCTATTGGTCTGAGAGGTAGAGATTACCAGGCAATGGTAGAACCAGTTTACTCAGACAGTAGGCCCACCATTTTGACAGCACGGGGGGTGGTTAATGTACGCCATGGGAGGGTGCCCGTTCGCATAATCAATATCGGGAAGAGGGAAGTGTACCTGCCCCGGTATGCCACGCTAGCCAAATTATATACCATTAACCAAAATGCTATACAATCTGTGGAACCCTTGCCTCCATCTCACCCGGAGGAAGGTAACGGCTCTAAGAAAACAAAGGAGGACTGGTGTCAGCAACTACATTTGGGTACTGACTCCACTCCCTCACATCAGAAACAGGGAGTCTATCGGGTGGTTCAAGAGTACGAGAGAGTGTTTAGTAAACACCCGTTAGACTTCGGGCGAGTCAAGGGGGTAGAACACCACATCCCCACGGGAGACCATCCTCCTATAAAAGAGAGGTATCGACCCGTACCCCCTGCCCACTACCAACACGCCAAGGGGATGCTTAGAGACATGAAGGAGGCTGGGGTGATCAGGGATAGCTGTAGCCCCTGGGCAGCTCCACTAGTCTTAGTCCGAAAGAAAGACAACACCATGAGGATGTGTGTAGATTACCGGAAAATCAATCGTATCACACACAAGGATGCGTACCCCTTACCAAGGATAGAGGAGTCATTGGCTGCTTTAAGATCTGCTAACTTCTTCTCTACCTTGGATCTCACTAGCGGGTACTGGCAGGTTCCTGTAGCAGAGGCGGTCCGGGAGAAGACCGCATTCACCACCCCGATGGGACTTAGCAAGTTCACCTGCATGCCGTTCGGACTCTGCAACGCACCGGGAACCTTCCAACGACTAATGGAGTGTTGTCTGGGCCACAGAAACTTCGAGACGGTCCTGTTGTACCTGGACGATGTCATCGTATATTCCAAGATGTATGAGGACCACCTGAAACACCTGGCGGAAGTGTTCGAAGCTCTGGCAAGTTACGGCCTAAAGGTGAAACCCTCCAAGTGTCACCTCCTGAAACCCAAGGTGCAGTACCTGGGACACGTGGTGAGCGCTGACGGAGTGGCTCCCGACCCTGATAAGATCACCGCAATTAAGGAATGGCCAAGCCCCTCCAGCGTAAAAGAAGTGCGGCAGTTCCTCGGGTTGGTAGGCTACTACCGAAGGTTTATTCCCGGTTTCACCAAAAAGGCAGCACCTATGCAGGACCTCCTGATAGGCCAGTCCCGGAAGGCCAAGAACCAGAAGCCGCCCTTCAAATGGGAGGAGCTGGAAGAAGAGTCCTTCCGCCAGCTGAAGATGGCCCTCACGGGGGACGAAATCCTGGCGTACCCGGATTATAGCCAGCCCTTTATCCTCTACACCGACGCCAGTAACATCGGGCTAGGAGCCGTACTGTCCCAGATTCAGCAGGGGAAGGAACGAGTAATCGCCTACGCCAGCCGAAAACTGCGACCCACCGAAAGGAACCCCGAGAATTACAGCTCATTTAAGCTAGAGTTCCTGGCCGTAGTATGGGCAGTCACCGAGCGCTTTAAGCATTACCTCGCTTCTTCCCGGTTCACCGTGTACACGGATAACAACCCGTTGACACACCTGGACACGGCAAGACTCGGTGCCCTGGAGCAGAGGTGGATGGCCCGTCTGTCCAACTACGAGTTCACAATCAAATACCGGGCAGGACGCTCCAATACCAACGCGGACGCCCTGTCCAGGATGCCCAACCTGCCGGACGGGGGAGAAGATCCGGAGGGACTGGAAGAAGTTGAACTCCCTGCTTTCCACCGTCATGGGACTATCCAGTATTCCCACCGGGTAAGGAGTAAGCAGGCTGCTACGTTGAACCCCTTACCCCACTACAACTGGGCGGAAACGCAAGACAGCGACCCTGCCGTCCGACTGGTGAAGGAGATGCTGACTCGGCCGGAGGCTCGCCTTGAACCAGATGCTCCGGAGGAAGCCAAACAACTATGGGCAGAGAAGAGTCGACTGTTCCTTTACAAAGGGAAGTTGTGCCGCAGAATGGTTAACTCCCGGACGCATGAATTACTCTGGCAAGTAGTGGTGCCACGAAGAGACGCAGCCATGGTGATGGAGGCATACCACGACGGAGCTGGACACTTCGGGTGGAAGAAGCTGGAGTTCCTGCTGCGCGAGCGGTTCCACTGGGTAGGCATGAGGGGAACCATCGAGAAGTGGTGCAGAGACTGTGGCCCGTGCAACCTGAGAAGGAAGGACCGTGCCAGCCAGAAGACTCCCCTGCAGTCCATCGTCACCCGGCAACCGTTGGAACTGGTAGCCTTGGATCATGTAAAACTGACCCCAAGCAGAAGTGGCTACGTCTACGCGTTAACCATCGTGGATCATTACTCCCGGTTTCTGGTTGTTGTCCCCGTCAAGGACTTAACGGCTCAAACAGCAGCTAGAGTCTTCCAGCAGCACTTTTGCCGTCCACACGGGTACCCGGACCAAGTGCTGACGGACCAGGGACCTGCCTTTGAAGCGGAGGTCTTCCAGGAATTCTGCAATCTGTATGGCTGCCGGAAGATAAGCACGACACCCTACCATCCGCAAACTAATGGACTTTGTGAGAAAATGAACCAGGTGGTAATGGATCTTCTAAAAACGTTGCCCCTGGAAGAACGCAGTCTGTGGCCTGAGAAGTTGCCCGATCTGGTGGACCTATACAACCACATCCCGGTAGGTTCCACCAACTGTACCCCGGCTTACCTAATGAGGGCAAGACCTGGTAAGTTACCTGTTGACCTGGAAATGGGAGTCCTGACACCCGAGGACACTTCACCAGAAACAGACTGGGACACAGAGAGGCAGCAGCAGTACCGGAGAGTACAGGAGAGCGTGGAGCGAAGTCTCTGTCAGGCTAGGGAAAGACAAGAGAAAACTTACAACCAGTATGCTCCCGCTGTTCCCCTGGTACCCGGAGAGCAGGTCTTGAAGAGGAAGAGACGGCTCCACAAGTTGGACGACCAGTGGAAGAAGGACCCGTACACCGTACTGCCCTCAAGCCACGAGAACCCGAAGGTTTGTACCATCAGTAAAGACGGAGGGGAAACCACAGCCATTGTATCCCGGGACCACCTGAAGAAGTGTCCCGAACAACTGAGGAACCCTGAAGAGGAACAAGAAGACCATCGACCCGTAGAGGAAAGGGAAGATATGGTTAGTACTGTGCTCGGGGACTTCCCTCGGTCTTGGACTCAAGTCAATGGTGCAGTTGTGGTACCCGTACTCACCTTCCTCCAACCAGCATCCCAAGCACCTACGGATCAACAGTTAGAGCTGGAAGAACAGCCGGTCCAGGAGGCAGAAGACTCCACACAAGCAGAACAGGAGGATCAACCCTCTGCTTATAGTGAGCCTGCCGTACCCCTAGTGAGACAAAGAGCCGGTAGACAGCTGCCCAGTTTACCCTTGACAGCTCCTACACCCTGTAGTTCAGGGCCAGACAGTCAGCTCCGTAGGTCCACTAGGGCCACTAGAGGCCAGTTACCCGCACGCTGGAGGATTTGAAGTGTATAAATTGTTTTATTTATGGTTACCTGTGTATTGTTGCTTGTGTATAATTTTGTGTTTCTAGTTATTTGTAGGAGTCCTTGGTGGATTTACCGGGAAACCCTTGTACATAGTTGGAGCGTAACCCAGGATGGACTAAAGACTGTTAAGGACTCGGGGCAGGACAAACCCCTACCTGGTTACGTCTCCCTGTTTTGGTGAAATGGACACCTTGCTTTTCTTCAAAGACTGCACCCGGTTACGGACATGCCGTGACCACCTTTATGTGTTTCTTCTTATTGTACTGTTATTGTTGTTATATCTTGTTATGTTTTTCTAAAATATGTTTAGTCCCGGAGTACTAAATTTCACTAGGGGGGAATGTGACACCCCAGGGGTCTGGTTGCCACAGTGATAGAGATATTACGTCTGAGAGCAGGTGGGAGGTCCTTTGGTCAGGGATCCTGTGCATGCCACACCTCCTGCCCAGTCTTGGGAGGGGAAGAACTTCCCCTGTATAAACCCTGGGCTGAGGCAGGGTTAGTCAGTCAAGGAGAGTAGAGACAAGAAACAGTCACAGGAAGAAACAGCTGGAGCTCAGTGGGAGCAATACTACTACAAGTCAGGGGCTGGCAGCTGCAGAGCTCGCCCTGACTGAGAAGATTTCTTACCGGACCCGGAGTCCGAGGCTGTGGGGACTAACTCTTACCCAGCAGCAGAAGCCGACCGGCAGGGGATTTCAGGTCCTCAGGCCCAGAAACCCGAAGGCACGGTCACACGTGTGGGACCAGCACCGCCATCGTGGAGCGGAAGCCAATAGAAGGCCCCGAGTCACCGGCCATACGGGTGAGCACCACACGGTACACTCAGGGACGTGGGCTACTTATATCCGCTTCTAGCAAGGTAGCCAGAAGAGTACAGTCAGTTTGGGAGGCCTACAACTCCGCCTGGCCAGGGGAGATCCCATCTGCTCAAGGACTGACCAGGCCCCGTTCGCTAGCAAGTACTCCGGGAGGGTCTATCGTTGTTACCAGTAAAGACCCTGAATTACACCGCACCGTCTCTGAGTGGTTCCTGCTACCCCCATCTTCCACGTCGGCTGCCCTGAGGCCATACCCCTCCCGTTGGGGGTTATACTATCACGCTGCACAATTCTACACCGGCCTCAGCGGTCTGCCCTGCAGCGGCAGCTCCATAGCTGCAAATCAACGGGTGGCGTAGTCGACACTCAAATAACATCTATCAAGACTGCCACACACTGAGTCTGACCCCCTGGGCACGGACCGGGTCCCCGCCACTCGGAGACTACAACCCTCATCTGATCCGGTTCCGGGTAAGCCCCCGTGCGCGAGACGCTGCGCGACACAGCAGGCCCAGGGGCGCGTCAGTTACATCGCACCTGAGGTAAAAAACATCCCAGTGTGATTGATGGCGATAGTAGGACTGAGTATTAATCTGAGTATCCTGCTCATATCTAATCACAGACTGGTCCTCATGGCCTCTGTGTGTAAATCCCCTCCCCGGTATATTCACCTCATCTCCTATATTATGTTCCCACAGATAATGGATGGAGAAGCCTTCAATCATCTGGCAGATTCCTTTTCATTTGGTGTCATCCTGTACATGATGATTGTGGGGAGCCAACCGTTCTATGGCAGCGGCACACTGGAGGAATACCACCGGTCTCTGCAGGAGGACGTCCCAGATATTCCAGACTGGATGCCCAACGATGCCCTTGACATCCTAGAAGGCGTAAGTAGGATCAGAGAAAGAAGGAAGATGAAGGACTATAAGGAAAGCTATAAGATATGATGTGGAGAGTCCATGGACATTGTGTAATAACGTATCAGTAATAATCCGTAATATAATGATTAATGGTCTCTCTCATTTTCCAGCTTCTTTGCAAATCTCCATCTGCCCGGTATGCTATATCATCCTTCATCCGAGAGCGCCCATTCTTCTACCCTATATACTGGTTCGACGTGGAGTCCGGCGAAGCCGACCCACCATTCCGATGGGGCGATGATGTAAGTATAGCACATAGGGACATCCATAGTGTTATCAATGCTCAGTAACACACATATCCACTATACACCTTATCATTATATCCCCCCGGTATACATTATATATGTGAGGAGATGATTCTCAGATGTGTATATTTCTCGTCTTAAAATGGAGAATAGCGGCGCACACCATATCAAATTACTTCTTTATTAATGTCCTTTAAAACATATCAGCAGGGAGAGAGAGAAGGAGCAGGTGTGGCTGGTCAGACAGACCCGACAATATGTTTTAAAGCACATTAATGAAAAAGTAATTTTATACGGTGAGTGACGCTTTTCTCTATTTTTGGACAGCAATTGTTTCCCCAGTCTGGGGTGTATTTAGCTGAGCACTACTGTGGTCCACGAACCCTTTCTTAATTGTGCAACTCGCAACATTGTACTCAGACTTTATGATAGTGCAGAATCGCCTAACTTTCTTTATTTTGAATATATTTCTCTCCTTACAGGAGGATTAGGCTGATATAAATCAGCCCCATTCCAGTAACATCTAGGAATGAAGCTTTCCATTAATCGGACGAGACAATTACACTGGACTTTCTTATTTACCGGACTGTGACAAACTTACCGATCTTTCACCACATAACATCAACGTAGATTTGAGCACCAAACATCCAGGGATTTATTCCGATCGCCATATTTGGGGTCAGGAAGGAATTTTTTTCCCTTGATATGAGGATGATCCAACAACGAGTCCTCAGGGTTATTTTTCGCCTTCCTCTGGATCAACATAGCAAGTAATTAAAGGCTGAAATTGAAGGATTTCTTTCAGCCATACTTGCTATGTCACCATCTGGACGACTCATCTACAATGTGGTGGTAAGGAGACGACTATCAGATATGGACAGACAGAAGGCAGCCGCTGCTCCTTCTCCTACCAGACAGGAAAAAAAGAAGGTAGCGGCTGCTCCTTCACCTACCGGATATGGACAGACAGAAGAAAGCGGCTGCTCCTTCTTATAATTGGCCAAGTAAAGAGAGATGGAAGCGGCTGCTCCTTCTCATACTTGGCCATGTAGCAACAGAATGAAGCGGCTGCTTCTTCTACTACCTGGCTGTGGACAGAGAGAAGAAGCGGCTGCTCCTTCATCTACCTAGCCATGGTGAAACAGAAGGCCGTATGGTTGATCGCAGTGCTGTAGGAATCCAGGAAAACTCCAACTGCATAGATCACACATTCCTGCTCTTCTCCTCTCCGTCATGTGTGATCCAGACCTGAATGTCCAAAAACAGCTCAAGTGCAACCAAAGGCCTGAAGAGCGGAATCATCATCTGCTCCTTTCTATAGAAAGTGACTGTATCTACAGACTTTCTTTTTTCATCTTTGCATATTATTAACAACTTATATGCACAAATATATATATTGAACATCTATGGTGTTTCTGGTTAGATTATTCTTATATACAGAACTGCTTGTTGGTATGTTTAATAATATCATAATTGAGCGAACCTTTCAAGGGTTGGTTTGGTTCTGCTCGGCGAACTTACCGATGTTCGTCGAACGGTTCGACGAACATATCCGAATCCCATTGCATTCAATGGGAGGCAAAACCAAACGCATACACAACACGTTCAAAGGGACCGAAAAGCTGCCAAAACAGCTCAAATTATGGGCAGACACCAGGAAAAGTGGCATCAATTGACCCACAGTACAAATTTTATAATGGCACAGCAGCAGTCAGCCATGGGCCATGCATGAGGTATCAGGGTATGGGCCAGCATTTATAGCTTTGAATTTAACTTCAAATTAAGACGGGGTGGGTGAGGGATCGGTGTAGGCCTGCTGTGCTGGGAGCCCTGATACCACATGCAACAGTTCAACCTGCTTTTCTGGTCAGCCACACTCAGGTGGCACAAACATCAGTTTCATAGACTACTATTGATAGAAAAATGTAAGGATAGTAACACAGGTAGTTGACTGAAAGTAAGTGCACGCCTTCCGATCTGAGAGCCCTAGCGCTACAGGCAACACACATGAAGGAGATCCAAAGAGGAGTCTCCAGATTTAAAAAAATTAAAGGCAGACACCACCAAAGTGGCATCAATTTCACCAGAGTAAAAATAGTATAATGGGGACCGACACCTCTTCCACTACAGGAAACCCAGCAGATGGAAACCCAACTTGGAGTCTCCATGTTTTGAAAAAATAGGGGCAGACACCAACAAAGTGACATCAATTTCACCAAAGTAGAAATAGTATAATGGGGACCTACTCCCCTTGCACTACAGGAAACACACCAGATGGACACTAGAGATGTGGAAACTTTCAAAGTTCGGTTCTGCTTGGCGAACTTCCCGATGTTCGCTGAACGGTTCGCCGAGCAAATCCGAATCCCATTGCATTCAATGAAAGGTAAAACCAAAAGCATACACAACACCTTCAAAGGGACCCAAAAGCTGCCAAAACAGCTCAAATTAGCTGCAGACACCAGGAAAAGTGGCATCAATTGACCCACAGTACAAATAGTATAATTATTATTATTTATTATTACAGCGCCATTTATTCCATGGCGCTTTACATGTGAAAAGGGCTATACATAGAAAACAACAAGTACAATAATCTTGAACAAAAAAAAGAGTCACCGACTGGTACAAGAGGAGAGCGGACCATGCAAGCGAAGGCTCACAAACAATCTACTAGGAATGGGTGAGGATACAGAAGGTGAGGGAAGAGATGGTCGTGCAGCGATATGGTGGAGCGAGGATTACTGCAAGTTGTACGCTTGTCCGAAGAGGTAAGTCTTCAGGTTCCTTTTGAAGGTGTTCACGGTAGGCGAGAGTCTCATGTATGTTGGGGTTGAGAGTTGCAGAGTAGCGGAGATGCACAGGACAAATCTTGTATGCGATTGTGGGAAGAGGAGATAAGAGGGGAGCAGAGAAGGAGATCCTGTGAGGAACGGAGGTTGTGTGCAGGTAAGCACTGGGAGACTAGGTCAGAGATGTATGGAAGAGACAGATTTTGGATGGCTTTGTAAGCCAAAGTTAGGGTTTTGAACTGGAGTCTTTGGGCAACAGGGAGCCAGTACAGGGATTGACAGGTGGATAAGTCGGCCAGCAGAGTTTAGGATAGATTGGAGGGGTGCAAGAGTTTTAGAAGTGAGGCCACAGAGCAGGAGCTTGTAGTAGTCGAGGCGGGAGATAATGAGGGCGTGCACTAGTGCTTTTGCAGATTCATGGTTGAGAAATGTGCAGATCAGAGAGATATTTTGGAGTTGGAGTCGGCAGGAAGTGGAAAGTGCTTGGATCTCAGGTTTGAAACTAGATCTCAGGTTAAACTAGAAGAAGAGGGGATGGGAAGAAAAACGCCGGACACGATCATGCAACCAGAGAACATACTAATGAAAGATATGAAGTGCGACAAAGAAGGTCCAAGACAAGATACTTGGAAGGGAGGTAAGAAAATTTCTAATACAATCCACAGGGAGAAGATTGGAACAAAACAAAATCGTGTAAACTGCGTGCTAGCAAATGCCAGGAGCCTGACAAACAAGATGGATGAACTGGAAGCAGAAATATCTACAGGTAACTATGACATAGTGGGAATAACCGAGACATGGTTAGATGAAAGCTATGACTGGGCAGTTAACTTACAGGGTTACAGTCTGTTTAGAAGGGATCGAAGAAGTCGGAAAGGGGGTGGAGTCTGTCTATATGTAAAGACGTGTCTAAAGCCTACAATACGGGAGGATGCATGGGAGGGAAATGAGGAGGTCGAGTCCTTATGGGTGGAGATACATGGGGCAAAAAACAATAATAAAATTATCATAGGAGTCTGTTATAAACCACCAAATATAGCAGAAGCCACGGAAAGTCTATTAATGAGACAAATAGACGAAGTAGCAAAAAATAATGAGGTGCTTATTATGGGGGACTTCAACTACCGCGATATAGACTGGGAAACCGAAAGCTGTAGATCTCAGAAAGGAAACAGGTTTCTGTCAATTATCAAAGACAATTATTTGTCACAACTTGTGCAGGAACCAACTAGAGGGACGGCCCTTTTAGACTTAATATTAACTAACAGGCCAGACAGAATAACTGAGGTGCAGGTCGGGGGGCACCTGGGAAATAGTGACCACAACATTATACAATTCCACATGTGCTTCAGTAGGTGCCCAGCAAGGGAGTCACAAAAACACTGAACTTCAGGAGGGCAAAGTTTGATCAGCTAAGAGATGCCCTTCACCTTATAGACTGGGATAGTATCTTTAGTAATAGGAGCACGGATAGAAAATGGGACATTTTCAAAGCAGTTCTACATAGTCACTGTAGAAGGTACATACCTTATGGGAATAAAAGGGCTAGGAATAGGAGGAAGCCAATGTGGCTAAATAAGGAAGTCAAGAGGGCAATGAAAAACAAAAAAAGGGCTTTCGGTAAACTTAAACAAGAAGGCAGCGAGGAAGCGCTAATATCTTATAGGGAAAAAAACAAAATCTGTAAGAAACAAATAAGAATAGCAAAAGAGGAGACAGAGAGACTAATTGCCAAGGAAAGTAAAACGAATCCCAAACTGTTCTTTAACTATATAAACAGTAAAAGGATTAAAACTGATGGCGTTGGCCCATTGAAAAATAACCTGGGTAAAATCATAGAGGACGATGAGGGTAAAGCAAACCTACTCAATAGCTTCTTCTCCACTGTTTTCACAAAAGAAAACAATTTATCGGAGGAAATGCAGAGTGATAAAGTAAATCCTCCGCTAAATATCACCCACCTAACCCAGGGGGAAGTTCAGAAACGCCTAAATAATATCAAAATAGACAAGTCACCAGGCCCAGATGACATATACCCCCGGGTACTAAAAGAATTAAGTAATGTGATAGACAGACCGCTGTATCTTATATTCAAGCACTCTTTATGGACAGGGACTGTCCCACTAGACTGGCGCCAAGCAAATGTGGTACCAATATTCAAAAAGGGGTCTAAAAGTGACCCTGGGAACTATAGACCAGTCAGCTTAACGTCTGTTGTGGGTAAATTGTTTGAAGGATTTCTTAGAGATGCTATTGTAGAATATCTTAATGATAATAACTGTCTAACTCCATATCAACATGGATTCATGAGGGATCGCTCCTGCCAAACAAACCTGATCGCCTTCTACGAGGAGGTGAGCTCACAGCTGGACCGGGGAGAGTCAGTGGATGTTGTATACCTTGACTTCTCCAAAGCGTTTGATACCGTGCCACACAAAAGGTTGGTATATAAAATGAGAATGCTTGGTCTGGGGGATAATGTGTGCAAGTGGGTAAATAGCTGGCTGAGTGATAGAAAGCAGAGGGTGGTTATCAATGGAGTAAGCTCAGGGTGTGTCAGGGTTACTAGCGGGGTGCCTCAAGGGTCTGTCTTGGGCCCTATATTATTTAATATATTTATTAATTATCTAGTGGAAGGGTTGCATAGTAAAATAGCAATATTTGCAGATGATACTAAACTTTGTAAAGTAGTTAATACAGATGAGGACAGGGCACAGCTACAGGAGGATTTAGATAAATTGGGGAGTTGGACCAAAAAATGGCAAATGGGGTTCAATGCCGATAAATGTAAGGTCATGCACATGGGAAAGAAAAACAGCAGTCACCCATACATATTAAATGGGAAACCGTTGGGGAAATCTGACATGGAGTCTTGGTTAACAGCAAATTAAATTGGAGTGCCCAGTGTCAGGCAGCAGCTGCGAAGGCAAATAGAGTCATGGCATGCATCAGAAGAGGAATAGGGGCATATGATGAGAACATTGTTCTTCCTCTGTATAAAGCGCTGGTAAGGCCGCACTTAGAATATTGTGCACAGTTCTGGGCTCCGGTGCTCAGGAAAGACATATTGGAGCTAGAGAGGGTACAAAGGAGGGCGACTAAGGTAATAAAGGGAATGGAGGGACTAGAATACCCAGAGAGGTTGTCAAAATTAGGCCTATTTACATTGGAAAAGAGAAGGCTTAGGGGAGACCTCATAAACATGTATAAATACATCAGGGGGCAGTACAGAGATCTCTCCCATGACCTGTTTATACCAAGGATGGTGACAAAGACGAGGGGGCACACTATGCGTCTGGAGGAAAGGAGGTTCCTGCACCAGCATAGAAGGGGATTCTTTACGGTCAGAGCCGTGAGACTCTGGAACTCTCTGGGAGAGGAAGTGATGTCCAACTCACTTAAAGAGTTCAAGAGAGGCCTGAACGCCTTTCTTGAGAACAATAAAATTACATCTTATGCTTAGTTAATTAATCCAGGGATTTAATCTTACTGCCAGATTGGTGTCGGGAAGTGAATTTTTCCTCAGTGATGTAAATTGGCCTATACCTCATGGTTTTTTGTTGCCTTCCCCTGGATCAACGCTGCGGAATAGCTGCAGTGCACAAGAAATAGGCTGAACTGGATGGACGCTTGTCTTTTTTCGGCCTTATAAACTATGTAACTATGTAACTATGTAAGATCAGAGTCAAGTTTGTAGGACTGGGGAGAGTGGGTAGCCATTGACTTTGATGGATAGGTCAGCTGAAGGGGTTGAATGAGATGGTGGAAAGATAATTGTGACATGCAGAAGCAGTGCTGTTGCTTCCAAAGCATCCAGCAACTGTTACAAATAACACAAGCACAGGAGACAGGAAGTGTTGTGCTTCAGAAGCATCCAGCAACTAGAGGGCTTAACACGGTCACAGGAGACAGGGAGTGTTTTAGCAGAGCCCCAGGGGGACTGTGGTGAACTTGTTATTGTAGTCTGGCTCAAGCCGAAGAGAGAGGTGGTGTGTATCTGACAGAAGGCAACTAAACAGGATTGAAGAGAAGACTGAAGGCAGATGAGAGGGGTGTCGGTACAGGGGTAGCACTGCTGCAGCAAGGCATGTCCCCTGAAAGCCGGAGGAGTGTCAGCTCCAGTAAGGGGGCAAATAGGAGAGCAGGGCAAGACAGGCAGGTGCTGGTAGTGGGGGACTCAATTATTAGGGGAACAGATAGGGCAATCTGTCACAAAGACAGGGATCGTCGAACAGTGTGCTGCCTACCTGGCGCTCGAGTCCGGCACATCGCTGATCGGGTTGACAGATTA
Source organism: Phyllobates terribilis (assembly GCF_046119375.1). Classification (NCBI taxonomy): domain Eukaryota; kingdom Metazoa; phylum Chordata; class Amphibia; order Anura; family Dendrobatidae; genus Phyllobates; species Phyllobates terribilis. The sequence goes on from NW_027363340.1 coordinate 444,608, forward strand.
CTGGGAGGGGCTGGTGAGGACCCAGCGGTCATGGTGCACATTGGCACAAATGACAAAGTTAGAGGTAGGTGGAAGGTCCTTAAAGATGATTTCAGGGAATTAGGCTGCAAGCTTAGAGCAAGGACCTCCAAGGTGGTATTCTCGGAAATACTACCTGTACCATGTGCCACGCCAGAGAGGCAACGGGAGATTAGGGAGAAAAATAAGTGGCTCAAGAACTGGTGTAGGAAGGAGGGATTTGGGTTCCTGGAGAACTGGGCCGACTACGCTAGGGAACGGCTGCACCTCAATGGGGAGGGTGCAGCTGTGCTGGGGAGAAAATGGCTAGAAGGTTGGAGGAGTGATTAAACTAGGGATTGGGGGGAGGGTGTTCATTTTATAGCTGGGGAAGATAGTGCAGAGAATGACCTGGGCACAAATAAAGAAATTGGGGGTGGGGTTAGAACAGTCAATAAAGTAAGAAGGAATAGAGGTACAGAGAGATACATAAAATGCATGTACACTAATGCCAGAAGCCTCACCAACAAAATGGAGGAATTAGAATTAATTTTCTTGGAAAATAATTATGGCATGGTGGGGATATCTGAGACATGGCTGGACGAGAGCCATGACTGGGCAGTTAACTTACAGGGCTATAGTCTGTTCTGAAATGACCGTACAAACAAGCGAGGGGGGTGTGTGTTTATATGTAAAATCATCCTTAAAACCCATCTTGCGGGAGAATATATGTGAATATAATGAAAATGTAGAGTCCCTGTGGGTGGAGATAAGGGGAAGGGGAAAAAATAATAAATTACTGATAGGGGTTTCTTATAATCTCCAAAAATAATGGAAGCAGTGGAGAATATCCTTGTAAAGCAAATAGATGAAGTAGCGACTCAAGGAGAACTCATTATTATGGGGGACTTCAACTACCCTGAAATACATTGGGGGACAGAAACCTGTAGTTCAAGCAAAGGTAATAGGTTTTTGACTACTATGAGAGACAATTACCTTTCACAACTGGTTAAGGAACAAACAAGAAGGGGGGCACTGCTAGACCTAATATTTACCAACAAGCCAGACCGCATATCAAATATACGAGTTGGGGGTCACTTGGGTAATAGTGATTACAAAATAATAAGTTTTCATGTAACCTTTAATAAGATGGGTAGTAGAGGGGTTACAAGGACACTAAACTTCAGGAAGGCAAATTTCCAACGGTTGAGAGATGATCTTAGTGCAATATACTGGGACGATATCCTGAGACATAAAGCTACACAAAGCAAATGGGAGACATTTATTAGCATCCTGAATAGGACCGTTGCACAATGTATACCCTATGGGAATAAACATGCTAGAAATAGGAGGAAACCACTATGGCTAAATAGAGCTGTAAGGGGCGCAATAAGTGACAAAAAGAAAGCATTTAGAGAACTAAAGCTAGTAGGTAGTGATGAGGCATTAAATAAATATAGAAAATTAAATAAATTCTGTAAAAACCAAATCAAGGCAGCAAAGATTGAGACAGAGAGAATCATTGCCAGATAAAGTAAAAATAATCCCAAAATATTCTTTAACTACACAAATAGTAAAAAACTAAAAAATGATAGTGTTGGTCCCCTTAAAAATAGTCTGGGTGAAATGGTGGATGAGGATGAGGAAAAAGCCAATATGCTAAATGATTTTTTTCAACCGTATTTACACAAGAAAATCGCATGACAGAAAACATGATAAGTCAGTGATAACAAAAATTCTCCATTAAATGTCACTTGCTTAACCCAGCAGGAAGTACGGCAGCGTCTAAAAATCACTAAAGTTCATAGAATCATAGAATCATAGAATGGTAGAGTTGGAAGGGACCTCCTGGGTCATCTGGTCCAACCCCCTGCTCAAAGCAGGATTCACTAGATCATCTCAGACAGATGTCTGTCCAGCCTCTGTTTGAAGACGTCCATTGAAGGGGAACTCACCACCTCTCGTGGCAGCCTGTTCCACTCATTAATCACCCTAACTGTCAAAAAGTTTTTTCTAATATCTAATCTGTGTCTCCTCCCATTTAGTTTCATCCCATTGCTTCTAGTCTTTCCTTGTGCAAATGAGAATAAAGATGATCCTTCTACAATGTGACAGCCCTTGACATATTTGTAGACAGCTATTAAGTCTCCTCTCAGTCTTCTTTTTTGCAAGCTAAACATTCCCAAATCCTGCAACCGTTCCTCATAGGACATGGTTTGCAGACCAGTCACCATTCTGGTCGCTCTTCTCTGAACTTGCTCCAGTTTGTCTATGTCTTTTTTAAAATGTGGTGCCCAAAACTGTACACAGTATTCCAGATGAGGTCTGACTAAAGAGGAGTAAAGACCGATAATGACTTCACGTGATCTAGACTGTATGCTTCTGTTAATACATCCCAGAATTGTATTTGCCTTTTTTGCTGCTGCATCACACTGTTGACTCATGTTCAGTCTATGATCTATTAGTATACCTAAGTCTTTTTCACATGTACTGTTGCTTAGCTCTATTCCTCCCATTCTGTATATGCTTTTTTCATTTTTATTGCCCAGATGTAGTACTTTGCATTTTTCCCTGTTAAAAACCATTCTGTTGGTTGCTGCCCACTGCTCCAGTTTATTTAGGTCTTTTTGAATCCTCTCTCTCTCTTCTCTAGTATTAGCTATCCCTCCTAGCTTTGTGTCATCAGCAAATTTAATCAGTTTACCCTCAATTCCTTCATCTAAATCATTGATAAAGATGTTGAACAATACAGGTCCCAGGACGGAGCCCTGTGGTACCCCACTTGAGACATTCATCCAGCTGGATGTGAAGCCATTTACAACCACCCTTTGAGTCCGATCACTAAGCCAGTTATGAATCCACCTAACAGTTGCCTGGTCCATTGCATACTTGGTCATTTTTTCAATAAGGATGGTGTGAGATACTTTGTCAAATGCTTTGCTGAAGTCAAGATATACTATATCTACAGCATTTCCCTGATCCACCCAGTCAGTGATTCTGTCATAGAAGGAAATTAAGTTAGTCTGACATGACTTGTTAGTTACAAACCCATGCTGACTCTGGTTAATCACTTCATTCTTATCCATGTACTTACATACATGTTGTTTAATAATTTGTTCAAAGATCTTTCCTGGTATAGAAGTCAGACTCACCGGCCTATAGTTCCTGGGTCCACCTTCTTCCCCTTTTTGAAGATAGGAACAACATTTGCTCTTCTCCAGTCTTCTGGGACTTCTCCTGTTCTCCAAGAATTTTCAAAGATTATGGAGAGTGGTTCTAAAATTTCTTCTACGATCTCCTTCAGTACTCTGGGGTGTAATTCATCTGGACCTGGAGACATGAACTCATTTATGTTAGCTAAATATTCCCTCACAATCTTTCTGTTTACAGATAACTTGGATTCCTCTATTCCTTTAAAAGGACAGTGAAGATCAGTTGATGTTACATTTTCTTTCTGAGAGAAAACAGATGCAAAATAGGAATTAAAAAGTTTGGCCTTCTCAACATCATCTCTTACCATTTCTCCATTTTCATCCTGTAAAAATCCTATAGCATCTTTGACTTTTGTTTTACTTTTGACATACCCCCAAAATCCTTTTGTATTGCTTTTGACATCTCTTGCAAGCCTTAATTCATTGTCAGCTTTAGCTAACCTGATACGTGCCCTACAGGATCTGCAGACTGCATTATAATCTTCTTTAGATATGCCTCCCTCTTTCCATTTAATAAACATTTCTTTCTTTCTTTTTAGCATGTGTTTAAGTTCTGTGTTCATCCATCCTGGTTTCCTTAAATGCTTCCCATTCTTCCTACTTTTCGGGATTGTTAACGATTGTGCTTTGAGAATCTCATTTTTAAAAATTTCCCATCCTTCCTGGACATTTTTGTCCTTAAGGACATCCAGCCATTGGATCCCTCCTATTCTCTTTCTGAGTCTCTTAAAATCTGCCTTTCTAAAATCTAACCTTGAAGTTTGAGTCTTCACATGTCTTCCTCCTCTAGTTATCCAAAATTCTATAATAGCATGATCGCTGCCTCCTAGGGTCCCAGCCACCTTTACCTCCTCAACCATTTCCTCCCTGTTTATAAGGATTAGATCCAAAGTAGCAGATCCCCTTGTTTTCTCCCCTACCTTTTGGAAGATAAAGTTGTCAGCAAGAGAGGATAAGAATTTACTTGACCTGTTAGTTTTACTTGAGAGAGATTCCCAACAAATGTCTGGATAGTTGAAATCTCCCATGACCACTACGTCATATTTTTTGGAGAACTTGGTCATTTGATACATAAAGAGTTCATCCATATCTTCAGCTTGCCCAGGTGGCCTGTAGTAAATGCCTACAATGGTGTCCTTTCCGTTGTTCTCTCCTTGTATTCTTACCCAAACAGTTTCCACAGAACTCCCAGTCTCTGAAGCTTCAATCTCTGTGCAGATATACGCTTTTCTAACATACAATGCAACACCTCCTCCTCGTTTATCAAGTCTGTTTCTTGCAAATAAGTTGTATCCTTTTAGCCTTTTATTCCAATCATGTGTATCGTCCCACCAAGTTTCAGTGATTCCAATGACATCATATTCCTTTTCCTGCATTAGTAGTTCCAATTCTCCTTGTTTGTTGCCCATGCTTTGTGCATTTGTATAAAAACATTTTAGTTTGTGATTGGTTTCTCTTCCTCCCATATTTTTATTATTTAAATTGTTTTGTCTTTGTTCTTCCTTTCCACTTCCAGTAGCAGAGATCTCAATAGTATTTGTCAGCTGTATGGCTTTTTCTGGCCTTTTGCTTCCCTTCCCACATTGTTCTAGTTTAAAGCTCTCCTGATGAGTGTAGCAAGGCGACTTCCAAATACATGTTTTCCAGTCTTCGTAAGGTGCACCCCATCTCTAGCAAGTAGTCCATCGTATAGGTAATTCATTCCGTGATCCAGAAATCCAAATCCTTGTTGACGGCACCATCGACATAGCCAGTTGTTCACCTGTAGAATCTTATTCCACCTCATTGTTCCATGGCCATCCACTGGGAGGATGGATGAGAAGACCACCTGCGCTCCCAATTCTTTCACTTTCTTGCCTAAGTCTTCAAAGTCACTGCAGATGGTTTCAAGGTCCTTTCTTGCTGTGTCATTTGTCCCCACATGTATTAGCAGGAATGGGTAGTGATCTGTAGGTCTGAAGAGTCTTGATATCCTGTCAGACACATCTTTAATTTTTGCTCCTGGAAGACAGCACATTTCTCTTGAGGTTATGTCCGGTCTGCAGATAGCGGCCTCTGTTCCTCTTAACAGGGAATCCCCCATGACCACCACTCTCCGTTTTTTCTTCACAACATTCTTCTTTTTCCATCCAGGAGGATTCTGAGGGCTTACAAGGTTATTCATTGCTGGCAAAGTCTTATTTTGCTGTATTTCTTCATGGTTCTCCTGCGTGAGAGCCTGATACTGGTTCCTGAGCAGTATGGGTGCTGACTGCCTCTCGATCCTCCTGCTTCTGTGGGTCACATGCTTCCATTCCTCTGTTTTGTCAGGTGCAGTTCGAATTTCTTCTCTTTCTGAATCATGAAGAGATAATTCTGCTCTGTCTAAGAACTCTTCACCTTCCTTAATGATTTTCAAGGTAGTTAACCTCTCTTCTAGATTTCGCAACTTTTCCTCCAACAGGGACACAAGCTTGCATTTCTGGCATGTGAAGTTTGGCTTTTCCACTGGCAAGTCTGTGAACATGTAGCAGGATATGCAGCTCACCAAATGGCTCCTGGACTCTTCCATGTTCTTATTGTTAATGTTCTGAAAACAGTGAAAAAAGCTTAAAAAAAAAGCTTCAAAATGCGCGCGCCAGTAGGCAAGTTGACAAATCCCCGGGCCCGGATGGGATACACCCACGAGAACTGCAGGAATTAAGTAACGTCATAGATAGACCATTATTTTTAATCTTTAAAGATTCCATAATAACAGGGTCTGTACCACAGGACTGGCGTATAGCAAATGTGGTGCCAATATTCAAAAAGGGGACAAAAACTGAACTTGGAAGTTATAGGCCAGTAAGCTTAACCTCTACTGTGTGTAAAATCCTGGAGGGTTTCCTAAGAGATGCTATACTAGAGTATCTGAGGAGGAATAACTTCATGACCCAATATCAACATGGGTTTACGAGGGACCGTTCCTGTCAAACTAATTTGATCAGTTTTTATGAGGAGGCAAGTTCCGGACTGGACCAAGGAAATGAAGTGAATGTTGTGTATATGGACTTTTCAAAAGCTTTTGATACAGTTCCACACAAAAGATTGATACATAAAATGAGAACAATGGGGATAGGGGAAAATATATGTAAGTGGGTTAAGAATTGGCTCAGTGATAGGAAACAAAGGGTGGTTATTAATGGAACGCACTCAGACTGGGTCTCAGTTAACAGTGGGGTACCACAGGGGTCAGTATTGGGCCCCCTTCTTTTTAACATATTTATTAATGACTTTTTAGAGGGCATACAGAGTAATATTTCAATATTTGCAGATGACACTAAACTCTGAAGGGTAATCAATACAGAGGAGGGTAATTTTATATTACAGGAGGATCTGTGTAAACTAGAACCTTGGGCTGATAAATGGCAAATGAGCTTTAATGGGGATAAATGTAAGGTAATGCACTGGGACAGAGGAAATAAATTGTATAATTATATGCTTAATTGAAAAACACTGTGCAAAACTGGAACTGAAAAAGACCTGGGTGTATTGGTGGACGACAAGCTCACGTTTAGTGGCCAGTGTCAGGCAGCTGCTGCAAAGGCAAATAAAATAATGGGATGTATTAAAAGAGGCATAGATGCTCATGAGGAGAACATAATTTTACCTCTATACAAGTCACTAGTGCGACCACACTTAGAATACTGTGTACAGTTCTGGTCTCCGGTGTATAAGAAAGACATAGCTGAACTAGAGCGGGTGCAGAGAAGAGCGACCAAGGTTATTAGAGGACTGGGGGGTCTGCTATACCAAGACAGGTTATTACACTTGGGGTTATTTACTGAGGAAAAACTAAGGCTTAGGGGTGATCTTATTACTATGTACAAGTATATGAGGGGACAGTACAAAGACCTTTCTACTGATCTTTTTACTCTGAGACCAGAGACGGGGACAAGGGGGCATCTTCTACGTCTGGAGGAAAGAAGGTTTAATAATAATCACAGACGCGGATTCTTTACTGTAAGAGCAGAGAGACTATGGAGCTCTCTGCCGCATGATGTTGTAATGAGTGATTCACTATTAAAATTTAAGAAGGGCATGGATGCCTTTCTTGAAAAGTATAATATTACAGGTTATACAGTGGTGGCCAAAAGTATTGGCACCCCTGCAATTCTGTCAGATAATACTCAGTTTCTTCCTGAAAATGATTGCAATCACAAATTCTTTGTTATTATTCTCTTCATTTAATTTGCTTGCAAGGAAAAAACACAAAAGAGAATGAAGCAAAAATCAAATCATTGATCATTTCACACAAAACTCCAAAAATGGGCCAGACAAAAGTATTAGCACCCTCAGCCTAATACTTGGTTGCACAACCTTTAGCCAAAATAACTGCGAACAACCGCTTCCGGTAACCATCAATGAGTTTCTTACAATGCTCTGCTGGAATTGTAGACCATTCTTCTTTGGCAAACTGCTCCAGGTCCCTGATATTTGAAGGGTGCCTTCTCCAAACTGCCATTTTGAGATCTCTCCACAGGTGTTCTATGGGATTCAGGTCTGGACTCATTGCTGGCCACCTTAGAAGTCTCCAGTGCTTTCTCTCAAACCATTTTATAGTGCTTTTGGAAGTGTGTTTTGGGTCATTGTCCTGCTGGAAGACCCATGACCTGTGAGGGAGACCCAGCTTTCTCACACTGGGCGCTACATTATGCTGCAAAATTTGTTGGTAGTCTTCAGACTTCATAATGACATGCACACGGTCAAGCAGTCCAGTGCCAGAGGCAGCAAAGCAACCCCAAAACATCAGGGAACCTCCGCCATGTTTGACTGTAGGGACCGTGTTCTTTTCTTTGAATACCTCTTTTTTTTCCTGTACACTCTATGTTGATGCTTTTTGCCAAAAAGCTCTACTTTTGTCTCATCTGACCAGAGAACATTCTTCCAAAACGTTTTAGGCTTTCTCAGGTAAGTTTTGGCAAACTCCAGCCTGGCTTTTTTATGTCTCGGGGTAAGAAGTGGGGTCTTCCTGGGTATCCTACCATACAGTCCCTTTTCATTCAGACGCCGACGGATAGTACGTGTTGACACTGTTGTACCCTCGGACTGCAGGGCAGCTTGAACTTGTTTGGATGTCAGTCGAGGTTCTTTATTCACCATCCGCACAATCTTGCGTTGAAATCTCTCGTCAATTTTTCTTTTCCGTCCACATCTAGGGAGGTTAGCCACAGTGCCATGGGCTTTAAACTTCTTGATGACACTGCGCACGGAAGACACAGGAACATTCAGGTCTTTAGAGATGGACTTGTAGCCTTGAGAATGTTCATGCTTCCTCAAAATTTGGTTTCTCAAGTCCTCAGACAGTTCTTTGGTCTTCTTTCTTTTCTCCATGATCAATGTGGTACACACAAGGACACAGGACAGAGGTTGAGTCAACTTTAATCCATGTTAACTGGCTGCAAGTGTGATTTAGTTATTGCCAACACCTGTTAGGTGCCACAGGTAAGTTACAGGTGCTATTAATTACACGAATTAGAGAAGCATCACATGATTTTTGAAACAGTGCCAATACTTTTGTCCACCCCCTTTTTTAGGTTTGGTGTGGAATTATATCCAATTTGGCTTTAGGACAATTCTTTTTGTGTTTTTTCATTGAAGACAAATTAAATGAAGATAATAATGCCAAAGAATTTGTGATTGCAATCATTTTCAGGAAGAAACTGAGTATTATCTGACAGAATTACAGGGGTGCCAATACTTCTGGCCACCACTGTAGTATATAATGGCCGACATATATTGCTCAATATAGTATCATGGCCCCATCTACTATATAATTGGCTTATCCCGTCTGTCTGTCCGTCCAGGAATTGCCGGCCGGACCAATCAGCGAAGCGGGATTTCAGAACAAGATGGCGGCCGTTAGCTCCATACTGTATATACTGGGCCCCATATATTGCTCCATACAGTATATACTGGGCCCTATATATTGCTTCATACAGTATAATGGCCCCATATAGTATATAATGGCAGACATATATTGCTCCATACAGTATCATGGCCCCATATAGTATATAATAGGCCCCATATATTGCTCCATACAGTATATAATAGGCCCCATATATTGCTCCACACAGTATATAATAGGCCCCATATATTGCTCCACACAGTATATAATGGGACTCATATATTGCTCCATATAGTATATAATAGGCCCCATATATTGCTCCACACAGTGTATAATGGGACTCATATATTGCTCCATACAGTATATAATAGGCCCCATATATTGCTCCACACAGTATATAATGGGACCCATATATTGCTCCATACAGTATATAATAGGCCCCATATATTGCTCCACACAGTGTATCATGGGCCCCATATATTGCTCCATACAGTATATACTGAGCCCCATATATTGCTGCACAGTATAATTTCCCCTTATAATATATAAAGGGCCACATTTTTTGCTTCATACTGTATATACTGGGCCCCATATATTGCTTCATACAGTATACACTTGGCCCCATATATTGCTCCATACTGTATATACTGGGCCCCATATATTGCTCCATACAGTACTTACTGGGCCCCATAAATTGCTGCACAGTATAATGGCCCCATATAGTATATAATAGGCCCCATATATTGCTCCATACAGTATATACTGGACCCCATATATTGCTCCATACAGTATATACTGAGCCCCATATATTGCTGCACAGTATAATTTCCCCTTATAATATATAAAGGGCCACATTTTTTGCTTCATACTGTATATACTGGGCCCTATATATTGCTCCATACAGTACTTACTGGGCCCCATAAATTGCTGCACAGTATAATGGCCCCATATAGTATAAAATAGGCCCGATATATTGCTCCATATAGTATAATGGCCACATATAGTATATAATGGGCCCTATATATTGCTCCATACAGTATATACTGGGCCCCATATATTGCTGCACAGTATAATGGCCCCATATAGTATATAATGGGCTCCATAAATTGCTAAACAGTATAATGGCCCCAATATAATATATAAGGGGCCCCATATATTGCTCCATACAGCATAATGGCCCCATGTAGTATAATGACCACATATAGTATATAATAGGCCCCATATATTGCTCCATACAGTATAATGGCCACATATAGTGTATAATGGGCCCCATATATTGCTCCATACAGTATATAATGAGCCCCATATATTGCTCCATACAGCATAATGGCCCCATATAGTGCTCCATACAGTATAATGACCACATATAGTATCTAATAGGCCCCATATAGTGCTCCATACAGTATAATGGTCCCCATATATTGCTCCATACAGTATATACTGGGCCCCATATATTGCTCCATACAGTATATACTGGGCCCCAGATATTGATCCACAGTATAATGGCCCCATATAGAATATAACGGGCCCCATATATTGATGCATACAGTATAATGGCTCCATATATTATATAATGGGCCCCATATATTGCTCCATACAGTATATACTGAGCCCCATATATTGCTCCATACAGTAAAATGGCCACGTATAGTATATAATAGGCCCCATATATTGCTCCATACAGTATAATGGCCCCATATAGTATATAATGTGCCCCATATATTGCTCCCATACAGTATATACTGAACCCCATATACAGTTATATGAAAAAGTTTGGGCACCCCTATTAATCTTAAGCTTAATGTTTTATAAAAATTGGTGTTTTTGCAACAGCTATTTCAGTTTGATATATGTAATAACTGTTGGACACCGTAATGTTTCTGCCTTGAAATGAGGTTTATTGTACTAACAGAAAATGTGCAATCTGCATTCAAACAAAATTTGACCGATGCATAAGTATGGGCACCTCACCAGAAAAGTGACATTAATATTTAGTAGATCCTCCTTTTGCAAAAATAACAGCCTCTAGTCGCTTCCTGTAGCTTTTAATGAGTTCCTGGATCCTGGATGAAGGTATTTTTGACCATTCCTCTTTACAAAACAATTCCAGTTCAGTTAAGTTTGATGGTCGCCGAGCATGGACAGCCCTCTTCAAATGACCCCACAGATGTTCAATGATATTCAGGTCTGGGGACTGGGATGACCATTCCAGAACATTGTAATTGTTCCTCTGCATGAATGCCTGAGTAGATTTGGAGCGGTGTTTTGGATCATTGTCTTGCTGAAAGATCCATCCCCTGCGTAACTTCAACTTTATCACTGATTCTTGAACATTATTGTCAAGAATCTGCTGATACTGAGTGAAATTCATGCGTCCCTCAACTTTAACAAGATTGCCGGTGCCGGCATTGGCCACACAGCCCCAAAGCATGATGGAACCTCCACCAAATTTTACTGTGGGTAGCAAGTGTTTTTCTTGGAATGCTATGTTTTTTTGCCGCCATGCATAACGCCTTTTTGTATGACCAAACAACTCAATCTTGGTTTCATCAGTCCAAAGGACCTTCTTCCAAAAAGAAATTGGCTTCTCCAAATGTGCTTTTGCATACCTCAGCCGACTGTTTGTGGTGTGCTTGCAGAAATGGCTTCTTTCGCATCACTCTCCCATACAGCTTCTCCTTGTGCAAAGTGCGTTGTATAGTTGACCGATGCACAGTGACACCATCTGCAGCAAGTTGATGCTGCAGCTCTCTGGAGGTGGTCTGAGGATTGTCCTTGACTGATCTCACCATTCTTCTTCTCTGCCTTTCTGATGTTTTTCTTGGCCTGCCACTTCTGGCCTTAACAAGAACTGTCCCTGTGTTCTTCCATTTCCTTACTATGTTCCTCACAGTGGAAACTGACAGGTTAAATCTCTGAGACAGCTTTTTGTATCCTTCCCCTGAACAACTATGTTGAATAATCTTTGTTTTCAGATCATTTGACAGTTGTTTTGAGGAGCCCATGATGCCACTCTTCAGAGGAGATTCAAACAGGAGAACAACTTGCAAGTGGCCACTTTAAGTAGCTTTTCTCATGATTGCAAACACCTGGCTATGAAGTTCAAAGCTCAATAAGGTTACAAAACCAATAAAAGTGCTTTAGTAAGTCAGTAAAAAGTAGGTAGGAGTATTTAAACCAAGAAAATGATAAGGGTGCCCATACTTATGCACCTGTCAAATTTTGTTTGAATGCAGATTGCACATTTTCTGTTAGTATAATAAATCTCATTTCAAGGTAGAAACATTACTGTGTCCAACAGTTATTACATATATCAAACTGAAATAGCTGTTTCAAAAACACCAATTTTTATAAAACATTAAGCTTAAGATTAATAGGGGTGCCCAAACTTTTTCATATAACTGTATTGCTGCACAGTATAATGGCCCCATATAGCATATAATGGGCCCCATATATTGCTCCATACAGTATAATGGCCCCATATAGTGTATAATGTGCCACATATTTTGCTCCATACTGTATATACTAGGCACCATAAATTGCTCAATACAATATAATGGCCCCATATAGTATATAATAGGCCCCATATAGTGCTCCAAACAGTAGAATGGGCCCCATATATTGCTCCACACAGTATATACTGGACCCCATATAATGCTCCATTAAGTATAATGGCCCCATATAGTATATAATGGGCCCCACATATTGCTCCACACAGTATATAATGGGCCCCATATATTGCTCCATACAGAATATACTGAGCCCCATTTATTGCTGCACAGTATAATTTCCCCTTATAATATATAAAGGGACACATTTTTGCCTCCATACTGTATATACTGGGCCCCATAAATTGTTCCATACAGTATATTATCTCCATATAGTATATAATGGGCCCCATATATTGCTCCATACAGTATAATGGCCCCATAGAGTATATAATGGGCCTCATATAATGCTCCATACAGTATATACTGTGTCCCATATATTGCTTCATACAGTACAATGGCCCCATATAGTATATAATGGCCGACATATATTGCTCCATACAGTATTATGGCCCCATATAGCATATAATAGGCCCCATATATTGCTCCACATAGTATATAATGGGCCCCATATATTGCTCCATACAGTATATACTGAGCCCCATTTATTGCTGCACAGTATAATTTCCACTTATAATATATAAAGGGACACATTTTTGGCTCCATACTGTATATACTGGGTCCCATATTTTGCTCCATACAGTATATACTTGGCCCCATATATTGCTCCATACTGTATATACTGGGCCCCATATATTGCTCCATACAGTACTTACTGGTCCCCATATATTGCTGCACAGTATAATGGCCCCATATAGTATTTAATGGGCTCCATAAATTGTAAAATACAGTATAATGGCCCCATATAATATATAATGGGCCCCATATATTGCTCCTTACAGCATAATAGCCCCATATAGTGTTCCATACGGTATAATGACCACATATAGTATATAATGGGCCCCATATATTGCTCCATACAGTATATAATGGGCCCCATATATTGCTCCATACAGTATATACTGAGCCCCATTTATTGCTCCATACACTATAATGGCCCCATATAGTATATAATAGGCCCCTTATATTGCTCCATACAGTATATAATTGGCCCTATATCTTGTCCATACAGTATATTGGCCCCATATAGTATATAATGGGCCCTATATAGTATATAATGGGCCCCATGTATTGCTCCATACAGTATAATGGCCCCATATAGTATAGAATTGGCCCCATGTATTGCTCCATACAGTATAATGGTCCCATATATTGCTCCATACAGTATAATGGCCCCATATAGTATATAATGGGCCCTATATATTGTTCCACACAGTATATACTGGGTCCTCTAAATAGCTCCAAACAATATAAAGGCCCCATGTAGTATATAATGGGCCCAATGTATTGCTCCTCACAGTATATACTGGGCCCAATAAATTGTTCCATACAATATAATTGCCCCATATAGTATATAATGGGCTCCATGTATTGCTCTATACAGTATATACTGGGCCCCATAAATTGTTCCATACAGTATATTATCTCCATATAGTATATAATGGGCCCCATATATTGCTCCATACAGTATAATGGCTCCATATAGTATATACTGGGCCCCATACACAGTATTGCTCCATACAGTATAATGGCCCCATAGAGTATATAATGGGCCTCATATAATGCTCCATACAGTATATACTGTGTCCCATATATTGCTTCATACAGTACAATGGCCCCATATAGTATATAATGGCCGACATATATTGCTCCATACAGTATTATGGCCCCATATAGCATATAATAGGCCCCATATATTGCTCCACACAGTATATAATGGGCCCCATATATTGCTCCATACAGTATATACTGAGCCCCATTTATTGCTGCACAGTATAATTTCCCCTTACAATATATAAAGGGACACATTTTTGGCTCCATACTGTATATACTGGTCCCATATTTTGCTCCATACAGTATATACTTGGCCTCATATATTGCTCCATACTGTATATACTGGGCCCCATATATTGCTCCATACAGTACTTACTGGTCCCTATATATTGCTGCACAGTATAATGGCCCCATATAGTATTTAATGGGCTCCATAAATTGTAAAATACAGTATAATGGCCCCATATAATATATAATGGGCCCCATATATTGCTCCATACAGTATTATGGCCCCATATAGCATATAATAGGCCCCATATATTGCTCCACACAGTATATAATGGGCCCCATATATTGCTCCATACAGTATATACTGAGTCCCATTTATTGCTGCACAGTATAATTTCCCCTTATAATATATAAAGGGACACATTTTTGGCTCCATACTGTATATACTGGGTCCCATATTTTCCTCCATACAGTATATACTTGGCCCCATATATTGCTCCATACTGTATATACTGGGCCCCATATATTGCTCCATACAGTACTTACTGGTCCCCATATATTGCTGCACAGTATAATGGCCCCATATAGTATTTAATGGGCTCCATAAATTGTAAAATACAGTATAATGGCCCCATATATTATATAATGGGCCCCATATATTGCTCCTTACAGCATAATAGCCCCATATAGTGTTCCATACGGTATAATGACCACATATAGTATATAATAGGCCCCATATATTGCTCCATACAGTATAATGACCACATATAGTATATAATGGGCCCCATATATTGCTCCATACAGTATATAATGGACCCCATACATTGCTCCATACAGCATAATGGACCCATATAGTGCTCCAAACAGTATAATGACCACATATAGTATATAATAGGTCCCATATAGTGCTCCATACAGTATATACTGGGCCCCATATATTGCTCCATACAGTATATACTGGACCACATATAGTATATAATAGGCCCCACATAGTGCTCCATACAGTATATACTGGACCCCATATATTGCTCCATACAGTATAATGGCCCCATATAGTATATTATGGGCCCCATATATTGCTCCATACAGTATATACTGAGCCCCAGATATTGCTCCACAGTATAATGGCCCCTTATAATATATAAATGGCCATTTTTTTTGCTCAATACTGTATATACTGGGCCTCATATATTGCTCCATACAGTATATACTGGGCCCCATATATTGCTCCATACAGTATAATGGCCCCATATAGTATATAATAGGCCCCATATATTGCTCCATACAGTATAATGGTCCCATATATTACTTCATACAGTATAATAGGCCCCCATATATTGCTCCATACAGTATAATGGTCCCATATATTACTTCATACAGTATAATAGGCCCCCATATATTGCTCCATACAGTATAATGGTCCCATATATTGCTTCATACAGTATAATAGGCCCCATATATTGCTCCATACAGTATAATGGTCCCATATATTGCTTCATACAGTATAATAGGCCCCATATATTGCTCCATACAGTATAATGGTCCCATATATTGCTGCACAGTAAAATGGCCCCATATAGTATATAATGTGCCACATATTTTGCTCCATACTGTATATACTGGGCACCATAAATTGCTCAATACAGTATAAGGGCCTCATATAGTATATAATGGGCCCCATATATTGCTCCATACAGTATAATGGCTCCATATATTGCCCAGGGGAGGAAATTGTGCAACCCACCTCGGGGTCCTGGGATCCCCCAGTACCCCTGGAACACTTGTGTGCTGAAGATATAGCGGTAGCAAAACAAATGCTGAGAGAATAGTGTCATGTGTTCTCCAAAGATGACTCTGATATGACTCTGATATAGGCAGTATCCCGTCATTGCATTTGAAAATCAATTTGAAAGACACGACCCCAGTAACCAGAAGTGACATGTCTGTGCTAAAACCATTACATTGTGAAGTGAAAGAATATTCACAAGATCTCATCAAGAGAGGTTGGGTCCAAAAGTCGAAGTCATCTTATTCCTCTCCAATTTTCTGTGTTAGGAAGAAGGATGGTACGTTGTGACTCTGTTGTGATTACTGGGAGCTAAACCGAAAGTCAGTACCTGATCGACACCCGATACCAAAGATCCAAGATATGACGGATAGCCAATCAAGAAGCACCTGGTTCTCTGTCCTCGATCAGAGTAAGGCATACCACCAAAGGTTTGTCGAAGAGTCCAGTAGACCTTTGACAGCATTCATCACACCGTGGAGATTATATGAGTGGATCTGCATACCGTTTGGACTCAGTTCAGCTCCAGCATAATTTCAGATGAGCATGGAGTCATGTTTAGAAGGATTGAGGGACGATATCTGCCAGCCGTACTTGGATGACAATGTGGTACACAGCAAAACCTTCCGGGAGCATGTTGAACACGTGAGGACCGTATTTCAACGATATCAACAACATGGAGTTAAGTTGACCCCAAAGAAGTGTGAACTGTTCAAAAGACAAGTCCGCTTTCTAGGGAAAATTGTGTCCAGAGAAGGATATACCATGGACCCAGCAGAAATCGCTCCTGTACTAACCTTAAAAGACAGGCAGCCCTCGACCGTCGGGGAGTTGATGCAGATATTAGGATTCCTCTCCTACTATCGTACTTACGTTCGGAACTTCTCCAGGATTGTCGCCGTACTATACCTCCTCTTGGGGGGGATAACAGAGACAACAACACTCACGGAGAAAAAGAAGAACGCGGGTAGGACATGGCTTAAGAAAGAACGCTGTTTCATCCCATCAGCCCATTCTCTGGACAGCCGACCGCCAGGAGGTATTGGAAAAACTAGTAGACTACCTGGTAAAACCTTGGGATATCCTGATTTCAATTTACCATTTGTTCTTCATTGTAACGCTTCTCAAGTTGGACTGGGAGCTGCCCTGTATCAGCATCAAGATGGAAAAATGAGAGTGATCGGTTACGGTTCTAGAACGTTGACAGATGTCGAGAAGAAATACCATCTACATTCCAGAAAATTGGAGTCCCTGGCATTGAAATGGGCTATCTGAGAACGATTTAGAGATTAGTTCTACTAGAGGAAAGAGTTTGAGGTATGCACTGACAAAAACCCTTTGACCTATGTCCTTACTACAGCCAAACTGATTGCAACGGGTCAGAAATGGGTTGCTGAACTAGCTGACTTCAATTTCAGCATCAAGTACAGGCCAAGAAAATGCAATGTGGATGCTGACGGATTGTCAAGAATGCCACTAGAGCCTGAGGAGTTCATGCAAGAATGCTCGGAGGAAGTCAGTCTGGAAGCAATTGAGATCAGTACCCAAGCAGTACAAGCTTATCAGGAGGAAGACACACAATTATGGTATCCGTTAATGGTGGAAAACACCATAAAAACGAGAGCACAAGATCACCCCCGGTCTATTCAACAATTACCAAAACGGCAGCACAACGGGAAGATTAGATAATTGGTAGAATACTACTTTATGTGGACCAAAATCGGTTTCCAAGTAAACGAGAGAGAGCCAATGAGTCATCAGCAGTATCTGTTTTAATTAAAGAGTGGACGAAGCTCTACCTCACTGAAGACGGTATCCTGTATCGTAAAGGAGGACAAAAACGGCAGTTGGTACTACCCAGAGTATTCCATAGGTTGGTCTTCAAAGCACTCCATGAAAACATGGGACACCTGGGAGTGGAAAGGACAACCAACTTGATCCATGAACGTTTCTTCTGGCCGTACATACAGAGAGGTATTGAGAGGTACGTGACCAGGGAGTGTGCGTGTCTGAAACACATCAACACATCAACCCGGGCACCTATGGGAAACATCCAAACTACATATCCATTTGAGATGGTCTCAATAGACTTTCTACATCTCGAGACGTGCAAGGGTGGTTACTAATACATCTTGGTGGTGATGGACCATTTTACATGATTTGCTCAAGCATATGCCACCACCAATACATCGGGTCGAACAGCGGCAGAGAAGATCTTCAATGATTTTGCTGTGAGGTTTGGGTTCACTACAAGGTTACGCCACGGCCAAGAAAGAGAATTTGAGAACCAGCTCTTTGCCAAGCTCGGAAAGTACTGTAGAATTCAGAGATCCCACAAAACGCCCTATCACTCAGAAGGTAATGGACAAGTGGAATGTTTTAACCAAACATTATTGTCAATGTTGCGCACTTTAACTGCTGATGAGAAGAAAGACTGGAAGAGTTCTCTGTCAAAAGTGGTACATGCCTATAACTGTGCAAAGTCCAACGGGTTGCTCACCCTTTTTCCTATTGTATGGACGGTCGCCAAGACTGCCAATCAACATCATGTTCTGACGCGCCCCTGGGCCTGTGTCGCGCTGCGTTGCGCACGCGGGAGCTTACCCGGAGCCGGATCTCTTGAGGGTTGTAGTCTCAGGGCGGCGACCCGGTCCGTGCCCAGGGAGTCAAACTGAGCGGCGATGTACTAGCAGTAGATGGTTGGTGACTACGCCACCCGTTGAATGCAGCTATGGAGCTGCCGCTGCAGGGCAGACCGCTGAGGCCGGTGGAAGGATGATGCAGCGTGGATGGTATAACCCCCAACGGGAGGGGTATGGCCTCAGGGCAGCCGACGTGGATGATGGGGGTAGCAGGAACCACTCAGAGACGGTGCGGTGTAGTTCAGGGTCTTTACTGGTGACAAAGATAGACCCTCCCGGAGTACTTGCTAGTGATAGGGGCCTGGTCAGTCCTTGAGCAGATGGGATCTCCCCTGGCCAGGCGGAGTTGTAGGCCTTCCCAACTAACTGTACTCTTCTGGCTACCTTGCTAGAGGCGGGAATAAGTAGCCCACGTCCCTGAGTGTACCGTGTGGTGCTCACCCGTATGGCCGGTGACTCGGGGCCTTCTAATGGCTTCCGCTCCACAATGGCGGTGCTGGTCCCACGCGTGTGACCGTGCCTTCGGGCTTCTGGGCCAGAGGACCTGAAATCCTCTGCCGGACGGTTTCTGCTGCTGGGTAGGAGTTAGTCCCCACAGCCTCGGACTCCGGGTCCGGTAAGAAATCTTCTCAGTCAGGGCGAGCTCTGTAGCTGCCAGCCCCTGACTCGTTGTAACACTGCTCCCCACAGAGCTCCTGATGTTTCTTGCTATGCTGCTTCTCTTCTCTACTCTTGTTCTGTCTTCTTTCTCACTAACTCTGCCTCAGCCCCGGGTTTATATAGGGGAAGTCCTTCCCCTCCCAAGACTGGGCAGGAGGTGTGGCATGCACAGGATCCCTGACCAAAGGACCTCCCACCTGCTCTCAGACGTAATATCTCTATCACTGTGGCAACCAGACCCCTGGGGTGTCACATTCCCCCCTAGTGAAATTTAGTACTCCGGGACTAAACATATTTTTTTTTTTTTTTTTTAGAAAAACATAACAAGGTATAACAATAACAATACAATAAGAAAAACACATAAGATGGTTACGGCGTGTCCGCAACCGGGTGCAGTTTTGAAAAGCAAGGTGTCCATTTCACCAAAACAGGGAGACGTAACCAGGTAGGGGCCTGTCCTGCCCCGAGTCCTTAACAGTCTTTAGTCCATCCTGGGTTACGCTCCAACTATGTACAAGGATTCCCGGTAAATCCACCAAGGACTCCTAAAAAGAACTAGAAACACAAAATTATACACAAGCAACTATAAACAAGTAAACATTATAAGATAGCTTAAACATTTAGATCCTCCAACGTGCGGGTAGCTGGCCTCTAGTGGCCCTAGTGGACCTACGGAGCTGACTGTCTGGCCCTGAACTACAGGGTGTAGGAGCTGCCAAGGGTAAACTGGGCAGCTGTCCACGGGCCCTCTGGCTCACTAGGGGTATGGCAGGCTCACTATAAGCAGAGGGTTGATTTTCCGGGTCTGCTTGTGTAGAGTCTTCTGCCTCCTGGACCGGCTGTTCTTCCAGCTCTACCGATTGCTCCGTAGGTTCTTGGGATGATGGTTGGAGGAAGGTGAGTACGGGTACCACAACTGCACCATTGACTTGAGTCCAAGACCGAGGTAAGTCCCCGAGCACGGTACTAACCATATCTTCCCTTTCCTCTACGGGTCGATGGTCTTCTTGTTCCTCTTCAGGGTTCCTCAGTTGTTCGGGACACTTCTTCAGGTGGTCCCGGGATACAATGGCTGTGGTTTCCCCTCCGTCTTTACTGATGGTACAGACCTTCGGGTTTTCGTGGCTTGAGGGCAGTACGGTGTACGGGTCCTTCTCCCACTGGTCGTCCAACTTGTGGAGCCGTCTCTTCCTCTTCAAGACCTGCTCTCCGGGTACCAGGGGAACAGCGGGAGCATACTGGTTGTAAGTTTTCTCTTGTCTTTCCCTAGCCTGACAGAGACTTCGCTCCACGCTCTCCTGTACTCTCCGGTACTGCTGCTGCCTCTCTGTGTCCCAGTCTGTTTCTGGTGAAGTGTCCTCGGGTGTCAGGACTCCCATTTCCAGGTCAACAGGTAACTTACCAGGTCTTGCCCTCATTAGGTAAGCCGGGGTACAGTTGGTGGAACCTACCGGGATGTGGTTGTATAGGTCCACCAGATCGGGCAACTTTTCAGGCCACAGACTGCGTTCTTCCAGGGGCAATGTTTTTAGAAGATCCATTACCACCTGGTTCATTTTTTCACAAAGTCCATTAGTCTGCGGATGGTAGGGTGTCGTCCTTATCTTCCGGCAGCCATACAGATTGCAGAATTCCTGGAAGACCTCCGCTTCAAAGGCAGGTCCCTGGTCCGTCAGCACTTGGTCCGGGTACCCGTGTGGACGGCAAAAGTGCTGCTGGAAGGCTCTAGCTGCTGTTTGAGCCGTTAAGTCCTTGACGGGGACGACAACCAGAAACCGGGAGTAATGATCCACGATGGTTAACGCGTAGACGTAGCCACTTCTGCTTGGGGTCAGTTTTACATGATCCAAGGCTACCAGTTCCAACGGTTGCCGGGTGACGATGGACTGCAGGGGAGTCTTCTGGCTGGCGCGGTCCTTCCTTCTCAGGTTGCACGGGCCACAGTCTCTGCACCACTTCTCAATGATTCCCCTCATGCCTACCCAGTGGAATCGCTCGCGCAGCAGGAACTCCAGCTTCTTCCACCCGAAGTGTCCAGCTCCGTCGTGGTATGCCTCCATCACCATGGCTGCGTCTCTTCGTGGCACCACTACTTGCCAGAGTAATTCATGCGTCCGGGAGTTAACCATTCTGCGGCACAACTTCCCTTTGTAAAGGAACAGTCGACTCTTCTCTGCCCATAGTTGTTTGGCTTCCTCCGGAGCGTCTGGTTCAAGGCGAGCCTCCGGCCGAGTCAGCATCTCCTTCACCAGTCGGACGGCAGGGTCGCTGTCTTGCGTTTCCGCCCAGTTGTAGTGAGGTAAGGGGTTCAACGTAGCAGCCTGCTTACTCCTTACCCGGTGGGAATACTGGATAGTCCCATGACGGTGGAACGCAGGGAGTTCAATTTCTTCCAGTCCCTCCGGATCTTCTCCTTCGTCCGGCAGGTTGGGCATCCTGGACAGGGCGTCCGCGTTAGTATTGGAGCGCCCTGCCCGGTATTTGATTATGAACTCGTAGTTGGACAGACGGGCCATCCACCTCTGCTCCAGGGCACCGAGTCTTGCCGTGTCCAGGTGTGTCAACGGGTTGTTATCCGTGTACACGGTGAACCGGGAAGAAGCAAGGTAATGCTTAAAGCGCTCAGTGACTGCCCATACTACGGCCAGGAACTCTAGCTTAAATGAGCTATAATTCTCGGGGTTCCTTTCGGTGGGTCGCAGTTTTCGGCTGGCGTAGGCGATTACTCGTTCTTTCCCCTGCTGGATCTGGGACAGTACGGCTCCTAGCCCGATGTTACTGGCGTCGGTGTAGAGGATGAAGGGCTGGCTATAATCCGGGTACGCCAAGATTTCATCCCCCGTGAGGGCCATCTTCAGCTGGCGGAAGGACTCTTCTTCTAGCTCTTCCCATTTGAAGGGCGGCTTCTGGTTCTTGGCCTTCCGGGACTGGCCTATCAGGAGGTCCTGCATAGGCGCTGCCTTTTTGGTGAAACCGGGAATAAACCTTCGGTAGTAGCCTACCAACCCGAGGAACTGCCGCACTTCTTTTACGCTGGAGGGGCTTGGCCATCCCTTAATTGCGGTGATCTTATCGGGGTCGGGAGCCACTCCGTCAGCGCTCACCACGTGTCCCAGGTACTGCACCTTTGGTTTCAGGAGGTGACACTTGGAGGGTTTCACCTTTAGGCCGTAACTCGCCAGAGCTTCGAACACCTCCGCCAGGTGTTTCAGGTGGTCCTCATAAGTTTTGGAGTATACGATGACATCGTCCAGGTACAACAGGACCGTCTCGAAGTTTCTGTGGCCCAGACAGCACTCCATTAATCGTTGGAAGGTTCCTGGGGTGTTGCAGAGTCCGAACGGCATGCAGGTGAACTCACTAAGTCCCATCGGGGTGGTGAATGCGGTCTTCTCCCGGTCCGCCTCTGCTACAGGAACCTGCCAGTACCCGCTAGTGAGATCCAAGGTAGAGAAGAAGTTAGCAGATCTTAAAGCAGCCAATGACTCCTCTATCCTTGGTAAGGGGTACGCATCCTTGTGTGTGATACGGTTGATTTTCCGGTAATCTACACACATCCTCATGGTGTTGTCTTTCTTTTTGACTAAAACTAGCGGGGCTGCCCAGGGGCTACAGCTATCCCGGATTACCCCAGCCTCCTTCATGTCTCTAAGCATCCCCTTGGCGTGTTGGTAATGTGCAGGGGGTACGGGTCGATACCTCTCTTTTATGGGAGGATGATCTCCCGTGGGGATGCGGTGTTCTACCCCCTTGACTCGCCCGAAGTCTAACGGGTGTTTACTAAATAATCTCTCATACTCTTGAACCACCCGGTAGACTCCCTGTTTCTGGTGGGAGGGAGTGGAGTCAGTTCCCAAGTGTAGTTGCTGACACCAATCCTCCATTACTTTCTTAGAGCCGTTACCTTCCTCCGGGTGAGATGGAGGCAAGGGTTCCACAGACTGTATAGAGTTTTGGTTGATGGTATATAATTTTGCTAGCGTGGCATACCGGGGCAGGTACACTTCCCTCTCCCCGATATTGATTATGCGAACGGGCACCCTCCCATGGCGTACATTGACCACCCCCCGTGCTGTCAAAATGGTGGGCCTACTGTCTGAGTAAACTGGTTCTACCATTGCCTGGTAATCTCTACCTCTCAGACCAATAGCTGCCCGGCACCAAATCATCATTTCGCTTTTTGGGGGCATGGCAATAGGGAAAGGGTCACACATTCTTACGCTACCAATCTCACCGCCGGAGAGTTCCACCTGTTGCCGTCGCATCAGTGCCCGGATCTCTTTCTGGAGCACTCGCTGCTCGCCGGAGCTGGCGTTCTTGGCAACCTGCTGTAGAAGGAAAATCACCTCTGCAAGACAATTCTCAATTACATTAGTTCCTAGAGTTATTTTTGGGTGACTCTCATGTTTGTCAATGTCTACAATGATCAGTCCCTGTGCTGCCAGTTCGACTCTACCGATTTTGATGGTCACCTCTTTAAATCCGATCTGTGGCACGGGCTGGCCATTGCTGGCGATGATACTCAAGTCGTCGTCAGGGTAGCGGGTAATATCCGAGTCATTCCAGTACTGCTTAAAGAGCACGTACGGGATAGTGGTGACCTGTGACCCGGTGTCCAGTAGGGCACTCATGGGAATGCCATCCAGTACCACAGGCAAGACTGGACGTCCTCCCACATATCTGTCGCGCCAGTTCGATGGGCCTGGTGATCTTTTTCCTGGGGGTTGGCCCTCTACCCCAGGTTGTACCCGTTTAAAGAACAGTACCTTTCCATATGTCCGGGTTGATTGCAGCGGCGGCAGATGGGTCGTCCGTCCTCGCTGTATCGGTCACTGGGTCTTCCTCTGGCCTGTGGGGTCCTCCTTGGTCGACGCCACGGGATGTCCTCCGGTCCGGATGCCAGCTGGATCTTCCCTGGGGTGGAAACCTGTAAAGACTGCACAGTTCGGGTTAGCGCAGCAACGCTCTTAGCTAGCTCTTGGACCTGATGGCGTAGGTCTGGAGCCGGGTCATTGTCCAAAGCCTGCGCATCAGCTCCCACAGGCCCTGCCGACAAGGGCGCCGCCTCCTGGTGGTAAGTGATAGCTGGGCGCCTGTGGGTCACAACGCCACCCGGTGCCGGTTCTCGGAGCACCCGGATGGCTCTGTCCTTGAACTGTGCAAAGTCCAGATGGGGATCTTGTAAGGCCATTGCCCGCAACTGGGTTCGGTGGGCATTGCAATATAAACCCTCTATAAATTGTTCAGTCAACAGCCTGTCCTCGTTTCCCACCCCATCAGGGTCGGTCTGCTTTATGGCCCTCAGGGCCTCTTGTAGGTTTAGTGCATAGTCCCTTATACTCTCATGCGCTCGCTGCTTGCACCCGTAGAATCTAAGCTTAATCTCGGCTGAGGTGCGGGTATCAAAGGTGTCCTTCAGCCGGGTTAGTATCCCTGCGACAGTCTTCCTCCCAGGTGGCCAGGATTTTACTTCCCTTTTGGCTGCCCCGGTTAGTTGGGCCACCAGGATGCTCACTTTTTGCTCTTCTGTGAGGGGGTACACCTGGAAGAGGCTATCCAGCTTTTCTCTAAAGTCATGCAGGGTATGTGACTCCCCTGAGTACTGGGGTAGCCAAGCTGCTCCCGGGATATAGGGCATGGTGAAGGGCATAACTGCAGCAGCGGTGGCGCTGGCGGGGGTTGAGGCAGTGAAGCTCTCCTCCGTATCCGACATCTTCCTCCCCCCTAGTGGACCGTGGCCTACCTTGCGATGATCCTGTTCCGTAGGCCGCGGCTCCGCAGTGGATCGTCAGGGTTGAGGACCTTCCGTCGCGCTCCGGTGACGTCGGCGTCTGCTGGGCTCCTTCCAGGACCTTACGCAACGTCCGGACGTGAGGCGGGGATTCAGTTCTCGCGCGCTTTCGGAGTCCACGCCCCTCTTCTTCCCGCGCGGCGTCCTCAAGATGGCGTCCAATGGCGGGAAAACTCCACGGATGGCGGGAAGAAGGTCGAAGATGGCGCCGGATGGCGGGAAAACTTTGCGGATGGCGGGAAGAAGGTAGAAGATGGCGCCGGATGGCGGGAAACCTCCACGGATAGCGGGAATCTTCACCACTGGTAAGTTTGAACAGTCTTTGCTTTTCAGGCACGCAGTACCCGGTGGTTGCGGGCACGAAATCCTGCCGACTACGCCAAAGTTGACGCGCCCCTGGGCCTGTGTCGCGCTGCGTTGCGCACGCGGGAGCTTACCCGGAGCCGGATCTCTTGAGGGTTGTAGTCTCGTGGCGGCGACCCGGTCCGTGCCCAGGGAGTCAAACTGAGCGGCGATGTACTAGCAGTAGATGGTTGGTGACTACGCCACCCGTTGAATGCAGCTATGGAGCTGCCGCTGCAGGGCAGACCGCTGAGGCCGGTGGAAGGATGATGCAGCGTGGATGGTATAACCCCCAACGGGAGGGGTATGGCCTCAGGGCAGCCGACGTGGATGATGGGGGTAGCAGGAACCACTCAGAGACGGTGCGGTGTAGTTCAGGGTCTTTACTGGTGACAAAGATAGACCCTCCCGGAGTACTTGCTAGTGATAGGGGCCTGGTCAGTCCTTGAGCAGATGGGATCTCCCCTGGCCAGGCGGAGTTGTAGGCCTTCCCAACTAACTGTACTCTTCTGGCTACCTTGCTAGAGGCGGGAATAAGTAGCCCACGTCCCTGAGTGTACCGTGTGGTGCTCACCCGTATGGCCGGTGACTCGGGGCCTTCTAATGGCTTCCGCTCCACGATGGCGGTGCTGGTCCCACGCGTGTGACCGTGCCTTCGGGCTTCTGGGCCAGAGGACCTGAAATCCTCTGCCGGACGGTTTCTGCTGCTGGGTAGGAGTTAGTCCCCACAGCCTCGGACTCCGGGTCCGGTAAGAAATCTTCTCAGTCAGGGCGAGCTCTGTAGCTGCCAGCCCCTGACTCGTTGTAACACTGCTCCCCACAGAGCTCCTGATGTTTCTTGCTATGCTGCTTCTCTTCTCTACTCTTGTTCTGTCTTCTTTCTCACTAACTCTGCCTCAGCCCCGGGTTTATATAGGGGAAGTCCTTCCCCTCCCAAGACTGGGCAGGAGGTGTGGCATGCACAGGATCCCTGACCAAAGGACCTCCCACCTGCTCTCAGACGTAATATCTCTATCACTGTGGCAACCAGACCCCTGGGGTGTCACAGTTCCATACTCCGGTGTCAGAGACTTACAGATTGTATCAGGAGTACGTTCGGAAATGGAAGGAACGGATGGCAGGGGCATACAATATAGCGCCCAAAGTAGTTACGCAAGGACTGAGCAAGAGTAATGAGTACTATGATCGAAAATGTTATGGAGCAAAATTGGCACCAGGAAGCCAGGTGCTAGTCAAGAAAGTACGTGAGAAAGGCGGTCCAGGAAAACTTTCGTACTGGGAAGACGAGGTGTATGTGGTCGTAAGAAGAAAAGCTGATGACAGCCCAGTGTATGAAATCCGATTGGAAATGGGAGACAAGAAAACCAGAATAGTCCATCGGAATTTACTACTACCCTGTGACTATCTCCCACCACAACAAGACTTCCCAGAAGTAGACTGACATCGTCCGAGATTGACTAAAAGACCACCACAGACTGAAGCTCCGGAGGTGAATAGTGACCTTGAAAGTTCCGATGGAGAAGAACACACCATTGTATCTCTCGGACCAGCAAGGAGAGGGCTGTACCATCCTCAGGAGAGTTAACTAAACCCTGAGGCTCCAGAGTTCGTACCAAAGAGTATAGATGAAGTCCAATTCAGATCTGATGATCGAACACTGGCTCCTGAAGAGACCGATAGAGACTCAGGAGGAGCAAAATTACCAGACTGTGTGGAAACAAGCGACTCAGGAGAAGTACAGGAACTTACAGAGGCAGCTCCATGAGCATTTGAGGATGCACGGGAAATGAGTGCGGCGGAAGAAACTTCTGTGACCGAAGAACCCGTGGTCTCTGAGGAACAACCCACCAGGAGGATGTCGACGCGAGAAGTGAGGAAGCCCATGATGCTGACGTATGAGACACTTGCTGAACCGAGTCAAGTGCCAAGGACTGTCGACAGGAAACAGGTATCTCTGCCTGTGGACTAGGTAAGCCCACTTGAGTGGTATTCACC
This sequence comes from Phyllobates terribilis, assembly GCF_046119375.1. Lineage (NCBI taxonomy): Eukaryota > Metazoa > Chordata > Amphibia > Anura > Dendrobatidae > Phyllobates > Phyllobates terribilis. The sequence goes on from NW_027363340.1 coordinate 472,349, forward strand.
AACGTGAGGCAGTATTGAAGATGTTGCCTGGTGGAAAGACTTGTTTTCATGCTTTCATTTTCCTTAAAAGACTTTGTAGAAACAAAGAACTGTTAAAGCATAGAGAGAGAGAGCTGGTTGAAGACGTACGAAAAGCTCCAGCTGAAGAGATGCTGAGTGTTTTAATTGTGTTAATTGTTTATTTCTTATAGGCATCCTACAAGAAAAAGGTTATAAGATTAGGTTGTTATCAATGTTTATGAACGTTATACTAATTTCACAATGCCAATTTGCATATAAAGTTATTCAACTTTCACCACTGTCTCAGAATTGGTTAGATTGATCAATTAAGACGAATGTCGAGGACGACATTCAAAAAGGAGGGAAATGTGTGGCATGCAGAAGTAGGGCTGTTGCTTTAAAAGCATTCAGCAACTATTAGAAGTAACACAGGTACATGAGACAGGAAGTGTTGTGCTCCAGAAGCATCCAGCAACTAGAGGGTTTAACACAGTCACAGGAGAAGGGGAGTGTTTTAGCAGAGCCCCAGGGGGATTGTGGGGAAGTTGTGTACTGTCTGGCTGGAGCCAAAGAGAAAGGTGGTGTGTGTGTTCTGTATCTCACAGAAGCACCACTGCAAGTGAAAAGGATTCAAGTCAGGAGTGAAGCTAAGCACAGGTCAGGAAGAGTTCCTGAACTAACAGTGCAGAGTATTGTCAGGCAGACAGATAAGGACTGTAAGAAATGGTGTCACAGGGATCATCTCCCTCAGCAAACCCATCCCCCCTCCTCCATCTCCCTCTGCTGTAAAGAATGCTGTGTTCATTAATGTGCCTTTGCATTAGAACTGTGCTGTTCTGTACTACTGGGAAGACTGTGCACTGCTGTGCTGCTAAGGAAACTGTATTGTTTGTTACTGGAGTCTGTTGCTCATAAGACTTAACTTGCACTGGCTGTGCGGTTTCTTATTAAAAGCTACTGTTCTACCGTTTATAAGGACTCTTGTCAAGTGTGTCTGGTCACCAAGTGAAACAACCTACGTGTTTGTGCCTGAGGGTCAATACCCCTGTGTGCCTGAGAGAAGCTGCAGCACATGGTCTATGGTCTCCCTGAGTAACTGTTCCCCCAGGATGTAACCTGTTTCGCCCCTACCTGAACCTAGCGGCGTGCGTGTAACATGTATATGTTAAAGGGTGAGAATTTCCAACAATCCCATGTCTCAAACAATATTTAATACTAAGTTCTATATGGCATGTGATACTGAATATGTTATCTATGTTTTACAATGCCCATGTAAATTGTTATATGTGGGGAAAACAACTTGGGATTTTAAAACTAGAATAAACCACCATCGATATACAATTAGGAAAAAGAAATTAGATTTACCTATGTGAAAGCATTTTGTGGAATTGGGATAAAAATGGAAGGATCTTATGTAAGCTCTTTATATATGTAATTTTTATGATGTGCTGGAATGTTTATTTATTGATATCATTGCTGCACCTATTTAATATATCAATGTATACCATTGCACTGCTTGAGAAAGTTCCACACTTGGAACGAAACGTTGCCTTTTCACTATACTGTATATATATGTACAGTATATACTGTATATATATATATATATATATATATATATATATATATATATACGTATATAAAAAATCAGGATGGTGGGCCATCCAAATCTTGCACCGGGGCCCAACTGCCTCCAATCACACCACTGTTTAGGGCCACACTGGCATCAACTATAAATCACAAGGTGCTTGAACATTATATTGCTTTTTGGGTGGTTTAGTGGAACAATTGTTATGTGGACTGATGGCAATTATATGGAGCCTGGTAACCACAGTATATAATTAATAGGAGGGGAAGGACATCTCATAATGTGAGTCAAATCATTCTGTATTTGCACAAGCTATTAAAATGTAAAAAACACATTTATGTATCTACAAGTGACATGGACGCCAGAACCCATCATATATAAAATTAGATGAAGGCCCACCATACTGGCTCCATTTATGTGGCCTAGCAGAGCTGATTGTGGACAAATCTCTTGGTTTGCTTACAGGAACGTTTTACCAAAAGACAGAGGCAAGCTTGTGAGGAGCCATAGCACTCCGCAAAGGAAGGGCGGCAGCACCTCCTTATAAATTAAGCACCACTAGAATCAAATCAAATGGCACAGTTTAAACTCACCTGAGGGCGATAAAAAGATGTTCCTCTACCGAAATACAGCGCCTAATTGTTGTGTTTAGGAACTAAAGGCCAGGATGAAGCTCCTCCAACAGGCGATCAATGGTTACAAGGTGCATGCGGCAAAATGAGAACAATTTGTCAGGGTTGCGCTGTAGCTCCCCATACAGCCAGTAAGAAGTGGCCTTTAGAGACCCGTTGGCTAAGCAGAGGATAAACCCATAGGTTGAAACGCCTCCTTGGATCCACATCACCCTGCGTAGATCTCCAAATCACATTGGCACCACCCAGGTCTGAAGAACCCGCTCACCAGGGGTGAAGGATAAATTAGCCATATTGAGAGCTTGGTCAATACATCAGACCAACAATGAGTATTCACTCTGGGATATCCCAGCAAAATGGATGTGGTCTAATCCTATGACCTTATTGGGGTTGTTTTTATAGGGTTAGGATCATAGAGGACCTTCATTTTATAGGAAATTGAAGCAAAACAGACTAGAAAATCAGACTAGAAAAATTGCACTCAGGGATACTGGAGGCTGTGACTCTGTTCACTCATGTGTTCAGGCTAATGAGGAAAGGGCTTTACATGACAGTAGATAAAGCTGAAGTCTTTCTGTAAAGCTGAAATCCCCCAGCATTCCCTGCCACTTCAGTGTCTGTGCGGAGCTTACTCTGATCATTTGCATTAATGAGATGTCATCAGCCTCTGTACATTCATCTGATATAGGAATAACAAAATACCTTTCTGCGTTACAAGAGCTCATCTGATTGGGAGCCATCAATCCATCCAGCTTTCTGATTGTTTCCAAAACTTACCAGAAGAATTATAAATGCAGTTATTCACGTTTGAATCATCATCATAATAATAATAGAATGTGCTACAGTGGTTTCTACCTCTATTTCCTTGGTCCATTTTGTCGACCGAAGGACTTGCCAGTTTTTTACAATAGTATCAGCAGGAAATTATCATTAGATGACTAGTAAACCTGTTGCCAGGTAATCCAACATAGCCCCCACCACTGATTGGCAGCTTTCTGCCTATGCACAGAGTACACAGGAAGCTGCCAATCAGTGGTGTGGGCGGTGATATACAGAGCTCAGCATTCAGAGAACCGCTAGATCTGCCGCAGATAAAACAGTGATGTTATTAAGTAGTAGCAATAAAATACAGCACTCCTGGTAATTGTAGGTCCCCGGATAGGATCCCAATCCGTATCAATCAAATAGTAGAAAGAATCCGTCACTCTGAGGTGAGTAGAGTGAAAAACGTGAATCTTTTATTGCAGTGGTCCATATGGACAGTGTGTATTACATGTAACGTTTCCATCATCAAAGACCTTTGTCAAACATATACTGTAGAGGTAACTGAATCGCCCTCCCTGGGCTATGGGGGATACTCGGAGCCGGGCCTTGCAGATGTCGCGGGGATGCAGTCGTGGCCTTGGCCCGTTCCGTGCCCAGGGCTGTCACATGAAAAATATGGGCAATTGGATGAGTGGTTGTTTGACTTCGCCACCTGTGGTTTCTGGTGAAGGCCACGAGCGCTGCAACAGTCCTCTGAGGCTGATGTTATGGCAGCTCGGTTTGGTACTACTCCCCACAGGCGGAGTAGGCCTCAGGGCAGTGATCAATGAACGATCTGTGTGAAGGTATGGTGGGTGCAGTGCCGCGCAGGAATAAACAAGCGGAGGCGGTGGATGAAGTCATCCTGGTCTTTACTCACTTTAGATGTACTTTCAGCCGCAAAGCTTCTCTCTGCTACACACGGCGTACTGCGGTCACCGGGTAGGGGGTTCAGCACTTCCCAGGTAGATCAAGGGCACCTGTCAAGACCCCGCTGGTGTGTTCCTCTCCTTTTTCTCTCCTCCCGCTTGTGTTCCTCCCTGGGATCCACTAAGCCGCCGGGCTTTTCCAACAGTGACGTGAAGTACACAGTCAGATATCGGGAGCCGGTCACCCCTCTTGCAGAAGGAATCCCTCTGGCTAAGCCAGAGTGAAGAATACAGGTGGCGACTCCGCTCCGTCCGTATTCCCCTGGGATCCTTTTGCCTGTGGAGCCTATCTCCTCTGCTCCCCTCCAAGGCCTTCTTAGAACAGGACCCTGACCGGGCAGAGAAACTGGTTAACCCTGACCCGCTCCTCGTCTCAAGGCCAGAGAACGAGGACCGTGAATCTTCAGCCAGCTGCAGACTCTTGCTGGACCCTGACAGAAGACCACAATCAAAAGACCTTGAACTAAAGATGGCCATTTATTATATATGGTTCTATAAGTGCTTCCTGTAAGTGTTTCCTCCACCCTCACCCACTACTTGGTTCCCCCTATCTTTGGTTACCCCCCATCTCCTCTATCCCGGGCCAGGGCAGCACCCTGGTGCATTTAGGCCCCCTACAGGACAGGAGTGGTGTAGTGTTGAGTGCGAAGTGGGGTTCTGAGTGATGCTCCATCCTTACTTGGGAGAGGAGATACCACATCTCTATCTGACGTGCAGTACCCCTGTGGCGACTGAACCCTCAGGGGCGCCACACAACAAATAAAAAAACAAAAGACTTAACATCAGAAATATAATACAGAACATGAAACTATAAAGATAGATATGACGTAATGCTTAAGTGAGGACCACAAGATCTGGCAGATACAGACACCAAGTCTATGAGCAATGGTGAAAAATATATATGTATTGCAGTTTGTAAGAGCCACCAAACAATATACATGAAGACCAGGGTTGGAGGTAGGCAGGTCCCTAACTCCAAAATATATATAGTGTAGAAGATACTATGTCTCTATGGGGAAATAAATATGCAGGGTACAACGCAAAATAGAAATAAGCAATACTTAACATGGGACTATAAAAAATGAAACAGATGGTACATAGAAGGTGGGGGGATTGAATGGTGGTCACAAAGAAGCCCCAAGTCCAAAGTCCACTGGAGAGTCCTGATCTAGAACTAATTTATCCCAAACTGTAAAATAAGATACAAAGCGGAACCTTATCATATACAGTACAGACCAAAAGTTTGGACACACCTTCTCATTGAAAGATTTTTCTGTATTTTACATTCACACTGAAGGCATCAAAACTATGAATTAACACATGTGGAATTATATACTTAACAAAACAGTGTGAAACCACTGAAAATATGTCTTATATTCTAGGTTCTTCAAAGTAGCCACCTTTTGCTTTGATGACTGCTTTGCACATTCTTGGCATTCTCTTGATGAGCTTCAAGAGGTAGTCACCGGAAATGGTCTTAGAATAATCTTGAAGGAGTTCCCAGAGATGCTTAGCACTTGTTGGCCCTTTTGCCTTCACTCTGCGGTCCAGCTCACCCCAAACCATCTCGATTGGGTTCAGGTCTGGTGACTGTGGAGGCCAGGTCATCTGGCGTAGCACCCCTTCACTCTCCTTCTTGGTCAAATAGCCCTTACACAGCCTGGAGGTGTGTTTGGGGTCATTGTCCTGTTGAAAAATAAATGATTGTCCAACTAAGCGCAAACCGGATAGAATAGCATGCCATTGCAAGATGCTGTGGTAGCCATGCTGGTTCAGTATGCCTTCAATTTTGAATAAATCCCCAACAGTGTCACCAGCAAAGCACCCCCACACCATCACACCTCCTCCTTCATGCTTCACGGTGGGAACCAGGCATGTAGAGTCCATCCGTTCACCTTTTCTGCGTCGCACAAAGACACGGTGGTTGGAACCAAAGATCTCAAATTTGGACTCATCAGACCAAAGCACAGATTTCCACTGGTCTAATGTCCGTTCCTTGTGTTCTTTAGCCCAAACAAGTCTCTTCTGCTTGTTGCCTGTCCTTAGCAGTGGTTTCCTAGCAGCTATTTTACCATGAAGGCCTGCTGCACAAAGTCTCCTCTTAACAGTTGTTGAAGAGATGTGTCTGCTGCTAGAACTCTGTGTGGCATTGACCTGGTCTCTAATCTGAGCTGCTGTTAACCTGCGATTTCTGAGGCTGGTGACTCGGATAAACTTATCCTCAGAAGCAGAGGTGACTCTTGGTCTTCCTTTCCTGGGGCGGTCCTCATGTGAGCCAGTTTCTTTGTAGCGTTTGATGGTTTTTGCAACTGCACTTGGGGACACTTTCAAAGTTTTCCCAATTTTTCGCACTGACTGACCTTCATTTCTTAAAGCAATGATGGCCACTCGTTTTTCTTTGCTTAGCTGCTTTTTTCTTGCCATAATACAAATTCTAACAGTCTATTCAGTAGGACTATCAGCTGTGTATCCACCAGACTTCTGCACAACACAACTGATGGTCCCAACGCCATTTAAAAGGCAAGAAATCCCACTTATTAAACCTGACAGGGCACACCTGTGAAGTGAAAACCATTTCCGGTGACTACCTCTTGAAGCTCATCAAGAGAATGCCAAGAGTGTGCAAAGCAGTCATCAAAGCAAAAGGTGGCTACTTTGAAGAACCTAGAATATAAGACATATTTTCAGTTGTTTCACACTTTTTTGTTAAGTATATAATTCCACATGTGTTAATTCAAAGTTTTGATGCCTTCAGTGTGAATGTACAATTTTCATAGTCATGAAAATACAGAAAAATCTTTAAATGAGAAGGTGTGTCCAAACTTTTGGTCTGTACTGTATGTCAGGCCACTAACGGATGGAGCAGAACATGAGGAATGGGTGGGAAAGCAGGAGGGGTAGTTTTATTGTCATAAAAAAACAGAAGAGAGAAAGAGGTGGAAAATGAAACCATGCTAGGAGCAGATAAAAAGTGTAGAGGAAGGGAAAAAAACATAGGAAAAGACTGAATAAGAGGAAAGAAAAATAAAATAAAAATGAAAATGAAAAAAAAGAAAGGAAAAAATAAAATTAATAAAAAATAAAATAAAATAAAAAAATAAAGATGAAAAAAGGGGAAAAATAAAGATAAAAGATGAAAAATAAAGAAAAATAATGAAAAATGAACCATAAGGAATAAAAAATAATAGGTTATTCAGAAAGAATAAATAATAATAATCAAAGAAATTAAAAAATATGTAGCAGCCCGATGTGCTCCAGGTTCCTAAATACATGGGATGATGAGATTCCTGATATAAAATGGATCAAGAAGACTGTCCTCCTGTCTTGAATAATAAATACTTTGATCTCTGTAATATTCACATAATTCCGATACTTCAATGTCCTACATATTAATACTAGATGGTGGCCCGATTCTAACGCATCGGGTATTCTACAATATGTACGCGGCCGACCGGGTGCATCCAGCAGAGCGTTGTTTAAATTTGGCGCCAAAATCGCTGATTGGTCGCGGCCGGCAACCGCGACCAATCAGCAAAACGGTGTTTAAATTTGGCGGCAATATCGGTGATTGGTTGCGGGTGGCGGCCGCGACCATTCAGCGAACTGTGTTAGTGAGGACCGGAGAGCTTGTTTAAATTTGGCGCTAAAATCGCTGATTAGTCGCGACCGAGACCAATCAGCAAAACGGTGTTTAAATTTGGCGCCAATATCGCTGACTGGTCGCGGCCAGCGGTCGCAACCAATCAGCAGAGCGGGGTTTAGATTTGGCGCCAATAATGCTGATTGGTGGCGACTGCGACCAATCAGCAGAGCGGTGTTTAAATTTGGCGCCAATCTCCCTGATTGTTCGCTGCTGGCGGCCGCGACCAATCAGCAGAGCGTTGTTTAAATTTGGCGCCAATCTCGCTGATTGGTAGCGGCCGCGACCAATCAGCAGAGCGGTGTTTAAATCAGCGAACCGTATTACTGAGGACCGGGCAGCGTCGCCGTCCCTCCCTTCACACTTGCCGTCGGGAGATCAGCGGCCCAAGCCGCTGATCTCCCGACAGTAGCCGCATGGAGGTCAGCGGCGCCGCCCGTCGGGGTACTTGTGCTGCCAGCAGCGGGGAGATGAGCAGCTAGCGCCGCTCATCTCCCGGCTGCATCGCCGCTGACTTCCGTCCGGCAGATGAGCCGCTAACGGCCGCCATCTTTTTCTGAAATCCCGCGTCGCTGATTGGCCCAATCAGCGACGCGGGATTTCCTGGACAGACAGACAGGATAAGACGATTATATATATTAAATATTTTACTGTATTGCAGTTATCTATTGTTAAACGTGTGATACAATACCTGCAACATTGTTTTAAAATGGATATTTACTGATGTTTATAACAGGATTCGGATTTCTATCTTATTGCTGTATGTTTGTAACATTTATTATAAAGAATTCTTCAAGAAACGAGTTTAAAAAAAACAATAATAATTCTGCACACATAGATATTCTCATAAGAAAGACAAAACCTCACTTTTATTTTCCTAAATATTCAGGGTTCAGGTTTATTAACGTTTTAAATTGACCGACTGCACTGGAGTTGTTCAATATTAAAATGAATAATCAAAAATACAAATTGAACACACAGTGCATATATATGTATATTTATTTATTTATAAGCAAAAGTTTGGTTCATCATCCTCCAAATTTGATATCTATCTATCTATCTAATCCAAAAATATGGAGGCAGCACACAGTTGAAGAATTTTTTTTTTTTTATTATTTAATAGCCCATGTGGCGACGTTTCGGTCCAGTATTGTGCACCTTTCTGAAGCTACATGGGCTATTACATAATATAAATTTTTCTACTTCATCTGTGTGCTGCCTACATATTTTTGGATTATATAAGAGGACTGGTATATAACAGGGGGCTTTTCACCTAAACTTTTTGCTTGTGCTGTTTTTTATCTTATTTCTTATCTATCTATCTATCTATCTATCTATCTATCTATCTATCTATCTATCTATCTATCTATCTATCCATCTATCTCATTGTGAGGTGAGATCAGAATGAAAATGATGTCACAAGTGATGTGATGACATCACCGCATTCTATATCCCAGTGTTCCGGCCTAAGGGAAATCACTGCCTTACAGACTCCCAAGGGTGAGGCAGCCCCTTTTGTTTTTCGTCACGAACGAAGCAAAAATTGATTATAAAATGGATAAAGAGAGAAGAAGAGCCCATAGAGATCGGGTTCTCAGTGAGAGGAGAGGATTAAATGAAGAGCAGGTACCATTGTTCGCTATTGGGCGAAAAGGCTTTATACTACCGGACGTGGACACTGACGCCTCAGAAATGGCGTCCAAACGTCAAACTCTGGACAAAATGAGAAAGACCAAAAGACATGAGATCCTTACAGAGAGAAGGAAAATGGAGACCCTCATGGAGTCTCACTCTGCAGCCTCCGCTGAGCTTCAGAGGGCCATACTTATCGCCTTGAAAAAACTCGGAGATCTGGTCCCTGAAATAAGGAGGAGGAACAAAGATGTCATCCTCAATAAGAGGAGAAACATCAGCGCAGAGTTAGAGCTGGAAGAGGTTCTCCAAGAGACACCGAGACAAGTGACATCCTCCAGATCTGAAAGTCTGGAGGCACCGAAACTACAAAGAGTGGCAGCCCAGAAGAGGATCAGGAACAGCAGAGACTGGGTTGTCCAATGTAGAAGACGTCTCATCTACGCTAAATCCATTATAAATGGGAATGGTGCATTGCGGAGGTCGAGGTCATCAGCTGAAAACATCTCCATCCCAGAGAACAAACAGCTGAGTGTTTCTCCACCAAACACATCACTGGATACAGATGGACCAGGTAAGATGGATCTGCTCAGTGTAATAAGACTGGGGGTGAGGAGGATTATACTCCTAATATTATGTACTGGCATCAATTATCAAAAGTGCAGAAAAACTGTCCTTGTTGCCCATAGCAACCAATCACAATGCGGCTTTCATTGTTCCATAGAATGTTAAGAGATGGAATCTATGTTGTGATTCGTTGCTATGGACAACAAGGACAGTTTTGCTATTGGACAGTTTTGATAAATGAGAGCCCAAATATTAGACATTTCCTGCTCATTTACATAATGCCATTTAAAATTATAATATTTTCTCTGGAGCTACATTTGTTAACCCCTTATTGACCAGGCAACCTTTTTTTTTCTCCCCCTCCTTTGAAAACCCATAACTATTTATTTATTAATTTTTCTGGCAATGTAGCTGTATGTGGACTTGTTTTTTTAGTGGCCGAGCTGTAGTTTTGAACATTATTTATTTTACCATTCAATGTTCTGGAACACGGGGAAAAAGATTTAATCTGTGGTAAAATTGTGGAAAAAAAGTGATTCCAACATTGTTTTTTTCTAGATGTTCATTGAGTGGTAAAAATGACCTGACAAAATGATTCTCCATGTCAGTTACAGCTATTGACGCGCCCCCTGGGACATATTCCTTTTTGAGGGGAATACCCGGCACCGGATCAGATGGGGGGTTGTAGTCTCCGAGCGGCTGTGACCCAGCCCGTGCCCAGGGCGTCAAGCTCAGTGTTATGTGGCAGTCCTACAGATGTTATTAAGAGTTCTTTTGTGTCGACTACGCCACCCGTTGTGATGCGGTCACTGTGGCCGCCGCTGCAGCAGGGTCCGCTGAGGCTGATGGTGGGTGCGCAGCTTGGTGGGATAACCCCCAACGGGAGGGGTATAGCCTCAGAGGGGACAGGTGCAGAGGATGGGGGTTGTGGTGGTGCAGTGCAGACGGCAATGAAGACAGAGTCGGGTTGTGCAGTTAAGGGTGTTTACTTACTGCAGATGTTGTACTGGTCACTCCAGCTGCGAGTGACCACCCGAGCCGTGCTGCGTCCACCAGGTCCTGGATCCAGCCAACCCCCAAACAAGTCCGGAGCGTGGCCCTGAGCTCTCCTTCTGTCCCGTTCTCTGGCCGTCCCCACCAGTAATCCACCTAGGTCCAGCTCCCTCGGGCCTTCTGTTGGGACACCCTTGGCCCTGGGTTCCCTGACCCTTCATGTGGTGTGCCTTCGGGGTGGATGTGATGGGTGACCGTGGCAAACGCTGCCCACGGTCTCCGGTCTCTGGCTGGGGAATGTTTTTACCCCCACCAGCTTGGGTTCCGGTACCCTGATGCCGACTCTTCACCCGGGGATTTTAGTTGGGATCTCAGAGTCCTTTTCTTCTGTGCCTCTGGGTCTCTCTCTTTTCTCCTCTCTCACTCTGGGTCTTTCTTCTCTCCTCTGCTCCTGACTTGTTCTCTGCAACTCACTGACTCTCTGCATCTGACTCTCTGCATCTGACCCTGTTCTTTGATGGTGCCCACCTTATATACACCCTCTATGTGTGAGCTCAGGTGACCAGCACCCAATGAGCTCCTATCTTTACCCAGGCTGCTCCCCCTATCTGCCCCTACACTACTTGGGATGTACCACCCCCCTCCCACTCCAGCCAGGAACAGACTCGGTCGTACCTGCACATTTCTAAGTGGGAGTACCGTCGGCCTGCTCCTCGGAAATGGGATGTATGTAGTGCATGCAGCCTACCGAGCTCAGTTCCACACTCCATCCTTACCCGGGAGTGGAATATCACACCTCTGGGTTGAGGTGCAATACCCCTGTAGCAGCCGAATCCTCAGGGTGCTACATTCCCCCCTGGTAAATCACAGCACGTCCTCGGGCTGTAAGACATAAATAACACCAAAACATACATTTTTTTTTTTTTCATAAACATATAAAACATATAAAACATTATATATATAAAACTTTTCATATCAACATTCTCGTCGTCTCTCGTTTCAGGTTCCTCCTCCGGACACTGTGCAACGTGTGACCGGGTAAAGTGCGACAGTCTCTCTGGAAAACTGGTTTTCCTATAAAACCGGTAGGGGGCGCTTTAGGAAGCGCAACTATATACAGGGGAAGTTGGCCGCTCTCAGTCCTCGGCCAGGTAGAGGGAAGGGAATGGCTGCTCACAGTCCTCAGCCTGTGGGATTAAGGGGTTAACGGGTAAACAGTTCACTCAGCTGGTCCCAACGGGGACTATATATATGTAGCAACAGTTTCTTTATACCCCGATCGGGTAACTATTTACATCACTGCTCTGCCGCACTCAACGGCGTCTTCCTCCTGCTCTTTGCTTATAACTGGTTGTAACTTCAGACCCGTCCGGGTCCTCTTGCTCCTCCTCCTCACACTGCAACTCCTCCTCCGTCAGGCGGTGTACGTGGAGGGCGTAAGGTCCTTTGGCACACTTGTGCCGGGTAAAGGTGACCTCGTCTCCGATGTAGAGGTCACGACCTCTGTGCCCCTCCGGCAGATGGGACTCCACGTCTCTGCGCGTGACAAAGACGTCGCCGGGGGTGTTGTTGTCTCGAATGAAGCCCCACCCATGCTGCTGGTTGAACTTGATCACTGTCCCGATGGTGCGGGGACAATGCGCTGCACGGGGGTCCCTCCTGGTCCGGCTCTTCTGCTCGGCACTCCGTACTTGGGCCTGCTGTTCCCGGACCCGCCTCTCTCTCCGCTCCCTCGCAAACTCCTCGAGCTGCTGTCGGCAACACTCAGCGCGCTCTACTGCAGCTGCCCTGGTTTCCTGAGTGAACCCCATTAGATCTTCTCCGGTGGGGTCCCACTCAAACTGTGCTTCCGCTAGCGGGGGCGAGATCCGTGCCACGGGCTTCGGAGCCGGAATCAGGGGTTCATCCAGGGGTCTTAGTCTCTGCTGCCGTTCCAGCTCATGGTATTCTTCGGGCCAGATGAAGGGCCGCCCGTCCGGCCATGTGAGCTGGCTGAACAAGTCCTCCCCCAGGTGTGGCACCCTTGGTTTTACGGGCGCGGGCGCGGTGGTGGTGGCGCCCGGGTTGCCCAGGCCTTGCGGCCAGGCCTGGGGCACCTGGAAGGTGAAGGGCACCGTTAGGACGGCGGCGCCCTGGGCTACCTGGCCTTGCGACCAGGCCGGAGGCTCCGCGGAGGTAGGGGGCGCTGTTGGTGATGCGGCGCCCGGGGGTACTAGGCCTTGCGACCAGGCTGGTGGTATTTCCTGCTTTGTCACGCTCCGGGTCGAGGCGCGTGACGTCACAGGGGTCGCGGCGGCGGCTTCCGGTTGGGGCCTAGTCTGCGTCGGTGACATGGCGTTTTCGGGCACAGCAGGGGGACTTTCGGGCTCTGCGACGGGGAGCTGGGGCAGGTAAGCGGTGTCACGGCTTGGGGTATAGGCGTCCCCTTTACCTGCCTCCATGCGTTCGGCTCCCTCCTCGGCGCCGTCTCCGGCCTTGGGTCCTCCCGCGCCATCCTCAGAGGCGGTCTGCTTCCTCATCTCGGCTGGCGTGCTCCGGGTCTTGGTTTGCTGGGCCATCTCCCGGCTCCACTCCGCCAATGTCTCTCGCTGTACCCGGGCCATCCTCCGTGCGAGGCCCTCCAGGGCAGTCTGTGCACACTCCCGGTCTCGGGGGAGCTGTGCAAGGACCTCCACTAGGCCTAGTGGGGTCGTGGTGTCCAGCAGGCTCCTGACCAACGGGTCGGTGCTGCTCTGCTCTTCTTCCAGCAGGCTCCTGGCTAGCGGGCCGGTGCTGCTCTGCTCTCTGGACATCTCCGGGTGAGCTTCTCGGCTACTCCTCTCCAGACTTCTTGCCTCCGGGTGCGCTCGCTCCAGACTGCTCCAGGCGGCACCCATCTTCGTTCTTTTCTTTCGTCTCCTCCCACTTCGAGGGCGGTCCCGGGGCCACTCGGTGACTGTCAGCTCCAGGGGCAGTTCTTTCACGCTGACAGACACCTCCAGCATCACAGTCTCTGTTGGTGGGGGCGGTTTCCACTTTTGGCGCCATTTTCTGTCCTGGCCCACGATGGGAGGCGGCCTCCTGCCCTCCTTTGGCACGCCCATAATGGCGTCCGCTGCTCTTCCAAGGCGGGAAATCTTCGGATTTGGCGGGAAGCGTCGCCCAGTGGCGGGAAACTCTGCAGATGGCGGGAACAAGCTGGAAATGGCGGACAATCGGCGGGAAACGACTGGTGATGGGGTCCGATGGCGTGGACCCTCCGGAACCGGCGGGAGACTTCTTTCTGAGGTAAACTTGCACTTTTCTTCAGGCACGCAGTACCCGGGTGTTGCGGGCACGTAATCCTGCCGACTACGCCAAAGTTGACGCGCCCCCTGGGACATATTCCTTTTTGAGGGGAATACCCGGCACCGGATCAGATGGGGGGTTGTAGTCTCCGAGCGGCTGTGACCCGGCCCGTGCCCAGGGCGTCAAGCTCAGTGTTATGTGGCAGTCCTACAGATGTTATTAAGAGTTCTTTTGTGTCGACTACGCCACCCGTTGTGATGCGGTCACTGTGGCCGCCGCTGCAGCAGGGTCCGCTGAGGCTGATGGTGGGTGCGCAGCTTGGTGGGATAACCCCCAACGGGAGGGGTATAGCCTCAGAGGGGACAGGTGCAGAGGATGGGGGTTGTGGTGGTGCAGTGCAGACGGCAATGAAGACAGAGTCGGGTTGTGCAGTTAAGGGTGTTTACTTACTGCAGATGTTGTACTGGTCACTCCAGCTGCGAGTGACCACCCGAGCCGTGCTGCGTCCACCAGGTCCTGGATCCAGCCAACCCCCAAACAAGTCCGGAGCGTGGCCCTGAGCTCTCCTTCTGTCCCGTTCTCTGGCCGTCCCCACCAGTAATCCACCTAGGTCCAGCTCCCTCGGGCCTTCTGTTGGGACACCCTTGGCCCTGGGTTCCCTGACCCTTCATGTGGTGTGCCTTCGGGGTGGATGTGATGGGTGACCGTGGCAAACGCTGCCCACGGTCTCCAGTCTCTGGCTGGGGAATGTTTTTACCCCCACCAGCTTGGGTTCCGGTACCCTGATGCCGACTCTTCACCCGGGGATTTTAGTTGGGATCTCAGAGTCCTTTTCTTCTGTGCCTCTGGGTCTCTCTCTTTTCTCCTCTCTCACTCTGGGTCTTTCTTCTCTCCTCTGCTCCTGACTTGTTCTCTGCAACTCACTGACTCTCTGCATCTGACTCTCTGCATCTGACCCTGTTCTTTGATGGTGCCCACCTTATATACACCCTCTATGTGTGAGCTCAGGTGACCAGCACCCAATGAGCTCCTATCTTTACCCAGGCTGCTCCCCCTATCTGCCCCTACACTACTTGGGATGTACCACCCCCCTCCCACTCCAGCCAGGAACAGACTCGGTCGTACCTGCACATTTCTAAGTGGGAGTACCGTCGGCCTGCTCCTCGGAAATGGGATGTATGTAGTGCATGCAGCCTACCGAGCTCAGTTCCACACTCCATCCTTACCCGGGAGTGGAATATCACACCTCTGGGTTGAGGTGCAATACCCCTGTAGCAGCCGAATCCTCAGGGTGCTACACTATGATACTGCTGAACTTGCATAGGGGTTTCTAAAAAATACTTAAGAATTTTATTTAAACAAATGGTTTGTGTGGCCATGTTCTGAGACATTGGAACTGTGTGATTGTGATCGCTGGATGGAGATGTGTGAGGGCTTGATGATTTTTTGCGTGGTGAACTGTAGCTTTTATTGATACCTTTCCTGGGTAGACAGGACATTGTGATATCTTTTTATTGCAATTTTTTAGGTGGATACAGCGCCCCCCAAAAATGCAATTCTAATGTTTAATTTTTTTATCATGTTAGTGTTCACTGTTTGCAATATTTAATTTTATATTTTTGTAAATCGGACTTATGCGGATGTCGTGATACAAGATGTGCTTATAAATATGATTATAATTATGTCAATTTGGTGATTCAAATATTTTTTACATTTTCCCTTTTTTAAACTATTTTTTTTATTTACTTCACTTTTTAGTTTCCTTGGGGGACTTAAACCTGTGATTTTCTGATCGCTTGTACTATATACTGTGGTAGAACTGTATATAGATAAATTGACATTCTCGTATGAAATTAAGCCAGGCTGGTCTTAACACTAGGCCAAAAGTGACAGACTGGGGCTTTCAGCAGTAGGCCCAGGTAGTCATTTTAAACAATTGACCACCTGCAATAGTGTCCTGGGGGGTTAATAGGTGCTGGTGCACTCAAATCGGCAATAGCTTCATTTAAATATCACTGTCAGCATTGAAATGGTTAAACTACAGTAATTGGAGTGTGCTCCAGTCGCTGCAGTTATAGGCAAGTGTCAGCTATGTAATACAGCCAGCATCTGCCTGATATGGTGCATGCTCAGCTAATGAGCCCGCTTCATACATTTTATGCACAACATGACAAACATTTCCATTATGTGTTCGCAAAGGGTTTAATAAATCTTGTATTTTCTCAGCAGATGGAGGCCTTATGATACCCCCTGACATAGCAGACATGCCAGAAGAAGACCCCGGTGATGCTAGAATCTGTATTTCACCCCTGAGAGAAGTGGTCAACACTAATAATACTATTGACTTTGACAGCCTTGACTTCCAGAAAGTTCTTGGAAAGGGAGGCTTCGGAAATGTAAGTGTGAATTTATCCTCCACCATGTTCATCAATGTATCCTGCACCAGATGCACAGGAGGGTTGTACATATTCATTACAGGATTCTCATATGTAATGATATATGAGATAAACTAGTGAACTACTACACACTAATAGATGGGAGTTTGGTCTGATCTGTTGTGATTTTTCTCCAGGTCATCTTGGCATTAGATCTGGTTAATGAAGGACTTCAGGCCATTAAAATCATGGACAGAAGTTATTGTAGAGAGGACATATTCTCTACAGAGCTAGAAGTCCTGAGAATGGCAGCAGGATGCCCCTACCTAATGACTATGCGGGCGTTTATGGAATCACCATTGGAGTATGTGATAGCCATGGACTATATGGCCGGAGGAGACCTGTTTGACCACATGGCAGATTCAATGCTGTTTAACACAAGGACAACAAGGTAAACGTCTTATACTGAATATTAATAATCCGTTGCCCTCGCACTGTAGTCCTAGAGCAATGGACAACGACAACAGGAGAAAATAATGACATGAAAAGGACACGTGTGTGATCTCCTCATGTTCTCTGTATGATTGTGCATGTAACCACTGATCCATCCTTTCTACTCCACAGACTCTTTGCGGCAGAGATGGTGTGCGGACTCCAGTTCCTGCATGAACGCGGCATCATACATCGGTAATCATTTCACCTTCATAAATCTGTCACCTGTGACTCTCTGTTGTCTCCTTACATATCTATTGTAGAAAGTTCTTTCCATGAATTGTCCTCACAATCAGTATCTGCTCCTTCTCCCTGCAGTGACCTGAAGCCAGATAATATCCTCCTCCAAGACACCGGACACATCAAAATCTCCGACTTTGGCTTAGCAGCCATGAATGTATTTGAGGATGGCATAGTGAAGAACAAGGTTGGCACTAAGGGTTACATAGCGCCCGAGGTAAGGAACATCTCTGTGTGATTGATGCCAATAGTAGGATTGAGGGATAATCTGATCCCAATGTATCCTGCTGATATCTAATCACAGACCGGTCCTCATAGTCTCTGTGTGTAAATCCCCTTCCCGGTATATTAAGCTCCTCTCCAATCTCATGTTTCCACAGATAATGGACAGTAAAGGCTACAACCATCTGGCAGACTCCTTTTCCTTCGGCGTCATCTTATATATAATGAGTGTAGGTGACCAGCCATTCTATTGCAAAGGCACAATGGATGAATACCACCAGTCTCTGCGTGATGACATCCCTTATTTTCCACCTGGGATCTGCTGTCATACCATGGACATCATAAAAGGGGTGAGTAAGATCAGATGGATAAGTATGATGGGGGGATTACTAAAAGAGATAGAAGATAAGATGGGAATAGTCCATAGACATTGTGTAAAAACTTGTCAGTAATAATACATAATATAATGACTAATGGTCTCTATCATTTTCTAGCTTCTCTGCAAATCTCCATCTGCCCGATCTGCCATTACATCATCCATCAGATCGCATCCGTTTTTCTATTCTATAGACTGGAGCGATGTGGAGTCCGGCAGAGCCGACCCACCATTCCCATATTGCTATGTAAGTACAACACATACAGACATCCATAGTGTTATCACTACCCAGTAACACACTTACCCACTATACACCTTATCGCTATATCCCCCTAGTACTGTATATACTGTATGTGAGGGGCTGATTCTCAGACGTGTATATTTCTCTTCTTCCAGCAGGAGTATTAGGCTGATAAAAATCAGCCCCATTCCAGCAACATCCAGGAATGAAGATTTACATTAATCGGATGAGACACTTACACTGGACTTTCTTATTTACCGGACTGTGACAAACCTACCGAGCTTCCACCACATAACATCCAAGTAGATTTGAGCACCAAACATCCAGGGATTTATTCCGATCGCCATATTTGGGGTCAGGAAGGAATTTTTTTCCCTTGATATGAGGATGATCCAGCAACGAGTCCTCAGGGTTATTTTTCGCCTTCCTCTGGATCAACATAGCAAGTAATTAAAGGCTGAAATTGAAGGACTTCTTTCAGCCATACTTGCTATGTTACCATCTGGACGACTCATCTACAATGTGGTGGTAAGGAGACGACTACAAGATATGGACATAAAGAAGGAAGCGGCTGCTCCTTCTCCTACTTGGCCATGTACAGACACAAGGAAGCGGCTGCTCCTTCTCCTACTTGGCCATGTACAGACAGACACAAGGAAGCGGCTGCTCTTTCTCCTACTTGGCCATGTACAGACACAAGGAAGCGGCTGCTCCTTCTCCTACTTGGCCATGTACAGACAGAAGGAAGCGGCTGCTCCTTCCTCTACCAGGCCATGGTCAGACAGAAGGAAGCGGCTGCTCCTTCACCTTCCTGACCATGGTCAGACAGAAGGCCATATGGCTAATCGCGATGCTGAAGGAATCCAGGAAAACTCCAACTATACAGATCACAAGTCACACATTCCTGCTCTTCTCCTCTCTCATGTGTGATCCAGACCTGGATGTCCAAAAGCGGCAAAAGTGTAAGCCGAGGCCTGAGGAGCAGAATCATCTGCTCCTTTCTATAGAAAGTCACTGTATCTACACACTTTCTTTTATCATCATTGCAAATTTGTAACAACTTTATTGCACAAATATATATATATGTATATATAAAACATCTAAGTGTCTTTTGTGCGTTTGGTTAAATTCTTCTCATATACAGATCTGCTTTTTGTTATTTTTATTAATATCATGATAAGGACAAGGTATTTTGGTGCCTTAGGCAAATGAAGCCTATGGTGACCCCCACCAAAGGAATAGGCAAGAAACTGAGGTAACAGGACCCCTAATACTGCACCTCCTCCCTCCGATCAGTCCGATAATAATCTCTGACGACCACTTCCACTCAAATTATTACTTTTCTCACCAAAAAAATACCAGCACAAGTAAAAAAAATGTGGCGTACTTTAGGGATGAGGCTTAAAAGGGAGCGCAATGTCAAAGTTCTATATAGAATCGTTCATTGTTTGTGGACCAATTACACATTACAAGGGACAAATAGCGATATTCATCCCTGACATTCTATATTTTACATGTCCTACCCAAGGATAGTGATGGAAACTAATATAGCTGTTAGTATAATGGAGGCCGTGGGTTTCAATTAAGGTCATGTGACAGATGCAACTTGTAACAAAACTGATGGCGTTTCTAGTGCCGTATTCCTGTGTGGCGCCATCCTGTAACAGAGAACACACCGGAAGTAGCCTGCGTCTTGTTGGAGTTACCGGCAGGGGAGGGAGCTGATTACAGCTCTTTTGCTCCTGTCCTGGGCAGCGCTCAGATTGTCTTAAAGAGGCAAATACAATTCAGTGCAGAGAGGGAGCGACAGGCGGTGAGCGGTGTTAGTGACTCACTGAATGCCTGTGACTGGAGGAAGGGGCCGAAACAATGTCATTTTTTTTTTTAAACTGAGCCCCCTCGGGGAGACAAGGGGTAGCGCCCTAGGCTAGTGCCTACCCTGCCTACCTGTCGAACCAGCCCTTATTATGAATCATGTTTGATCATTTTTTTGTGATCTTTATTAATTCATTCTTCGTTCACTTTTTTCCTAATAAATACTATAATCAATGTAGTCTTGACCTATATTTATATCTGTATATGGGCACTTTGTGGTGGTAACAAATCCACATTGTATCAATTTTTCAAAGACCCCGGTGCTGTCATCTTTTTCATATTTTTTTATTATTTTCGAGGAGCTTTTCCAGCCTAATGGCAATGTGCCCAGGGCATTCTGGTTAATACCAGATGAAGGGGAACGCAGTCTCCATTATTTGATAGGACTACACATGATAGGATGAGATACACAGCTCAGCAGACTGTATTATTTGATTGAACTGCACATGATAGGATTAGATACACAGCTTAAAGGGAAACCGTCACCAGAAATAACGCTATTAGCCTGCACATATGGGGTTAATCTGCAGGATAACAGCGTTACTATGCTGCCCGGCGCCTGCACTCAGCCAAATACGTGCAGAATCAAAGCTTTCCTGTATTATAAAAACACATTTAAAATACAGCTTCAACATCTGCACCAAAAACACATCAAATAAGGGAGAAAATTCATAAAAAAGGCAGCGAAAATGCAATAATGAGTATTTACTCTCTGTGTGAACTCGGCCTTAAAGACACCAAAAAAGCCAGATGTCATATAGTGATGCTTATGTAAAAATGAAAGAGTTCTGACTAATGTGGCGTCCCTGCAGGTCCAGTTGCCACAGAGGTACTGCATCTCACCCAGAGGTGTGGTACCCCACTCTTAGGTAAGGATGGAGTACTACCCAGGACCCACACATCTACATCCAACACTACACCACGCCAGACCAGCAGGCGGTGCAATATGCACTTGTTCACTGCGGAGCCCTGTCCCTGGCTGGAAGGGGGGGAACCAAGAGAGGGGGAACCATGTAGTTTGTGTGGATGGAGGAAGAAGTTCAGTAGAGCACAGACTTGGAGTCAGGAGAAAGAGTTGAGTGGAGAGGAGTCTGTGAGAGCTCAGGAGGAGCTCTGCTCAGGAGAGCAAGGAGGAGAGAGAGAGAGGAAAGAAGAGAGGAGCAGTGAGGAGGGTTCCAGGAAGACAGAAGGGATCCCAGAGGCACGGCGAGTGCAGAGGCAACCCGTGACCCCGAATTCACGCTGACATGGAGGGATGAGGCTGCAGAAGGGGACCGGCCCCAAACTAGTTGAGAACAACCACTCTCAGCTAGCCAACCGGAGGCAGCAGCATTTTCAAGGTGTTGCAGCCAAAATCCACAATTACATCGCCGAAAAGGTGGCCGCATAGGGTCCAGGGGACTGAGAGCACGTCGCCCGACAAGACCCGAGGCCACTAGCTTGGGACACTGATTGTGAGGTGCAGGGCAGGAGGGTGAGAGCCAGCGCAGTGAGACGACCGAAAAAGGTACATAGAACGGGGTCCCGTGTAAGTGCTCCTGAGATACCTGAGGGTTTGCTGGACTCCTACCCCGGAGGACACAGGACGATGTTACACACCGGTAACTGTAACCTGGAGTCTTGAACAACTGTGAGTAAAACCTGAAGACCCACTGTGTCCTTGAATAATTGATGCGCCATCAACTGCCCTGCACTACACTGCACCGACAACATCTACCTCATAAAATCACCATCTACACTGCCCTGGAGCTAAGCTCTGCCTGTGGAGAACTGAACCAACTTTGCTGCGTCACCATCGGCTCCAGTGGATCTGCACCGCAGCGGTAGCCCTATATAGCCGCATACCACAGGTGGCGTCACAAAATATTATTCTCCAAAAACTTTATTCCCGTTTTACTTTTCCTTTAATTAACCGCTCTGGGTCGCGGACCGGGTCACCGCCACCATGACATCCCCAGCATCGACCGACCCGGCTACCGAGTACCCCACGGCCCAGGGGGCGCTTCAGATACAACTAAAAATGACAAAAATAAATCCAAGTCCCAATTTGAGATGAGCGGATCGATTTGCAAGACTCCGGTTCATGTTCCAGGACAGTGGCACCTGGCAGGTAGACGGGAGGCCTGCGGATCTCTTACATTCGGAGTCTCTAGGACAGCCTTTGATTTGTCATGACTGTTATGACATCATCAGTCTGTGAAAAGTTGACTGTAAAAGTTTGAAGTTGTGAAATAGGACCTGCTGTACTATGAATGTTATGTGTTGTATTTAAGTTGATTTTCTCCCCTAGAATTAATGCAATCTTTTCCACTCTGATTCCTGCAGAATTTTAGAGAAAAACCTCCTTATAAATTGGAGTTGTATATACAGTTGACACCAGAAGTTTACATACACTATATAAAAAGACACATATGCATGTTTTTCTCAATATATAACTTGAAATCAGAATAAACCTTTCCCATTTTAGGTCAATTAGGATTACCATAATTTTTAATATTTGCCAAAATGCCAGAATAATGAGAGAGAGAGAATGTTTTAAGGCATTTTTATTACTTACTACAAAGTCAAAAGTTTACATACATTTCATTAGTATTTGGTGCCATTGCCCTTAAACTGAATGACTTGGGTCTGACTTCCACAAGCTTCTCACAATAGTTGGTCGGAATTCGGGCCCATTCCTCCTGACAAAACTGGTGTAACTGATCCAGGTTTGTAGGTCGCCTTGCTCACACCTGCCTTTTCAGCTTTGCCCATAAATTTTCAATAGGATTGAGATGAGGGTTCTGTAATGGCCACTTCAAAACATTGACTTTGTTATCCTTAAGCCACTTTGTTAGCATTTTGGCAGTATGTTTCTGTAACATACCTGGCGGCGTCCTTGCATAGTGGTCCATCTCTCACTGTGCAAGAGCGCGCACTTGATCTCCAGTCCAGTCTGCTAGCCTGGCTTCCCTCCATGCTGTTTGCTTGCCTCTGTGTCTGCTGCTTAAGGGCGGCGCCCGATCACTTCCTGTTTCTTGTACCTGCTGCAGGCACACCCCTTGTGTGTTCTCAGCCTATTGCTGTCTGTCATCTGCTATTTAACCCAGCTGCTCCAATGAATCCCTGCCTGAGCATTGTGTTTCATTCAGTGTGGTCTTTCACTCTGATTGTGCCAGGTCCCCTTCTGTGTTCTCTTGTCTGCCTATCCTGGAGGCTGTATTTCCAGGCCTGTCTGAACACGCTCCTTGCCTGTTTGTCTCGCCTTCTAGGGGCCGCATACCTAGACCCGCTCCTGTATCTTGTCTGTCCTGTCTGAACACGCTCCTGGCCTGTTCCTCCCACCTTCTAGGGGCTGCATTCCTAGACCCGCTCCTGTATCTTGCTACTGTGTCTGTTCTTGTCTGTATACTCTTCTAGCCTGTTTTCCCGTGTTTCTCTACGTCCGTACCTTTCCTTTTTCTGCACAGTCTGAACTCGTACCTAACTCCTGCTCGTTGTCACTGTACTCCCGGTTGTGAGTTTGTGGTCCACTCGCTACTTCACTGCAAGTACCCTGTGGGTATCTGGTTCTGCCTTTCCCTTCCTGTCTGTTCCGTGTGAACAGTGCCCTGTTCTAGCCTGCTCTGCCTTTGCTCACTGCTCCGGCGGTTCTAGCCTGCTCTGCCTTTGCTCACCGCTCCGGCGGTTCTAGCCTGCTCTGCCTTTGCTCACCGCTCCGGCGGTTCTAGCCTGCTCTGCCTTTGCTCACCGCTCCGGCAGTTCTAGCCTGCTCTGCCTTTGCTCACCGCTCCAGCGGTTCTAGCCTGCTCTGCCTTTGCTCACCGCTCCGGCGGTTCTAGCCTGCTCTGCCTTTGCTCACCGCTCCGGCGGTTCTAGTCTGCTCTGCCTTTGCTCACCGCTCTGGCGGTTCTAGCCTGCTCTGCCTTTGCTCACCGCTCTGGCGGTTCTAGCCTGCTCTGCCTTTGCTCACCGCTCCGGCGGTTCTAGCCTGCTCTGCTCTTGCTCGCCGCTCCTGGCGGTTCTAGCCTGCTCTGCTCTTGCTCGCCGCTCCAGGCGGCCTTGTCCTGCTCTGCTCTTGCTCCGAGCGGCCTTGTCTTGCTCTGCTCTTGCTCGCCGCTCCGGGCGGCCTTGTCTTGCTCTGTTCTTGCTCGCCGCTCCAGGCGGCCTCGTCCTGCTCTGCTCTTGCTCACCGCTCCGGGCGGCCTCGTCCTGCTCTGCTCTTGCTCCGGGCGGCCTTGTCCTGCTCTGCTCTTGCTCGCTGCTCCGGGCGGCCTTGTTCTGCTCTGCTCTTGCTCGCCGCTCCAGGCGGCCTCGTCCTGCTCTGCTCTTGCTCGCCGCTCCGGGCGGCCTCGTCCTGCTCTGCTCTCGCTCGCCGCTTTAGGCGGTCTCGTCCTGCCCTGCTCTCGCTCGCCTCTCTGGGCGGCCTCACTCTGCTGTGTTTGTCCGCCACATCTGTGGTTCTGTTCCTGAGTCCCACTGTGTACTGGGTCCTATCCCGCCTGTGTTCCTACCTGCTAGCGCCTCCCTGTCTGCACTCTAGCCGTGCTTGCCTGTACCCCCCTGCCTGCATACCCGCCTGCCTGCATACCAGTCGTGCCTGCCTATACCCACCAGTCTGTGTGCCAGCCTAACCTGTCTGTTCCTGTATTCCCCTGTGTGGGTCAACAGCTGTGTCCGGGGTCTGTCCTGGAGTAGCACCTGGTCCCTCTGCTCGGTTCCTCCTTGGTGCACTGGCGTCGTATGCCGTCGTGCGACCCTGGTCGGATCGGGTGAATACCTAGTTACGCCCCTCCAGGCATTCACTCTCCAGCATGGTCCAGTGGAATCGCACGCACACGCCGCTCAGCCCGGGCGTGTGCATTACAGTTTCAGGTCATTGTCCATTTGGAAGACCCATTTCTTACCAAGCTTTAACTTCCTGGCTGATGTCTTGAGATGTTGCTTCAGTATTGTCACATGATCTTCTTTTCTCATGATGCCATCTATTTTGTGAAGGGCACCAGACCCTCCTGCAGCAAAACAACCCCACAACATGATGATGCCACCCCCGTATTTCACAGTTGGGATGGTATTCTTAGGCTTCCAAGCTTCTCCCTTTTTCCTCCAAACTTAACGATGGTCATTATGCCCAAAAAGTTCAATTTTAGTTTCTTCAGACCACAGGACAAGTTTCCAAAAATTAAGGTCTTTGTTCCTGTGTACATTTACAAACATTAATCTGGTTTCTTTATGTTTCTTTTGGAGTAATGACTTCTTCCTGGCAGCATGGACTTTCAGCCTATGTTGATACAGTACTCGTTTCACTGTGGATATTGACACAATCTTATCAGCTTCTGCCATCATCTTCACAAGGTCTTTTGCTTTTGTCCTTGGATTTATATTCACATGTTGGACCAAAGCATGTTCATCTCTGGGACACAGAACCCATTACCTTCCTGAGCAGTATGAATGCTGGACATTCCCATCTTGTTTGTACTTATGTATAATTGTTTGTACAGATGAGCGAGGCACCTTCAGGTATCTTGAAATTGTACCCAAGGATGAGCCAGACTTGTGAAAGTCCACATTTCTCTTCCTGATATCTTGGCTGATTTCTTTACACTTTCCCATGATGCTACACAAAAAAGAAGTGTGTTTCAGGTGTGCATTAAAATACATTCACATCCAAATTGTTTTTGCTCTTAATCCTGATTATTTATATCTATAACGCCACTGCTTAAAACCGTGGTCAGACGTGATATGATATTACTTCTGTAATAATCGTGACATTTTTTGGAGCATGCCAAATTTTACCCTCCATTTAAAGTCTGCAAGTTATGTGTTGTTCAACATATTCACACTTGGTCGCTGACCAATGCCACATCTATAAGGCCACTGCCTAAAACCATGGTCATCAGACATTATCCGATATTACTGCTGTAATAATCATGACATTTTTTGGAGCATGCCAAATTTTACCCTCCATTTAAAGTCTGCCAGCTGTGTGTTATTCATGCTATTCACACTTGGTCTATGACCAATACCACATCTATAAGGCCACTGCCTAAAACCGTGGTCATCAGACGTCATCTGATATTACTGCAGTAATCATGACATTTTTTGGGGCGTGCCAAATATTACCCTCCATTTAAAGTCTGCCAGTTGTGTGTTGTTCATCCTATTCACACTTGATCGCTGACCAATACCACATCTATAAGGCCACTGCCTAAAACCGTGGTCATCAGACGTCATCTGATATTACTGCAGTAATCATGACATTTTTTGGAGCGTGCCAAATATTACCCTCCATTTAAAGTCTGCCAGTTGTGTGTTGTTCATCCTATTCACACTTGGTCGCTGACCAATACCACATTTATAAGGCCACTGCCTAAAACCGTAGTCATCAGACTTTATCCGATATTACTGAGGAGATAATCGTGACATTTTTTGGAGCAAGCTACATATTACCCTCCATTTAAAGTCTGCCAGTTGTGTGTTGTTCATCCTATTCACACTTGATCGCTGACCAATACCACATCTATAAGGCCATTGCCTAAAATCCTGGTCATCAGACGTGATCCGATATTACTGCAGTTATAATCGTGACATTTTTTGGAGCGGGCCAAAAATTACACTCCATTTAAAATGGGCAAAACGCTTGGCAAGGGACAGTGAAGTGGACGTAATGGTGATGGTGCACGCAAAGGCCTATGCCGTGGGCAAGCTGAAATTATGTCTGCTGAGTGAGCACAACAAGCACCCACATCATGGTCACCCTATCTTCCTGTCCCACTTTGTAGGGGGCAGCGGAACCCCACTCTTAAAGCCAGAGCAGTGTGAAAAGGTTGTTGGTTGGATAGCATATAATGCTTCCAGTCACTTTGCCACCACCACCACCGTCTTTCACACTGTCCAGTCTCAGTAGCCATGAGTATGGACCACATATTCCTCACCCTGATCCTCCTTACTCCCACTATGCCGAGTGCCCAGAGACAGCTGATCCCACACTTGAACGCTCAGAAGAGCTGTTTACTTTCCCATTTATAGATTTGGGCCTCTCTCCTGGCCCGTTTCAAGTGGGGCAAGAAGAGATCACATGTAGCTATGCCCAAATATTTGAGCAGCCATGGTTACATAAAGGCGACGGTCGAAAAGTGCAATTACTGTCGCAAGAGGTGGATGATGATGATGAGACACAATTGCCAGCGAGTCAGAAGGAGGCCCAGGGTGCATACGGGGAAGACGAGGTGGGACATTAACACGAGGAAAGTTGCCAGTCCAACTGTTAGGTCTTCCAGAGTCTGGCTCTTTTTTAAAAACTGTCCAGTTAACCCAAAAAAAGGCTATTTGCAAAATCTGCCATGCCAGCATCATCAGGGGCAGCAAAACTACCAGCCTGACCACCACCAGCAAGCTCAGGCCCATGACAGCAAAGCACCCGACTAGTAATGTCAGAGTCCAGAAACAGTGTCTAAGGGTGACAATACTGCCTGTACCGCTGTTGTGCGTGCACACCAATCCTCTGTCCATGGTGCAGGCAAAGATGCCTCCCGCCCTGCACCTGTAGTTTGACACTCACAACCACCACCATCAGCAACCACGTGCACATCCTTGTCCCAGGGCTGCATTCATTTGTCCCTGCCCCAGTCCTTTGAACGCAAGCGCAAATATGCAGCCAACCACCCACAGGCCATAGCACTAAACTGCCACATTTCTAAAATGCTTGCACTTTAAATATTGTCTTTTAGGCTCGTGGAGACACAATCTTTCTTCAACCTCATGGTGGCGGCCATCCCTCAGTACTCGGTTTCCAGCTGCCACTATTTCTCCCTGTGTGGTGTCCCTGCCTTACACAAGCACATGTCCCAGATCATTAGCCGTGCCCTCAACAATGCAGTTACAGGGAAGGTCCACCTAACCACGGACACATGGACAAGTGCTTGTGGCCAGGGACGATACATCTCGCTGATGGCACACTGGGTTAATAGGGGAAGCCGGGACCCAGTCGGACGGAACACATCCTCCTGACGCCAAGGATTGTGGGCCCTGGGTCAATCAGGGTTGCCCCTACATTATAAAGCTCCTGCACCTCCTCCTCCTCTTCAGCCTCCATCTCCGAAATTACCACATCAGTAGGAAGCTGGAAGCACTGCAGTACTGCCTCGGCCAAGTGGCAACAGGCTGTGCTGAAGCTGATATGCTTATGGGACAAACCGCACACCTCTATGGTGTTGTTGACAGCTTTAACAGAGCAGGCAGAACTCTGGCTGTCACCGCTGCACCTACAGCCAGGCATGGTGGTGTGTGACAATGGCCAGAACCTGGTGGTGGCTCTGAAGCTTGGCAACCTCGCACAAGTACCATGCCTGGTCCATGTGCTCAACCTAGTGATTCAACGGTTTTTCAAAACTTACCCGGATCTGCCGGAGCTGGTTGTCAAAGTACGCCGTCAGTCTGCCCATTTCGGAAAGTCAGCTACAGCTTCCACCACCCTCGCTGTGCTTCAGCAGCGCTTGCAGCTTCCAGCTCATCAACTGGTGTGTGATGTCACCATACAGTAGAACTCAACCTTGCATATGTTGGGGAGGATTTGTGAGCAGCAGAGGGCAGTCGTTGAGTACCAGCTTCAATACGCCTGTCGGTATTCAAGTCAGCCTCCACACATAAGAGCTGATGAGTGGGCATAAATGTCTGACATCTGTGCCATCCTCCAAAACGTTGAGGACTCCATCAAGATGGTGAGCGGCGATGACGTCACCATCCTTCTTCTCTGTCTAATGAAATGCTTGTTGCTCACAATTAAAGAGGAGGCATTGCAGGCGGAGCATGATATGGAGCAAGGAACTATACAGGTTGATGCTACACAGCCTAGCCTCATCTCATCTCAATGCAGGTTGGGTGATAATGAGGAGAAGGAGGAACAGGAGGAGGAATAGGAGCTGGTTTCATGCGCTACAGATGTTACTACCCACACAACATTCATACCACCTGGTCAGCGTGGATGGCGTGAGGAGAGGGAGAATGAAGAGGTGGAAAGGTGGAGGATGAGGAGGAGGAAAGCATGGACAGTCGTCCTCTTTGTCAGGAAAGGGAAGTCTTGGCTGTTGGCAGTCTGGCTGTTAGAATCTATGTTGTTTTACTATCGGCCATCTTGTTGTGGTTTGCTGGCTTCTAGTCTTTTCCTCTGGTGCTGGGTGTCTTGGTCACGTGATCTCTTCACTCTTTATTACTTAGCACCTGTCTCCCATTCCATGCTGCACATCAGTGTTGTTACACTTGTGCTCTGGCTAAGTAGCCTTGTTAAGTTCTTTGTGCTTTGGACAATTGATTGCTTGGGACTTCTTGTTCCACCAGTTTTGTTCCCTTTTATCTTCGTTTCTGCAACTAACTTTTCTGTTAGGAGGTCTCCAGTTTTGCTCCCAGTCCTTAGATCTTTTAGGGACCCCTTTTCCCCTTCCTTCATGTCTTCGTTTGAGTTCAGTGCAGGAGTTTAGGTGCGGCTATTCATAATAGGGCACCCACTCCAGCGTAGGGTTAAGCTGAGTCTCAGTGAAGGGACAGCTTTTCCCTCCTATTCCTTAGTTCTAAGTTGCAGTACATAACAGTATGTCCCGCCCTGTTTAAAAAAAAAAAAGTTTTGTTTTTTTTTCTCCTCTCCTCTTCCTAGGTTATCTTCAGTATGTGTACCATCCAGGAGCTTGCTCAATGCTTGAAAGGATTGACTCTGGAGGTTGCCGATCTTCAGCAGTACATGAGTAAATACCCTGCAGAATGCTATGAAGAACTTAAGGTAGGATTACCTGAGTGTTTCTCGGGTAAACAACAGAATTTTTTTTCATTTAAAAACGCTTGTTTGTTGTATTTTCGGCTCAGACCTAAATCTTCTGGGAGTGAACTACAGTGTGTAGGCATTATTATTAGTGATGAGCGAGCACTAAAATGCTTGGGTACTCGTTGCTCGGGTCGAGCACATTGTAATACTCGGGTGCTCGACCCGAGCAACGAGCCCAATGTAAGTCTATGGGAAACTCGAGCATTTTTCAGGCGGCTCCACCCGGCGGTCTGCAGAGGGCCTAAAAATTTCCCAAATCGATGGGAACAGTGCCCAAATGACATGGGAACAGCATGGGGAAGACCCCTGGAAGCATTTCTGACTCCCAAGTCACTGCTGTCAACAACGTTGTCAGAGTATTACGCCACTTTTACGGACTCACAATAAAACATACAAAAACAAAACCAAAATGGATTTTCCTGGGAAATATATTAAGGAACATCCTTTCCAGGGTAATGACTTGTATATATGGCAAAATAAATAACCAAAACCAAAAATACTCCTCCACACATTGGGCTATGTTCACACGTAGTTTTTGATGCGATTTTGCACTTCTGCATTGCTTTCAGCAAAGACAAATGCATACACTGGGAAATGTCATTTTAACATTTTACAACCTTATCTGGCCATGTGGTGTGTGACACATCATCAGACACATGCATACAGTGCTGAAAAGACATGGGACCAGCATGGGGAAGACCTCTGGAACCATTTCTGACTCCCAGGTCACTGCCTAAAAGTGTGCCCATCATAAGTGATTCTTGGCGCATGCGAAGATGCCTCCCGCCATGCACCTGTCGTTGCAGACATCACCGTCCACGTCCTTGTCCCAGTGCAGCATTCAGTTTTCCCTACCCCATTCCTTGGAATGCAAGCGCAAGTATGCAGGCAGCCACCCACCCACAGGCTGCAATACTATACTGCCAAATTTTTGACAGCTGCTTGCACTTGAAATGTGGCCTTTTAGGCTCGTGGAGGCGGAAGCTTTTCATAACCTCATGCCTGCGGCGGCCGGGTGTCCATACTCGGTCCCCAGCCGCCACTGTTTCTCCCGGTGTCGTCTCCGCCTTCCACAAGCATGGGTCCCACAACATTACCAGTGCCCTCCCCAGTGCACTTACTGGGAAGGACCGCCTAACCACAAACACGTGGACAGGTGAATGTGGCCAGGGACGGTATGGAGCCACTCCACAGCTTTTTTTGCTGAGAGTTGTATTTAGCTCGGCGAAAGGTCTGGCATAGAGGGAAACCATATCTATTCTGGGTGTCATTTCTCCGTCACCAGGTTCCGGACATTGACACACACGACCATGCCTGGCTGTATGTTCAGCGGTGAGAGCCACAGATCAGACTGCTGTGTTACAGCTTTCAACAACTCTGCAGCGCTGGGCGGTTTGTCAATTAAGTATTAAGCATGTTATCTTCAGCACAGCCTGTTGCTGCTTGGCCAAGACAGTGCTGCAGTGCTGTCAGCTTGTGACTGATGTGGTCATTTCGGAGATGGAGGAGGAGGTGCATGAGCTGAACAATGTGATTACATTGTTGCTAAATTGGTGACGCTGTTTTTTATACTAAAGAAAGATCCTATTGTTTTGTTTTTTTTTATGTATTTTTTTAAGACAAATGCATTCACCGGGAAATGTCATTTTAACATTTTACAACCTTAGCTGGTAATGTGGTGTGTGACACATCATCAGACACTTCCTGTTTTATTTATGATGGAGGGACTCTGAAAGTCATAAAGCCTATTTTTATAGGGACATCAGACGGCCCTTACTATTCTTAAAAGGCCAGCAGTCGGCCCTAGCTATTGTTAGAGAGCCATCAGCCGGCTATGCTTTGTTGTTCCCATTATTAACAAGTGGGTCTCCTATACTGTTATAGCTTATCCAGTGATTGCAAGGGCTGCCAGAAATTTGGATGCAACCCAATACCCCTTTGAAGAGACATAGAGGAGGGTCTCAGTAAAAAAATGTTCCCATTATAAAGGATCGGGTCTCCTATAAGTGGTAATGCCCATGCTGTGACTGCAAGGGCTGCCAAAATTTGGGAAAAACCCCATTAAGAATTTAAAGATACATAGAGCAGGGCCACAGTAACAAGGTACGACATGTTCCCATTAGAAAGGAGAGGGTCTGCTATACAGTTATAGGGTATGCAATGAGTCCAATGGCTGACAATTTTAGGAAAAACCCACTAAGAATTTAAAGACACACAGAGCAGGGCCACAGTAACAAGGTACGACTTGTTCCCATTAGAAAGGAGAGAGTCTGCTATACAGTTATAGGGTATGCAGTGAGTCCAGCAGCTGACAATTTTAGGAAAAACCCCACTAAGAATTTAAAGACACATGGAGCAGGGCCACAGTTACAAGTATGACATGTTCCCATTAGAAAAGAGAGAGTCTGCTATACAGTTATAGGGTATGCAGTGAGTCCAACGGCTGACAATTTTAGGAAAAACCCCACTAAGAATTTATAGACACATGGCCCCGGAGCTGGGCTCACTGAGTGACAGGACACCGCTCCTGAGCTCAGCTCCGGGGCCCGCTCGCTGGTGCGGATCATTATCCCTGGCTCCTCAGCATCAGCGGTCAGAGAATTAAAGCTAGGGACACATAGGACATGTGAGTATAAGGATTTTATTATTTTATTCTTATTTTTACAGGTGGACACTGCGGGAGCAGACACTACTACCCTCATCATTGTCTCCTGCTGGTGCTGATCGCAGCACCGGTAGGAACCATGATGAGGGCAGTGTTCAGCACCCCGCGCATGGGAACAGTGCTAACTGTACAGTGATTCCCAGGCACCGTTCCGTGTGATCTTGATGCTGCTCAGGGGTGGCACATGGTTGCCACATGTGACACACAGGGAAACATGAGACACGGATATCTCTGGTACCGGTTTATACCGAAATATACGGACATGTGAAACCGGCCTAAATCGGCTGCGAAAAATCCTCCGAATAAACAAACTGCTCAATCGTCAGGTGAAATGATCTTTTGGCATGCACACAACATTATCATTCTTGGCACAAGACTTGTGCTGCCGAGAACAATGACAGCCAATGAACAATTGTCTAATACAGATCATTCAGAGTGTATCTGAAGCGCAGTATTCCTGTGTAAATTGTCTATTAACCCCTTAGTGACTGAGACAATTTGGACATTAATGACCAGGCCAAATTTTTGAATTCTGACCAGTGTCACTTCATGTGGTAATAACTCTGGAACGCTTCAATGGATCCCGCTGATTCTGAGACTGTTTTTAGTGACATATTGTATTTCATGATAGTGGTAAAAAATTTTGATACGACAATTTGGTGAAAATGTTGAAAATTTTGCAATTTTCAAACTTCTAATTCCTATGCCTTTAAACCAGAGAGTTATGTCACACAAAATAGTTAATAAATAACATTTCCCACATGTTTACTTTACAACAGCACAATTTTTAAAACATATTTTTTTTTGTTAGGAAGTTAGAAGGTTTAAATGTTGACCAGTGATTTCTAATTTTTCCAACAAAATTTACAAAACTATTTTTATAGGGACCATATCACATTTGAAGTGACTTTGGGAGGCCGATATGACAGAAAATACCCAAAAGTGACACCATTCTAAAACTGCACCCCTCCAAGTCCTCAAAACCGCATTCAAGAAGTTTATTAACCCTTCAGGTGCTTCACAAGAACTAAAGCAATGTGGAAGCAAAAATGAAAATTTTTTCATAAAAATTTTACTATAGCCCCAAATTTTTTATTTTCACAAGGGTAACAGGATAAAATGGACCACAAAATTTGTTGTGCAATTTCTACTGAGCATGTTGATTCCCCATATGTGGGGGAAAACTATTGTTTGGGCACACAACAAGGCTTGGAAGGGAAGGAGCACCGTTTTGACTTTTTGAACGCAAAAAAGACTGAATCAAGAGTGGATGCCATGTCACATTTGGAGAGCCCCTGACATGAAAAACAGCAGAAACCCCCACAAGTGACAGCATTTTGGAAACTAGCCCCCTCAAGGAATAACACATTTAGATGTGAGAACAAATTTTTTTTTTTTTTTACAAAAACACTGTTTTAGCACCAAATTTGGACCCAACAATTTGTTCTGCAATTTCTCCCGCATGTGGCAGCATTCTATATGTGGATATACACTACTGTTTGAGCACCCGGCAGGGATCAGATGGGAAGGAGCGCTACTTGGCTTTTAGAACGCAGATTCCTTTTGAATAGATTATGGGCTCCATTAGTTTAGCCCCTGAGGTGCCAAAACAGCAGAACCCCCACCCCCAGGTCACCCCATATTGGAAACTCCACTACCTAAGGAATTCATCTAGGGGTGTAGTGAGATTTTGAACCCATGGATGCCTCACAGAATTTTATAACATTGAGACATGGAAATTTGTTCTCAGTAGCGATCTGGGAGTCAGAGATGCTTCCAGGGGTCTTCTCCATGCTGTTCTCCTTCCATTCAGCACTTTTACCATCCATTTCATCATTTTCAGTGCCCCCCAGACCTCCTTGTAGGGTCTTCTGGAAAAATGCTTTGATTTCTCATTGACGCTCATTATACTCGTTACTTGAAATGAGCATCCAAGCATTAGAAATTGTTTAGGTCGAGTAACGAGCATCTGAGCATTTTAGTGCTCACTCATCTCTAATTTTTACCTGTGGATTTTCAGCATTTTATGCAATGCAATGCAATTCTGACTTTAAACTCTGAATGTCCACAAGAAAATTGACATGTTGAGGATTTCAAACACACACGGCTGGTCAGTTTACGCTATGTAAAAAAAAATTAAACAGTGGACCCCAGGATGGGGGACATTATACAAGGAAGGGGCCTAGGATGGGGGTTATTATACCAGCAAGGAGCCCAGGATGGGGGACATTACACCAGGAAGGGGTTAAGGATCAGGATTATTATACCAAGATGGAGGTCATTATACCAGGAAGGGGCACAGTATACCAGGAAGGGGTCCAGGATGGGAGAAATTATACTAGGAAGGGGCTGTGAATTCTGGGACATGGTTATACAATGGAGGACATTATAACAGGAAAGGGTCCATGATGGTGTCAGGATGGTGTACAATATTACAGTAAGGGGCCCAGTACAGGAGACATTACACCAGGAAGCCCCCATGATGGGGGACATTATACCAGGATGGGTGACATTGTTACACGAAGGTACCAGAATGTGGAACATTATTACAATAAGGGGTCAAGGACAGGGGACATTATACCAGGAAGAGGCTCAGGATGGGGGACATTATTACTGGAAAGGGCTCAGGATGGAGGACATTTTACCAGAAAGAGTACAGGACAGGGGACATTATACAACCCCTGGCAAAAATTATGCTTGGTCTGAAAAAAATTACCCTTACTGAGTACCACATTTTTAATCTTGATTTCTTTTAGTGTTTCTTAAAGCCCTAAAGTTGCCATTTGAAATGACTTTAGTTTTGTGCCATGTCTGTGATCTGCTTTTTTTCAACAACATTAAACAACTGAATGAACATCCTCCGAGCCCGGTGATTCCATAATTTTTTCGAGGGGTTGTAATAGGAAGAGGCAAAGGATGGAGGAAATTATACCAGGAAGAGGTGTAGGTGGAGGTGACGCGCCCCCTGGGCCGTGGGGTACCAGGTGCTGGGCCTATGGATGCCGGTATGGGGGATATCACGGTGGCTGGCCCGGTCCGTGACCCAGGGTGGTCAGTAAAAGGGGGAATATGTATAGGGGATTTGGAAAGTTCTGGAGCCGTCCTCTGGAGCTGGTGTTACGGCAGCAGGGATGGTGTGGCTCTCCACAGGTAGAGCTAGCTCCAGGGCAGCGTGAGGTGTAATGGATGGTGGTGCAGGGAGAGACGGCAGGATGGTCCCGGAGGAAAGAAGGACACTCACACGGGGGTAAGCTTCTGTACCTTTACTGGTGATGTTGCAGGCACGGTCCAGGGTACTCCGGACAAGGGCGCACTTTTGGACTCTCCCTAGTGAGCGGGTATAGGGCCTCCTGATCCGTGGCTTTACTCACTAAGCTTCTGACCTGCCTGGAGCTAGGCCTAGCTTGGTTGCTGTCTCTCTTTTGCACCTGCTGACCTGGTGGTAGGGCCTACTCTTGCAGATCACTCTCCCTGGATGCTGGGGCCTCCGTGACTCCTAGCCCTGGTACTGCAATCAGTATTTGGTGAACCTGGGACCTGTAGTCCTCCAGGGGTTCCGGTGGTTCCTACTGGGTATTGAGGGTCCCTGTAGGCGCGGACCCGGTGTCCGGTATATATCTCGGGGTGAGCCTGGTAAGCTCCTCTGCCCCCTTGGCTACTTCTTCCTTCTCCTCTATCCTTCGGCCACACTCAGGGCCCTCACTAGGCCTTCACACGTGCTGTAGGCCTTGGCTCGCTAAGCACAGCAGCCAGCTTGCTGCCTCTTCGCTGCTCTCTGAGCGTCAGCACGCTCTCTGCTCAACTCTGAGCTCTGTCCCTCTCTGTGTCTGAGAGACTCACTAACTAGACTGAGCTGCCTGGCTCCACCCTCCCTTTATATATCCCTGAAGGACTCCCTCTGGTGGTCTGAGGTGGTAGGGTGGAGGTGTGTGAATGTGTGAGGGCCTCTTGTGGAGAAGTCCATCCATGCACCCTTCTGGGTTCTGTGGCACCAGTGCACAGCAGGGCGCCACAGAGGGACATTATTACAGGATGGTGGTCAAGATGGGGGACAATATTAAAGAAAGCGGCCAGGATGGGGAATATTGCAAAATCATTGCAAAATGAGCAGAAATGCAGACATGCATTGCACACTTAGGTATAGTTGTGAGAAGAACCAAATTTGTTTATATTATGTGATGTATTGGAATTTATGAATGTGTCTATCATAATGCAATGGCAATCTGAACTGTGGGTACAGTATAGAAAGTATAGAGTAGTAAAGGCATAGACAAGTGATGCGAACAAAGGATGATTATTTCCTCCATCAACAGATGACTTATGAAATAATAATAATAATAATGAAACAATTTATATAACATAACCATTATATCCCTAAATGTATTACACTGTAGTAAAACAAATAACCTTTCCTAAGGCTAGGGTCAAACAAGCATATATGTCTCATCCAAGGGAATTGGGTCGATTAGACAAATCACACTCTGATAAAACTCTAATTAGAGTTTTATCAGAGCATGATCATAGTGTGTTCCGATTTTGTTGGATGAGAAGATGGAGAACAAAATTTCTCCATCTTCTCCATTATGTCAGTCCATGAAAATCGGACTGCACTCAAATGTAATCTGAGTGCAGTCCAATATTTTCCTTCGACTCATAGACTTGCATTGCCAAGTGCGCTCTGAATTTTGGATCAAACTAGTACATGCTGCAATTGTTTTCCTCGGACCAGCTCTGTTTGAGAAAAAAATCTGACATTTGCACAGCCCTATACAATAATAATGATCTAAGTGCGATCCTATGTTTTGTTGGATCACACTAGGACTGATAATACGGTTGTCTGCTCAAGCCCTTAGAATAGGTCATCAATGTAAGAGTGATTGGGGTCTGACACACAGAAGCCCCACACAGGGCCAATTGTAGCTTTTCTGCAATCTAAAGGTCCGTTTACATGAACTGGCCAGTGGCACTATATGACCGCTGATCAATAAACTAAGTATCAATGGTTGTTTCAGTGGCAGTTTACGCAGGCAGACCAAAGCAAACGATGAAAACTGAGTGATCGATCATAGTTCTCGGCAGTGTGAGACCTGTTTATACAGGACGATGCCAAGCTGAGAATGATGATCTTTTGTTTTGCACAAAATATAATTTCCCCCGATGAATGAGTGTTTTACTGATTTATGGAATGATTGGCAGCCTGATTACACGTCAAGATAACAGTGAAACCAGCGTTTTGAACAATGCTTGCTCCTTACTAAGTGGTTTGTCCCTCACTTAGGGGCATCTCCATTTAGACTGTGATTGATTCTTATAATTGTTATTATTGTTTTTGCCGTTTTCATTTAAGGTATTTATTTCTATCATAATTCTGGATGATTACATCGATATGAAATGTTTTGCTGTAGTTTAATCATGGTTCTTTGAATTTCCCCATCATGTCTGGTGTAAGTAGTGACATTTGTTGTCCTATATTGCAGCCCTGTCTGCCTGTGAGATGGAAGCTGAGAGGAAGCTGCAGACGTGTCAGTTCTAAGCGCACACAGCTCTGCAGTGAGATCAGGAGAGCAGAGAGCGGCCATCACACATCACACTGGGAACTCCCCTTCATGTGAGATAAGGAGGCAGAGTTATCTTCCAGGCAGCGTCGTCCCCAGAGCCAGGAAGAGGTCATTTACATAAAGTGATAAAAGATGATTTATCAGCAACAAGGCATCAGATATGAGGCATACAGGCATCACTCTCCTCTGCAGTCCATAACCTATATGCCCATATTAATAGTTTACAGCAGGCCAGAATTGCTAATCTGGCGCACCGGGCATTTTCCCAGTGGTCCACGGATGTGTGCATTGTAGTAGGCCACGGGGCCCGCTGATCCGGCCACCGGCCTGCTGATCCGGCCACCGACCCGCTTTTCTGGCCGCTGGCCCCTTAAATCTGGAGGCACAGCCGGGATTGGGGCGCTCTGCGCCTGCACGCAGGGTTCACTATTTGAACCGCTGCATGCGTCACATATAAGAACACATCAGCGTTCTCTGTGGGAGGAGAGCGCGATCCTCTCTCCCGCCTTTACAACACCGGCTGCAGCTGTTGGTGCAGCGCAGCCCGGTGCCGTACCGAATCAGGAAGCGGATCTCTGCAGCTCTGCTCCTACCTGGGTGAGTACAGTGGCATGATGATGTATGCTGTTGTTTAGCCAGTAAAAAACATGTTTCTGGTACCCAGGGGTGGGGGGTGGGGGATGACCTCTGGGGCTGGGGGCTTACATATGGGGCTAGGGGCTGACCTCTGGGGCTGGGGGATTACTTATGGGTCTGGGGGCTGACCTCTGAGGCTGGGGGCTTACTTATGGGGCTAGGGGCTGACCTCTGGGGCTGGGGGATTACTTATGGGGCTGGAGGCTTACTTATGGGGCTGGGGGCTGACTACTAACTTCCGGGGCTGACTGATGTGTTTATGGATCTGTGATACATATTCAGCAGTTGCTGTGTGTCCTATGTGATGTATATGTGTCTCCTGTGATGTGTGTTTCATAATATAGTATAATGTGGTCTTAATTATAATGTAAAGTTGTGTATATACAGTACAGACCAAAAGTTTGGACACACCTTCTCATTTAAAGATCTTTCTGTATTTTCATGACTATGAAAATTGTACATTCACACTGAAGACATCAAAACTATGAATTAACACATGTGGAATTATATACTTAACAAAAAAGTGTGAAACAACTGAAAATATGTCTTATATTCTAGGTCCTTCAAAGTAGCCACCTTTTGCTTTGATGACTGCTTTGCACACTCTTGGCATTCTCTTGATGAGCTTCAAGAGGTAGTCACCGGAAATGGTTTTCACTTCACAGGTGTGCCCTGTCAGGTTTAATAAGTGGGATTTCTTGCCTTATAAATGGGATTGGGACCATCAGTTGTGTTGTGCAGAAGTCTGGTGGATATGTGTCACCCTGGCCTGGATGCCACAAGTGTAATTAAAGCTGTGTCTGAGAGCAAGGGGGAGGTTCTTTAGTCAGGGGAACATTAGCATGCAGTACCTCCTGTCTCAGGCCAGTAGGGGGAGCAGGCTGCCCCTATAAAAGCTGTTACTGGGGGCAGGGTTAGAGAGAACTGGATGGCCTGTCTCAGCACTGAGACTTGTCCCAGAGCAGAGCAGGGACAGAAAGTTGTATTGCACCTAAGAGGAAGTGTGGCAGGAGGAGAGCCACAAGCCAGAGACAAGAGGCGAAGAGAGCCTGTCTTGGCAGATAAAAGACTTACTTTACCAGACTTTGGTGTCT
Organism: Phyllobates terribilis; assembly: GCF_046119375.1. Taxonomy (NCBI): domain Eukaryota; kingdom Metazoa; phylum Chordata; class Amphibia; order Anura; family Dendrobatidae; genus Phyllobates; species Phyllobates terribilis. The sequence continues at coordinate 511,965 of NW_027363340.1, forward strand.
GAGGCTGGGAGGATTCTACATCCTCCAGCAGATAACCAGTCCGCAAGGGACTGTATATTCCTTGGCCTAAGAAGCCTGGAGGCCCTGCCACAACCGAAGGGACCAGTAAAGCCGTACAAGGCTGGGAGCAGAAAGGAACCCACGTCGCAGGCCAAACAGGTGATACTACACGGAAAGCTCGGAAACGTGGGCTGTTACCCTATAACGAGGAGATAGCCAGAAGGAGCGCAGAAAGCACGGTAGGCCTACACCCTCACCCTGACCAGGGCCAATTTCCCCGTTGCTCTCAGACATCCAGGTCCCCTCCTAGCTGGGACTGTTTATGAGTCAGTTTACCTGTTTCAGTAAAGACCCTGGACTGCAACCAATTGTCTGTGTGCTCCTTCGCGCCTCCAGCACTACCAGTACTGGGACTCTCACCACCATCACTCCCACCATCCACTACACTGCCCTGGGCCGCACTCTTCCCGTGGGGAGTCACACCATCCCAGCTGCACACATCATCAGCCCCAGCGGTCTGCCTTGCAGCGGCGGTTCCTAATGACCGCAAATCCACGGGTGGCGTAGTCGGACATAATCAACAACACATAACGGACTACCACTGGCCTGACCACCCTGAGCCACGGAACCGGGTTGCCACTACTACTCCCATCGTTCCCCCTATTGCCCGGATCCGAGTGCCCCACGGCCCAGGGGGCAAGTCAGATACACAGCTGATAGTCCTACTGAATAGACTGTTAGAATTTGTATTATGGCAAGAAAAAAGCAGCTAAGTAAAGAAAAACGAGTGGCCATCATTACTTTAAGAAATGAAGGTCAGTCAGTCCGAAAAATTGGGAAAACTTTGAAAGTGTCCCCAAGTGCAGTTGCAAAAAACATCAAGCGCTACAAAGAAACTGGTTCATATGAGGACCACCCCAGGAAAGGAAGACCAAGAGTCACCTCTGCTTCTGAGGATAAGTTTATCCGAGTCACCAGCCTCAGAAATCGCAGGTTAACAGCAGCTCAGATTAGAGACCAGTTCAATGCCACACAGAGTTCTAGCAGCAGACACATCTCTTCAACAACTGTTAAGAGGAGACTTTGTGCAGCAGGCCTTCATGGTAAAATAGCTGCTAGGAAACCACTGCTAATGACAGGCAACAAGCAGAATAGACTTGTTTGGGCTAAAGAACACAAGGAATGGACATTAGACCAGTGGAAATCTGTGCTTTGGTCTGATGAGTCCAAATTTGAGATCTTTGGTTCCAACCACCGTGTCTTTGTGCGACGCAGAAAAGGTGAACGGATGGACTCTACATGCCTGGTTCCCATCGTGAAGCATGGAGGAGGAGGTGTGATGGTGTGGGGGTGCTTTGCTGGTGACACTGTTGGGGATTTATTCAAAATTGAAGGCATACTGAACCAGCATGGCTACCACAGCATCTTGCAGCGGCATGCTATTCCATCCGGTTTGCGTTTAGTTGGACCATCATTTATTTTTCAACAGGGCAATGACCCCAACACACCTCCAGGCTGTGTAAGGGCTATTTGACCAAGAAAGAGAGTGATGGGGGGCTACGCCAGATGACCTGGCCTCCACAGTCACCAGACCTGAACCCAATCGAGATGGTTTGGGGTGAGCTGGACCGCAGAGTGAAGGCAAAAGGGCCAACAAGTGCTAAGCATCTCTGGGAACTCCTTCAAGATTGTTGGAAGACCATTTCCGGTGACTTCCTCTTGAAGCTCATCAAGAGAATGCCAAGAGTGTGCAAAGCAGTCATCAAAGCAAAAGGTGGCTACTTTGAAGAACCTAGAATATAAAACATATTTTCAGTTGTTTCACACTTTTTTGTTAAGTATATAATTCCACATGTGTTAATTCATAGTTTTGATGCCTTCAGTGTGAATGTACAATTTTCATAGTCATGAAAATACAGAAAAATCTTTAAATGAGGTGTGTCCAAACTTTTGGTCTGTACTGTATAGTGTAGAGATGTTTATATGGTATGGTGCTGTGTACATAGTGTAGTATATAGTTTGGAATCCACACTATATACACAGGCACATCCCTACACTATATAATATATATAGTATATAAACAGCTCGACTCTATATTCTTTTGCACAGTATATAGTGTGGAGCTGGGTATATAATTGATTGTAGAATATATTGTGGAGCTGTGTATGATTTGTATACTTCCCCTGCCCTGTATACATGGTGTCATTCTCAGTATCTGCTCTTATTATGTTTGCGTGTGTGTGTACATACATACACGCATAATATAATAATATATATATCTCAACAATCTGATTAATTGTCAAAAAAATGGAGGACTCTTCTTTATTAGCCCATGTGGTTATGTTTCGGATTCATGTTCTGTTATGGAACTGAATTGTCGTCATAGAGGCTGGCATCTGCAGGGTACAAATGTATATATACAATGCACAGTACCACTCATCCTGTCCTGTATATATACAATGCACAGTACCACTCCTCCTGTCCTGTATATATACACTGCACAGTACCACTCCTCCTGTCCTGTATATATACACTGCACAGTACCACTCCTCCTGTCCTGTATATATACACTGCACAGCACCACTCCTCCTGTCCTGTATATATACACTGCACAGCACCACTCTTCCTGTCCTGTATATATACACTGCACAGCACCACTCCTCCTGTCCTGTATATATACACTGCACAGTACCACTCCTCCTGTCCTGTACATATACACTGCACAGTACCACTTCTCCTGTCCTGTATATATACACTGCACAGTACTACTTCTCCTGTCCTGTATATATACACTGCACAGTACCACTCCTCCTGTCCTGTACATATACACTGCACAGTACCACTCCTCCTGTCCTGTATATATACACTGCACAGTACCACTCCTCCTGTCCTGTATATATACAGTGCACAGTACCACTCCTCCTGTCCTGTATATATACACTGCACAGCACCACTCCTCCTGTCCTGTATATATACACTGCACAGCACCACTCTTCCTGTCCTGTATATATACACTGCACAGCACCACTCCTCCTGTCCTGTATATATACACTGCACAGTACCACTCCTCCTGTCCTGTACATATACACTGCACAGTACCACTTCTCCTGTCCTGTATATATACACTGCACAGTACTACTTCTCCTGTCCTGTATATATACACTGCACAGTACCACTCCTCCTGTCCTGTACATATACACTGCACAGTACCACTCCTCCTGTCCTGTATATATACACTGCACAGTACCACTCCTCCTGTCCTGTATATATACAGTGCACAGTACCACTCCTCCTGTCCTGTATATATACACTGCACAGCACCACTCCTCCTGTCCTGTATATATACAGTGCACAGTACCACTCCTCCTGTCCTGTATATATACACTGCACAGTACCACTCCTCCTGTCCTGTATATATACAGTGCACAGTACCACTCCTCCTGTCCTGTATATATACACTGCACAGCACCACTCCTCCTGTCCTGTATATATACACTGCACAGCACCACTCCTCCTGTCCTGTATATATACACTGCACAGCACCACTCCTCCTGTCCTGTATATATACACTGCACAGTACCACTCCTCCTGTCCTGTACATATACACTGCACAGTACCACTCCTCCTGTCCTGTATATATACACTGCACAGTACTACTCCTCCTGTCCTCTATATATACACTGCACAGTACCGCTCCTCCTGTCCTGTATATATACACTGCACAGCACCACTCCTCCTGTCCTGTATATATACACTGCACAGTACCACTCCTCCTGTCCTGTATATATACACTGCACAGTACTACTCCTCCTGTCCTCTATATATACACTGCACAGTACCGCTCCTCCTGTCCTGTATATATACACTGCACAGCACCACTCCTCCTGTCATGTATATATACACTGCACAGTACCACTTCTCCTGTCCTGTATATATACAATGCACAGTACCACTTCTCATGTCCTGTATATATACAATGCACAGTACCACTCCTCCTGTCCTGTATATATACACTGCACAGCACCACTCCTCCTGTCCTGTATATATACACTGCACAGCACCACTCCTCCTGTCCTGTATATATACACTGCACAGTACCACTCCTCCTGTCCTGTACATATACACTGCACAGTACCGCTCCTCCTGTCCTGTATATATACACTGCACAGCACCACTCCTCCTGTCATGTATATATACACTGCACAGTACCACTTCTCCTGTCCTGTATATATACACTGCACAGCACCACTCCTCCTGTCCTGTATATATACACTGCACAGCACCATTTCTCCTGTCCTGTATATATACACTGCACAGTACCACTTCTCCTGTCCTGTATATATACACTGCACAGTACCACTCCTCCTGTCCTGTACATATACACTGCACAGTACCACTCCTCCTGTCCTGTATATATACAGTGCACAGTACCACTCCTCCTGTCCTGTATATATACACTGCACAGCACCACTCCTCCTGTCCTGTATACACTGCACAGTACCACTCCTCCTGTCCTGTATATATACACTGCACAGCACCACTCCTCCTGTCCTGTATATATACACTGCACAGCACCACTCCTCCTGTCCTGTATATATACACTGCACAGCACCACTCCTCCTGTCCTGTATATATACACTGCACAGTACCACTCCTCCTGTCCTGTATATATACACTGCACAGCACCACTCCTCCTGTCCTGTATATATACACTGCACAGCACCACTCCTCCTGTCCTGTATATATACACTGCACAGCACCACTCCTCCTGTCCTGTATATATACACTGCACAGCACCACTCCTCCTGTCCTGTATATATACACAGCACAGCACCACTCCTCCTGTCCTGTGCATATACACTGCACAGCACCACTTCTCCTGTCCTGTATATATACACTGCACAGCACCACTCCTCCTGTCCTGTATATATACACTGCACAGCACCACTCCTCCTGTCCTGTATATATACACAGCACAGCACCACTCCTCCTGTCCTGTATATATACACTGCACAGTACCACTCCTCCTGTCCTGTATATATACACTGCACAGCACCACTCCTCCTGTCCTGTATATATACACTGCACAGCACCACTCCTCCTGTCCTGTATATATACACAGCACAGTACCACTCCTCCTGTCCTGTGCATATACACTGCACAGCACCACTTCTCCTGTCCTGTATATATACACTGCACAGCACCACTCCTCCTGTCCTGTATATATACACAGCACAGTACCACTCCTCCTGTCCTGTGCATATACACTGCACAGCACCACTTCTCCTGTCCTGTATATATACACTGCACAGTACCACTCCTCCTGTCCTGTATATATACACTGCACAGCACCACTCCTCCTGTCCTGTATATATACACTGCACAGCACCACTCCTCCTGTCCTGTATATATACACTGCACAGCACCACTCCTCCTGTCCTGTATATATACACAGCACAGCACCACTCCTCCTGTCCTGTGCATATACACTGCACAGCACCACTTCTCCTGTCCTGTATATATACACTGCAGGTCTTTTTTTTATTGATAGAATAAGTACAGTACATGTCAGAACAATAATACATTACAGGACACCAAACATATGAACAAAACAAGACGACAAATCACAGAAAATAGAAACAAAATAAATCCCCCCAGGAATATATACATATACAAGAAATAAATATTATAAAACCTATAAAACCTTCGGCCCAGCTTCATTCATACTACTATATACAATCCCACACAACGCTCACACTGTCCTATATACACATAAAACACCGTCCTATATACAAGATTATATACAATAAAACGCTAGAAACACAAAACACTAAACCTAATATAACGTATATACAACCGGAAACTAACACTAACCTACTGGTCCCACTGCCTGACCTTACAGTCACACCCTTACCGCACCTCATTCACACCACAGAAAACCAAAAATAACAATATATACAATAGTGACATGAACAATTTTAAACCTTTTTTTGTTTTGTATATTTTTTTTTTTGTATTTTTTTTTTATATTTTTTTTGTAATTTTTTAATATATATATAAAACACACACCTACACTAACTATCCCGCCACCCCTGATCCAGCTCTGGCCACAAAGTTCAGGATTACTCCGAGCTAGGATCAGACCCCAAAGTTTTTCCCCAGGCGGGGCCTGGACCAGGCCAGATCAGTCCTCTTATCACCGCTGATGAAGAACTTCCCCAAATCCCCCACCCAACCTAACTAAAACCCCCTATTATACATTATATACAATATATACAGAACACAACCTACACACTCACCATCCAAGGCTCAAGTTCGATGCCGGCAAACCTTCTATTCAGGAGACAGAAATACAAAACAAAAATCTAGGGTGGAAAGACATCAGCCCACCACCAGGATATAGGAGTACTACCGGACTAAGGCACCCTGAAGGAAAAGCCCCTCCAGAGACGGGCCGCCCTCCGGGCACCCAGTCTTTCATACTCCAGATAATGTACCTTCACCAGGTCACCTAGGATGTTCCTACAGACTTCATCTACATGGAGGATTTTACTCTGCGTCGAAACTAAAACTCGTGCGTTCCACGTGAAATACCTGACCACTGCGCTGACTATGAATAAAGTGTCTCGGTCCCTTCTCCCAAGGTCTCCGAACGCTCCATAGGCCCACCCGGGGTAGGACAGAGTAGCCAGCCGCAGCCAACCAATGGAAGTCCCCACCCTGTTGTACACCTCTGTATTAAAGGGACAATGAAGCAGGAAGTGCTCCATGCTTTCCAGCACGTTAGCACAAGCCTCACGGGGGCAATTCCTGTCCTCGGAGCTCCTGTACTTCAAATTGTCCCTCACATACAGCTTACCATGGAAGCAGCGCCAAGTCAAGTCCCAGTACTTCTCGGGGATCCTGCTAGAATTTAACAAACTCAACCCAACCTCCAGATCCCGACTTGGGCAGTCTTTGAGGGCCAATGGACTCTGAAAATGAGAAACCAAGACCCTCATATCGAGGAGTTTCCTCGGGAGGGACCTCACCTCCCACATTCCCAGACCCCACCGGCGGATTATTTTCAGAACCGGGGTAACATAAGCCGGGAGATGCCCGTGTGGTGTGCGAAGATCCTTCAATCTTCCCCCTGTCTCCCATTCCTGGAAGAAAGGCTGAAACCATCCCTTGCAGGAGAATACCCACGGAGGAGCCCTCTCTTTCCAGAGGTTTGACACGTTCACTTTCAAGAAGGTGTTCACTAGGAACACCACGGGGTTCACCATATTCAAACCCCCTAGTCTCCTCGTGTGGTAAGTGACCTCCCGCTTGACTAGGTTCAGTCTGTTACCCCATAACATCTGGAAGAACAGACTGTAGACCCGTGTCCAGAGAGGCTCTGGCAAGACACAGACGCTGCCCAGGTAGATTAGCAAGGGGAGCAGGAAAGCTTTGCACAGGCCAACCCTTTCCCTCAGGGTCAAAGAACATCCCCTCCATTGGTCCACTCTTTGGGTGACACCTTTGATTCTGCCTTCCCAGTTTTTCGTGGAGTAATCACCCTGGCCGAATTCGATGCCCAGGACTTTGGCATGTTCTTGGGGTTCGGGGAGGGTGTCCGGAAGATCAAACCCGGGATCTCCGCCTCCCAGCCAGAGACTCTCACACTTATCCTGGTTGACCTTGGACCCGGATGCTCCGAGTAGCGCTCCACTCGCTGCCTCCCCTTGCGAAGAAACAAATACGGTGACATCGTCCGCGTAGGCCACCACCCTCAGGATAGCCTCCGGTGCCGCCCCGCCCATCCGCACCCCCGCCAACGGTCCACAATCGATCCTTCTGAGGAAGGGATCGATTGCAAACGCGTAAAGCAAAGGGCTAAGAGGACAGCCCTGACGGACACCGGATCCTACCCCGAAAGGTCGTCCAATCCACCCATTCACCAGAGGGAAAGTCTCAGCCCCTGCATATAAGGTCTTAAGCCTGTCCACAAACCCTCCAGGCAGACCATACCTCAAAAGAGTGGACCAGAGGTACTCGTGGTTAACCCGATCAAAGGCTTTTGCCTGATCCAAGGTCAGCAAGAACCCCTTCCAGAGGCCCGCCCTGCCTTGCTCCACGGCCTCTCGGACACCTAGAACAGCACTAAAAGTGCTACGGCCAGGAACGCAACAGTGCTGAACCTCCGAAAGGAGCCGGGGTGCAAACTTCACCAGCCTGTTGAAAAGTATCTTAGCCAAAATCTTCCTGTCCACATTGAGAAGTGCTATGGGACGCCAGTTCTCAATGCGTGACGGATCCTTACCCTTTGACAAAATGATCAAAGCTGACCTCCTTAACGATCTCGGCAGAGTGCCCGAGGAGAGACACTCGTTAAGCACCTGAGTCAAGAGGGGGACCAAAGAGTCCCTAAAGGTCCTAAAGAACTCGGATGTTAAGCCATCCGGACCTGGCGACTTTTTGGGCCTAAGCCCATCGATCGCCAGTCTCACTTCCTCTTCTTTGATCGCTTCTGCCAAATCGCCCAGCGAGAGGTCAGCCCCTGGCTCAGGAACAGATTCAGTCAGGAAAGCCGACATCCCGTCACGATCAAGCTCCCTCTTTCCCAAGAGGTACGAGTAGTAGGAACTGACGACCTCCAAGATCACTGACCTGGACCTTCTCAGGGACCCCGTACTGTCCACCAGCCCCGTCACTATCTTACTATTCACTGACATCTTACAGTTTCTGTAAGGGTCGGGCGAGCAGTACTTCCCGTAGTCCCTCTCGAAAACCATAGATGCGTGCCTATCGTACTGACACCTCTTCAGCAAGGACTTCACTCTGGAGATCTCCTCGCGGCTACCTCCAGTCAAGATAAGATGCTCGAGTTTCCTCCTCAGGCTCTGATACAGGCGATCCCTTTTCAGGCTTCTGAAGTTCGAGAGCTGCCGGAAGAATCTCGCCACCCGATTTTTGAACATCTCCCACCACTCTGACTTAGTGTTACTTAGGCCCAGCAATGGTACCTGGCTCTGAAATAATTCCTCAAAAGAACGTCTTACAGCTTCTTCCTCAAGGAGTGACGAATTCAGCTTCCAATAACCTCTTCCCATCCGAGGAGTCTCTGTAACGTTCAGAGAAAACATAATCAAACAGTGATCGGAGAACTCCACCTCCACAACCGACAACGGTGAAGAGACGGCCTCCTCCTTCAAATAAAACCTGTCTAGCCTAGACCTGCACTGACTACCTCTAGAAAAGGTGAATCCCGTGTTGCCCGGGTTGTGCCGGATGTGGACATCCACCAGGCGAGCCTCACTCACTATCCTGTTTAACGCGACCCAGTCATAAGACAGCCGGTCTCCGGAACCTCCTCTATCACAGGATCTCGTGACATTGTTGAAATCCCCTCCGAAGACCACCTGCCGACTCGAAAATAAAAAAGGTTTGATCTTCAGGAAGAGACATTTGCGGTCCCACTTGGACTGGGGACCATAGATGTTAATGAGCCGAAGCTCTTGTCCCCCCATGGAGACATCTAGGATCAAGCATCTCCCCATTTCTAATTCGATCACTCGTCTGCATTCAACCGCTGCGGTCTTAAAAAGGACCGCCACCCCGCTATACGGCTCGGCCGCAAGAGACCAGTAGGAGGGCCCATGCCTCCACTCCCGCCTTGCTTTATGCAAGGTTGATATATCGGTCAACCTGGTCTCCTGCAAAAATAAAATGTCGGCGTCAAGTTGGCCGAGAAAATGAAAGGCCGTGTACCTTGCCGCATCTGACTTTATGCTGCAAACATTAATAGTTGCCAACGTCAACGGGATGGGTGCCGCCATCATGAATGGTTGAATTAGATAGCCTTTTTCTTCCCACCACTGACAGTCCCAACCTCTTCCTCCGATAATGACGGGTTTTTAGTGCGCTTAAGACAAACAGACTCGTCCATTCTCTCCTTACATACATTCTTGCCCCCGTCTGGTGGTCCTGGGTTAGTCGTCCCCCCAGAGGGCTTTGTATTTGCCCCCGAGAGGAAGACCCAGCCATCTCCTGAGCTGCAACCACCTTGTCCGCAACCTCCGGCCCCGGGTCCCCATTTCCCCCCTGCAGAGGGAGGTCCTGGAGAGCCCCGAACCGGTTGGAGAGATCCACCAGAGGGGGGGCGGCTGAACCCTCCAATGGCGCTTGGATCACGGCCAGAGAGTCAGAGGGGTCGCACTCCAAAGAGGCAGCTCGAGACCTGGTCCCCCTCCTACCTCTGGCCGTTTTCCTGTTACCCTTTTTCTTTTTCTGTGACCACTCCCCCTCTCCCTCATCTAGACTGTCACCAGAAGAGGGTTCCTGGGAAGACGTGGCGTCCTCTCGCTCTTCCCTTTCAAGTCTCTTGACCTCCTCGCTCAATTCACTGTCTTTAGGATCCTCAGCTGCAAGTGAAGTACCTGGGTCAGAGTTTAGGGACATTACTCCCTGCCCCCTGTCCACACGGCGCTGCTCCTGCCGCCTGATGGTGGATGGCGGCAGCTTGCTCCTCACCGGTTCCCTGCCTCCCCGCCTCTACTGGTCCCTTCACCGGCAAGATTAGTCCTGGCTTTCGCTTGTCCCGCACTCGCCGCTTTCAGGACAGCATTGGCGAAGGAACGTGGAGAGCGACTGAACGGGTGACCGAGGTCACCACACAAGTTACACCTAATCCTGCGACAGGCAGCAGCAAGATGACCAAGGTCCCCACACAGTGCGCATTTCTGGGTGGTACACTGCGCACTGAAGTGTGTGGGGCTACCGCACCTGTGACAGACCTTAGGCTGCCCCCGGTAGAAAATCAAGATCCTATCCCTCCCCAAAAAGGTTGAGGAGGGGATATGGGTAATAGTGTTTCCCGAAACCTTCAATCTCACCATGAAGGTCCAGGCTCCTGACCAGATACTATGGCCATTCAGATTCTTTTCGGGAATATTGGTGACCTCTCCGTATCGACTCACCCAGGTCGTAATGTCCATACAGGAAAGCGACTCGTTACTAGTCAAAACGGTCACTTTCCTGACTGAATCTTGGCGGGTTATTGCCAGGGGAAAGAGACCATGCCATTGGGGGCGACTCCGAGCCAGCTCATGGCAAGACCAGAAAAGCTCAAGGCCCTCCGGTCTCACGAAGCTGACATCGAAGTAGGAGGTCCCGTAGGGATGGATCAAGGCAAAGATGTCATATGCCGCAAAGCCCATCCCCAGCAGGAGCTCAACCACCTTCCACCTATCAGGACAGGCATCCTTGCTTACCCACTGGAGACGGACCACGTTCCTATGGTTACTCCTCTGCCCCGTTGTCGACAGAGACCAGACAGTCTCTGCCCCTCTATCTCGGAAGGCTGAAAGACCATGTCTCTCTATCCAGAAAGACAGATCAACCTCCCTCCCCTCTATAGTGATGGAGCTCTCCCCTCTCCTCAGGGCGTCCAGGAGCTGCTGTTGCAAGTCACCATCCCCAGGGCCACCAGACGAGGGCGCACTACTACCCCCAGCACTGACAGCTCCTGAATAGCTTTGGGCTGAAGCCCCCGCCAATGCTGGGGGGGGCAGCGGGACCAGCACCTACTTTCCCCCCACCAACACCAGTGCTGCTCCCACCATTCACTTCACTACTACTCCCACCATTCGCAGGACCATTACTCCCATCATTCACTCCACTACTTCTCCCACCATTTGCTGCATCACTACTCCCACCATTCATTCCACCACTACCCCCACCATTTGCTACACCACTACTCCCACCATTCCCACTGCTCCCAGCATTCATTCCACCACTACCCCCACCATTTGCTACACCACTACTCCCACCATTCCCACTACTCCCACCATTCACTCCACCACTACTCCCACCATCTGCTCCACCATTACTCCCATCATTCACTACACCACTACTTCCATTCCCTTTACTTGTCACCCCATTACCTCTGCTGTTCTCTGCACCTTCCACAGTCACCTCCATTCCTTCCTCCCTTGTGTCTGGTGTCTCTGCACTCACACCTGCTGGGCCGGGGGAGGGGAGCACTTCCAGAGACTCCTTTCCCTGCAGCACCACACCCTTTTCCCTTTGGTTGCTGCTGGCTTTCTGCAGGTCGTCTCCTGGAGCGCCCTGCCCCCCTACTGCAGCATTTTGGTCCTTGTGCTGGGCAGACTGTTTGTTGGGCACCGCTGCCCGCCCTGCACCCACAGACTTTGGGGTCTTAGTGTCCTTTTTGGGCGCTGGGGCACACTGCCCCCCTGTCGCAGCAGTGTGCCCAGTGTTCCTCGCAGATGTGTTTTTCACATCCCTCCCGGCCCCCCCAGCCCCGGTGATAACTGGCTTAGCCGCAGAGGGCAGGGAGGGAAACTCCACAGAACTTCCTATGTCCGGCGCTGTGAGTACCTCCACAGCCTCGCCCTCTGCACTGTTCCCTGCACAGATGGCAGCATCGCCGGACATCCTTCTCCTCTCCCCACCTTGCCTCTGCCTCAAGCCCACTGCAGAGCCCGTGTCTTTAGGTTTGGTGGGGTTTAAACAGAAGGTGGCAGGCACAACATCAGACATTGGTACATACTTGTAACTCACCACCTCCTGTGCGGCTCCTCCGGTCTTCCTCTTCCTCCTCTTGGTCTCCTCCACTGGTTTGTTCTCACCGAAGGAAAACCGCGTCAGGTCCACTGGAAACTCCAGCAGTCGGATCTCCCTCAGCAATCCTCCTTCCTCCTCCTCCCCCAACACTCCAGCCTCTGCTGTCGGAGTCCTCTGCCCTGCAGGGAGACCACTTGGGCTCCGGCTCTGCCCCTCACTGGCTCCAGCAACTGAAACTCCAGTCACCTCTTCATCCTCCTCCTCCTCTTCACTAAGGACGCCGGTTGGCGGTTCTCCTGAGGTGTTTAACCCCTTCATTTCTGAGAACCACCGCTGGTTCTTAAACCTTTCCAGGAAGGGACCTGCGCTTTTCTCAATCCCCTCCCGGAGGAGCACTAACCTGACCACCTCGTCTCTGAGGGCTTTAAACCTCTGGGAGGTCGCGGGTCTTTCCTTGTTGGACGCCCGGGTGTTCAGGACCCAGGCCTCCCTCAGCTCCTCTTTCAGCTGGGTTAGTGCTTTGCCGGCGTCCTCGTACTCTCGCAACGTGGCGACCACTCGGGAGGAGAAGGAACTTGTGGACTCGCAAGAGCTCATCTCCCCCCAGGATCTTGCTGGGCTCTTGTTCCTGGGGCCTGGGGTGCCCCGGTCTCCCTCTCTGGGCGGGCGGTGAACAGTCTCGGGGTTGGAGTAGGTGGATGTACTCTTCCTCACCCTTCCCGATCTCCTCACTCCCTTCTGGGCCGGTTGTTGAGGCTCCTTCTCCCCCGCCGGCATAGACCGGGGGATAGGAGGCTGGGAAGCCATGCCGGCCTCCCAGTAGGCCTGCCTCTCCCTAGGGAGAAGAGAGGCAGACGACGACCCTCCTCCTGGAAGTGCTTGAGCTCAGGAGGCAGGTTCTACTCTCAGCACCACTCCTCCTGTCCTGTGTACTGTATATATACACTGCAAAGTACCAATTCTCCTGTATACAGTATATACACTGCACAGTACCTGTATATATACATATATACAGTATATATACAGTCCTGTATATATACAGTCCTGTATATATACCTGTATATATACAGTATATATAGACTGTATATATACAGTCCTGAATACAGTCCTGTATATATACACTGTACATATACACTATATATATACACAGTCCTGTATATATACACTGCACAGTCCCATTTCTCCTTTCCTGTATATACTGTATACTGCACAGTACCACTTCTCCTGTCCTGTGTATATATGACTCGCCCCCTGGGCCGTGGGGCACTCAGAACCGGGCAATAGGGAGACGATGAGGGTAGTAGTGGCGACCCGGTCCCGTGGCTCAGGGTGGTCAGACCAGTGGCAGTCTTTTAGATGTTTTAGATAATGTCCGACTACGCCACCCGTGGATTGCGGTTATTAGGAACCGCCGCTGCAGGGCAGACCGCTGGGGCCGATGATGTATGCAGCTGGGATGGTGTGACTCCCCACGGGAAGAGTGCGGCCCCAGGGCAGTGTAGTGGATGGTGGGAGTGATGGTGGTGAGAGTCCCAGTACCGGTAATGCCGGAGGAGTGAAAAAGCACACAGACAACGTACTGCAGTCCAGGGTCTTTACTCACGATTAATATCCAAGTCACTTCTGCGGGGAATGACTGCCCGAGCCGTGCTGCGTCCACCAGGTGAGGGGCTCGGTCAACCCCCAGACAGCTCAGGAGTATGGCTCAAGACCCCCTTTTGTCCTTTCTCTGGCCTGCCTCACTAGTGACCCACTTTTGTCCAGCTACCGCGGACTTGTGCGGTTAAACGTGGGCCCCGTCCTCCGCTGTCCTATATGGTGCCTTCCTAGCAGGTTTGATGAGGTGTCGCACCAATAAATGATCACGACCTCCGGTCTTTGGCTGAGGGTTGTTTCTCCTCCACCAACTTGGGATCTGGTACCCTTAATCTGCCTGACCCTGCACCCTGGATTCTCGTGGGTTCTTAGGGTCCCTTCCACCTTCTTGTTCCTGAGCCCTTCTGTTTCTCTCTCTCTTCTTCTCCTTTTCTGTTCCTTTCTCGTGGAGCTGGGATGAGACGTAATCTCAGCTCCACTTCACCTCCTCTCTCTCTCTCTCCACTCTCCTTCTCGGCCTCTCACTAGGCCCACTCTGGAGTAGAGCTCCTACAGAGCCTCTACTCCCTGTCTTCTCTTCTCTGGACAGAACCTAGATCTAAGATGGTGCCCACCTTTTATTCCTCCCTCTAGCCATGAGCCCAGGGGACCAGCAACCAATGAGCTCCTATCTACGCTCAGGAACCAACCCCTATCTGCCCCTACAGCACTGGGTGTTCCACCCCCCTCCCCACTCCAGACAGGGACATAGCTGGTCGTGCCTGCACTTCTGTCTAGTGGGAGCACCGCTGAGCTGTCCCTCGGAAATGGGGTGTGTGTGCTGTATGCAGCTAACTGAGCCCTGGTCCATACTCCATCCTTACCCGGGAGTGGAATATCACACCTCTGGTCTGAGGTGCAATACCCCTGTAGCGGCCGAACCCTCGGGGCGCTACATATACACTGCACAGTGCCAATTCTCCTGTATATATACACTGCACAGTACCACTTCTCCTGTATATATACACTGCACAGTCCCACTTCTCCTGTCCTGTATATATATACTGCACAGTACCACTTCTCCTGTCGTGTAAATATACACTGCACAGTACCACTTCTTGTTTCCTGTATATATACACTGCACAGCACCACTCCTCCTGTCCTGTATATATACACTGCACAGTACCACTTCTCCTTTCCTGTATATATATACTGCACAGTACCACTTCTCCTGTCCTGTGTATATACACTGCACAGTACCACTTCTCCTGTATATATACACTGCACAGTCCCACTTCTCCTTTCCTATATATATATACTGCACAGTACCACTTCTCCTGTCGTGTAAATATACACTGCACAGTACCACTTCTTGTTTCCTGTATATATACACTGCACAGCACCACTCCTCCTGTCCTGTATATATACACTGCACAGTATCACTTCTCCTTTCCTGCACAGTACCACTTCTCCTGTCCTGTGTATATACACTGCACAGTACCACTTCTCCTGTTTATATACACTGCACAGTCCCACTTCTCCTTTCCTGTATATATATATACTGCACAGTACCACTTCTCCTGTCGTGTATATATACACTGCACAGTACCACTTCTTGTTTCC
Organism: Phyllobates terribilis; assembly: GCF_046119375.1. Taxonomy (NCBI): domain Eukaryota; kingdom Metazoa; phylum Chordata; class Amphibia; order Anura; family Dendrobatidae; genus Phyllobates; species Phyllobates terribilis. Next base: position 527,715 of record NW_027363340.1, read on the forward strand.
TGTATATACATATACACTGCACAGTACCACTTTTTGTGTCCTGTTGTCGTGAGGCAACATTAGACTTTGGTTGGGTTAATATTGGTTTATTATTTTCAATATTCCTATGATAAAATAAGAATAAATATTGGAAAACTAATTTAAACATCCCAAGTATCCCCTATCCTGAGAACTTTCCAATCACTGGGGGTCCGTCCACTGAGACCCCCATAATCCCGAGATCCAGAGCTCTGAAGAGCACCATGTTAGTGGGGCTATGGTGGATCATACACACTGCTGCACTATTCACATGTGGCTCATCAAATAACTCCTTAAAGGGAGTGATGAGGGGCGCGACTAAGTAAAGCCAAATTTACTGATCTGGGGTAATGAGTGTTACAGTATGTGGGCTGGTGGGGTTTGTCTTGCAGGGCTGCTTTTTTGTCCCAGTCCGGCCCTGGTTTACAGAGATCAAATGGAGTTTTTTAAATTAATTTTCTCATTGTAATATTAATAGAATTCATATGAAATGAAGTGAAATATGTTGCAAAAGTTATTTTTATTATTGAAAAAAATATAAGATACTGATATTCAACTGTGAACTGGATACAAGGCACAAGATAAATGCATGAATACAGTGCAGGTTGGATTACTTTGCCTTATTTCGGCTTTGTGGAATTAAGTTCATAAAATAAGCACCTAAAAGAAGAAATCACACTAACAAACATGTGATGGGGCATCTCCTTAATGTCCAAAAGTGATCTGGTTTCCCAATAGTATATATTTTCAACCAGTTTATTTTTTAGAGAAATAACTAATGCCTGATCCTTCTTCTGGAGGGATTGAAATGCCAGATCCTTCATTTTGATCAATTATTGTGTGCCAGATCCTTCTTCTGGAGGGATTGAAATGCCAGATCCTTCATTTTGATCAATTATTGTGTGCCAGATCCTTCTTCTGGAGGGATTGAAATGCCAGATTCTTCATTTTGATCAATTATTTTGTGCCAGATCCTTCTTCTGGAGGGATGACAATACCAGATCTTTCATCTTGACCAATTATAGTGCCAGATCCTTCTTCTGGAGTGATGATTATGCCAGATCCTTCATCTTGACCAATTGTTGCACCAGATCCTTCTTCTGGAGTGATGACAATGCCAGATCCTTCATCTTGACCAACTATTGCGCCAGATCCTTCTTCTGGAGTGATGACAATGCCAGATCCTTCATCTTGACTGATTATTGTGCCAGATCCTTCTTCTGGAGTGATGATAATGCCAGATCCTTCATCTTGACCGATTACAGAGCCAGATCCTTATTCTGGAATGATGACAATGCCAGATCCCTGATCTTGACCGATTACAGAGCCAGATCCTTCTGGAGTGATGACAATGCCAGATCCTTCATCTTGACCGATTATTGTGACAAATTCCTCGCCAGATCCTAATCCAGATCCTTCAAAAACTAAAAAATTCAATAGTTAGCAGCCATCAATTTCATAATTAGTTACTAAACAGCAAAAAAATATTAAAACTACAAAAGAACAAGCAGATTAGTATCCAAGAGCAACTTTGTGTGTTAAGGAACACAACGCGCTGGGGTTTATTCACGTGGGAAGAATTAGATTATAAAACAGCTCAATTGGGGATATTTATTAAAATTATCAGAGAGAGGGCATGAATTTACTAGTCTTTAAAAATGTCACTAATTGCAGCAAATGTATCACATTGGTGTATGTGCAACCATGGTAGAAATGCAAAAAGTCAGCCATTTTGTTCCTTATGCCACTTCATAGATAGTGTGCACATGAACATCAAGTTAATATATATCACATTATAAATTTGTAATTACTTGTTAAATTATTACATTTGTTCTTAGCAGTAAACTATAATATATACAGTAATTATGTTTAGAATACTCTAAATATTATAATATATACTATTACGATTACAATACAGTTATATGAAAAAGTTTGGGCACCCCTATTAATCTTAAGCTTAATGTTTTATAAAAATTTGTGTTTTTGCAACTGCTATTTCAGTTTGATATATGTAATAACTGTTGGACACAGTAATGTTTCTGCCTTGAAATGAGGTTTATTGTACTAACAGAAAATGTGCAATCTGCATTCAAACAAAATTTGACAGGTGCATAAGTATGGGCACCCTTATCATTTTCTTGTTTTAAATACTCCTACCTACATTTTACTGACTTACTAAAGCACTTTTTTTGGTTTTGTAACCTCATTGAGCTTTGAACTTCAAAGCCAGGTGTATGCAATCATGAGAAAAGCTACTTAAAGTGGCCACTTGCAAGTTGTTCTCCTGTTTGAATCTCCTCTGAAGAGTGGCATCATAGGCTCCTCAAAACAACTGTCAAATGATCTGAAAACAAAGATTATTCAACATAGTTGTTCAGGGGAAGGATGCAAAAAGCAGTCTCTGAGATTTAACCTGTCAGTTTCCACTGTGAGGAACATAGTAAGGAAATGGAAGAACACAGGGACAGTTCTTGTTAAGGCCAGAAGTGGAAGGCCAAGAAAAACATCAGAAAGGCAGAGAAGAAGAATGGTGAGGTCAGTCAAGGACAATCCTCAGACCACCTCCAGAGAGCTGCAGCATCAACTTGCTGCAGATGGTGTCACTGTGCATCGGTCAACTATACAACACACTTTGCACAAGGAGAAGCTGTATGGGAGAGTGATGCGAAAGAAGCCGTTTCTGCAAGCACGCCACAAACAGAGTCGGCTGAGGTATGCAAAAGCACATTTGGAGAAGCCAATTTCTTTTTGGAAGAAGGTCCTGTGGACCGATGAAACCAAGATTGAGTTGTTTGGTCATACAAAAAGGCGTTATGCATGGCGGCAAAAAAACACAGCATTCCAAGAAAAACACTTGCTACCCACAGTAAAATTTGGTGGAGGTTCCATCATGTTCATTGAACATCTGTGGGATCATTTGAAGGGGGCTCTCCATGCTCGGCGACCATCAAACTTAACTGAACTGGAAATGTTTTGTAAAGAGGAATGGTCAAAAATACCTTCATCCAGGATCCAGGAACTCATTAAAAGCTACAGGAAGCGACTAGAAGCTGTTATTTTTGCAAAAGGAGGATCTACTAAATATTAATGTCACTTTTCTGGTGAGGTGCCCATACTTATGCACATGTCAAATTTTGTTTGAATGCAGATTGCACATTTTCTGTTAGTACAATAAACCTCATTTCAAGGCAGAAACATTACTGTGTCCAACAGTTATTCCATATATCAAACTGAAATAGCTGTTGCAAAAACATCAATTTTTATAAAACAATAAGCTTAAGATTAATAGGGGTGCCCAAACTTTTTCATATAACTGTATATACTATTACTATTACCTATGGTAATGACCAATAGAATTATTGGAAAATAAGTTACACAATGTAAACTATCTACATTATGTGGAGGGCGACAATCGCAGAAGCCGTTCTTGTAGCAAGATTCATCAACAGATAGAAATATCTAACTGCTTGGTGTGTCCAAGAATGCTATCACACATAAAGACACATAATGCAGCCTAAGCTGTGCCCAAAGTAAGGTCTACCCAGGGATTCCCCATAGAAGAGTCTGTAATTAATAGTGGAATTAAATGAACACATTGATGTTGGATTTATATTCTTACAGGATTGCAACAATAGAGCATAAGATATTACCATACAAATATTACATATAATAAGAAGCAGTAAGAAGTCAGACAATAGATACATATAATGGAACATTGTGCATTTGAGTGTTTAATTAATTGAAGACATTGATGTTGGATTTAGATTCTTACAGGATTAAACTGTGGCACCCCAGGGGTCTGGTTTTCCACAGTAATGTAATGTTATGTCTGAGAGCAGGTGGGAGGTCCTTTGGTCAGGGATCCTGTGCATGCCACACCTCCTGCCCAGTCTTGGGAGGGGAAGAACTTCCCCTGTATAAACCCTGGGCTGAGGCAGGGTTAGTCAGTCAAGGAGAGTAGAGACAGAGAAGCAGCATAGGAAGAAACAGCAGAAGCTCAGTGGGAGCAATATTACTACGAGTCAGGGGCTGGCAGCTGCAGAGCTCGCCCTGACTGAGAAGCTTTCTTACCGGACCCGGCGTCCGAGGCTGTGGGGACTAACTCTTACCCAGCAGCAGAAGCCGACCGGCAGGGGATTTCAGGTCCTCAGGCCCAGAAACCCGAAGGCACGGTCACACGCGTGGGACCAGCACCGCCATCGTGGAGCGGAAGCCATTAGAAGGCCCCGAGTCACCGGCCATACGGGTGAGCACCACACGGTACACTCAGGGATGTGGGCTACTTATATCCGCTTCTAGCAAGGTAGCCAGAAGAGTACAATCAGTTTGGGAGGCCTACAACTCCGCCTGGCCAGGGGAGATCCCATCTGCTCAAGGACTGACCAGGCCCCGTTCACTAGCAAGTACTCCGGGAGGGTCTATCGTTGTTACCAGTAAAGACCCTGAATTACACCGCACCGTCTCTGAGTGGTTCCTGCTACCCCCATCATCCACATCTGCTGCCCTGAGGCCATACCCCTCCCGTTGGGGGTTATACCATCTACGCTGCACCATCCATCCACCGGCCTCAGCGGACTGTCCTGCAGCGGCAGCTCCATAGCTGCATTCAACGGGTGGCGTAGTCGTCCTGCATCTACCGCTGTTACATCGCCGCTCAGTTTGACTCCCTGGGCACGGACCGGGTCACCGCCACGAGACTACAACCCTCAAGAGATCCGGCTCCGGGTAAGCTCCCGCGTGCGCAACGCAGCGCGACACAGGCCCAGGGGCGCATCAACTTTGGCGTAGTCGGCAGGATTTCGTGCCCGCAACCACCGGGTACTGCGTGCCTGAAAAAGAGACTTTTCAAACTTACCTGTGGTGAAGATTCCCGCCATCCGGCGCCATCTTCAGCCTTCTTCCCGCCATCGGTGAAGTTTCCCGCCATCCGGCGCCATCTTCTGCCTTCTTCCCGCCATCCGTGGAGTTTTCCCGCCATTGGACGCCATCTTGAGGACGCCGCGCGGGAAGAAGAGGGGCGTGGACTCCGAAAGCGCGCGAGAACTGAAGCCCCGCCTCACGTCCGGACGTTGCGTAAGGTCCTGGAAGGAGCCCAGCAGACGCCGACGTCACAGGAGCGCGACGGAAGGTCCTCAACCCTGACGATCCACTGCGGAGCCGCGGCCTACGGAAGAGGATCATCGCAAGGTAGGCCACGGTCCACTAGGGGGGAGGAAGATGTCGGATACGGAGGAGAGCTTCACTGCCTCAACCCCCGCCAGCGCTACCGCTGCTGCAGTTATGCCCTTCACCATGCCCTATATCCCGGGAGCAGCTTGGCTACCCCAGTACTCAGGGGAGTCACATACCCTGCATGACTTTAGAGAAAAGCTGGATAGCCTCTTCCAGGTGTACCCCCTCACAGAAGAGCAAAAAGTGAGCATCCTGGTGGCCCAACTAACCGGGGCAGCCAAAAGGGAAGTAAAATCCTGGCCACCTGGGAGGAAGACTGTCGCAGGGATACTAACCCGGCTGAAGGACACCTTTGATACCCGCACCTCAGCCGAGATTAAGCTTAGATTCTACGGGTGCAAGCAGCGAGCGCATGAGAGTGTAAGGGACTATGCACTAAACCTACAAGAGGCCCTGAGGGCCATTAAGCAGACCGACCCTGATGGAGTGGGAAACGAGGACAGGCTGTTGACCGAACAGTTTATAGAGGGACTGTATTGTAATACCCACCGAACCCAGTTGCGGGCAATGGCCTTACAGGATCCCCATCTGGGCTTTGCACAGTTCAAGGACAGAGCCATCCGGGTGCTCCGAGAACCGGCACCGGGTGGCGTTGTGACCCACAAGCGCCCTGCTATCACTTACCACCAGGAGGCGGCGCCCTTGTCGGCAGGGCCTGTGGGAGCTGATGCGCAGGCTTTGGACAATGACCCGGCTCCAGACCTACACCATCAGGTCCAAGAGCTAGCTAAGAGCGTTGCTGCGCTAACCCGAACTGTGCAGTCTTTACAGGCTTCCACCCCAGGGAAGATCCAGCTGGCATCCGGACCGGAGGACATCCCGTGGCGTCGACCAAGGAGGACCCCACCGGCCAGAGGAAGACCCAGTGACCGATACAGCGAGGACGGACGACCCATCTGCCGCCGCTGCAATCAACCTGGACATATGGCAAGGTACTGTTCTTTAAACGGGCACAACCTGGGGTAGAGGGCCAACCCCCAGGAAAAAGATCACCAGGCCCATCGAACTGGCGCGACAGATATGTGGGAGGACGTCCAGTCTTGCCTGTGGTACTGGATGGCATTCCCATGAGTGCCCTACTGGACACCGGGTCACAGGTCACCACCATCCCGTACGTGCTCTTTAAGCAGTACTGGAATGACTCGGATATTACCCGCTACCCTGACGACGACTTGAGTATCATCGCCAGCAATGGCCAGCCCGTGCCACAGATTGGATTTAAAGAGGTGACCATCAAAATCGGTAGAGTCGAACTGGCAGCACAGGGACTGATCATTGTAGATATTGACAAACATGAGAGTCACCCAAAAATAACTCTAGGAACTAATGTAATTGAAAATTGTCTTGCAGAGGTGATTTTCCTTTTACAGCAGGTTGCCAAGAACGCCAGCTCCGGCGAGCAGCGGGTGCTCCAGAAAGAGATCCGGGCACTGATGCGACGGCAACAGGTGGAACTCTCCGGCGGTGAGATTGGTAGCGTAAGAATGTGTGACCCTTTTCCTATTGCCATGCCCCCAAAAAGTGAAATGATGATTTGGTGCCGGGCAGCTATTGGTCTGAGAGGTAGAGATTACCAGGCAATGGTAGAACCAGTTTACTCAGACAGTAGGCCCACCATTTTGACAGCACGGGGGGTGGTCAATGTACGCCATGGGAGGGTGCCCGTTCGCATAATCAATATCGGGGAGAGGGAAGTGTACCTGCCCCGGTATGCCACGCTAGCCAAATTATATACCATTAACCAAAATGCTATACAATCTGTGGAACCCTTGCCTCCATCTCACCCGGAGGAAGGTAACGGCTCTAAGAAAACAAAGGAGGACTGGTGTCAGCAACTACATTTGGGTACTGACTCCACTCCCTCACATCAGAAACAGGGAGTCTATCGGGTGGTTCAAGAGTACGAGAGAGTGTTTAGTAAACACCCGTTAGACTTCGGGCGAGTCAAGGGGGTAGAACACCACATCCCCACGGGAGACCATCCTCCCATAAAAGAGAGGTATCGACCCGTACCCCCTGCACACTACCAACACGCCAAGGGGATGCTTAGAGACATGAAGGAGGCTGGGGTGATCAGGGATAGCTGTAGCCCCTGGGCAGCTCCACTAGTCTTAGTCCGAAAGAAAGACAACACCATGAGGATGTGTGTAGATTACCGGAAAATCAACCGTATCACACATAAGGATGCGTACCCCTTACCAAGGATAGAGGAGTCATTGGCTGCTTTAAGATCTGCTAACTTCTTCTCTACCTTGGATCTCACTAGCGGGTACTGGCAGGTTCATGTAGCAGAGGCGGACCGGGAGAAGACCGCATTCACCACCCCGATGGGACTTAGCGAGTTCACCTGCATGCCGTTCGGACTCTGCAACGCACCAGGAACCTTCCAACGACTAATGGAGTGTTGTCTGGGCCACAGAAACTTCGAGACGGTCCTGTTGTACCTGGACGATGTCATCGTATATTCCAAGACGTATGAGGACCACCTGAAACACCTGGCGGAAGTGTTCGAAGCTCTGGCGAGTTACGGCCTAAAGGTGAAACCCTCCAAGTGTCACCTCCTGAAACCAAAGGTGCAGTACCTGGGACACGTGGTGAGCGCTGACGGAGTGGCTCCCGACCCTGATAAGATCACCGCAATTAAGGAATGGCCAAGCCCCTCCAGCGTAAAAGAAGTGCGGCAGTTCCTCGGGTTGGTAGGCTACTACCGAAGGTTTATTCCCGGTTTCACCAAGAAGGCAGCACCTATGCAGGACCTCCTGATAGGCCAGTCCCGGAAGGCCAAGAACCAGAAGCCGCCCTTCAAATGGGAGGAGCTGGAAGAAGAGTCCTTCCGCCAGCTGAAGATGGCCCTCACGGGGGACGAAATCCTGGCGTACCCGGATTATAGCCAGCCCTTTATCCTCTACACCGACGCCAGTAACATCGGGCTAGGAGCCGTACTGTCCCAGATCCAGCAGGGGAAGGAACGAGTAATCGCCTACGCCAGCCGAAAACTGCGACCCACCGAAAGGAACCCCGAGAATTACAGCTCATTTAAGCTGGAGTTCCTGGCCGTAGTATGGGCAGTCACCGAGCGCTTTAAGCATTACCTCGCTTCTTCCCGGTTCACCGTGTACACGGATAACAACCCGTTGACACACCTGGACACGGCAAGACTCGGTGCCCTGGAGCAGAGGTGGATGGCCCATCTGTCCAACTACGAGTTCACAATCAAATACCGGGCAGGACGCTCCAATACCAACGCGGACGCCCTGTCCAGGATGCCCAACCTGCCGGACGGAGGAGAAGATCCGGAGGGACTGGAAGAAGTTGAACTCCCTGCGTTCCACCGTCATGGGACTATTCAGTATTCCCACCAGGTAAGGAGTAAGCAGACTGCTACGTTGAACCCCTTACCCCACTACAACTGGGCGGAAACGCAAGACAGCGACCCTGCCGTCCGACTGGTGAAGGAGATGCTGACTCGGCCGGAGGCTCGCCTTGAACCAGACGCTCCGGAGGAAGCCAAACAACTATGGGCAGAGAAGAGTCGACTGTTCCTTTACAAAGGGAAGTTGTGCCGCAGAATGGTTAACTCCCGGACGCATGAATTACTCTGGCAAGTAGTGGTGCCACGAAGGGACGCAGCCATGGTGATGGAGGCATACCACGACGGAGCTGGGCACTTCGGGTGGAAGAAGCTGGAGTTCCTGCTGCGCGAGCGGTTCCACTGGGTAGGCATGAGGGGAATGTTAGAACCTTGCTATTAGGTTTTTTTTCCTTTGCTGGTCACATGACCTTGTTGGCCTATTTAATCCTGCTCCGCCCTTCTGGCTTTGCTGGACTTCATTGTATATCTACTTTCTAGCTAGCCTGTGCTCTGTATCTAACTCTGTTAGTTTGCTTGGTCTACGGACCTCTATGTTCTATCTATTTTGTTTGTTCGTCTGTCTGCTACTATTTCTGTTAGGAGGTGTCCCATATTCCTCCCAGTCCTTAGTACTTGTAGGGATTCCCTCCCCAAATCTATAGGTCTCCGTACAGACTAGATTAGGACTTTAGCAGGTCCGTTCCCTGTTACATCGTAGGGATTCAGCTGAGTCTTATAGTAGGGACAGATCTCCTCTCTTTCCTTAGCTTTGGTAGCAGAACATAACAGTAAGTCCAGCCTGTAAATTCTCTAAGGAAAGATTTTTTTTGTTCCATCATGGTGTCGGTTCAGGATTTGGCTAAACACCTGCAGGGACTCTCTCTGGAAGTGGCCGAGCTCCGTCAGCACGTGAGTAACTGTCCTGGAGCATATTTCTTGGAGCCTAAGGTATGTTTGCCGGATTTATTTTTTGGTGAACATCGAGAATTTTTTTCATTTAAAAATGCTTGCTTATTGTATTTTCGTTTGAGACCCAAGTCCTCTGGGGATGAATCCCAGCGCGTAGGGTTCATAATGTCACTTTTGCGCAAAGAGCCTCAGGAGTGGGCCTTTTCTTTGCAACCTAGTGATACATGCTTCAGATCAGTGGATAGTTTTTTTTCTGCTTTAGGACTATTATATGATGATCCTGACCGTGTGGCATCAGCTGAGACTGAGTTGAGACGTTTAAAACAAGGATCAGGTAATATGGAAAAATATTGTACACATTTTCGTCGTTGGTCCACTCAAACAGGGTGGAACGATTCTGCTCTGAAAAGTCTATTTCTTGCTGGGCTCAGTGAAAAGGTTAAAGACCTGCTAATTGCTTATCCTACACCTGAGGATTTGCAACAGGCTATGCAATTAGCTATACGGGTGGATAGAAGACTGCGTGCTAGGGTTAATGAGAGCAAATCCTCTGCTATGTCAGTTTCTGGTTATGATAATGTGTGTACTAACAGTGGTGAACCGATGGAGATTGGATCGGTGGCACCTCGCTCTCAAGAAAAACACCGTCGTTTTTCAGAAGGCTTGTGTTTCTATTGCGGGAAATCTGGTCATTTGATTAAAGGCTGTGAGCTTCGTATGAAGAAAGAAAAAAAAAATGGTCAGTCACGCCCGTATTGCCTGTTTAAATTCCAAGGGTATATTTTTAGCTGCTTCCACGATTGCTCAGGAAAAATTAATGGAATTTCGGGTGTTTGTTGATAGCGGGTCTACACTGAATGTTATTGATGGGGGATTCGTGGAAAAACTCAATTTAAAACCTGAACCTTTATCATCCCCCATTGCTGTGGTTTCTGTGGATGGCTCCCCTTTGAAGAATATTACTCTCAAGGTCAGTGAATTTCCTCTCACTATTAATGGTGTTCACCATGAGAAATTGGATTTGGTAGTGTTGAATAACTTGCCTTCTCCAGTAATATTGGGTTTGCCCTGGTTAAAATTTCACAATCCTGTACTGGATTGGTCTACCAGTGAAATTAAATCCTGGAGCCATAAATGTTATGACAAGTGTTGTAACGGGCGTATTGCAGCTCTGGATAGGGGAGAATTGCCTGTTCCTATTCAGGATTTTTGGAGAGTTTTTTCTGAGAAGGAATCGCAGGTTTTGCCTCCCCATAGAGACTATGATTGTTCTATTGAATTTGTCCCTGGAGCGACTCTTCCTAAAAGTCGTTTATTTAACCTTACTATTCCTGAGAGGAAGGCTTTGGAGGAATACATACAGACAAGTTTGGCCGCCGGTCACATTAGGCCCTCTAAGTCTCCTGTGGCGGTTGGATTTTTTTTTGTAAAAAAAAAGGACGGCGGTTTACGTCCTTGTCTGGATTTTCGTGAGATTAACAAAATTACGGTACGCAATCCTTACCCACTGCCATTGATTCCTGATCTGTTTAACCAGTTATTGGGGGCCAAGTGGTTCTCTAAAATTGACCTTAAGGGGGCATACAATCTGTTGCGCATGAAGGAGGGTGATGAATGGAAGACTGCTTTTAACACTCCTGTGGGTCATTTTGAGAATCTGGTTATGCCTTTTGGTCTTACTAATGCTCCTGCATTTTTTCAGAATCTGATTAATGACATCCTTAGACCTTTGATCGGTAAAAATGTGGTTGTGTATTTGGATGACATTTTGATTTATTCGCCAGATCTGGAGTCTCATTGGCGGAGCGTGCGTGAGGTATTACAGTTATTAATGGACAATTCGCTTTTTGCTAAGCTGGAGAAATGTGAGTTCGCTGTACAGAGAATTAGTTTTTTGGGCTACATTATCTCCAGCAAAGGTTTTGAGATGGATCCGGTTAAGGTTCAGGCTGTGCAGGAATGGCCTAGGCCTATTGGTTTGAAATCGATACAGAGGTTTTTGGGTTTCGCCAATTACTATAGAAAATTCATAAAAAATTTTTCTAGTATTGTCAAACCTCTGACTGATCTCACCAGGAAAGGTGCTGATGCGGTTCAGTGGTCTTCTGAGGCCATTGAAGCTTTTGTGTATCTCAAGGAGAGGTTCACCTCTGCTCCCATCCTTATGCAGCCTGATGTTACTAGGCCGTTTTTGGTTGAGGTTGATGCTTCCTCTGTGGGGGTTGGCGCAGTATTGTCTCAGGATAACGGGGATGGATTACATCCCTGTGCATTTTTTTCAAAAAAATTTTCGGAGACTGAATTGAATTACGATATTGGTAATCGGGAATTATTGGCTATTAAACTCGCATTTGAACACTGGCGCCACTTCTTGGAAGGTGCGGAATTTCCCGTTCAGGTTCTTACGGATCATAAAAATCTGATATATCTTGACGCTGCCAAGCGCCTGAATGCCCGTCAGGCTAGGTGGGCACTGTTTTTCTCGCGGTTTAATTTCTCCGTTACTTACATCCCTGGTACTAAGAATGTTAAGGCGGATGCCTTGTCTCGCAGTTTTTCTCCCATAGTCGGTGCTGAGAAAGAGGAAAACATTTTACAAGAAGGTGTTGTGATAGCTGCTTTAGACTCCGTTTTGGAAGATGAGATTCTTAAAGCTCAGGAGAATGCCCCATCTAACACTCCTCATGGGAGGTTGTTTGTGCCTGGGACCTTTAGGAGAGATTTGTTTGTTGAGTGTCACGAATCTCGGTTGGCAGGTCATCCCGGAATCTCTGAGACCAAGAGACTGGTGGGTCGCAGTTTTTGGTGGCCTGGATGGCAGAAGGAAGTCATTAAGTGGGTGCGCCAATGTACTATATGTGCTAGATCTAAGTCCTCACATACTCCTGCTGCGGGGTTGCTTTGTCCTTTGGAGGTCCCCAGTGCTCCTTGGACACATTTGGCTATGGACTTTATAACTGACCTTCCCCCCTCTGAGGGTTTTACTGTCATCTGGGTGGTCGTGGACCGTTTTAGCAAGATGTGTCACTTGGTTCCCTTCGTCAAACTGCCCTGCGCTAAAACTCTCGCTAAGGCCTTTGTCAAGGAAATTGTCAGACTTCATGGCGTTCCTACTGACATTGTTTCTGATAGGGGTCCTCAGTTCGTGGCTCGTTTTTGGCGTGCCTTTTGTGACAGGTTGGGAATTCATTTGTCGTTTTCGTCCGGATATCATCCTGAATCTAATGGCCAGACAGAAAGGAAAAACCAGGATGTTGAGCAGTTCTTGCGTTGTTTTGTGGCAGACAATCAAGAGGGGTGGTCTGAGTTTCTGCCACTTGCCGAATTTGCTCTGAACAATCATACATCTTCTTCTGCTGGTTGTTCGCCTTTTTTTTGTTGTTCTGGGAGACATCCGTCGTTTGGGTCGTTCTCCAAGTTGGGATCTGCCGTGCCTGAGGAGGAGAATTTTTCCGGTGATTTGGAAAGAGTTTGGACGGATGTGCGTGGTAATCTTCAGGAGGCCAACAGAAAATCTAAAGACTACTTTGATAGGAAACGACAGGAGGTTTTGTTCGCTGTTGGTGACATGGTTTGGTTGTCCTCTAGGAATCTGCGGTTGAGGATTCCTTCTAAGAAATTGGGTCCCAAGTTTGTAGGGCCCTTTAAGGTGCTTCAGGTTGTCAACCAATCTGCTGTTAGGTTGGAGGTTCCTACCTCCTGGAGAATTAATCCGGTCTTTCATGTCTCTCTGTTAAAAAAAGCTGTTGTGTCGGATGGTGACGCCTCTGCCTCTGTTCCTCCGGTGGTGGAGGACGGGGAATATGAAATTTCTCGCATCCTTGACTCTAGACGGTATAGAGGTAGTTTGCAGTATCTTGTGGCCTGGAAAGGTTTCGGACCCGAGGATAACTCTTGGGTGAGGTCAGATGATGTTTCCGCGTCCAGACTTATCAGAGCGTTTCACAGGAGATTTCCTGATAAGCCTGGTCCTAGGGGATCCGGAGGATCCTCTTAGAAGGGGGGGTACTGTTAGAACCTTGCTGTTAGGTTTTTTTTCCTTTGCTGGTCACATGACCTTGTTGGCCTATTTAATCCTGCTCCGCCCTTCTGGCTTTGCTGGACTTCATTGTATATCTACTTTCTAGCTAGCCTGTGCTCTGTATCTAACTCTGTTAGTTTGCTTGGTCTACGGACCTCTATGTTCTATCTATTTTGTTTGTTCGTCTGTCTGCTACTATTTCTGTTAGGAGGTGTCCCATATTCCTCCCAGTCCTTAGTACTTGTAGGGATTCCCTCCCCAAATCTATAGGTCTCCGTACAGACTAGATTAGGACTTTAGCAGGTCTGATCGCAGGATCAGGTTCCCTGTTACATCGTAGGGATTCAGCTGAGTCTTATAGTAGGGACAGATCTCCTCTCTTTCCTTAGCTTTGGTAGCAGAACATAACAGGGAACCATTGAGAAGTGGTGCAGAGACTGTGGCCCGTGCAACCTGAGAAGGAAGGACCGTGCCAGCCAGAAGACTCCCCTGCAGTCCATCGTCACCCGGCAACCGTTGGAACTGGTAGCCTTGGATCATGTAAAACTGACCCCAAGCAGAAGTGGCTACGTCTACGCGTTAACCATCGTGGATCATTACTCCCGGTTTCTGGTTGTCGTCCCCGTCAAGGACTTAACGGCTCAAACAGCAGCTAGAGCCTTCCAGCAGCACTTTTGCCGTCCACACGGGTACCCGGACCAAGTGCTGACGGACCAGGGACCTGCCTTTGAAGCGGAGGTCTTCCAGGAATTCTGCAATCTGTATGGCTGCCGGAAGATAAGGACGACACCCTACCATCCGCAAACTAATGGACTTTGTGAGAAAATGAACCAGGTGGTAATGGATCTTCTAAAAACGTTGCCCCTGGAAGAACGCAGTCTGTGGCCCGAGAAGTTGCCCGATCTGGTGGACCTATACAACCACATCCCGGTGGGATCCACCAGCTGTACCCCGGCTTACCTAATGAGGGCAAGACCTGGTAAGTTACCTGTTGACCTGGAAATGGGAGTCCTGACACCCGAGGACACTTCACCAGAAACAGACTGGGACACAGAGAGGCAGCAGCAGTACCGGAGAGTACAGGAGAGCGTGGAGCGAAGTCTCTGTCAGGCTAGGGAAAGACAAGAGAAAACTTACAACCAGTATGCTCCCGCTGTTCCCCTGGTACCCGGAGAGCAGGTCTTGAAGAGGAAGAGACGACTCCACAAGTTGGATGACCAGTGGGAGAAGGACCCGTACACCGTACTGCCCTCAAGCCACGAGAACCCGAAGGTTTGTACCATCAGTAAAGACGGAGGGGAAACCACCGCCATTGTATCCCGGGACCACCTGAAGAAGTGTCCCGAACAACTGAGGAACCCTGAAGAGGAACAAGAAGACCATCGAACCGTAGAGGAAAGGGAAGATATGGTTAGTACTGTGCTCGGGGACTTCCCTCGGTCTTGGACTCAAGTCAATGGTGCAGTTGTGGTACTCGTACTCACCTTCCTCCAACCAGCATCCCAAGCACCTATGGAGCAACAGGTAGAGCTGGAAGAACAGCCGGTCCAGGAGGCAGAAGACTCCACACAAGCAGAACAGGAGGATCAACCCTCTGCTTATAGTGAGCCTGCCGTACCCCTAGTGAGACAAAGAGCCGGTAGACAGCTGCCCAGTTTACCCTTGACAGCTCCTACACCCTGTAGTTCAGGGCCAGACAGTCAGCTCCGTAGGTCCACTAGGGCCACTAGAGGCCAGTTACCCGCACGCTGGAGGATTTGAAGTGTATAAATTGTTTTATTTATGTTTATCTGTGTATTGTTGCTTGTGTATAATTTTGTGTTTCCAGTTATTTTTAGGAATCCTTGGTGGATCTACCGGGAATCCTTGTACAATTAGTTGGAGCGTAACCCAGGATGGACTAGAGACTGTTAAGGACTCGGGGTAGGACAGACCCCTACCTGGTTACGTCTCCCTGTTTTGGTGAAATGGACACCTTGCTTTTCTTCAAAGACTGCACCCGGTTACGGACATGCCGTGACCACCTTTATGTGTTTCTTCTTATTGTACTGTTATTGTTGTTATATCTTGTTATGTTTTTCTAAAATATGTTTAGTCCCGGAGTACTAAATTTCACTAGGGGGGAATGTGGCACCCCAGGGGTCTGGTTTTCCACAGTAATGTAATGTTATGTCTGAGAGCAGGTGGGAGGTCCTTTGGTCAGGGATCCTGTGCATGCCACACCTCCTGCCCAGTCTTGGGAGGGGAAGAACTTCCCCTGTATAAACCCTGGGCTGAGGCAGGGTTAGTCAGTCAAGGAGAGTAGAGACAGAGAAGCAGCATAGGAAGAAACAGCAGAAGCTCAGTGGGAGCAATATTACTACGAGTCAGGGGCTGGCAGCTGCAGAGCTCGCCCTGACTGAGAAGCTTTCTTACCGGACCCGGCGTCCGAGGCTGTGGGGACTAACTCTTACCCAGCAGCAGAAGCCGACCGGCAGGGGATTTCAGGTCCTCAGGCCCAGAAACCCGAAGGCACGGTCACACGCGTGGGACCAGCACCGCCATCGTGGAGCGGAAGCCATTAGAAGGCCCCGAGTCACCGGCCATACGGGTGAGCACCACACGGTACACTCAGGGACGTGGGCTACTTATATCCGCTTCTAGCAAGGTAGCCAGAAGAGTACAGTCAGTTTGGGAGGCCTACAACTCCGCCTGGCCAGGGGAGATCCCATCTGCTCAAGGACTGACCAGGCCCCGTTCACTAGCAAGTACTCCGGGAGGGTCTATCGTTGTTACCAGTAAAGACCCTGAATTACACCGCACCGTCTCTGAGTGGTTCCTGCTACCCCCATCATCCACATCTGCTGCCCTGAGGCCATACCCCTCCCGTTGGGGGTTATACCATCTACGCTGCACCATCCATCCACCGGCCTCAGCGGACTGTCCTGCAGCGGCAGCTCCATAGCTGCATTCAACGGGTGGCGTAGTCGTCCTGCATCTACCGCTGTTACATCGCCGCTCAGTTTGACTCCCTGGGCACGGACCGGGTCACCGCCACGAGACTACAACCCTCAAGAGATCCGGCTCCGGGTAAGCTCCCGCGTGCGCAACGCAGCGCGACACAGGCCCAGGGGCGCATCAAAACCACTAGAGCATAAGATATTATGATATAACTATTACATATACTAAGAAGCTGTAAGAAATCAGACAATAGATAAAGGAACTGGACTTACGAGGTGCAGAAAATATGGGGGTCACGCAGCAGAGGAGGAGAAGGTAAGTGGCCTGCATGGTGGTCCTCGCTTCTGTATGACTACAGGTAAGAAGTGAGGAGCAGATGGAAGAGGCCTCTTTATATAGGACTGGGACACTACATTTGGGGGAGGGGTCAGTGGTAATAGCTCCGCCCCCTTGTATCTAATGTAAATGACACTAATGGTTACATAGTAACATCAGATCTGGTGGTTACACTTCACATTACACATCGTCATAGATTATTTTATTTAAGTAGTAATTTATATTATTTATATTGTTGGTGACTTTTGTAAGTTTCTTCTGTTTTCTTCTGAATATACGGAGATGTATTGTGTAGCTCCAGCAATGTAATGATCTGTATAATTTGATTACTTTAACAAATATATATATTAGACTAAAAAGCATCAGGGCCCCTGCACACTATAGTATTACAGATCTGTACAATACAGTGACGTCCATAGAAAGTAATAACCAATCCTGAATCTGAAGCCTCATTCCTATATTACTATACACTGCAAAATACAATCCTATAACACTACAATCCTATACACTCCATAATGGATAATGTCTACTGTATATATCCCCTAAGACAGACAGATTTCCCCACTATGTATAACAATGCGGATAAGGCGAACGATACAAAATCCATGGAAAATAACAATCTTTATTAGAGCATAAAAATATATAGATATACAATTAGAAGTGATACTGCACAAAGATTAGGAGGAGGAGGAGGATTGCAGCCCAGTTATAGTATAACAGAAGTAATGTGCATTTTATCCATAGTGGGCATAAAGCAAAGTGGGACTAAGTAACCAAAATCATAAGTGCCCACTAGGTACACAATGAGAAAGATCAATCAAATGTGATCAAGTGGAAATGATGGAGATCGGGCAGCCACCCACAGCTTGATGCGTGTTTCACCTATCGCTTCCTCAGGGGGGCGTTGTCATATACTGCAAAACAAAAGCCCAATAATTGCAAAATATCCTACTAATACTTCCATTCTATTAGTCCAAAAAGTAAAAAGCCTATTTGGTACAATACTTCTATTCAACAAACACTCAATCAGGTCAAAGAAGTATAGATGCACAAGTTTGATAAAAAGATTTGGAACTTTTATTGAATTATTTAAAAGAAATTTATAAAACACACATAAAGGGGAAGTGAACCAATGAAGGTGCCTGCAGTGCTAGTAACAAGGGTAGTCAATCATTTATTCTGTTCTGATAAACAGAATGTAAATAAAGACAATACAACCTTTCAACTGCAGGTAAGGACAGCTGTATTGTCTTTATTTACATTCTGTTTATCTCTATGCCTGATGATTCCATCTGTTTATCTCTATGCTTGGTGATACCATCTGTATTTTGTGGGCCATGATTGACTTTGCCCTATATTGACACTTGTCTACCACTTGTGGGCTTTATGGCTTCTCTCTATATGACCTATTGACATATTTATAGATATATACTTTCATGGCATTTTGACTACATTTATCTATGCTGGATACTTTAAGGTATGTACTTGTTATCCACTAATGCTTATTAGATGAATGAATTTTGGATACTGATCCTTTTACTTATTTATTTATTTAATTCTTCATGTGTTTATCACTGGGTTCATTGATATGATCTCCTTTTGTAAGTCTTGTTAAACAGAATAAATGATTGACTACCCTTGTTACTAGCACTGCAGGCACCTTCATTGGTTCACTTCCCCTTTATGTGTGTTTTATAAATTTCTTTTAAATAATTCAATAAAAGTTCCAAATCTTTTTATCAAACTTGTGCATCTATACTTCTTTGACCTGATTGAGTGTTACTCCCATTCTAGTAGCCACAATAACAACGTACAACTGAAGAAATAAAAAAATGCCTTTATTAAAAATAAATATAAAAACATAACAAAAGTAATTTCTAAAAAAACCCATTAAATACCATGGGAAACAATTGAACTCCACAACAATAAATAAAGCTCATAGGATATGATGAAGGAGTCTATATATCATCTGATGTCTATACACATAGTATAGCACCTGCAGTATACAGGATAATATATGACTGGTATATGGTATACAGTGATTACAGAAGTCAGATATCATATACAGGATAATATGTGACTGTTATCTATTGTATAATTCCCAAATTTAACAGAAAGGAAAAAGGGACAAATTATTTGGCTTGCATAGTAGCAGAGTGCTTTGTGGAAAATTAATGACCATGCCTCGAACCATTTATTTCTATACAGATAAATGTACAAGGATGACCTGCATCTTCTAAAGCAGCAGAAGCCAAGGCATCCCGAAACAACTGCTGGGGTATCGGCCTGGGGGACATCCGTATACATAGCTAGTGTGACTGTGGATTAATTGATCTGTGATATACTGCAGTAACTGCACCTTAATCACAACATTTATTTAATCATCACACACTGGAATTACAAACCATGAGGGCTATGTCCTCATTAAAGAATACTGACACCTCGGATTGTTGTTGTTTTTTTTTTTTGTTTAATACAAATCACAAATCTACAGAATCCAGAAATGTAAAATCAACTATCTACCTAAGACTAGCATCCTCTGTAATCAAAACCTTCTACCCCCATCTTCAGGACTTCTCTTGTGCTGCAGCAGTTCTCTGGAATGCACTATCCCACAGAATATGGTTAATCTAACTATGCCCTGTTCTCCCTTCCTTAATTTTCTCCAGAATCTGGTCCCTTCACTCATCTGTATCCACAGCCTCCATGCACTCTACAGCTCCTTGTATCTGTACTTATACAGATTCTGGCTGATGACTGGTTCATGTAATGGTATTTGAATTCCCCTGTTTATAATAATCATGGCCGGACCATACATGACAAGCACCTTTTTATCTTTTGTGTCACTCCTATATCTTCATAGACTGTAAGCTTGTTAGCAGGGCCTTCACTCCTCTTAGTATGTCATGAATTATGTGATAATCTGTATTGTCTTATTCAGTTTGTACATGTCTCTACTAAATATAGAAATTAAATAAAAAATATTATTATATATAACTCTCTTTGGCCCCCTGTAGTACAATGTCTCTCTTTTTGGTCCTCATTTAGAATAAAGTCCCCTTCTTCGGCCACCATTTATCATAATGCTCCCCTTTTGCTCCCATGGTATGATGCCCCCCTTTTTAGACAAAATTTACAATAATGTCCCCTCTTGGGGCCCCCATTTAAAATAATGTCCCCCTCCTTGGACCCCAATTAAAATAATGTCTCCCTCTGTGGCCCCTACTTAGGACAATGCCCCCTTCTTTGGCCTTTGGCTCCCATTAGGTGTCAAGTATTATACATATATATATATATATATATATATATATATATATATATATATATATATATGTATATATATATATATATATATATAAAAGTATGTAGACCACTCTTCTTTTGCAAACTGTCCCAGGTCTCCCATATGTGAAGTGTGTCTCCTCCCAAGAGCAATTTTAAGAGCAATTTAGATCCGGACTAAGCAATGAGTCCGGATCTAAATCCACAGGTGTTCAAAAGGATTTAGATCCGGACTCATTGCTGCCACTTCATAACTCTCCAGCACTTTGTTCCCATCCATTTCTTGGTGCTTCTTGAAATATGTTTGGGGTAATTGTCCTGCTCGAAGTCCCATGACCTAGGACGCAAACCCAGCTTTCTGACAATAGACACTACATTGTGACCCAAAATCCTTTGGTAATCTTCAGATTTCATGATGCTTTGCACGCAGTCAAAGCAATGAGTGCCAGAGGCAACAAAACAACCCCAAAACATCTTTGAACCTCCACCATATATGACTGTAGGTACTGTGTTCTTTTCTTTGCAGTCCTCATTCCATTTTTGGTAAACAGTAGAATGATGTGCTTCACCAAAAAGCTCTATCTTGGTTTCATCTGTCCACAAGATGATTTCCCAAAAGGATTTAGGCTTACTCACGCACATATTGGTAAATTGTAGTCTAGCTTTTTTATGTATCTATGTCAGCAGTGGGGTCCTCCTGGGTCTCCTGCCATGGTGATTCATTTCATTCAAAAGACTACATATAGTTCACGCTGACACTGATGCACCCTGAGCATGCAGGACAGCTTGAATATCTTTGGAACTTGATTGGGGTTGCTTATCCACCATTTGGACTATCCTGCGTTGCAACTTTTCATCAATTTTTCTCGGCTGTCCACATCCAGAGAGATTAGCTACAGTGCCATGGGTTGTAAACTTCTTGATAATGTTGCGCACCATGGACAAAGGAACATCAAGATCTCTGGAGATTAATTTGTAACCTTGAGATTGTTGATATTTTTCAACAATTTTGGTTCTCAACTCCTCAGACAGTTCTCTTCTCCTCTTTGTGTTCTCCATGCTTAGTTTGGCACACACAGTCATACTGTTAGAACCTTGCTCTTAGGTTTTTTCCTTTGCTGGTCTCATGACCTCGTTGGCCTATTTAATCCTGCTCCGCCCTTCTGGCTTTGCTGGACTTCATTGTATAACTACTTTCTAGCTAGCCTGTGCTCTGTATCTAACTCTGTTAGTTTGCTTGGTCTACGGACCTCAGTGTTCTATATATTTTGTTTGTTTGTCTGTCTGCTACTATTTCTGTTAGGAGGTGTCCCATTTTCCTCCCAGTCCTTAGTACTTGTAGGGATTCCTTCCCCACATCTATAGGTCTCCGTACAGACTAGCTTAGGACTTTAGCAGGTCTGATCGCAGGATCAGGTTCCCTGTTACATCGTAGGGATTCAGCTGAGTTCTATCGTAGGGACAGATTTCCTCTCTTTCCTTAGCTCTGGTAGCAGAACATAACAGTAAGTCCAGCCTGCAAATTCTCTAAGGATAGATTTTTCTGTTCCATCATGGTGTCGGTTCAGGATTTGGCTCATCGCCTGCAAGGACTCTCTCTGGAGGTGACCGAGCTCCGTCAGCATGTGAGTAACTGTCCTGGAGCACATTTCTTGGAGCCTAAGGTATGTTTGCCGGATTTATTTTTTGGTGAACACCGAGAATTTTTTTCATTTAAAAATGCTTGCTTATTGTATTTTCGTTTGAGACCCAAGTCCTCTGGGGATGAATCCCAGCGCATAGGGTTCATAATGTCACTTTTGTGCAAAGAGCCTCAGGAGTGGGCCTTTTCTTTGCAACCTAGTGATACATGCTTCAGATCAGTGGATAGTTTTTTTTCTGCTTTGGGACTATTATATGATGATCCTGACCGTGTCGCATCAGCTGAGACTGAGTTAAGATGTTTGAGACAGGGATCAGGTAATGTGGAAAAATATTGTACTCATTTCCGTCGTTGGTCTACTCAAACAGGGTGGAACGATTCTGCTCTGAAAAGTCTATTTCTTGCTGGGCTCAATGAAAGGGTTAAAGACCTGCTAATTGCTTATCCTACACCTGAAGATTTGCAACAGGCTATGCAATTAGCTATACGGGTGGATAGGAGACTGCGTGCAAGGGTTAATGAGAACAAATCCTCTGCTATGTCAGTTTCTGGTTATGAGAATGTGTGTACTAACAGTGGTGAATCGATGGAGATTGGATCGGTGGCACCTCGCTCTCAAGAAAAAGACCGTCGATTTTCTGAAGGCTTGTGTTTCTATTGCGGAAAATCTGGTCATTTGATTAAAAGCTGTGAGCTTCGTATGAAGAAAGAAAAAAAAATGGTCAGTCATGCCCGTATTGCCTGTTTAAATTCCAAGGGTGTATTTTTAGCTGCTTCCACGATTGCTCAGGAAAAATTAATGGAATTTCGGGTGTTTGTTGATTGTGGATCTACTCTGAATGTAATTGATGGGGGATTCTTGGAAAGACTCAATTTAAAACCCGAACCTTTATCATCCCCCATTGCTGTGGTTTCTGTGGATGGTTCCCCTTTGAAGAATATTACTCTCAAGGTCTGTGAATTTCCTCTCACTATTAATGGTGTTCACCATGAGAAATTGGATTTGGTAGTTTTGAATAACTTGCCTTCTCCAGTAATATTGGGATTGCCCTGGTTAAAATTTCACAATCCTGTACTGGATTGGTCTACCAATGAAATTAAATCCTGGAGCCATAAATGTTATGACAAGTGTTGTAACGGGTGTATTGCAGCTTTGTATAGGGGAGAATTGCCTGTTCCTATTCAGGATTTTTGGAGAGTTTTTTCTGAGAAGGAATCGCAGGTTTTGCCTCCCCATAGAGACTATGATTGTTCTATTGAATTTGTCCCTGGAGCGACTCTTCCTAAAAGTCGTTTATTTAACCTTACTATTCCTGAGAGGAAGGCTTTGGATGAATATATACAGACAAGTTTGGCCGCCGGTCACATTAGGCCCTCTAAGTCTCCTGTGGCGGTTGGATTTTTTTTTGTAAAAAAAAAGGACGGCGGTTTACGTCCTTGTCTGGATTTTCGTGAGATTAACAAAATTACTGTACGCAATCCTTACCCACTGCCATTGATTCCTGATCTGTTTAACCAGTTAATGGGGGCCAAGTGGTTCTCTAAAATTGACCTTAAGGGGGCATACAATCTGTTGCGCATGAAGGAGGGTGACGAATGGAAGACTGCTTTTAACACTCCTGTGGGTCATTTTGAGAATCTGGTTATGCCTTTTGGTCTTACTAATGCTCCTGCATTTTTTCAGAATCTTATTAATGACATCCTTAGACCTTTGATCGGCAAAAATGTGGTTGTGTATTTGGATGACATTTTGATTTATTCGCCGGATCTGGAGTCTCATTGGCGGAGCGTACGTGAGGTATTACAATTGTTAATGGACAATTCGCTTTTTGCTAAGCTGGAGAAATGTGAGTTCGCTGTACAGAGAATTAGTTTTTTGGGTTACATTATCTCCAGCGAAGGTTTTGAGATGGACCCGCTTAAAGTTCAAGCTGTACAGGAATGGCCTAGGCCTATTGGTTTGAAATCGATACAGAGGTTTTTAGGTTTCGCCAATTATTACAGAAAATTCATAAAAAATTTTTCTAGTATTGTCAAACCTCTTACCGATCTCACCAGGAAAGGTGCTGATGCGGTTCAGTGGTCTTCTGAGGCCATTGAAGCTTTTGTGTATCTCAAGGAGAGGTTCACCTCTGCTCCCATCCTTATGCAGCCTGATGTGACTAAGCCGTTTTTGGTTGAGGTTGATGCTTCTTCGGTGGGGGTTGGCGCAGTATTGTCTCAGGATAACGGGGATGGATTACATCCCTGTGCCTTTTTTTCAAAAAAATTTTCGGAGACTGAACTGAATTACGATATTGGTAATCGGGAATTATTGGCTATTAAACTCGCATTTGAACACTGGCGCCACTTCTTGGAAGGTGCGGAATTTCCCGTTCAGGTTCTTACGGATCATAAAAATCTGATATATCTTGATGCTGCCAAGCGCCTGAATGCCCGTCAGGCTAGGTGGGCACTGTTTTTCTCGCGGTTTAATTTCTCCGTTACTTACATCCCTGGTACTAAGAATGTTAAGGCGGATGCCTTGTCTCGCAGTTTTTCTCCCATAGTCGGTGCTGAGAAAGAGGAGAACATTTTACAAGAAGGTGTTGTGATAGCTGCTTTGGACTCCGTTTTGGAAGATGAGATTCTTAAAGCACAGGAGAATGCCCCATCTAACACTCCTCATGGGAGGTTGTTTGTGCCTGGGACCTTTAGGAGAGATTTGTTTGTTGAGTGTCACGAATCTCGGTTGGCAGGTCATCCCGGAATCTCTGAGACCAAGAGACTGGTGGGTCGCAGTTTTTGGTGGCCTGGATGGCAGAAGGAAGTCATTAAGTGGGTGCGTCAATGTACTATATGTGCTAGATCTAAGTCCTCACATACTCCTGCTGCGGGGTTGCTTTGTCCTTTGGAGGTTCCCAGTGCTCTTTGGACACATTTGGCTATGGACTTTATAACTGACCTTCCCCCCTCTGAGGGTTTTACTGTCATCTGGGTGGTCGTGGACCGTTTTTGCAAGATGTGTCACTTGGTTCCCTTCGTCAAACTGCCCTGCGCTAAAACTCTCGCTAAGGCCTTTGTCAAGGAAATTGTCAGACTTCATGGCGTTCCTACTGACATTGTTTCTGATAGGGGTCCTCAGTTCGTGGCTCGTTTTTGGTGTGCCTTTTGTGACAGGTTGGGAGTTCATCTGTCGTTCTCGTCCGGATATCATCCTGAATCTAATGGCCAGACAGAAAGGAAAAACCAGGATGTTGAGCAGTTCTTGCGTTGTTTTGTGGCAGACAATCAAGAGGGGTGGTCTGAGTTTCTGCCACTTGCTGAATTTGCTCTGAACAATCATACATCTTCTTCTGCTGGTTGTTCGCCTTTTTTTTGTTGTTCTGGGAGACATCCGTCGTTTGGGTCGTTCTCCAAGTTGGGATCTGCCGTGCCTGAGGAGGAGAATTTTTCCGGTGATTTGGAGAGAGTTTGGACGGATGTGCGTGGTAATCTTCAGGAGGCCAACAGAAAATCTAAAGACTACTTTGATAGGAAACGACAGGAGGTTTTGTTCGCTGTTGGTGACATGGTTTGGTTGTCCTCTAGGAATCTGCGGTTGAGGATTCCTTCTAAGAAATTGGGTCCCAAGTTTGTAGGGCCCTTTAAGGTGCTTCAGGTTGTCAACCAATCTGCTGTTAGGTTGGAGGTTCCTACCTCCTGGAGAATTAATCCGGTATTTCATGTCTCTCTGTTAAAAAAGCTGTTGTGTCGGATGGTGACGCCTCTGCCTCTGTTCCTCCGGTGGTGGAGGACGGGGAATATGAAATTTCTCGCATCCTTAACTCTAGACGGTATAGAGGTAGTTTGCAGTATCTGGTGGCCTGGAAAGGTTTCGGACCCGAGGATAACTCTTGGGTGAGGTCAGATGATGTTTCCGCGTCCAGACTTATCAGAGCGTTTCACAGGAGATTTCCTGATAAGCCTGGTCCTAGGGGATCCGGAGGATCCTCTTAGAAGGGGGGGTACTGTTAGAACCTTGCTCTTAGGTTTTTTCCTTTGCTGGTCTCATGACCTCGTTGGCCTATTTAATCCTGCTCCGCCCTTCTGGCTTTGCTGGACTTCATTGTATAACTACTTTCTAGCTAGCCTGTGCTCTGTATCTAACTCTGTTAGTTTGCTTGGTCTACGGACCTCAGTGTTCTATATATTTTGTTTGTTTGTCTGTCTGCTACTATTTCTGTTAGGAGGTGTCCCATTTTCCTCCCAGTCCTTAGTACTTGTAGGGATTCCTTCCCCACATCTATAGGTCTCCGTACAGACTAGCTTAGGACTTTAGCAGGTCTGATCGCAGGATCAGGTTCCCTGTTACATCGTAGGGATTCAGCTGAGTTCTATCGTAGGGACAGATTTCCTCTCTTTCCTTAGCTCTGGTAGCAGAACATAACACATACAATGCAAAGAATATGTAAATTTCTCACCTTTTTATCTGGCTTCAGGTATGATTTCATATTGCTCAAACCTGTTACTTGCCACAGGTGAGTTTGAATGAGCATCATATGCTTGAAACAAAGTTGTTTACCTACAACTTTGGAAAAGTGCCAACATTTTGGTTTGGCCCATTTTGGGAGTTTTGTGTGAAATTATGTCCAATTTGCCTTTTTTGTTTGTTTTTTTGTGTTGTTCCATTACATACAAATGAAATAAACATATCTATACCAACACATGTGTAATTACATTAATTTTCCAGGAGCAATACTTCATTTTCTGGAACAAATTCAAGGGTGAAAAACACTATGAAAAAAGCTTGAAATCTATGATGCTTTTTAACAATGGATAAAAGATGTTAAGTGTGTAAAGTGAGGGATCCTTTAAGCTTGGCCATGGACCCCCCGGGGCTCCCCGGAGCCCCGGGGCCCCGGGCGGTAGCCCAGATTGCCCTCATTATAATCTGCCTATGGTCCTAAGTGTTCCCCGGATAGTGGCCCCGGAGCTGCGCTCACTGAGTGACAGGACACCGCTCCTGAGCTCAGCTTCGGGGCCCGCTCGCCGGAGCGGCTCATTCTCCTCGGCTTCTCAGCGTCAGCGGTCAGAGAATTACAGCTAGGGACACATAGGACATATGAGTATAAGGATTTTATTATTTTCTTCTTATTTTACAATGGATCCCACTGATTCTGAGTGTTATGCACACGCCCGGACTGACTGGCGTGTGCGGGTGTTGTGGTTCCACTGGACCATGGACCGGAGAGTGCCTGGAGGGGCGTGACTAAGTATCTGGCCGATCCGACCAAGGTGGCACGACGGCATACGACGCCAGTGCACCAGGGAGAAACCGAGCAGAGGGACCATGTGCTACTCCAGGTCAAACTCCGGACACGGGGGTTGACCCACACTAGGATTACTGGAACAGGCAGGTTAGGCTGGCACAGACTGGTGGATGTAAGCAAACACGGCAGGTATGCAGATGGGTGGATACAGGAGAGTATGCAGGCAGGGAGGTACTGGCCGAAAGGACGGGCTGGAGCACAGAGAGGTTAAGACCCAGTACAGACTGGGTCACAGAACCGCAGATGTGGTAGACAACCACAGCAGAGAGGGAACGCCCGAAGCGGTGGGCAAGAACAGAGCAGGACGGGGCTGCAGGAGCAGCGAGCACAAGCAGGGCAGGACAGGACTGCCGCAGCAGCGGGCAGAAGCAGGGCAGGGCGGAAACCGCAGAAGCAGTAAGCAAGATAAGAGCAGAGCAGAAACCGCAGGAGCGGCAAGCAAGGCAAGAGCAGAGTGAAAACCGCAAGAGCGGCAAGCTAAGCAGGAGCAGAGCGGTAAACAAGGCAGGAGCAGAGCAGAAACCACAAGAGCGGCAAGCTAAGCAGGAGCAGAGCGGACACCGCAGAGCGGTAAACAAGGCAGGAGCAGAGTAGAAACCGCAAGAGCGGCAAGCTAAGCAGGAGCAGAGCGGACACTGCAGAGCGGTAAACAAGGCAGGAGCAGAGCAGAAACCGCAAGAGCGGCAAGCTAAGCAGGAGCAGAGCGGACACCGCAGAGCGGTAAACAAGGCAGGAGCAGAACAGAAACCGCAAGAGCGGCAAGCTAAGCAGGAGCAGAGCGGACACCGCAGAGCGGTAAACAAGGCAAGGGGATAGGACTCTGTTCACAAAGAACAGACGGAGAAGGAAAGGCAGAACCAGAAGCACGCACAGTACTTAAATATAAGTAGCGAGCGTACACTAAATTCAC
The DNA here is from genome assembly GCF_046119375.1 of Phyllobates terribilis. Taxonomy (NCBI): domain Eukaryota; kingdom Metazoa; phylum Chordata; class Amphibia; order Anura; family Dendrobatidae; genus Phyllobates; species Phyllobates terribilis. Next base: position 555,648 of record NW_027363340.1, read on the forward strand.
AACAGAGGTACAGAGACGACGAGAAGGAATTTAGGAGCAAGTTCAGACTCTGCAGAAAGACGCAGAAAACAGACATAGAGGGAAAAGGGAGACAAGGTTAAAGTAGAAACGAGGCACAGACAACAGGGAACAGAGGAACGGGAACAGAGACAGCAAGGCAGGAACACATACAGGACTCTGTTCAGACAGGAACAGATACCGCAAGGCAGGGACACAAACAGGACTCTGTTCAGACGGGAACAGATACCGCAAGGCAGAGACACAAACAGGACTCTGTTCAGACAGGAACAGATACCGCAAGGCAGACAGGCAGATCTAGGAATACGGCCCCTAGAAGGCGAAAGAACAGGCAAGAGGCATGTTCACAAGAACAGACCACAGTTCAGACACAGAACTGGAAAACAGGATAGGACCTGGCATGTCAGAGACAAAAAGCCAACTGACAAGAAACAATGCTCAGGCGCCATCTTGAGGAAGAAGGTGGTATAAATACCCAAAGATGGACAGCAATAGGCTGAAGGTGCAACAGGGGCGTGTCCGCAGCAGGTACAAGAAACAGGAAGTTCAGCGGGCGTCGCCCTATGCAGCCAAAGTGGAGCAGAGCAGAGCACAAGGAAAGAAGCCAGACCAGGAAGCTGGGCGGGAGATGAAGTTTGCGATCTTGCATGATGAGAGATGGAACACCATGCAAGAACGCCGCCAGGTATGCTACAGTACCCCCCCCCCTTACGCCCCCTCTTCTTCAGGCCTGCAAGGATCTTCCGCAGGGAATTTGGGGGCCAATCCCTCTCTTCAAGGAGAATACTTCTATTGTCCACAGGAGGAGACAAAACTGGTCTTATAATCTGGATGGCTAGGATGCGACTTCCCATCCAGCCATCTTCAGCAACAGATGAAACGGGTGAAGTACCAGAAACAGCACACAAAAAAGTCTCTCTACATTTATTTTTAGGCAGCACCCCAAAAAGTTCAGGAGACAACTGGAGGTCCTCTGCCGGGTTGGAGGGGTGCAGAGACTCGGGGGTAGCCTCTGCTTCGGGGTACATCTTGTCAAGCTCACAGGATGAAATGGGCAAAGTATCAGGTACAAGGTGTAGAGAAGACACTGCCTCTTTGTTATGTGGTGGTACCCCGGAGGATTCAGGAAACAACTGGGGGTCCTCCGCCAGGTTGGAGGGATACCGAGACTCGAGGGTAACCTCTGCTTCGGAGTACACAAGGTCAGATTCACTGGAAGAAGCGGGCGAGGTATCAGGTACCGAGTAAAGGAGAGTCTCTGTCCATTCGCTATCAGGTAGCACCCCAAAGGGTTCAGGAGACGACTGGAGGTCCTCCGCCTGGTCGGAGGGGTGTAGAGACTCGGGGGTAACCTCTGCTTCGGAGTACACTAGGTCGGACTCACTGGAAGAAGCGGGCGAGGTATCAGGTACCGAGTAAAGGAGAGTCTCAGTCCATTCGCTATCAGGTAGCACCCCGAAGGGTTCAGGAGACGACTGGAGGTCCTCCACCTGGTCGGAGGGGTGTAGAGACTCGGGGGTAACCTCTGCTTCGGAGTACACTAGGTCGGACTCACTGGAAGAAGCGGGCGAGGTATCAGGTACAGAGAATAGGAGAGTCTCTGTCCTTTCGCTACCAGGTAGCACCCCAAAGGGTTCTGGAGACAACTGGAGGTCCTCTGCCTGGTCAGAGGGGTGTAGAGACTCGGGAGTAACTACCACTTTGAGGCACCCATTGTCAGGCCCACAGGACTGAGCGGACGAAGTATCGGGTACCGGGTGTAGGGAAGTCTCTCTGCAATTGTCATCGAGTGGTATCCCGGAGGATTCAGGAGGCAACAAGGGGTCCTCCGCCAGGTAGTAGAGGTGTACAGACTCTGAGGTAAACACAGCTTCGGAGCATCCTTGGACATGCACACTGGTTAAAGTGGGTGTAGAATCTGATGCCAGGTGCAGGAAGCTCTCCTGTGTGGACTCTGGATGGGTAGCAGTCTCTTCTGGCTGGAGAACTGGTGCACCACCCACGCACATCACCCGCTGGGGCTTCTCCGGGATACAGGAAGATGAAGCTTCAGTAGGGACTTCAAGGTTGGTGTCAGGAGGTCTCAGGGAGGACAGACCCTGGCGTGACGGCTTGCCTCTGCGTCTAGCACGTCTGGACTGCCTCTTGAGGTTGGGAGCAGTATTCCGGAGAGTGTAGTCATCCTGAGTGGATTCAGGGCAAGCAACAGTCTTTTCGGGCAGGAGAACTTGTGCGCTACCTATGCACATTACCCGTCGGGGCTGCTCCGGGATACAGGGAAGTGAAGCTTCAGCAGGGGCTTCAGGGTTAGGATCATCGAAAGCCAAAAGGAAGGCCACCAGGAAGGCCTGTAGGTCAAGAACGATAGGATCCTGTGCTTCCCATAGGGGGTTGATCCATTCCAAGGCATCACCCGCTAGGTTGGACATTATAAATCCCACCTTAACCCGATCAGAAGAATAGGCATTAGCATAGAACCAGAACTGCAGCAAGCATTGCCACACAAACGCACGGCATTGTTTTGGATCCCCGTAGTACCGTGGTGAATCCGCGGGAGCAGGTGCAGCTTCAGCAGGGACTCCAGGGTTGGGGTCATCAAAGACCATTAGGAAGGCCACCAGGAAGGCCTGCAGGTCAAGGACGATAGGATCCCAAGCTTCCCATAGGGGGGTGACCCACTTCAAGGCATCCCCCGCTAGGTAGTCAATTATAAATGCCACTTTAGACCAATCAGAAGGAAAAGAAAGAGGGTAGAACTTGAAGTGCAGCATGCATTGCTCCACAAATGCACGACTTTGTTTTTGATCCCCATAGTACTGGGGCGGATCCACAGGAACGGGTGCAGAAAGCTCCATCTGGACGGGTGCGAAATTAGCCTGGAACTCAGCTAGAGAAAAAAAAAAAATTTATTTATTTTTAATGCACGTATTAGCTGGAAAACGTCTCAGAGAGCGAAGGCCGTGGGGCTCAACGGGAACCATGGCCTGAGCATGTTGTTATGCACACGCCCGGACTGACTGGCGTGTGCGGGTGTTGTGGTTCCACTGGACCATGGACCGGAGAGTGCCTGGAGGGGCGTGACTAAGTATCTGGCCGATCCGACCAAGGTGGCACGACGGCATACGACGCCAGTGCACCAGGGAGAAACCGGGCAGAGGGACCAGGTGCTACTCCAGGTCAAACTCCGGACACGGGGGTTGACCCACACTAGGATTACTGGAACAGGCAGGTTAGGCTGGCACAGACTGGTGGATGTAAGCAAACACGGCAGGTATGCAGATGGGTGGATACAGGAGAGTATGCAGGCAGGGAGGTACTGGCCGAAAGGACGGGCTGGAGCACAGAGAGGTTAAGACCCAGTACAGACTGGGTCACAGAACCGCAGATGTGGTAGACAACCACAGCAGAGAGGGAACGCCCGAAGCGGTGGGCAAGAACAGAGCAGGACGGGGCTGCAGGAGCAGCGAGCACAAGCAGGGCAGGACAGGACTGCCGCAGCAGCGGGCAGAAGCAGGGCAGGGCGGAAACCGCAGAAGCAGTAAGCAAGATAAGAGCAGAGCAGAAACCGCAGGAGCGGCAAGCAAGGCAAGAGCAGAGTGAAAACCGCAAGAGCGGCAAGCTAAGCAGGAGCAGAGCGGTAAACAAGGCAGGAGCAGAGCAGAAACCACAAGAGCGGCAAGCTAAGCAGGAGCAGAGCGGACACCGCAGAGCGGTAAACAAGGCAAGGGGATAGGACTCTGTTCACAAAGAACAGACGGAGAAGGAAAGGCAGAACCAGAAGCACGCACAGTACTTAAATATAAGTAGCGAGCGTACACTAAATTCACAACAGAGGTACAGAGACGACGAGAAGGAATTTAGGAGCAAGTTCAGACTCTGCAGAAAGACGCAGAAAACAGACATAGAGGGAAAAGGGAGACAAGGTTAAAGTAGAAACGAGGCACAGACAACAGGGAACAGAGGAACGGGGACAGAGACAGCAAGGCAGGAACACAAACAGGACTCTGTTCAGACAGGAACAGATACCGCAAGGCAGGGACACAAACAGGACTCTGTTCAGACGGGAACAGATACCGCAAGGCAGAGACACAAACAGGACTCTGTTCAGACAGGAACAGATACCGCAAGGCAGACAGGCAGATCTAGGAATACGGCCCCTAGAAGGCGAAAGAACAGGCAAGAGGCGTGTTCACAAGAACAGACCACAGTTCAGACACAGAACTGGAAAACAGGATAGGACCTGGCATGTCAGAGACAAAAAGCCAACTGACAAGAAACAATGCTCAGGCGCCATCTTGAGGAAGAAGGTGGTATAAATACCCAAAGATGGACAGCAATAGGCTGAAGGTGCAACAGGGGCGTGTCCGCAGCAGGTACAAGAAACAGGAAGTTCAGCGGGCGTCGCCCTATGCAGCCAAAGTGGAGCAGAGCAGAGCACAAGGAAAGAAGCCAGACCAGGAAGCTGGGCGGGAGATGAAGTTTGCGATCTTGCATGATGAGAGATGGAACACCATGCAAGAACGCCGCCAGGTATGCTACACTGAGATTGTGTTTAGTGACATATTGTACTTCATGATAGTGGTAACCAATTTTGATGCGACAATTTGGTGAAAATTTTGATAATTTTGCAATTTTCAAACTTTTAATTCCAGAGAGTTATGTCACACAAAATAGTTAATAAATAACATTTCTCATATGTTTACTTTACATCAGCACAATTTTTAAAACATTTTTTTTGTTAGGAAGTTAGAAGGTTTAAAAGTTGACCAGCGATTTCTAATTTTTCCTACAAAATTTACAAAACCATTTTTTTAGGGACCACATCACATTTGAAGTGACTTTGAGGGGCCTTTATGACAGAAAATACCCAAAAGGAACTAAAGCAATGTGGAAAGAAAAATGAACATTTTACTTTTTTTCACAAAAATTTTACTATAGCCCCAATTTTTTTATTTTCACAAGGGTAACAAGAAAAAATGAACCACAAAATTTGTTGTGTAATTTCTACTGAGCATGTTGATACCCCATATGTGGGGGAAAACTATTGTCAGGGCACATGAAGGGAAGGAGCACCGTTTCGACTTTTTGAACGCAAAAAAGACTGAATGCCATATCACCATATTAAAATGAATGCCATAATGCCATTATGAAAACAAAATGCCATATGAAAAAAGTGGATGCCATATCACATTTGGAGAGCCCCTGACATGCGAAAACAGCAGAAACCCCCCACAAGTGATAGCGTGACGTCTCTTACTCGAAAAAGCCCTTTTCTTTACCCTGGGAGATGGGGGACTCGGAGTCGGGTCCTGTGATGGAGAGATGGGGTGCAGCCGTGGCCCGGACCCGACCCGTGCTCAGGGCCGTCACATTAAAAGAGATGGTGTGGGCTTATCCAGGTTGAGTGGCTGATTTACGACTACGCCACCTGTGGCACCTGGTGAAGGCCACCAGCGCCGCTGCAGTCCGCTGAGGCATAGTGTTACGGCGACCAGAGTTATTACTACTCCCCACAGGCGGAGCAAGGCCTCAGGGCAGAGGGACAGGAAGGATGGAGGGGGTAGTAGTGGAGGAAGAACGGATGCCACGTCGCGCGGTGTAGCGCAGAATAAACAGTCCGGAGGCCATAGGGGTGAACTTCCAAGGCTTTACTCACATTAGAGATGGCAGAAGGAAGGCGACTCCCTGATCCCCACAGAGTCCTGCAGTCACCAGGGATGGGGGTCCGACAACCTCCGAGCAAGTCCAGCATTCAATCGGGACCCCGCACCAGAGTGTTCCTGAACTACAGACCGTATCCTCTCCTGTCTGTGTGTGTAGATAGGCCGGGTCTCCCTCTGAACTCCTCTCAGAACAAGGGCACGGGTGGCAGCTCCGCTCCTTCCGATACCCGATGGGATCCTCTGGGCCTACCAGGCTTTACCAACCAGGACATGGAGAAGCAAGGTCGGGTGTCGGGGCCGGTACCCCTCTTGCAGCCGGACTCCCTCTGAATATATCAGATGGTGAGGACAGGTGGCGTACACTGCTCTGTCTGCATCCTCCCCGGGATCCATTAGCTGTGGAGTTACACTCTTAAGCTCCGGGCCTTCTTGGTCGTGGTCCTTGACCGGGTTGAGACATTCCTCGTCTGCAACCTGCCCCCCGTCCCAAGGCTGGGGTATGAGGGCTGTGTCTCCATCCACTGCAGGTCCACACAGGATCCACGTTCAGGGTGGGAGATCACAATACCTCACAGTAATTAACAGCACAAAGATGGCTTTTTATTAAATATGAAATTTAAAGTGTCACTAAATTGTAAGTCCTCAACCCTCACCCACTAACTGGTTCCCCTCACTCTTGGTTCCCCAGTCTCCCTGTAACCAGGAGGGCAGCACCTGGTGCATACTAGCCCCCCTGGTGGAGAAATGTGGTGTTGGATGCAAAGGTTGGGTCCCGACCATCACGCTGTTCTTACCTCGGAGGAGGAACACTACACTCCATTACAGAAGTGCAGCATCCCTGTGGCAGTCGAACCTTCAGGGGCGCCACAGTTCTACAGTGGGATGTGCTACATAATGAAGTTTCTCTTAAGGGGCACTTGGAAGATGTCCTTATCACCCCGGTCAGTAAAATCTTTATAGTGGTGGCAGGATGAGCCTAACCTATCTCGAGGGGTTCCCTGGGTACTTAGGGTCACTAGAACAATTACCACAGATGCGAGTCCGAGAGGGTGGGGAGCCCATCTGGGAGATATGGTAGCCCAGGGGACCTGGTCAGATATTGAAAAGGGTCTCTCCTCCAATTCAAAAGAACTTCTGGCGGTAGACAAGGCGGTGAATAATTTCTTACCTTTCCTTCAGGGCCAGAATGTAAAGATCCTCTTGGATAATCTAGTTGCGGTAGCATATGTGAACCACCAGGGGGATACATGGTCAAGATCGCTGATGAGAGTGACAGATCATCTCTTCCAGATTACAGAAAGTCACCTCCTTTCCCTGATGACCCTCCATATAATGGAAAAAGAAAACATGAGAGCAGATTTCCTAAGCTGCTATCCTCTGATGCAAGGGGAATGGGAACTAAATCAAGGAATTTTTACCCAAATAGCCGAAGATGGGGGGGCCTCCGGTCAGGTAGATCCGTTTGCCACAAAACTAAATCGGAAGACAAAGATCTTGTGTTCCCTAAATCCTCTAGCTGTGGACGCTTTCCTGATACGTTGGTATTTCAGCCTGGCGTATGACTCCTCCCCCCCTGGTTGGCTGTTCTTCTCATGGTAATAAGAAAGATCAGGGAGGAGAAGGCCAGGGTTCTGCTGATCGCACCCTTTTGGCCCAGGAGGCCCTGGTTCTCATGCCTGAGGAACATGTCCATCTCTGATCCTTGGGTTCTTCCAGAGATTCCATATCTCCTTCTCCGGGGTCCGATATTCCATCCTCAAGCAACTGGCCTCCACTTGACGGTGTGGAACTTGAAAGGACACTGCCAAATCAGAAAGGTTTTTCCAAAGGTCTAGTAACCATCCTGCACAGCAGAAAACCTGTTACAACCCAGATTTATGCCACAAGTTGGAGAAAGTTTTTGTCTTTCTCTGGTTCTGGGGTTGATGGGGAAGGGGTGCCAATAGGACAAATCTTTGGAGTTTTTACAAAAAGGTCTTGAACTAGGGTTATCCACCAGCACCCTTAAAGTACAGATTTCTGCCTTGGGTGCCCTATATAGCTGTGATGTAGCTTGTAGCTACTGGGTTTCTCGGTTCATTAAGGCAGCTTTTAGATCTAGACTCATTATTAAAAGCAGCTTGGTTCCCTGGGATTTAAATTTGGTTCTAAAGGCCTTGACTAGCTCGCCGTTTGAGCTAATAGTCAGCAACCCTTAAATCCCTCTCTCTTAAGACCGCTTTAATATCTTTAACCTCGGCCAGGAGCATTAGTGACATCCAGACCCTGTCTATGGCCTCGCCGTTTACTCAAATTCTGGATGATAGGCAGGATCTGGTCTAAAAATCACTCTCTCTCCCTAAGGTAGCTACTCGTTTCCACAGACTTCAGGAAGTCCTCCTACCCTCCTTTTGTCCACATCCTAGTAACCAGAAAGAGGTGGAGTTACATACGTTAGAAGTGAGGAGATGTGTGGTTAGGTACCATTCAGTTACCAAAAGCTTTAGGAAAGATAACTCGTTGTTTATATCCTACCAAGGGGCTAGGAACGGTCTAAGGTCACGAAGTCCACCATAGCTAGATGGAATTAGGAGGCCATTTCTCTATCATATACAGTATAGACCAAAAGTTTGGACACACCTTCGCATTTAAAGATTTTTCTGTATTTTCTTGACTATGGAAATTGTACATTCACACTGAAGGCATCAAAACTATGAATTAACACATGTGGAATTATATATTTAACAAAAAAGTGTGAAACAACTGGGTTCAGGTCTGGTGACTGTGAAGGCCAGGTTATCTGGCGTAGCACCCCATCACTCTCCTTCTTGGTCAAATAGCCCTTACACAGCCTGGAGGTGTGTTTGGGGTCATTGTCCTGTTGAAAAATAAATGATGGTCCAACTAAACGCAAACCAGATGGAATAGCATGCCGCTGCAAGATGCTGTGGTAGCCATGCTGGTTCAGTATGCCTTCAATTTTGAATAAATCCCCAACCGTGTCACCAGCAAAGCACCCCCACACCATCACACCTCCTCCTCCATGCTTCACGGTGGGAACCAGGCATGTAGAGTCCATCCGTTCACCTTTTCTGCGTCGCACAAAGACACGGTGGTTGGAACCAAAGATCTCAAATTTGGACTCATCAGACCAAAGCACAGATTTCCACTGGTCTAATGTCCATTCCTTGTGTTCTTTAGCCCAAACAAGTCTCTTCTGCTTGTTGCCCGTCCTTAGCAGTGGTTTCCTAGCAGCTATTTTACCATGAAGGCCTGCTGCACAAAGTCTCCTCTTAACAGTTGTTGAAGAGATGTGTCTGCTGCTAGAACTCTGTGTGGCATTGAACTGGTCTCTAATCTGAGCTGCTGTTAAACTGCGATTTCTGAAGCTGGTGACTCGGATAAACTTATCCTCAGAAGCAGAGGTGACTCTTGGTCTTCCTTTCCTGGGGCGGTCCTCATGTGAGCCAGTTTCTTTGTAGCGCTTGATGGTTTTTGCAACTGCACTTGGGGACACTTTCAAAGTTTTCCCAATTTTTCGGACTGACTGACCTTCATTTCTTAAAGTAATGATGGCCACTCGTTTTTCTTTACTTAGCTGCTTTTTTCTTGCCATAATACAAATTCTAACAGTCTGTTCAGTAGGACTATCAGCTGTGTATCCACCAGACTTCTGCACAACACAACTGATGGTCCCAACCCCATTTATAAGGCAAGAAATCCCACTTATTAAACCTGACAAGGCATACCTGTGAAGTGAAAACAATTTCCGGTGACTACCTCTTGAAGCTCATCAAGAGAATGCTAAGAGTGTGCAAAGCAGTCATCAAAGCAAAAGGTGGCTACTTTGAAGAACCTAGAATATAAGACATATTTTCAGCTGTTTCACACTTTTTTGTTAAGTATATAATTCCACATGTGTTAATTCATAGTTTTGATGTCTTCAGTGTGAATGTACAATTTTCATAGTCATGAAAATACAGAAGAATCTTTAAATGAGAAGATGTGTCCAAACTTTTGGTCTGTACATCTAGCGGCGAGGAAGTGCCAGAAGGGCTGAAGGCTCATTCCACCCCTCCCCTCCTGGGCTGAGAAGACAGGTGTCTCGATAGAAGACATATGTAAGACTGCTACCTGGTCCTGTCCCTCTACATTCCATAGACACGATAGGTTAGATATGGGTGTATCGGCTGACCTCACCTTTGGGAGAAGAGTGTTCCAGGCTGTGGTCCTTCAATAGATTACTTCATCTCTGTAATTCTCTCGTGGTGCTGTCATGGTCGACCGATAAAATCTTAAATTACATACCGGTAATGGAATTTTTCGGAGACCATGACAGCACCCTTATATTTCCTCCTTTCACGTTTGTGGGAACACTCCCCTTTTATTAATTATAATATCACACTCAATAGGTGTCGTCTGGTATGGCAATTTTGTGATTGTTTGCTGTGCTTATTAACCTGGCAGTTCTCTCAATGCTCTGTAATCCCAACTGAGGCGGGAGAGAGGTGGCGCCCTTTAAAGCCTGTAGGTTTCCTCTCCTTGGTGGGCGGATCCCCTCTCTCGTGGTGCTGTCTCTGAAAAATCCCGTTACCGGTAAGTAACTTACGACTATACATTTGATGGAGCAATCAAAAAGTTGTACCCCAAAATGGTATTAAAAACGGTCTTAGAAAATTGAAACACAAGCCAAACAATTTGTTTGCAAAGTTTAGAATTTTTTAAAAGCAGTAAAATGTTTTCGTTTTCTTCTGCACCATTTCACTTTATTTGGAATTCATTGCCCTTTTTTTTCTATATGTTGCACAGTAAAGTGAATGGCGTCTTTCAAAAATGCTGTAATTTTGTCCCACAAAGTACACCTCAACCCTGCTGTATTGAATAGTGTCTGTGTTATTCACTATGTGATATGTGTTTTTTTATTGTATACTAATGTATAGTGACTAGTGATGATTGAGCGTGTTCTATGAACCCATTCAGCGAGCACGCTAACAGCCGTGACACTTGCAGGCACGGCGACCTTAAAAGAAATGCCGAGCATGCCAAAATACTCGGCGAGCACCTGAGCGTGCTTGCCGAAGGGGTTGATAGAACACGCTCGATCATCACTAATAGTGACCAGATGCCTCTAAGGAATCTTTTTTGGCCTCTGTTTTACTGGTGCTTGAAGTGCAAATTTTTGTAGCTCTAATGATTAAGTAATATGCAACTATGTGAACTGCAATTGCCAATTAACAATTTAAGGGTATCCATCAGATATACCCCTCCCTCCAATTCCCATTCATGACCATGCAGGATTTGGAAAGCTAAATCCATAGACACCTCTATATCTTTTATCTGTTGCTGCATTTCTGAGTGCTCTGGGTGTAACGGAGCACTAACCAAGCCTCAGCCTTCCAAGGTTGCTTCCCTGCCCAGCACCAGCCTCTGTATCTTGATTGATAGCTCACTGTCAGTTTTTTGGGACGTCAGGCACCAAGCAAGGAAAATCAGTGAGCTAGACACTAGCACTGGGAACTTTCCCTCCGTACATAAACAAAACATAAACCAAAAAAAAGCAATTTGGCACGTTACTTAATTTATGTAGATTTATAGAATGAAATGTTGGATTTCGTACGAGCTCGATCCATGTTTTTCACAGAGCTCATATCTATTATAGTCTAGGGCTATTCACATATTTCTGTGGACCGCGTATTTTTCACCGAAACACGTTGACCTGTCGGACTTTGATCCAAATCAAAGTTTAGAGCTTCTCGGATGCAAAACAAAGCTGATGAAAGTCTGAATGAGGCCTTACTCTATTATTTATTTTTTAAGCAGCGTTCACTCCAGGCTGCTGTACACATGAAGAGGGTTTACACACCTAAAATACATATATAAAACACAGAAACAAGCTACCATTGACAGACTAGTATGGAGGGAGACACTGCCACTACGATCTAACAGTGTGGATTCTGGTGTCTCGCTCCTTCCCTCAGGTTGTATGCCAAAAGCCTCCTCCAATAACCAAGTTCTGGACAAGCTGCAGGTGGAGAGGGAGTGCGGGATTACGGTGAAGGCCCTGACTGCGTCTCTGTTTTACACTTACGAGGGAAAGAAGTATCTCCTGAACCTGATCAACACTCCGGTGAGTGTGACGTTTCTTCTTGATTTGTTTCTCTGTGGTCTTGTTGCGGATGTTCAACTGGTCACGGCGGTCGCGTGACCTGTCACATAAAAAAATGATGTCATGGAAGGTCCTTTCACACCAACGCGAGCCGTACAAGAGACCGGACGCAGTGGAGAAAAGACCGGGGGCCATCAGAAGGTAAGTATAATGTTATTTTCTCCAATCCCCTCCATGACAGCACACCTGGAGGTAGCCTCCCCATCCTAATTAGGGACAGGAAAACAAGAGGTTAAATAGCCCCTTCCCGCTACAATCCCCAGTGTTTTCCTGTCCCTATGGGATGAAGAGGTTACCTGGGGTGCCTGCAGCCGGCAAGCAGGGCCCTATTAAATTTACCTGCCGGGCTGCAGCTCCCGTGTCTCCTTGAGAGCGGGACCCCCCACACACACACTCGCCTGCGTGTAAAGCCGAGTAGGGTTTTGGGGGCTGGGGGCCTCCTGTAGCTCCCCGGCCGGAGTCTCCTCTGTCCTCCATGGCGGCGTGCCGGAAGTCAGGCTTTTGGCCAGCGGGACGTCACTTCTGGTGCGTTCCACCGTGGAACGCATGGGGCCGCGGCGGGAAATTCAAAAGGAGAAGCCGCGGTTTGCCCTGAAAATGAGGATCCTTCACCAGATAGGTGAAAATTTGGCACTGGATCTCGGTCTCCCCTATAAAAGACCCAGATGAGAAGACTCCATTAAGGTAGGACAGAATATTCTGCTACTATGGAGGGTGCTGTTCCAAAGCCTGCGTCTGCAGAGCCCAGCCCTAACCCGGCCCCAGTAAGTACTAGGTCCTAGGTTATTCCCCACTCTCTTTTGAGCAGGATCCTAAATATATTTTAAATCTCCCCTTTTTTTATTTTTAATTTAGGGAGACAAGGATCCGGCACCGACAGTGGGAGAAAGCACTACAGTTCGCAAATGTGCCATCTGTATAAAAAAGCTAGCTTCAGGGCATAAGAAACCCCTCTGCTGGAAATGCACTGACAACATTGTGAAGGAAGAACAGCCTTCCCTTATGGAAGAAGTCAGGGGAATGGTTCGGCAGGAAATACAATCTTCCCTAGCCTCCTTCTCACAAGCCAGAGCTGAAGGTCCATCTCCCCCCAAAAGGAGAAAATATACGGTTAGGGAGACCTCTGATTCAGAATTAGGGTCTATGGAGGAACCGGAAGAAGGGGTCCTAAGTGAAGATCGTGAGGAAGATAGGAAATATTACTTTTCGTCTGAGAATATGGAGGAATTGTTGTCGCAGGTGAGAGACACGATGCAGGTGGAAGAGGAGAAGGAAACCCGTACAGTTCAGGATGAAATGTTTGGCGGTCTGAAATCCAAGAAGAAGGTAGTGTTCCCTGTGCATGACAACATTTGGAGTCTTATTTTGGATGAATGGGAGTCACCTGAGAAAAGGCTTAGTATGGCAGGAGAAATGAAGGATAGATTCCCTCTAGATGAAAAGGCGGCTAAGCTATGGATGGAAGTCCCGAAGGTTGATGTACAGGTGGCAAGGGTTGCGAAGAAAACAACCCTTCCCTTTGAAGACTCGTGACAGCTCAAAAATCCTATGGATAGGAAGATGGACAGCCTTCTAAGGAAGGCATGGGAAACATCGGCGGCTTCACTGAAGACTAATATCGCTTCAACTTGTGTAGCTCGTTCCATGTTCCTCTGGCTCCAACAACTAGAGGAACATCTCTGGAAAGGTACCACTCAAGAGGACCTCCTAGCATCTCTTCCTTTTCTGCAGAAGGCCACTGGATTCCTAGCGGATGCCTTGGCGGAGTCGGTCAAGATTGCGGCAAGATCGGCAGCATTATCAAATTCTATGAGAAGAGCTCTGTGGTTGAAGATGTGGAGTGGGGACAACGCATCAAAATCTAAGCTTTGTTCCATTCCATTTAAAGGAGAGTATATGTTTGGGGCGGTGCTAGACGAGTTGTTGGAGAAAGCATCCGACAAGAAGAAGTCTCTGCCAGAGCCAAAGAATCCAAAAAGTTTCAGAAAGAGACCATTTCTTCTCCCTCAACAACAACAGCAGCAAGCATTTCAGTACAGAGGCAAGGGTAAAACTGGTCGCTGGAGTTACACAAAAGGGGGAAGAGGTAGGAATATCTTTCAAGGTTCTAGGCAGGACAGACAATGACGCCAAGAAGGTAGGAGGCAGAATTGCGAGCTTCCTTCCTCAATGGCAGCTTATTGATTGGAAAAGGATTTGTCGTGGCAACAGTAGACCAGCCAGAGGCTTACTACCACGTGCCAATTCATCAGGATTACAGAAAATTTCTCAGATTTACTGTAACTCAGAACCGAGAGGTACTTCATTTTCAATTCAATGTACTCCCCTTCGGCATTTCGTCAGCACCCCGCCTGTTTACAAAGATCATGGCAGAGGTAGTAGGTTTATCTAAGGAAACTGAATATCTGCATCGTCCCATATTTAGACAATTTTTTGGTGATGGTTCCCTCGGTTTCAAGTTTGGAAAGAGACCTCCAGATGACCCTCCAGATCCTGGAATCCTTGGGATGGTTGATAAACTACCAAAAGTCAGATCTGATTCCCTCCACCAGGAAGACCTCCTTGGGAATTCTCCTGGATTCTCAGCAACAAGCCTCTTTTCTGCCAAAAGAGAAGCAGATTCAGTTGAGGTCGAAAGTTTATGCACTAAAGAACCAGAGAGGAGTGTCATTAAGATTCGCCATGTCCGTCCTCGGGTCCATGACCTCATTTATTTAGGCGGTACCTTGGGCTCAAGCGCATTCAAGGGTCCTTCAAAACTACATCCTTTCCTGTTGGGACAGATCTCCAAGTTCCCTCTCCAACAGAATTCATCTGCCAGAGAAGGTGAAAGCATCTTTAAATTGGTGGCTCTGTCCAGGAAATCTGGAGAAAAGTTCAGCATGGATTCAACTTCCCTTGTTATCCGTCAAAACAGACACAAGCAAAAGAGGATGGGGAGCAGTAGTCTCCCACGTGGCCTTCCAAGGGGTCTGGTCGCAAGAAATAGCAGAGCAGTACTCAAACTTAAGAGAAATGAAAGTGGTGGAAGAAACCCTATGGGCAGCCACTACTGTGCTTCAGGGGTCGAATGTCAGAGTCTACTCGGACAATATGACAACTATAGCCCACTTGAGACATCAGGGAAGTACAAGAAACAGGAGGTTACAGATGATCTCCGAAAGGATCTTCCACTGGGCGGAGCATAATCTACTATCCTTATCGGCTCTGCATCTGAGGGGCTCCGACAACTATCATGCAGATCTTCTGAGCAGAAAATACATTCATCCAGGGGAGTGGAGCATGAACTCGAAGATATTTCAGATGATTGTTCAAAAGTGGGAATACCCAGATGTGGACCTGTTTGCGAACCAGGAAAACGCAAAAGTAAGAGCCTTTTTCTCTTTGAAACCCGAGGATTCAGCAACAGGGATAGATGCATTCGCTCACCCTTGGAAAGTTGGGCTCGCTAATGCTTTTCCCCTGATTCTGTTAATACCAAGGACTTTACAAAAAATCAGGTCGGAAGGGCTCAAGACTATCCTAATAGCTCCAATGTGGCCAAAAAGAGCATGGTTCGGAACATTGAGCAGTCTAAGAATGGATGATCCATTGATGCTTCCTTGAATCCACGATCTGCTGCATTAGGGCCAGATTTTCCATCCGGCCCCTCAGAATTTGGCTCTAGCAGCTTGGCTTCTGAGACCACCCTCTGAAAAGCCAGAGGCTTCTCAGTACAGGTGATCCAAATGTGGCGCCCTGCTGTGCATTGGTGCCACAGAACCCAGAAGGGTGCATGGATGGATTTCTCCACAAGAGGCCCTCACTAGATACAAACACCTCTACCTTCCAACTCATACCAGCAGAGGGAGCCCAGATAGGGATATATATAGGGAAGGTGGAGCCAGGCAGCTCAGTTGATTAGTGAGTGCTCAGAGTCAGAGCAGAGCAGGCAGGCTGAGAGAGAGCCTGAGAGCGTGCCGACACTCAGATAGCGGTGAAGACGCAGCACGTCAGCTGCCTAGTAGTGAGGGCCCCGAGTGTGGCCGACGGCAAGGAGAAAAAGGGGAGTGAAACCAAGGGGGCAGAGGAGCACAATAAGCTCACCCCATTATATCTACCGGACACCGGATCCGCGCCTACAGGGACCCTTTACACCCAGTGGGGATAACCGGAATCCCAGGAGGACTACAAGTCCCTGACAAACCTGAAGGCTAGACACACACAGGATCAGGAACCACGAAGGCCCCGACGTCCAGGGAAAGTGGTTACCAACCAGAGGTCCTATTTCTGAGCATCTGGTGAAGTAAAAGCAGGACACATAAGCTAGGCCCAGTTGCAGGCTGGCCAGGAGCATACATAGGGACAGACACGGATCAGGAGGCCCTATACCTGCTCCCTGGGGAGAAGTCCAAAAGTGCGCCCTTCATCTGGAGTACCCTGGACCGTACCTAACAGCTGTACCAGTAAAGGAAATGAAGCAAATCCCCTGTCTCTGTCCGTTACTCCTGCTGTGCCATCGCTTTCCCTGCACCACAATGCTCAGCGCAACCTGCATCATTTATACTGCCCTGAGGCCTGCTCCACCTGTGGGGAGCCGTTCCATCTCAAGCTGTCCTGACATCTGCCTCAGAGGACTGTTGCAGCGCTGGTGATCCTCACCAGACACCACAGGTGGCGTCACAACAAATTCCCTACAAATAATTCCTTTTGGCACTGACCGCCCTGGGCCAGCCACCGCGATAATCCCCGCAGGCAGTCTTAGGCCCGGCTGCTGGGTGCCCCGCGACACCCCTGGGGGCGAGTCACATACACTGCAGAAAAGCAGAAAACCAGTCACAATTTCCATCTATGGAAAAATCTAGAAAGCTTTCAAGCTATGGTATGAGCCTCGTCCATTAGATCCCTTTCGGCCTGACGTGGCCAGAATCTTGGATTTCCTACAGAACGGTCTGTCTAAAGGATTAAGACCAAGCACGCTGAAGGCCCAAGTCTCGCCTTTAAGTTCCTATTTTGATGCTGATTTGGCCCAAAACAGATGGATTAAGAGGTTCATGATAGCTGCTTCTTGGATTAATCCAACAAGAGCTAAAATAGTTCCACCTTGGGATCTCAACGTAGTTCTTAGAGGCCTAACTATGCATCCTTTCGAGCCAATAGCCGAGGCACACATAGACAAATTGTCTTGGAAAGCGGCATTGCTTATAGCTCTGACTACAGCCAGAAGAGTGAGTGAAATCCAAGCCCTGTCTATCAGAGAGACTTATTGTCGTGTTTTGGAGGACAGGATCATCCTCCAGTTGGATCCTTCTTTTCTACCTAAAGTGTCGTCTAATTTTCATATGTCTCAGCCAATAATTCTTCCGTCATTCTGTCAAAATCCATCAAATAGCAAGGAAGAAGAATTCCACGCGTTGGATGTAAGAAGGACTATAATCCGCTATTTGAGGCAGACTGAAACCTGGAGGAAGGATCAGAACCTATTTGTCCAATATGGAAGCCCCAATAAAGGAAAGAAAATTGCAAAAATATGCTAGCAAATTGGATTAAGAAAGCAATTTGTGAAACATACATAGTTCAAGATTTGCCTCCTCTGAAATCTTTGAAAGCTCTTTCTACTAGAGCTATGTGGGTCTCCTGGGCGGAAAAAGCTAGTGCATCCATTGAGCAGATTTGCAGGGCAGCTACATGGTCGTCTGTCCATACCTTTGCTAAACATTATAGACTAGATGTAATATCTAATAGAGACTTAGCATTTGGAAGGAAAGTCCTTCAGGCTGTTGTCGCTCCCTAAAATTCATTCTTTGGTATTACTCCAGGTGTGCTGTCATGGAGGGGATTGGAGAAAATAGAATTAGACTTACCAGTAATTCGGTTTCTAAGACCCTCCACAACAGCATGGGTAGTTCCCTCCATTTCTTTGATTGGAAAAATCCTTAGTGTTAATAAATATTTAGAGCATTCATACTGTGTGGTCCTTTGAAAACACTGGGGATTGTAGCAGGGAGGGGCTATTTAACATCTTGTTTTCCTGTCCCTAATTAGGATGGGGAGGCTACCTCCAGGTGTGCTGTCGTGGAGGGTCTTAGAAACAGAATTACCGGTAAGTCTAATTCTATTTTTTTTTTTTTACCATTTTTATTCTTTTTTTCAACTATTAACTTGTTCACACTATATAAATACATGCCGGTTGCAAGGATTTATATAGTGTGACCAAGTTGTCAAGCACTTTCCAAGTGATGCTAAAATCGCTTGGAAAGCGGTTGACAACCCGCATGCGGACATGCATGTGAAAAATGCTTCACTTACGTTTGTCCCTGGCAGGAAAAACGCATGTAAAATCTGCATGCGTTTTTTCTGCCAGGGAGATGCAGAAACACTCAGGAAAAATCCGGAGCATTTCTGCATCGTGGGCATGTGGCGCCCCTGAGGGTTCAGTCGCCACAGAGGTACTGCACCTCACCCAGAGGTGTGGTGTCTCCCTTCACTCAGGTAAGATGGGAGTGCTGCAGAGAACCCCCCAAAACACCTGCATCCAACATTACACTGCTTCAGACCGGCTGGAAGGGCAACATGCAGAGCGCAGCTGCTGAGCCCTGTCCCTGGCTGGAGTGGGGGAAACCCAAAGGTAGGGGGAACCAGTAGTGGGTGTGGGTGGAGGAAGCAGTTAGAAGGAGCACACAGTAGGTATATAATGGGAAGCAATCTTAGGGTGGCAGTTCAGAACAGAATGGTCAGTTAGTACAGTACAGACGGTCAGTGAGGACTGTCTGGGAGCAGAGGCTCAGCAGGAGCTCTGCTCCACAAGAAGGGCCCGGGATAGAGGCCCCGGAGGGGAGAAGGGAGTAGGCTCCATTCTAAGAAGGGATCCCAGGGGTACGGCGCGTGCAGGACAGCACCCATACGCCCCGCATCTGTCAGAAGACAGAGGGATCGGTTGCCCCATTCTAATCTCCAGGGGGTCAGGTTGGTCCCGGATCCGACGTACAGGAAGGACTTCAGCATACCCGAGCGGGATTGAGAGTGGGCAGCGCAGGGCAGCAGGGAGAAGGACCTAGTGTGAAGACGGTCAAAGTAGGAACACGAGAAAGTGGGGTTCTGCCAAGCATTCCTAAACTTCCTGAGGAAGGATTGAACCCCTGCCAGGGTGAACACGGCGCAACGTGGGAGGCCTTCACCTGTAACTTGCACTTTTGTGTTTCCTGAAGAACTGTGAATTAAAATCTTGGACGACTGCACTGAGTTGCCTCCGTCTATTCCTTCATTGGTGCCATTTCCCTCCCTGCACTACAACGCCCAGCGCACCCTCCATCTATTTACACTGCCCTGAGGCCCGCTCCACCTGTGGGGAGCCGTTCCATCTCTAGCTGCCGTAACATCTGCCTCAGAGGACTGTTGCAGCGCTGGTGATCCTCAACAGACACCACAGGTGGCTTCACGACAAATCCTATAAATAATCCCTTTTGCACTGACCGCCCCGGGCCAGCCACCGTGATATTCCCCAAAGCAGCCATACGGCCCGGCTGCCGTGTGCCCCGCGGCCCAGGGGGCAGCGAGTCACCACTTGGCGTCACGAACAGGATACGTGACCAGCCTGCCATCTGCGGGTAATGTGCGCCTAAAGAAGTGTTTTCTGCCTTGAATGTGGCGCCCGCCCCAGAAGAACGGGCGCCATTATGTGCGTGCTAAAGAACAACAGAATGGAACCTCCCGTCGTGGGCCGGGTCCCAGAATGGCTCCAAAAGCAGGCCCTGCCCCTTGCAACAGTGACTGTCCGCATAGATGTGTCCGTCAAAGCGGGGAGGCCGACACAGGGAGTGACCGACAGCAAAGTGCCATGGGACCGCCCCCGAAAGAGGAGAGGCGGTGGAGATGTAGCACCCTGAGGATTCGGCTGCTACAGGAGTATTGCACCTCAACCCAGAGGTGTGATATTCCACTCCCGGGTAAGGATGGAGTGTGGAACTGAGCTCGGTAGGCTGCATGCACTACACACATCCCATTTCCGAGGAGCAGACCGACGGTACTCCCACTTAGAAATGTGCAGGTACGACCGAGTCTGTTCCTGGCTGGAGTGGGAGGGGGGTGGTACATCCCAAGTAGTGTAGGAGCAGATAGGGGGAGCAGCCTGGGTAAAGTTAGGAGCTCATTGGGTGCTGGTCACCTGAGCTCACACATAGAGGGTGTATATAAGGTGGGCACCAACTAAGATCAGGGTCAGATGCAGAGGATCAGATGCAGAGAGTCAGTCAGCTGCAGAGAACAAGTCAGGAGCAGAGGAGAGAAGAAAGACAAAGACCCAGAGTGAGAGAGGAGAAAAGAGAGAGACCCAGAGCACAGAAGAGAAGGACTCTGAGATCCCAACTAAAAGCACCGGGTGAAGAGTCGGCATCAGGGTACCGGAACCCAAGCTGGTGGGGGTAAAAACATTCCCCAGCCAGAGACCGGAGACCGTGGGCAGCGTTTGCCACGGTCACCCATCACATCCACCCCGAAGGCACACCACATGAAGGGTCAGGGAACCCAGGGCCAAGGGTGTCCCAACAGAAGGCCCGAGGGAGCTGGACCTAGGTGGATTACTGGTGGGGACGGCCAGAGAACGGGACAGAAGGAGAGCTCAGGGCCACGCTCCGGACTTGTTTGGGGGTTGGCTGGATCCAGGACCTGGTGGACGCAGCACGGCTCGGGTGGTCACTCGAAGCTGGAGTGACCAGTACAACATCTGCAGTAAGTAAACACCCTTAACTGCACAACCCGACTCTGTCTTCACTGCCGTCTGCACTACACCACCACAACCCCCATCCTCTGCGCCTGTCCCCTCTGAGGCTATACCCCTCCCGTTGGGGGTTATCCCACCAAGCTGCGCATCCACCATCAGCCTCAGCGGAACCTGCTGCAGCGGCGGCCCCAGTGACCGCATCACAACGGGTGGCGTAGTCGACACAAAAGAACTCTTAATAACATCTGTAGGACTGCCACATAACACTGAGCTTGACGCCCTGGGCACGGGCCGGGTCACAGCCGCTCGGAGACTACAAACCCCCCCCCCATCTGATCCGGTGCCGGGTATTCCCCTCAAAAAGGAATATGTCCCAGGGGGCGCGTCAATTTTGGCGTAGTCGGCAGGATTACGTGCCCGCAACACCCGGGTACTGCGTGCCTGAAGAAAGGTGCAAGTTTACCTCAGAAAGAAGTCTCCCGCCGGTTCCGGAGGGTCCACGCCATCGGACTCCATCACCAGTCGTTTCCCGCCGATTGTCCGCCATTTCCAACTTGTTCCCGCCATCTGCAGAGTTTCCCGCCACTGGGCGACGCTTCCCGCCAAAACCGCAGATTTCCCGCCTTGGAAGAGCAGCGGACGCCATTATGGGCGTGCCAAAGGAGGGCGAGAGGCCGCCTCCCATCGTGGGCCAGGACAGATAATGGCGCCAAAAGTGGAAACCGCCCCCACCAACAGAGACTGTGATGCTGGAGGTGTCTGTCAGCGTGAAAGAACTACCCCTGGAGCTGACAGTCACCGAGTTGCCCCGGGACCGCCCTCGAAGTGGGAGGAGACGAAAGGAAAGAACAAAGATGGGTGCCGCCTGGAGCAGTCTGGAGCGAGCGCACCCGGAGACAAGAAGTCTGGAGAGGAGTAGCAGAGAAGCTCGCCCGGAGATGTCCAGAGAGCAGAGCAGCACCGGCCCGCTGGCCAGGAGCCTGCTGGAAGAAGAGCAGAGCAGCACCGACCCGTTGGTCAGGAGCCTGCTGGACACCACGACCCCACTAGGCCTAGTGGAGGTCCTTGCACAGCTCCCCCGAGACCGGGAGTGTGCGCAGACTGCCCTGGAGGGCCTCGCACGGAGGATGGCCCGGGTACAGCGCGAGATATTGGCGGAATGGAGCCGGGAGATGGCCCAGCAAGCTGAAACCAAGACGCAAGCTGAAACCAAGACCCGGAGCACGCCAGCCGAGATGAGGAAGGAGACCGCCTCTGAGGATGGCGCGGGAGGACCCAAGGCCGGAGACGGCGCCGAGGAGGGAGCCGAACGCATGGAGGCAGGTAAAGGGGACGCCTATACCCCAAGCCGTGACACCGCTTACCTGCCCCAGCTCCCCGTCGCAGAGCCCGAAAGTCCCCCTGCTGTGCCCGAAAACGCCATGTCACCGACGCAGACTAGGCCCCAACCGGAAGCCGCCGCCGCGACCCCTGTGACGTCACACGCCTCGACCCCGAGCGTGACCAAGCAGGAAGTACCACCAGCCTGGTCGCAAGGCCTAGTACCCCCGGGCGCCGCTATACCAACAGCGCCCCCTACCTCCGCGGAGCCCCCGGCCTGGTCGCAAGGCCAGGTAGCCCAGGGCGCCGCCGTATTAACGGTGCCCTTCACCTTCCAGGTGCCCCAGGCCTGGCCGCAAGGCCTGGGCAATCCGGGCGCCACCACCACCGCGCCCGCGCCCGTAAAACCAAGGGTGCCACACCTGGGGGAGGACTTGTTCAGCCAGCTCACATGGCCGGACGGGTCTGAAGTAACAACCAGCTGTAAGCAAAGAGCAGGAGGAAGACGCCGTTGAGTGCGGCAGAGAAGTGATGTAAATAGTTACCCGACCGGGTACCAAAGAAACTGTTGATACTTATATATAGTCCCCGTTGGGACCAGCTGAGTGAACTGTTTACCCGTTAACCCCTTAATCCCACAGGCTGAGGACTGTGAGCAGCCATTCCCTTCCCTCTACCTGGCCGAGGACTGAGAGCGGCCAACTTTCCCTGTATATAGTTGCGCGTCCTAAAGCGCCCCCTACCGGTTTTATAGAAAACCAGTTTTTCTAAGAGACTGTCGCACTTTTCCCGGACACACGTTGCACAGTGTCCGGAGGAGGAACCTGAAACAAGAGACGACGAGAATGTTTATATGAAAAGTTTTATATATATATAATGTTTTATATGTTTTATATGTTCATATGAAAAATTTGTATGTTATGGTGATGTTTTATGTCTTACAGCCCGAGGACGTGCTGTGATTTACCAGGGGGGAATGTAGCACCCTGAGGATTCGGCTGCTACAGGAGTATTGCACCTCAACCCAGAGGTGTGATATTCCACTCCCGGGTAAGGATGGAGTGTGGAACTGAGCTCGGTAGGCTGCATGCACTACACACATCCCATTTCCGAGGAGCAGACCGACGGTACTCCCACTTAGAAATGTGCAGGTACGACCGAGTCTGTTCCTGGCTGGAGTGGGAGGGGGGTGGTACATCCCAAGTAGTGTAGGGGCAGATAGGGGGAGCAGCCTGGGTAAAGTTAGGAGCTCATTGGGTGCTGGTCACCTGAGCTCACACATAGAGGGTGTATATAAGGTGGGCACCAACTAAGATCAGGGTCAGATGCAGAGGATCAGATGCAGAGAGTCAGTCAGCTGCAGAGAACAAGTCAGGAGCAGAGGAGAGAAGAAAGACAAAGACCCAGAGTGAGAGAGGAGAAAAGAGAGAGACCCAGAGCACAGAAGAGAAGGACTCTGAGATCCCAACTAAAAGCACCGGGTGAAGAGTCGGCATCAGGGTACCGGAACCCAAGCTGGTGGGGGTAAAAACATTCCCCAGCCAGAGACCGGAGACCGTGGGCAGCGTTTGCCACGGTCACCCATCACATCCACCCCGAAGGCACACCACATGAAGGGTCAGGGAACCCAGGGCCAAGGGTGTCCCAACAGAAGGCCCGAGGGAGCTGGACCTAGGTGGATTACTGGTGGGGACGGCCAGAGAACGGGACAGAAGGAGAGCTCAGGGCCACGCTCCGGACTTGTTTGGGGGTTGGCTGGATCCAGGACCTGGTGGACGCAGCACGGCTCGGGTGGTCACTCGAAGCTGGAGTGACCAGTACAACATCTGCAGTAAGTAAACACCCTTAACTGCACAACCCGACTCTGTCTTCACTGCCGTCTGCACTACACCACCACAACCCCCATCCTCTGCGCCTGTCCCCTCTGAGGCTATACCCCTCCCGTTGGGGGTTATCCCACCAAGCTGCGCATCCACCATCAGCCTCAGCGGAACCTGCTGCAGCGGCGGCCCCAGTGACCGCATCACAACGGGTGGCGTAGTCGACACAAAAGAACTCTTAATAACATCTGTAGGACTGCCACATAACACTGAGCTTGACGCCCTGGGCACGGGCCGGGTCACAGCCGCTCGGAGACTACAAACCCCCCCCCCCATCTGATCCGGTGCCGGGTATTCCCCTCAAAAAGGAATATGTCCCAGGGGGCGCGTCAGAGAGAAGCTGCGTAAAGACCGGGAGGTGTCAGGCCGAGCTGACGCAGTCGCGGGAGCAGGTCGGAGTGATGTCCCTGTCCCAAATGCGGCTGGCGCTGCTCCATCCCTGGTCCCCCTGCAGCCTGAGGCTGATGACCAGGCTGGGTCAGCCTGCAGAAACCAGGGGTTCCCCCGGAGGGGGCCCCACTGTTAAACTGTTTTAGTTAACTGGACTGTACATAAGTTGCCCGGAAGGGTGCAGTTGACTTCATGTTTGCTACCCAGTTACCCGTCAGGGTACAGAGACTGACAGGCTGAAGACTGTGAGAAGCCGGACGTTGACATTGTACATAGTTTAGCACTTCTTAAAGTGCATCCTATTGGTTTTATAATTACAAATATACCTCAGAACAAAAACCCGTTTGGCGTGGCGGAAGACGAGGTCCAGGATTGGATCGTCTATGCCCTGCAGCCATGCCCAGGGCCTACGTTGAGGGTTTGTGGACGGGTCCCTCATGCTGCTACTGTTGCACCCTGGTGCTGGAACTGTCTTGAAAATTGTTTTATATGACAATACTCTTATGATGTTTTATAATGTAACCAGTAACGTTAAAAGAAATGTGCCTCCCATAAAGGGAAGAAATGTTGTTTTATGGTCAAATATGCTGATGCATCTTAAAAATTTTGCATGTCAGTTATGCCTGGTTTTGATCTGTTCCAGCCCGCGGACGTGCTGTGTTTTACCGGGGGGGGAATGTGGCGCCCCTGAGTGTTCAGTCGCCACAGTTGTACTGCACCTCACCCAGAGGTGTGGTGTCTCCCTTCACTCAGGTAAGATGGGAGTGCTGCACAGAACCCCCCAAAACACCTGCATCCAACATGCAGAGTGCAGCTGCTGAGCCCTGTCCCTGGCTGGAGTGGGGGGAACCCAAAGGTAGGGGGAACCAGTAGTGGGTGTGGGTGGAGGAAGCCGTTAGAGGGAGCACTTATACAGTAGGTATATAATGGGAAGCCATCTTAGGGTGGCAGTTCAGAACAGAATGGTCAGTCAGTCTACCATTGGGCCCTATAAGACGTTCTTCATCTCCCGTTGCAGTGGGGTTTTTATTTGTCAAAAAAAAAGACTGGGCCCCCGCCTTGATTTTCGCGAGTTTAATCGGATCACGGTCTGGGATGCATATCCTCTCCCTCTCATCCCCGACCTCTTTAGAAAAAAATTTGGCTCCTACGATTTGATTAAACTAGACCTCAGGGGGGCTTATAATCTCATTCACATTGAGGAGATGAGTGGAAGATGGCCTTCAATACTCCTGAGGGGCACTATGAAAAGCTTGTGATGGCATTTGGGTTGACTAATGCTCCCGCTTTCTTTCAACACTGTTAGTGACATTTTTAGTCATCTGGCAGGTAGATCACAACAAACCAATCTTGATGACATATTAATTTACTTACCTCCAGTCACATCAGGTACATATCAGGCAGGTCTTACAGATACTCAAAGATAATAAATTATTTGTCAAACCAGAGAAATGTATGTTCTCCATTCAGGGTTAGTTCTTATCATTCACCGTTTTTGCATGGATCTGGCCAAAGTCCGGACGGTACTGGATTGGTATTATATTCAAGACTTAAAGGCATTACAAAGTTTTTTGGGTTTCGCCAGCTACTACTGTAAGTTCATCAAAAACTTTTCGGTAGTGGCCAAACCTCTGATGGACGATTTTGCCAAATAGAAAAAAAAAATTAAGATTTTATTATTTTACTTTCCATTCTTGTAGCTAAACACAATCCAGCTAAGTTTAAAATTGAAATGAAGCCCCTGTACCGCCCTCTCTAGGTGCTTCTGTACCAAGTCTTCCCTGGTCCAGGATGGTCTCTATATCACAGGCTCCAGCAATAACCTATTGACACATGATTGTGGCAGCCCTCACGTGCTGATATATCACAGTGCCAATAGAAGTGGGAAGCGGCACAGAAATCACAAAATAAAGGCAGTGTTTGTGGTAATGCAAGAATCCAGCAAGCAGAGTAATCCACACGTCATACAACAGCCCAACATGGATGATGAAAAGCTGCGTCTTCAGGCGTCTGTGTAAGAACATCATATTTTTGTTTTCCTTCCAGAATAAGCACCAAATGGAATAGCTGAATGCCAGGATACGGAGACCGGCGGGGGACAGGGAAGCACTGTCCGCTGGATTTTGTGCTGGTTTCACAAGCGGTCACCCTGCAGTTTTCTCCGGATAATGCTGTGGAGACTTTTCACAACACATCTAATAATTGTGAACCTTCCACTCACATGTTTATTATCTTGTCCGCTGGTCAGACTGGGGGGGGATGAAAGCTGGACAAGGGATGAAGAATGATCCTTATTACATATAATGGGTGCACTGAGCGATTGTGAAAAGTCGCAGAGGACTGAGAGCAGAAGGGCAGAGGGTTTCCTCTTCCTCACAGGGACCAGCACAGAAGCCGGAGCAGAAGGGCAGAGGGTTTCCTCTTCCTCACAAGGACCAGCACAGAAGCCGGAGCAGAAGGGGAGACAAGGGCTGAGCCACTTACACAGACAGAAAGCTGAGGAGAGGAGGACATGTTATTACTCCAGGATCCGCTCCATTCATTCCCTATGTGGCATTCAAGCGCTGAGCTCGGCTTTTCCGGAGCCCCATAGAGAATGAATGGAGCAGCAGTTGATCCCTGACTTTCCACTCCTTCCCGATCAGACGATGGCTCGCAGCGGTCAGACCCCACGATCAGTAAGTGATCACCGAGCCTGTGGATAAGTGATAACTTGTTTTCTACAGACATCCCCTTTAAGTAATGGAGCATGCCAGCAGAGAAGGTGGGAGGAGGCGCTGGTTACAGGGGAAACTTTACCTCTGGAGGCCGCATTTAGGGCATGTGAGGGGCGGACACTTCCCATATTCATCATTACTGAACCCCCGCTCTGTGCGGCTCTTATCTGAGCTGCAGGAGACGCAGCAGTTACTAATCAGCCGCTCTCTGTTCACTCTGTTCACTTGCAGCCGTCCGAGCTCTGCTGTGCCTGTTAGGGGTGAAGTTCGGGTCCTTCGAGGCATCTACTATGCAGCCTGCACAGCAGATCACAGCCCGAGCACAGCGTCTCCGGGTAAATCTCCACCTTGTGAGTTGCTTCTTGTGCAGCAGCCCCATGCAAGTTGCTCTGCTCTCCTCGGCCAGCTCCTGCTGAATACTGAGCTCCTCTGCTCAATCTAGGAGCTCAATAGCCCTGATCACGTCAGTGGTAGCCCAACGCTGCTGGATCAGATTTACAAATGGCAAACTAATCAGCCCTAGGTATTTCTAATATGTGCAGAGCAGGCGACATAAGTCTGACCGGTGTCCTCATAGACCTTTCCTCAGCCGGGGTCTAATAGGAGCAGTAAAATGGCCGTCATGGGGTCCATTGTTAGATCTCAGCTGCCATAGAAACTCATTGCCACCATGATCATGCCTCCCTCTCCTGTCTAAAGTGCCTAAATGCTGTGGAAGCCCCCTACTGTGTCATACAATGGATTAAGCTGCCAGGATCAAGGTTGGCTCCACTGTGGGCAGCTGAGGCAGGAGCAGGACTGTGTTACACAGCCACACTTCTGCCGCAGATCTTGTAAGGACCTGCCTGATGATAATGTGTCCTATAGAGCAGGTCTTGGTACCGGACTGCCCTGTACATATTTACCACTAGCTGGGAACCAGTTACTTACAAGGTCTAGTTTCGAATGTGTTTCCAGGATCTGTAGTTATCAGCATTTTATCCTTAAGGCCGAGTTATAATATCACTGTAACACTCTCGCCCTGTACCTGTATACCTGCCCTGTGTGCTGCACAAAAGTATATAACAAAATGTGTGTACACAGATATTTCCTGAATGGTATTACTGCTAGATCTCCTATACATAGAAATATGAGGTTCTTAGCGCACATTTTGAGCAAATTGTGCGAGCCCATCTGCCAACGTCAAGGCGACCTCTTCAGATGGGTCCCTACACTAACATTACACTAACTTACTAACTGGGACTAGTTTTTTGTATTATTATTATTACCACCATTTTTACTATTTATTATTATTGCATTAATGCAATTAATTGTAACTGTTATAAAACGAATTAAAAAAATGTAATTCTAATTTTTTTTTATTAATCTTGTGATTCTAATAATGGTATTACTAAAATCCCTA
This sequence comes from Phyllobates terribilis, assembly GCF_046119375.1. Taxonomy (NCBI): domain Eukaryota; kingdom Metazoa; phylum Chordata; class Amphibia; order Anura; family Dendrobatidae; genus Phyllobates; species Phyllobates terribilis. Next base: position 583,881 of record NW_027363340.1, read on the forward strand.
TGCCTAAAGCTGTTGATCCAGAAGAAGGCAAAAACCCCAGGACACCTTCAGCCAATTTGTGTCACAGGGGAAAAATTCCTTCTTGACCCCGGGAAAAGGCGATCAGTCCTAGGACCCTGGATCAAACCTAATAATGTTATTACAAGTTATATAATATTACACTAATTATTGTACTACTGGAGTTATTTTAATTTGTTTTTATAAATCTATTTGATATGGTTATTATTACATTGTGCTATCTTATTACAGTATTATTCTTCTTTCCTTTCACTACTAATACTGCCCTATACCTACAGTGTTGATCCAGAAGAAGGCAAAAACCCCAGGACACCTTCAGCCAATTTGTGTCACAGGGGAAAAATTCCTTCTTGACCCCGGGAAAAGGCAATCAGTCCTAGGACCCTGGTTCAAACCTAATAATGTTATTACAAGTTATATAATATTACACTAATTATTGTACTACTGGAGTTATTTTAATTTGTTTTTATAAATCTATTTGATATGGTTATTATTACATTGTGCTATCTTATTACAGTATTATTCTTCTTTCCTTTCACTACTAATACTGCCCTATACCTACAGTGTTGATCCAGAAGAAGGCAAAAACCCCAGGACACCTTCAGCCAATTTGTGTCACAGGGGAAAAATTCCTTCTTGACCCCGGGAAAAGGCGATCAGTCCTAGGACCCTGGATCAAACCTATTAATGTTATTACAAGTTATATAATATTACACTAATTATTGTACTACTGGAGTTATTTTAATTTGTTTTTATAAATCTATTTGATATGGTTATTATTACATTGTGCTATCTTATTACAGTATTATTCTTCTTTCCTATCACTACTAATATTGCCCTATACCTACAGTGTTGATCCAGAAGAAGGCAAAAACCCCAGGACACCTTCAGCCAATTTGTGTCACAGGGGAAAAATTCCTTCTTGACCCCGAGAAAAGGCGATCAGTCCTAGGACCCTGGATCACACTGCTATTCTACCTACTACTATTACTACTGTTATTTTATTACTTTCTTACTATTATCACTAGTATTATTACTCATATTACACTAATACGGATATACTACCACTATATTACTACCATCCCTTTCCCCCTAGGGATCTTAAGGTGCAGTTCTGTCCTCCTCCTCCTATTCTGTCCTCCTCCTCTTCCATCCTCCTCCACTTTCGTCCTCCTCCTCTTCCGTCCTCTTCCTCTTCCGTCCTCCTCCTCTTCTGTCCTCCTCCTCTTCTGTCCTCCTCCTCTTCCGTCCTCCTTCTCTTCCGTCCTCCTCCTCTTCTGTCCTCCGCCTCTTCCGTCCTCCGCCTCTTCCGTCCTCCGCCTCTTCCGTCCTCCGCCTTTTCTGTCCTCCGCCTCTTTCGTCCTCTTCCTCTTCCGTCCTCTTCCTCTTACGTCCTCCTCCTCTTCGGTCCTCCTCATCTTCCGTCCTCCTCCTCTTCCGTCCTCCTTCTCTTCCGTCCTCCGCCTCTTCCATCCTCCGCCTCTTCTGTCCTCTGCCTCTTCCATCCTCCGCCTCTTCCGTCCTCCGCCTCTTCCGTCCTCCTTCTCTTCCATCCTCCTCCTCTTCCGTCCTCCTCCTTTTCCGTCCTCCTCCTCTTCTGTCCTCCTCCTCTTCCGTCCTCCGCCTCTTCCGTCCTCCATCTCTTCCGTCCTCCGCCTCTTCCGTCCTCTTCCTCTTCCGTCCTCCTCCTGAGACGTAATAAATAGCATTAAAGCTGCAGTAATTATTTATATTATATATACACACTGCTCAAAAAAATAAAGGGAACACTCAAATAACACATCCTAGATCTGAATGAATGAAATATTCTCATTGAATACTTTGTTCTGTACAAAGTTGAATGTGTTGACAACAAAATCACACAAAAATCATCAATGGAAATCAAATTTATTAACCAATGGAGGCCTGGATTCGGAGTCACCCCCAAAATTAAAGTGGAAAAACACACTACAGGCTGATCCAACTTTGATGTAATGTCCTTAAAACAAGTCAAAATGAGGCTCAGTATTGTGTGTGGCCTCCACGTGCCTGTATAACCTCCCTACAACGCCTGGACATGCTCCTGATGAGGTTGCGGATGGTCTCTTGTGGGATCTCCTCCCAAACCTGGAATAAAGCATCCACCAACTCCTGGACAGTCTGTGGTGCTACGTGACGTTGGTGGATGGAGTGAGACATGATGTCCCAGATGTGCTCAATGGGATTCAGGTCTGGGGAACGGGCGGGCTAGTCCATAGCTTCAATGCCTTCATCTTGCAGGAACTGCTGACATACTCCAGCCACATGAGGTCTGGCATTGGGCACAACCCCCATCTGTGGACGTCTGGCCCTCATCCCACTCTCATGGAGTCGGTTTCTAACAGTTTATGCAGACACATGCACATTTGTGGCCTGCTGGAGGTCATTTTGCATGGCTCTGGAAGTGCTCCTCCTGTTCCTCCTTGCACAAAGGCAGAGGTAGGGGTCCTGCTGCTGGGTTGTTGCCCTGCTATGGCCCCCTCCACGTCTCCTGGTGTACTGGCCTGTCTCCTGGTAGCGCCTCCAGCCTCTGGACACTACGCTGACAGACGCAGCAAACCTTCTTGCCACAGCTCGCAATGATGTGCCATCCTGGATGAGCTGCACTACCTGAGCAACTTCTGTGGGTTGTAGAGTCCGTCTCATGCTACCACGAGTGTGAAAGCACAACCAACATTCAAAAGTGACCAAAACATCAGCCAGAAAGAATTGGTACTGAGATGTGGTCTGTGGTCTCCACCTGCAGAACCACTCCTTTATTGAGTGTGTCTTGATAATTGCCAATAATTTTCATCTATTGTCTTCCATTTGCACAACAGCATGTGAAATTGATTGTCAATCAGTGTTGCTTCCTAAGTGGACAGTTTGATTTCACAGAAGTTTGATTTACTTGGAGTTATATTCTGTTGTTTAAGTGTTCCCTTTATTTTTTTGAGCAGTGTATATTTTCTCATGTCATGTATTTACTACTAAAAGTAATTTTTTACATTTAGGTTTCATTAAGTGTTTTACACCGACTATTACAGACTTATTGTTTCCCTGCACATTCAAGTTTTGTGTTTTCTTTGGGCATAGATCAGCTAATAGGCACTCAGGAAAAAAAAACAGATTAAAGATCTACAAACTCTCCCTTAAGACTAAGGAGCTCACTGATAGATTCTCAGTTAGCTAATTTTGCAGCCAGCAATAGACAGTGCAGCACAGATGCTACAGAAGGCAACATTTTTAATGAAACTCAATTACAGAAATCGATTTTAGCCCCAAATACTTGCATTAAAGTAAAAAAAATGGCCCCAAAGCTGGACAACCACTTTAACTCCTTACCAACATCTGCCGTACATGTATGGTATAAGTCAGTAGCGGGTGTATGGAGCAGGGTCAGCTCGCCCCGTACATGGCAGATAATGGCTGTGACAAACAACCAGGACCTGCCTCTAACAGCTGCGAGTGGAGCGAAGATCTGCCCACCACTGTTAACCTGTTCAGTGCTGCTGTCAATCTCTAACAGCAGCATTAACAGTGCGCCAGCATTGGGACGCGTCGTTCCATACGCCCACCGGCGCTCCTGTGACGTGATCATAGGGCGCCGATGGACTGCTATGACATCCGGGGGTCTGCTGAAGCCTCCGTGCCTGTCATTATAAAGCTTCATTTGGGCTGTAAAGAAGACCGTGGTTTTGCTATATGGAGCATTACTGTGGTATCGCTGTATATAGCACAAGCAATCAGATGATGTATACAAATACAGTGAAAAAAAGTATATATATATTTATTAAAACCCCACACGTTCAACTCACCTCCCACTAAAAATAAAGATAATAAAAATATACACATTTTGTGGTTTGGTCTCTTTCAGAGAAATACAATCTATCAAAATATAAAAAAAAAAAACGATCAGTGAACACAGAAAAAAATTCAAAAAGACAAAATTGCATTTTTTCGTTCGCCTCAATACTGCAGAAAATCCTGTAAGAAGCGATGACCATGACATATGTGTCCCAAAATGTTATCAATAAAGTCCTCTTGCCCTTCAAAAAATAAGCCCCCACACAGCTCCATCAACCCGGAAACTGAAAATGTTTCGGGTCTCAGAAAAAATGGTGACAGCATCAAAAAAAAGTTCTTTTCTTTTGCCAAAACTATTGGAGAAGTTTGGTCTTGCTGTAATCACACTGAGGAGTAGGATCCTATTACCAGGTAATTTTTACCACACAATGTGCGCCGTTAAAACCGTTCCCAGAAAAACAATGTCAGGCTTTTTTTTTCGCACTTTTACTGCACTTGGAATGTTTTTCGCGTTTTCTAGGACTATGTGGTAAATGAATGGTGTCATTTATAAGGACAGCTCATCCTACAAAATAACAAGACCTCACACTATGTGGACAGATATCAAAAAGTTAGAAAAGTTGGAAAAAGCGGAGGAAAAAACAGAAAAAAAACATAAATTGGTTATGTCGGGAAGGGGTAAAGCTGAAGAAACGCATGTAAGAGCAGAATATGGAGGAAGGTCAGATATCACAGACTGGTGGATACTACCTGCTCCATCGCTGGCAGAATACTCCACCCCCATGGTGTCCGCTGATATCTTCTCTTGTAGCAACGTCTCCAAACTCTATAAAACATCGGGAACAGTCAGCAGAGGGTTTGATGATTGGCTGATATTGGCGATATACTCAGGGGCATGACTGGGGCCAGGGAAGATTGGGAATGAATAGCGTATTGACTGTTAGAGATGTGATCTCTTCCATTAAAGGGGATGTCTAGTTGGAACAAGTTATCACTGATCTCTGGATAGGTGATGACCTGTCCCAGTGGGAGCACCCCTTTATTATGTGGTATATATGGAGGATGTGATATCATGCAGAGTTCTAGCAGTATTACACTTCGGTCCGTTCTGCGTGCATCTGGGCCATTCCCTATGGAGGAGCGGAGCTGGGGGGAAATATCAGGATCTCGTCGCTGGATCCATCCAGATGGGAGATGTAACGAGTGCGGCGCCCCCCACTGGTGTCTCAGCGTATCATGTGTTGGGGAATAATAACTTATTGTCTGGTAAATGTGCTGACTCCTGTCAGTTGTGGTCGCTGAGTGCGTGTGATGGGATGTGGCTCCGTCCGTTATATTATATCACGTCTTATACCTATAATCTCTCGCTGATCGCAGGTGTCTGTCTTCACACTCAGATGAGAAGGAACAAACTGACGATATAGGACTTTTTTTTTTCCCAAATTCAAACCGAGCAATCCTATTGGCTGAGCATGAATGCAGTTACCATGGTGACAGAAGTAGCAGCAGATTTAAAGGGACAAAACACTAATATTGTACTAAAGTGTATTTTATTATATATTTCACATAACTGACTGGGTACACCTTGGTGTGGGTGGGATGGCTTTTTTTAAATCAAAAACCATGTTTACTAAGTACCCTATATTATATATATTCACTATTGCTTTTTACTTACTTATAGCAGGGTATATGCTCATATTGTTTCTATCCTAAGTTTATCTATTTTCTAATAGAGACATGTCCAGTCCTCTTTAGAATTTTATAGTGACCCCATTGAGGTCATGGACTGATATTGGGGATTGCAGAGTTGGGGCAAGGTGACAGGTGACAGTAAGTGACATCAAATGAAGGCTATGGTGCATACACAGTAAATCAGTCGTGTTATTCCACAGAAATGCTGTTCTATAAAACACAAAATATCTTCATATGGTGAGGAGTTGTGTTGTGTTTTCATCATTTACATTCTAGCGTGGTGATCACATAAAATGTAAAATTCCTATGAAATAATTACTGAATGACAGTAGCCTGTATCCCTGGAGGACAAGTCATTTACCGCTTCACCAGGTTTGATGTTCTAATGCATTTAGATGTTTCAGTATTTGTATATATGTATATATATTTTTTTCCCCCCTTAAGGGTATTCAAGCGCAGACAGTGACCAACTTCTTCCTCGCCTTTGAAGCACAGCTTTCAATTATTCCTGTCGTAAACAAGGTAAAAAGCTTAGAGCCGAACACTATCAGACTCCTTCAGTCCCGCAGCAGGTAAATCTGTGAACATCGCCGGCACTGCTGCTGTTCCTAGTACCGATCCCTCTATGAGCGGCTGTGCAGTAATGAAGGCAGGATTCACCCCAAACTTGCTCGTCTTTTTTTTCGATTTCCAGTTCTGGTAATTAGTTATACACATGTGTATATCCAGTGGTCAACTCACAACCTGTGTATGGAAAATGAATTGTTTGCTGTATGCATCGCATTTGTAGCATGCACACTGTTCATTTCATTATGGAGCGGAGTAGGAGGAGACTTTCATTACTGTTCCCTTTACTTCCTCCCTGCTGATAGGAAATGCCATGCTGTTTGCTTGTGTCCTGTGATTACAGCAGCCTGCAACAGTTTTCAAGCGTGCACTTCCCGGCTCAGGCATCAAGCAGTAAATGATAAAATTAAAACGCTGCTATCCCTTTGTTAGTCACTTTTTTATCTTCTTCCCCCTTCTACAAATGCTGTAGTCCGTTATTCTAGAACTGCTCTGAAAATGGTTCTCTCTGGAGTGTTGGGATTTGGGTTTAGGGTGGGTTAGGGAATTGAAGTTCAGATACTTTGTTCATGTTTTATACTATGGAATTACTATGTCATGTATGTTATTTGAAAGATGGAAAATTTGTGTTTGGAGTTTTGCAATAAAAATTATTTGATTAAAAAAAAATCATGAAATTAAAATTCCTCCCGTTCTTGAGAAAGAATAGGATTTTTACTAAGAGGTAAATTGCACGTTCCTTGTTTTACAGGCACTTTACATTTTTGCTAGTTTTGTGCGATTACACAATTCCTTTTAAAGGCCAGTGCCAGTTGTACATCTCTCCCTAAACTCTTGTTCAGCGCTATATTTTATGCCAGTTTTATTATATGGTTTCTAGATTTTGTCCAGCTTTGATAAATAATTAGTATTTATACTTTTGCTTTTAGATAGACTTGAAGAATGCAGATCCGGAGAGGGTGGAGAAACAAATTGAGAAGATGGTTGACATTCCCGCTAGTGACTGTATCCGGGTACAATGCGCTCCAGATCAAAATCATTCCTGTAGGCAAATTTAACTTCGCTGTCTGTACCTTGTCTTTTATTTATTTTTTTCTACAAAATTTGGCTGGAAAAGGGGCAATGTAGCGAGGAATTTACATCAATTTTTGGTGTTAAAAAAACACGAAATTATTTTGAGACGCATCATTTTTGCGCAAAAATGTTCAGCTTCCTATTATACAGCACTCTTGCAACTTTTAGGAATTGGGCTTGGAAAGCTACACAGGTCTAAGAACGACTGGTGACGTTAAAAGTGGATAAAGATACACGGTGGCTCAGTGGATAAAGATACACGGTGGCTCAGTGGATAAAGATACATGGTGGCTCAGTGGTTAGCATTGGTGCTTTGCAGCACTGGGATCCTGGGTTCAAATCCCACCAAGGACGACATCTGCAAGAAGTTTGTATGCTCTCCCTGTGTTTGGGTGGGTTTCCTCCTACACTCCAAAGACATACTGATAGGGAATGTAGATTGTGAGCCCCAATGGGGACAGCGATGATAATGTCTGTAAAGCGCAGCGGAATAGGATGGTGCTATGTAAGTGAGTAAAATAAATAAAGATGGAAGTGCTACATAAACATTTATCAAACATCGTGCAACTCTTTGATACATTTGGCACAAATAATGGTAACACAACCACAAGCAAAACTGACCTGAGGAAGTCCCTTTATGATACATTTTTCGGAAAGAATTTGAAAGATTTAAAGCGTTAGAAATGAACAAGATTATCCAATATCACAGAAAAAGGAAAAGTCTCCAGATGTCTTTATGCCGGATGCCGGTATGTGTCCATACCTAAAGAAGAGCTGTCAGAAGAATGGGTAAGGAATCCTTTAGTAAACATAAATATCCATAGGGGTTTTGAGTGTTAAAAAAAAAAGATCATCTGAAAGATTTTGTGATCTGCGTTTACATGATTGTAATAACATTACAGCCCCATTCAGACTTACAGGTTTTATCCATGAGAAACTGAGCAGAACGATATATAGGTTTGTGGGAGAAGATTCAGTATAAATTGTAATTCATTCATTAGATTTGAGAGTCCTCAGTGGTTGATACCTTTAATGGCTAACTGAAAAGATGGTAACAAATTGCAAGCTTTCCAAACTGCTCAGGCCTCTTCATCAGGCCGACCTGAGACCTGAGTAGTCTGGAAAGCTTGCAATTTGTTACCATCTTTTCCGTTAGCCATTAAAAGGTATCAACCACTGAGGACTCTCAAATCTAAATACTCTTCTATCTACTGGCTAACACAGTACAAAGATAGATATTTTTCCTGTATCAATTTATTCAGTGGAATCCTGCTGTTTGTATAGATGAGTCCAGTGGGCGGTCATGCTGGTGATTGACAGCTATCTTTGCCTGCATGGTCATACAGGGAACTGTCAATCACTTAGGACCGCCCACTGGACTAGTGTACATACTGCAGGACTTTCTCTGCATAAAATGCAAGTCTTACTGACTCTCTTCCCACAGATATGTCTATCAGTCTGATCAACTTCTCTGCTCTACAACATCCCCCTACAGATCTTATACCATTTCAACATGACAGGTTCCTTTAATCACCTGCAGATGACATAAGTAGCCATGTTCTGTGTGGCTTACGGAGGGGCTTGATTGCTTGTCAGCTTCAAACAGTTTCATTTCTTGTGATTCATTGGAGCCGAGGTCTAAACTGTATTAAGAAATTAATTTCTCTGTTTATTTCTATTAGATCTCGGCGAAGCTTGGAACAAATGTGGAAAGTGTTATTCAAGAAGTTGTCAGGAGGCTTCCACCGTGAGTATGGACTAATGCGGCTCTATCCATCTTCTCTTTATTAAAGGGAACCTGTCACCTTGAAAAATGCTATATACCTGCAGGTAGAGGGTTAATCTGCAGATAAATATTGTTACAATGTTGCCCGGCCGCCTTATTGATAATGCAGGTACCGGGAGAAAATGAACTTCTTTCCTCCCTGCAGCTGCCGGCCTTCACTCATCGTTGTGCACGGAGCGGCTACAGTCTTGGATCACAGCACCGCTCACTATATCGGAGGTGACGGCTGTAAACCTGGCCCGGATTTTGATTGACAGCTTGCTCTGCACAGATGCGCTGCAGAACCACTTACAATCTGAGTGAAGGAGAGTAGTATGTTCACAGATAGAGAATATGGCTCATCCACGTGCGGATCTGCTCCACGTCCGATTACATATTTGTGGGAGAAACCCTAGTGGCAGCCTCATATTTCTGACATGGATCCTCTAGCACTATTTATGAAACTGCGGCTCCCAGCATAACTTGATGAGAGACCGTCAGCCTGCTGGGATCTGTAGTTTCACAAGCTGCGGACCTCCGCTCACTCCAGCACTGGTCGGCATTTTCAGCACGTGAACGTACGCCATGCTTTCCGGAGACACAAGGGTGTAGATAACTTTATCAAACCCTTGACTGTAAGTTTGCTGAACCCTAAGTGGATTCGATTGTTCCCACAGTTTCAGTTTTGGACCATTTAAGGGGAATTTACAGGGTTCTGGCCACTGACCAGGGGGATCAGTATCCCTGTATGTCTTTGTATATACTTGATAAAGACCTATAACAGGTCGAAACGTTATGTGATGGCAGAATAAACTTTGTCTTTTGGAATTCATCACCCCGGACTGAACGCGGTTTACTTACCTTTATACCCCTTAACAGGATGTCTTATTTTTGTGTTTTAGTCCCAAGATTGAAAAGGGCAGCCCTCTTAAAGCCCTGCTGTTTGACTCAGCGTTTGATCACAACAGAGGCGTGGTAGCCAGCATCGCCCTGTGTGGAGGTGATGTGTGTAAAGGCAATAAATCGTGTCTGCCCACTCTGGCAAGTGCTATGAAGTCAATGAGGTTGGTATACTGACCCCAGAGGAAGTACCAGCTGAAAAACTAAGTTTTTTTTTTAATAATCTTATTAGCCTTTCCCTCTGTCTTCACCAATCAGCCCTCTGTATTGATGATCAGATCAAAGATCTAGACAGGGATTGTCTCACGCTGCATCTCCTTCCTGATTGTATCACTGAGAAGACAGAAGCTGCCCCATCCCATTCTCAAAGAAATGCAGAACCCAATGCATCTGCTGTCCGTGATCCGCTTATTGTCAGAGGATATCATTAGGGACTGCATTTTCTCATTGCTTAAGAAATTGTTGGGGGATCCTGCTAATCGCTGAATAATAAAACTGCAGCAACGCTCCATTTAAGGCAGTGTTTCCCAAACTCCAGTCCTCATGGCCCCCAACAGGTCAGGTTTTCCCCCCAACAGGTCATGTTTTCAGGATTTCCTCAGTATTACACATGTGATGAAAGTATCATCAAGGAATCAGGAATTCTCTCACCTGTGCAATACTATACAAATCCTGAAGACATGACCTGTGGAGGGCCGTGGGGACTGGAGTTTGGGAAACACTGATTTTAAAAGGGACTGTCAGCACAGAATGACTGCTGAAATCAAGTACAAGCGCTCCATGGATCACGGCGTGGGCCAATCATTTATATACACCTTCCAACCTGCTTGTTTTACCTCTGTCTCCTTCCTTCTCTGGTTCTATGAAGCCAGAGCTGTCAATCAAAGAAGAGGAGGGTGTGGATAGAGGGAAAACAAGCAGGTGGGAAGGTGTATATAAATGATTGGCCCTGTCATGAAGCACCGAGAGTTGGGACTTAGTTTGAATAGTCATTCTGTGCTGACAGTCCCTTTAGGTGGACGAGATCCAGATGCAGCTCATTTCACCGCGTAAGGTTGTTTGCCCACTATGCGCTCTCCACGGCGTCTCCAGACTCTGTCACGTCTGTCGCATGAGCTCAGTGTGAACTTGCTTTCATCTATGAAGAGCACAGGTCGCCAGTGGCGACTGTAATGCACACGCCCGGACAGACCGGCGTGTGCGTGTTTAGTGGTTCCACTGTGCCATGAACCGGAGAGTGCCTGGAGGGGCGTAACTAAGTATCTGCCCGATCCGACCAAGGTCCCACGACGGCATACGATGCCAGTGCACCAGGGAGGAACCGAGCAGAGGGACCAGGGTCTACTCCAGGTCAGACTCCGGACATGGCTGTTGACCCACACCGGGGAATACAGGAACAGGCAGACTAGAGCGCAGGCTGGGTAGGGTCCAGTACAGACTGGGAGACAAATTCAGAGCCGCAGATGCGGTAAACAAACAGAGTAAAGCGAAACCGCAGGTGCGGTAGACAAGGCTGAGCAGAGCAGAACCGCAGACGTGGTAGACAAGGCTGAGCAGAGCAGAACCGCAGATGCGGTAGACAAGGCTGAGCAGAGCAAAACCGCAGACATGGTAGACAAGGCTGAGCAGAGCGAAACCGCAGACGCGGTAGACAAAGCTGAGCAAAGCAAAACCGCAGACGCTGTTGACAGGGCTGAGCAAAGCGAAACCGCAGATGCGGTGGACAGGGCTGAGCAAAGCGAAACCGCAGACGTGGTGGACAGGACTGAGCAAAGCGAAACCGCAGACGCGGTGGACAGGACTGAGCGAAGCGAAACCGCAGACGCGGTGGACAGGGCTGAGCGAAGCGAAACCGCAGATGCGGTGGACAGGGCTGAGCAAAGCGAAACCGCAGACGCGGTGGACAGGGCTGAGCAAAGCGAAACCGCAGACGCGGTGGACAGGGCTGAGCAAAGCGAAACCGCAGACGCGGTAGACAGGGCTGAGCAAAGTGAAACCGCAGATGCGGTGGACAGGGCTGAGCAAAGCGAAACCGCAGACGCGGTGGACAGGACTGAGCGAAGCGAAACCGCAGACGCGGTGGACAGGGCTGAGCGAAGCAAAACCGCAGATGCGGTGGACAGGGCTGAGCAAAGCGAAACCGCAGACGCGGTGGACAGGGCTGAGCAAAGCGAAACCGCAGACGCGGTGGACAGGGCTGAGCAAAGCGAAACCGCAGACGCGGTAGACAGGGCTGAGCAAAGTGAAACCGCAGATGCGGTGGACAGGGCTGAGCAAAGCGAAACCGCAGACGCGGTGGACAGGACTGAGCGAAGCGAAACCGCAGACGCGGTGGACAGGGCTGAGCGAAGCGAAACCGCAGATGCGGTGGACAGGGCTGAGCAAAGCGAAACCGCAGATGCGGTGGACAGGGCTGAGCAAAGCGAAACCGCAGACGCGGTGGACAGGGCTGAGCAAAGCGAAACCGCAGACGCGGTAGACAGGGCTGAGCAAAGTGAAACCGCAGATGCGGTGGACAGGGCTGAGCAAAGCGAAACCGCAGACGCGGTGGACAGGACTGAGCGAAGCGAAACTGCAGACGCGGTGGACAGGGCTGAGCGAAGCAAAACCGCAGATGCGGTGGACAGGGCTGAGCAAAGCGAAACAGCAGACGCGGTGGACAGCGCTGAGCAAAGCGAAACCGCAGACGCGGTGGACAGGGCTGAGCAAAGCGAAACCGCAGACGCGGTGGACAGGGCTGAGCAAAGCGAAACCGCAGACGCGGTGGACAGGGCTGAGCAATGCGAAACCGCAGACGCGGTGGACAGGGCTGAGCAAAGCGAAACCGCAGACGCGGTGGACAGGGCTGAGCAAAGCGAAACCGCAAACGCGGTGGACAGAGCAGAGCGGGCAAGAACCGCCGGAGCGGTAAGCAAGGCAGAGCAGAGGGAACAGGGCTCTGTTCACACGGAACAGACTGGAAGGGAAAGGCAGAACCAGGTACACACAGGATACTTGCAATAAAGTAGCGAATGGACTCTAAACTCACAAACGGGAGTACAGAGACAACGAGTAGGAGATAGGTACGAGTTCAGATTCTGCAGAAAAAGGAAAGGTACGGACATAGAGAAAAACAGGAAACAGGTTAGAAGAGTATTCAGACAAGAACAGACACAGTAGCAAGATACAGGAGCGGGTCTAGGTAAACAGTCCCTAGAAGGTGGAAGGAACAGGCTAGGAGCGTGTTCACACTGGCCTGAAAATACAGCCTCCAGGATAGGCAGAAGACAACAGGCTAGAGAGCGTGTACAGACTGCAGGTTAGAGTACACAGGTAGGACACAGTACAGACACGGGAACAGATACTGCAAGACAGGTAACATACACAGGACCTGGCATGTCAGAGACAAGAAGCCAACTGACAGGGCAAGATGCTCAGGCATGGGTTAATTGGAGCAGCTGGTTTAAATACCAGGTGACAGACAGCAATAGGCTGAGGGCGCACAAGGGGTGTGCCTGCAGCAGGTACAAAAAGGAGGAAGTGATTGGGCGCCGCCCTTAAGCAGCAGAAACAGAGGCAAACAAACAGCATGGAGGGAAGCCAGAGAGACATTCTGGATTGGAGATCAAGTGCGCGCTCTTGCACAGTGGGAGATGGACCACTATGCAAGGGCGCCGCCAGGTATGTTGCAGCGACTTTGCCAATCCTGGTGTTCTGTGGAAAATGCCAAGTGTCCTGCACGGTGTTGGGCTGTGAGCACAACCCCCATCTGTGGACGTGGGGCCCTCATACCACCCTCATGGAGTCGGTTTCTAACTGTTTGTGCAGACACATGCACATTTGTGGCCTGCTGGAGGTCATTCTGCAGGGCTCTGGCAGTGCTCCTCCTGTTCCTCCTTGCACAAAGGCGGAGGTAGCGGTCCTGCTGCTGGGTTGTTGCCCTCCTACGGCCCCCTCCACGTCTCCTGGTGTACTGGCCTGTCTCCTGGAAGCACCTCCAGCCTCTGGACACTACGCTGACAGATGCAGCAAACATTCTTGCCACAGCTTGCATTGATGTGCCATCCTGGATGAGCTGCACTACCTGAGCAACTTCTGTGGGTTGTAGGGTCCGTCTCATGCTACCAGAAGTGTGAAAGCACAACCAACATTCAAAAGTGACCAAAACATCAGCCAGAAAGCATTGGTACTGAGATGTGATCTGTGGTCCCCACCTGCAGAACCACTCCTTTATTGAGGGTGTCTTAATAATTGCCAATAATTTCCATCTATTGACTATTCCATTTGCACAACAGCATGTGAAATTGATTGTCAATCAGTGTTGCTTCCTAAGTGGACAGTTTGATTTCACAGAAGTTTGATTTACTTGGAGTTATATTCAGTTGTTTAAGTGCTCCCTTTATTTTTTTGAGCAGTTTACTTTTTCCCCCACTGTATATAGAGAAGATGCACAGCCCAAAAAGGGTGTTCTGTGTACCTATGTTCCCTGGAACTTGTAGGGTCCTATTTGTGGACCTAGGAAGGGGAAAATATTAAAAAATTCCCAAATCACCTCCCAAACCAGTGCCCTCTTATACTCATTGTTGTGTATCCCGCCATTATTCTGACATCCACATCTGGCAGGGGTGTCATGTGAGCACTACTTCTTCTGGCTTAGATGAAATATGAATGCTGCAACCAATCAGAAGCTGCAACACTCATGCGTTGCCCCCACCGGTTGTTAACCTCATGTAAACAGTGGGGTATGCAGCGCTGGTCTGGAGATATCAATTTCTTTTAGTTTTCTCACCTCCCTTGGCCCATCAATAGTTGGTGTCTAGTAGTGGATAACCCAATTAAAGGGTTATTTCCCTCTCAGATATATCCACCGAATAAGCCATAAATGGCTAATAGATGTTGGCTCCACCTCTGTAGCCCCCCGCAGCTATCGAGATAAGGCTGTATCTCTAGGTAATATGAACATAGAAGTGGCTGTGCATGATAGGCTTTCTCCATTCACTTCTATGGAGGTTCAGAATAATACAAAGGGTTGTAGATGTGTTAATAAAGACTACAATGGAAGTCTACTAACAATACACGGGCACTGATTCCCTGTGGGCACCTGAGATCAGCCACTGAAGCTGTAGGGGGCAGTGTTAGCTTATATATGCACATTTATATGGAGGGTGTTTGTACATATCCCTATGGACCTGTCCCACATCTATGGATTATTTTACATAAATGAACACTGTCCCATTGTGCAGCAAAGGTCTATACAATAAACTGTGTACACCGCTGTCTAATGAGGATAATAGAACTGTACTGGTTATTGTATCATTATGGGATCTAATTGATGGCTGTCGTAGCGCAGTGTTTTAATAATTAATTTACTACATCTTTTTACAGAAAACCACATTGGCAGCACGGCATATACAGTAAAATGTTACATGCATATCACATCAAGTGAAAAATCCCCATGGAAATGCCTCTACTAAAGCACGCTGCTATAATAAACACTCTGTAAAGTAAGTCCACGCTGCAGCATGAATATAACGGGCGAACTAGAAAACAGGTTTGGCAAAAAAATGTATCCATCAGATAGATGTCAACTGTATACTTTTATAATATAGATCTGGACAGGGGTATATATAGCATAGACAGGATTGGGTTTATTAAGGATTGCATTCATACGACAACCCTACAAGGGAACCTGTCACGTGAAAGAAAGGCTATTAACCTGCAGATATGCAGTTAATCTGCAGGTTAATGGTCAAATGTATATAGAGGTCTCAAAAAGTCAGAAATCATAAAGGGATCTAATAATAAAATGTAACCTTTATTTATACAATGCTAAAAAGACATATATATGATCTAGGACATAAACAAAAACTGCACCCAAAACGTGAAAATATATGAAATAAAAATATTATTTTTAAAACCAATTCAAATAGCTGTATGTGAACCTCTCTGATGACCCTCAAATGCTCCCATGAAGGGAGGAAAAAAAGCCCCATGTTTAGGAAGTTGGTGAAATGACGTTGAAGGGAAAGGATCTAGGCTGAGGTCCTGGACCCATGGATGAATGGCCTATGGAGTTTGAAGATCGGTTGATCACTGGGCTGGATAAATGTGCTACAGTTGTGGAATCTGTCGTCTGGATTTGATGAACTTTCTTAAGCACTGTTGCTACTGGATACCTGTGTCTCTATTGTTTTATCTTGTCGTCTGGAGGAGCGAGGAATGTGAATACAAACTATACTGGTTGGCGATACGAAATCTGTGAGCCAACCAAAAGTTGGGAAACAGTGAGTATCGCCTGGTACAAAGGCAGTTGAACTACCG